>NC_083889.1:56224585-56842042 GCF_032452875.1 Bos javanicus
GCCATCCCACCTCTGCGAGTTTCAGACAGGGCAGAGTCTGCCCCCAGTGACCAGGGAGGCCCCTCTGACTTAATGTCTCAGGTTGAACTCTGCATCTCCCATCAGCCTGTTGCTCTCAGCTTCTGGAAGAGGCAGCCCCAGGCTGGTGAAGCCCCCAACCTAGGAACTCCCTGCCTGGACCCTGCCTCTCCTCACCACAGACCACATCGTCGTCCCCTAGTCCTCAGGAGTCCCTCTTCCTAAGAACCCGAAAGCCATCTTTGGCTTCCTGCGCTCACTGTGCAGTCAGGGGGCTCTCCCTGGCCTTGCCTAGCCCTCCAGAGCCTGGAGAACCCATCCCACCCCACCCCCCTCCAGCGGAGCCCCCAGCTCACCTTCTCTGCGCCTCCAGGGGCCGCGCACTGCCCACTCCAGCTGCTGCCCTGGTCCTCATGCTGGGAAAGCTCTCCCATGAGCGTCCTGCAGATCTTAGCTCAAGGGTCAGTGCCCCAGGGAGGCCCTTGATCACCCCAAGATGGGCTCAGGTCCCCCAACCCTGCGAGAAATTCTCCTGGAACCACGTGGTGTTGCCCTTTGTAAAGCTGTGGCTCTTCGCAGTTATGTGATTATTTGCACTATTTGATTAAAGACTATCTCCCCCATGAGACAGAGACCATGCCTGCAGGGTCCCCATAATATCCCCAGGGTTTGGCAGAGTAGGTGCTTGGTCAGTGGTGGTGGAAAGAAGGAAGGGAGAACTCTGTTCTGGTGTTTCATTCCACCCAGGGTTTTGCCTGGAGGCGCAGGACCCTCAGAACCACACCAGGAATCAGGCTGAGGGGTCACCTTGAGGGCCAGCGGGTCTTCCAGGCACAGGGCAGGATGGCCTGGTCTTGTGAAGGGGGGCGGGCAGTGTGGCCACGTGGACAAAGTTGGGGTCGTGGCGGCAGCTTTGGCAGAGTGTGTCTGGCGTCGCCCAGGAAGGGGTCTCCAGCGGCCAGCGTGACCATCCCATCTGCTCGGTCGATGTCCTAGGGTGGGGACACAGAGGTCCATCCATCCTAACGTTTACAGGCAGTGATCATGTGTCCACCCGGGAAGACCACCCAGTCCGCTGGGGAGGACAGATGCTCTCCTACTGTGAGGTGAGCAATCTGAAGAGAGGAGCTTCTGATACTGCTCCAGGAAGTCCTCTGGAAGGAAAGACTCAAGGTAGTCCTCTCAGAAAGACAGCCATGTAGACTAGACCTTGAGGGAGGCCTGGGAGCTCAAGAGGAAAGACTTTCCGAAGGAAGCGACATCTGGGCTGGGTGTGGAGAGACGCCTGCAAGGTGACCAAGAAAAGAAGATGCACATCTTCTCCGAACACTGGGTTCTCTTTAGAGACTTGTGCAGGCCACAGGACCGGTGAGACTGAGCCCTGCTCATCCACGCCAGCCTCGCCCACACATGCGTGCCAATGAGAGCATCTCTGCCCTGTCCTAGAGCCAGAAGGACTTTCTGGTTCTCGTGTGTGCCCCGCTGGAGTGGAAGGGGTCTCAGAATCGGTTCAGTTGCAGGCCAGGTCCAGGCACACCTGCTAAGCAGACTCCAAGGAGCCACTGAGAAAAGACCCAGCTCTGTCCCAGGCAGAGACCAAACGCCATGGGCCAACTCTGTCAGGAAGCAGATGCATCAGCCCATTTTACAGAAGAGAAAATGAGGCTCAGGAGCATGTAGTCTGGAGAGGACAAAAGGGTCTTGAGATGAGGCCCTGGCTGCAGGGGGAGGAAGTGGCAGCAGGGGGAAGAGCTGCCTCTGTGGGCACCTGACACCCAAGCCAGCTCTGAGCTCCGTCCAGGCGGGGCGGGACCGGGCGGGGTGGGGCGGGGCCGGGCAGGGCGGCCAGAAGCCAGAGCTGGAGGGATTGGGGGAGCAGCAACATCTCCTCACCATCCATGACTTGAATGATCAATATGAGTGATTCTTTACCACAGGTCAAATGGCTGGCAGCTCCACATGCTCTAGGGAATATCTCATTTTGATCCACATGGCCTAGAAAGGCTGGGACTTTTAGAACCATTTCACTGAATGTTCACTGGAAGGACTGATGCTGAAGCTGAAACTCCAATACTTGGGCCACCTGATGAAAAGAGCTGACTCATTTGAAAAGACCCTGATGTTGGGAAAGGTTGAAAGAGGGAGAAGGGGACAACAGAGGATGAGATGGTTGGAGGGCATCACCGACTCTATGGACATGAGTTTGGGTAAACTCCAGGAGTTGGTGATGGACAGGGAAGCCTGGTGTGCTGCGGTTCATGGGGTCGCAGAGTCGGACACAACTGAGCGACTGAACTAAACACTGGTGTGGAGTCTGAGACCTGGAGAGCCAAAGGGACTCACCCCGGGTCACACACACGGGAAGCAGACGGATCTGAACCCAGGACCGCAGGATGACAGTGGCACAGCTTTGACTGGACTTCCCTCGTGGGGAAGAGGGAACAGCCAGACCTAGGAGTTCCCGCTCCAACCTGAGTGGCGGGGTGGCCCTGAGCAAGTCACTTCCCTCTTCTCCTCCCCCATAAATGGGCCTGACAGTCCATGTGGTGTGAAGGATGAAGTTCACGTTCAATCCTGAGTCATCCTGTAAGGGCTCTGTAAACCCCAGGACTTGGGTGCCCCTTCCCCTGGGAAGCCTGCCTTGGTTGCTCCCAGGGGCCTGGCTGCCTGAACGCTCCTCTGTGTATCTTCAAGGCATCATCACAGCTGGGTCCTGGGGCATACAGTAGGTGCTCACTCAAAATCCGCTGGAATGAGGATGGCCAGACAGGCTTGGGTTCAAATCCAGGGCCACTGCCTTGCCTCCCTGAGCCTCAGTTTACTCATCCATCAAATGGGATCACTAGCACCGCCCTTCGATGGCTTCCTTGAGGATTGACTGGGATATGTCTGGTGCACAGTAGGTGCTCAGCCCCCATGACTGTTCAGTGAACAGCAGCGTCCTGCTCAGCTCTGGCCTTCCCCTGCCTCCTCAGGGCTCCATCTGTGGGGCACCTCCCCTCTGTTCAGGGATCGCCTGCCCCGGGCAGCTGGCCCCCTGGAGCGGGCAACAGCCTGAGAATGTGGGTGGGGTCCCCGGGGGCGGCCCTGCCCCCAACCCCCTGCCGCTGCTGGACAGAGGCCTCAGTGTGGAGCTGCCGGGGTCCTTTCCCGGGCCCAGACCCATGACTGGACGTCTGAGAATGCCGCCCATTATCCGACTCACAGAGCACAAAGGCCCACGCAGGGGCTTGGCAGGCCCGGCGCCCGGGGTGGGTGCATGGGGGCTCCGGGTCCCCACCCCAGAGGGCAGGGCTGTGCCCAGAGCCGGGAGAGGGTGTCTCTCACACGCAGGAAGGAGAGCTATTTCCTCCAGCCTCTCGGGGAGACAAAGACAGAAGTGGGCAGGGGGCTTGTCACAGGCGAGGGTGGGCGCCCCTCGGGAGCCCTGACACACGACCTAGAAGTCTACCCGCCCCCTCCCCACCCTGCCACCCCCTCCAGGGCATCCATCCTGGGGGATGGAATGCTCCAGAACCCTGAAAAAGGTCCACCCCCCTGGTCTTCCCCAGAGCTGGCCGTGGGCAGACACCCACCGAACCTCCCCAGCAGCACCAGGGGTCTGTAGTTGAAACCCAGGACGGTTATGGGTCCTGTGGCCCCGCCCACGCTGCCGCTCGAGGGTAACCCGGCCCCACCCACGTCCACTCCTGTAGGACGCAGAGACAGTGATGGGAGACCCAGCGTGGAGGGGCAGGGCTGCCTAGAGAGGGGGAGGGGGCAGGGGCCACTTCAGGCCGACTCTTTGCTGTGTGACCTCAGGCAGGCCCCTAGGTGTCTCTCAACCTGGCATTCAGGTTGATGAGAAGAGGGGAGGGAGACCCGGGCGGAAGGTTGGTTAACGGAGGCAACCTTTTGCATCCAGGTGGGTAACGGCAGTGGCATCGACAGCGTGTCTCGGTGGCAGCTGATACGAGGGTGACGTCGTCATCTGGGTCTGGGGGCCTCTCCTGAGTGGGGTACAGATGATCCCATCTGAGGGGCTAGGGGAGAGGACGCCTGCAATCTAGAGCTGGAAGGTCAGTGGACGCCCTGCTGCTTGACCTGCCGGGCCTTTGACGTGTCGGTTTTTCCGTTCTCGCCGCAGCCTTGGGAGCCTGCTTACCCTCCCCTTTGCCAGATGAGGAAACTGAGGCTCAAAGAGAGGCAGTTGCCACCAAGCTCACCCAGGCGGCTGGGGCAGACACAGCTGGGCCTGGAACTCAGGCCTCCCCAACGCCAGGGCAGGACACAGAGGGTCACAGTGGCCTAGAGTGGGGTTCAGAGGCCGCCCAGCTGTGCCACCGTGGGCAAAGGGTGGCACCTCCCTGACCCTCAGTGTTCCTGTCTGTAAAATGGGGCTGAGAAAACCCGGCCATCAGGCTTGTTCCCGGGGAGGGTGAGATGGGCAGAGCCTCGAGGAGGAGCTGCAGGGGGGCCCTGGCACTGTCGGGGGCCCAGGCTGGGGTGCCGAGCTGTCCCGGAGGACTCTGTCCCTGTCACCACGGCGGTGCGCGGAGCAGGGGGCGTATGGGGATCACTTCCTGCAGGGGAAGTGCTGGCGGAGGAGGCCAGCCCGCAGGACTGGAGGGCAGGGGCCCCCTCCTCCCTGTCAGCCCTGGCCCCACTGTTATTTTTTCCAATTGAAGAAGGAAAACATTTCCTCCTCCTCCTCCTCCTTGCACTCTGCCCTGGGCGGCCAGAGAGCAGAGGACAGACGTGTCAGGATGGGGAACCCCCCGCCCCCCGTCCCAGCCCAGGCGACAGGGAAAGGCCCGGGCTCCCCCTTCTCTGGGCCGGCCTGGCCGTTGGACCCCTGGGTGTCCAGGCAAGGACCTGCCCCATCTGGGCACTGTGTCCTCGTCTCCAAGCACACTGGTTTCTATCAGTGTTTCCCAAATGTTAGACTTTTCATACCACTTGGATTGTGACCCTGCAGCTAAGTCGCTTCAGTCACCAGGCTCCCCCGTCCCTGGGATTCTCCAGGCAAGAACACTGGAGTGGGTTGCCATTTCCTTCTCCAATGCATGAAAGTGAAAAGTGAAAGTGAAGTCGCTCAGTCGTGTCCGACTCTTAGCGACCCCATGGACTGCAGCCTACCAGGCTCCTCCGTCCATGGGATTTTCCAGGCAAGAGTACTGGAGTGGGGTGCCATTTGTCTTTAAATCAACCCACGTTTTAAAGACTTCCATAAATGCATTTATCAAGCAAGCTTGACATCGGTATTATACTTGGAAAGCCAGCCTCACTTGCCCAAGCCATAAAATAAGTGCCAATATTATAAAGAAAACAAGGAGCTATAAGCAAAATTCTAGAATGCTGAGCTTGAGACCTCATCTCTATTAAAAATGGACAGTGACAAATGTTAGAGAGGTATTAAAGATACATGGGCCCCAAGCAGAAACTTCCTCTTGAGCAGACACAGAGAAGGGCCTGATCACAGTGCCACCCGGGGTAGCTGGCAGCCACTCCAGGGTAGGTTAATCCGGGTTAGTTAACTCAGCGTGGGTTGATGGTGGGTACTGCCTAACCCCCCTGCCTGGGGATCATCCATCTCCCCTGTGTCCCCTCTAAAATCCCTTCTCAGAGGATACCCCCTACCCCTCCGCCTCTTAGCATGACCAGGGGAGATATGGGCTCTTCCCTTCCTCCCTCCCTTCCTTCCTTCCTTCCCTCCCTCCCTCCCTCCCTCAGCCCACAGTTATCAGCACCTCTCTGCCCAGCCGGGGGTCCAGTGTGGCCGCCACCACGATCCATTGTGGCCTGAGGGTAATGAATGGGCAGAGGGGGAAAACATGTGATCTGGTTAGAGCTGGGTTCAAATCCTCACCTCGCTCACGCCCCCTCCATTTCTCCATCTGTGAAATGGGTTTGATGACTCCTGCATTTTCTGCTGGCTGTGAGGAGGGCATGAGGTTGTGCGGGGCAGTGCTGGGTACAGTAGTTTGCTCTTGTTGGAGAGTGGGTCTGCGAGCTGCCACAGGGCCCTGATATAAGGGAAGAAGCACACAGTTACCCAGGGCCTGCCATGTGCCCAGCACTGGGCTGGCTTCACATCCACAGCCTCGCAGGGGCTGGAGGGCTCTTATGGTTCTCCTCATTTTACAGACAAGGACATGGGCTCAGAGAGGGTAAGGGCCTTGCCCTAGGCCACACAGCACTGCCACCTCCAGCTTCCATGAAGATGCTTGGACCGTGGCCGTGGCTTCCACGGCTCACCTGGCCTGCGTAGCCCCAGCTCCCCGGCATCTCTGGAAACCCAGCCCTTGGCTTGGCAGGTAGTTTGGTGTCCAGAGTGCCCAGAACCATCCACCATGCGCCAGACTGAAGTTGCGACCACAGAGAGCATTCTCCTCAAGGCTCGGTGGGGGGAGCTGCAGGATGTGGCAAGATGAGCTGGGAGACAGGAAGGAAGCTAGGAGGGCGAGGGGGGTGGAGAGAGAGAGGGCTTGGGAGATCGGGGGAGGGAGATTAAGAGGGGCAGAGACAGAGAGAGAGATGCCCACACAAAGACAGAGTAGAAGGGTTGGTGGGGGAGAGACAAAGAATGGGAGAGACCGGGAGGAGTGAGAAGGCAGACAGAACCAGAGATGGGTGGGGAAGGCTGAGGAGGATGGGATGGGGCGGGACTTAGACGGAGGGGGCCCCGGGGAGCGGGGGCGAGGTGCACGGAGGCAGCCCCCTGCACCCGTCCCAGGCTGCTCCAGAGGTGGCACAGCTAAGTGCTCCCCACCAAGGCTGGAGGTGGGGACCAGGGTCTTATCAGGCTGTCTCCTGAGTGGCCTTGAGCCCCGGGGGCGGGGGATGGGGCCCCAAAGCAGAACCTCTGGCTTCCTGCGTGGAGTGCTCCCGGCTGGCTGTCAGGGCGGCGGTCAGACCCATCCGAGGGCTTGGAAAGAGGCAGGCTGATGCGCACATCCTGACGGCAGGAAGCCGGGCCGTTTGGGGAAGTGGGGGACCTGCTGTCAGCCTGGCCTTTCCTGCCTGCCCCGTGGGGCCCCGAGAAACAGCCCCCGCCATCCTTCCTTCCTGGCCAGGTGGGAACAGGTGAGGGAGGCTATGCTCCCCCCACCCAGTTCTGAGAGGCTGGAGCTGGCCGGGGAGAGTTGGGTGGGGTTCGGAGCCTGCAGATGGGGCTTTCAAACATCATAGTTCTGCTCCTTAGGAGCTGTGGGTCTGGAGCCAGTCCGTGCACCCCTGGGGCCTCAGGCTCTGAATCTGTAAGGTGGGACAGTAATCTGAGCAGTGTCAGAGGCGGCTGCGAGGGCCGAGTGAGTCAGAATGTGCTTGGTATGGCATATGGCAGGGGGCGAGCCTTGCTTGGGCGCTGGCAGTGGTCAGCTGCCACGTGTGTGCCTCGTGCAGGCCCCATGACCTGTCGTCATCGCTGCCCACTGTTGCCCCCAGTGCCCACCTGCTTCTCCCACGTGAAAGGAGAAGCAAGCCCAGGGCCGGCTTACCTGTGGCTGTGCCCACAAGCAAGCGTGCTAACTCGCTTCAGTCGTGTCCAACTCCCTGTGACCCCATGGACCGTAGCCCGCCAGGCTCCTCTGTGCGTGGGATTCTCCAGGCCAGAATACTGGAGTGGGTTGCCATGGCCTCCTCCTCTTCCCAGCCCAGGGATCAAGCCCGGCTCTCTTGCACTGGCAGGCGGATTCTTTACCACTGTACCACCAGGGGAGCCCCACATGTGGCTGATCTTCCCCTAAATTTGGGGGGATTTTAGATCCTCCTAGAGTTCTGAATAAAGTGGGTGGAAGGGCAGCTTCCACCCTGTGGGCCTCCTGGGGCCATCACACCACCCATCCCCCCAACCAGGACCAAGGCCCCACTCGGGTGCCCTGGGCTCTGAACGGTCCTAAAATAGTACCTCTGTGCTTTCCCCTGATCTGTGTGCTGACCCTTGAGTCCAGGCCCCTGTCACTGGTCAAGGCCCCTTCTGGGCTGGAGATCATGGAATCTGAGGGGGTGGTGCCCCTGTCCAACTGACCTGCGGGTGCCCAGGCTCTGGGGTTTGAGGCCTGGGCAGGATATCCTGTGAAGGAGACTGGAGTGTGAGATGGGGAGAGACCAGGAGGACGGGGATGAGGAGGGTGGACAGAGGTGGACGAGACGGGGCAGAGGGCTCCAGGGAGACAGAGGGCCCGACGGGGCGGGCGCAGAGGGAGCCACCAGGACAGAACAGGGGAGGGTGGGTGAAGCAGAGACCGAGAAAAGGAGAGACGGCACGCATGGAGTTGGGGTGGGGGGCGGGCCACGCAGAGACAGGGAGACGCCGAGAGACATTCAGCGAGAAAGACAGATACAGAAAAAGAGATGGGAGAAAAGAGAAAGAAAAAATAAAGCACGACAGACAGGCCAAGGCAGCCAAGAGGGAGAAGGAACTCAAGCAATCAGCGACGGAGGCGGGGGCAGCTCCGGGTGCCGCGCGAGAGGGTCGTGCAGGCCGCCGGGCAGCCGACCCACCGACAGCCGAGCGGGGCCCGGTGGGGCGAGGCCCGGGCCGCCAGGGGCGGGGGGACCCAGAGTGCGTGCGGGAGCTGGGCCTGGGGCCGGGAGGGGGCCCGGGAGGCGGGGCGCGGCCGGGCGGGGCACGGCGGGGGCGGGGCCCGAGGGCGTGTCCGCGGCGGAGCCGCCCCCGCCCCGCCCCCGAGTTGCGCGGAGCGACGGAGCCGGGCCGGGGCGCCGGGGCCGGGGGCGGCTGGCTGGCTGGCGCGGGCAGGAAGCGCGCCTCGCGGCCCGGGCCCGCCCCCCGCCTCCTGCCGCCTCCGGGCTCCCGGCTCCCGGCCGCGCCGCGCCCCATGCACTCGCCGTGCCGCGCAGCCCGCGCACGCCCGGATGGCTCGTCGCGCCGCGGGCGGCGCACCCCTTAGCGCCCGGGCCGCCGCGGCCAGCCCCCTGCCGCCGCGCCCGCCATTCCGGGCCCCGCAGTGCCCGCCGCCGCCGCTGCTGCTTTGGCTGCTGCTGCTCCTGGGGGCGGCCCGGATCGGCGCCCTGGAGATCCAGCGCCGGTTCCCCTCGCCCACGCCCACCAACAACTTCGCCCTGGACGGCGCGGCGGGGACCGTGTACTTGGCGGCCGTCAACCGCCTCTACCAGCTGTCGGGCGCCAACCTGAGCCTGGAAGCCGAGGCGGCCGTGGGCCCGGTGGCCGACAGCCCGCTGTGTCACGCCCCGCAGCTCCCCCAGGCCTCGTGCGAGCACCCGCGGCGCCTCACCGACAACTACAACAAGATCCTGCAGCTGGACCCGGGCCAGGGCCTGGTGGTCGTGTGTGGCTCCATCTACCAGGGCTTCTGCCAGCTGCGGCGGCGGGGCAACATCTCGGCGGTGGCCGTGCCCTTCCCGCCCGCCGCGCCGCCCGCCGCGCCCGTCACGGTGTTCCCCAGCATGCTGAACGTGGCGGCCAACCACCCCAACGCGTCCACCGTGGGGCTGCTCCTGCCGCCGGCGGCCGGCGCCGGGGGCAGCCGCCTGCTCGTGGGCGCCACGTACACGGGCTACGGCAGCGCCTTCTTCCCGCGCAACCGCAGCCTGGAGGACCACCGCTTCGAGAACACGCCCGAGATCGCCATCCGCTCCCTGGACGCGCGCGGCGACCTGGCCAAGCTCTTCACCTTCGACCTCAACCCCTCCGACGACAACATTCTCAAGATCAAGCAGGGCGCCAAGGAGCAGCACAAGCTGGGCTTCGTCCGCGCCTTCCTGCACCCTCCCGACCCGCGACCCGGCGCGCAGACCTACGCGTACCTGGCGCTCAACAGCGAGGCGCGCGCAGGCGACAAGGAGAGCCAGGCGCGGAGCCTGCTGGCGCGCATCTGCCTGCCCCGCGGCGCCGGCGGCGACGCCAAGAAGCTCACGGAGTCCTACATCCAGCTGGGCTTGCAGTGCGCGGGCGGCGCGGGCCGCGGCGACCTCTACAGCCGCCTGGTGTCCGTCTTCCCCACGCGCGAGCTGCTCTTCGCGGTCTTCGAGCGGCCGCAGGGGACCCCGGCGGCCCGCGCGGCTCCCGCCGCGCTCTGCGCCTTCCGCTTCGCCGACGTGCAAGCCGCAATCCGCGCCGCGCGCACCGCCTGCTTTGTAGATCCTGCACCCGACGTGGTGGCGGTGCTCGACAGCGTGGTGCAGGGCACCGGGCCGGCCTGCGAACGCAAGCGCAACATCCAGGTAGGACGCCCAGGCAGCCGGGGCTCGGGGACCGTCCCAGGGCGCCGGCGGGAGGGCGGGCGGGTAACCCAGCAGGTTGTGCAGCTGAGCGGGTCCCACGTGTGAGCGTACCTCGACCCAGATGTGCGTGTATGGGGACCCAAGTGTGAACTCTGCGCCCCAGGTGCTTTTGTGGAAACCCCGGTGGTGACCTGAGGATACAGGTATCAGCCGAGGTGGGGGGCACTGGCCTGAATATGGTGTGAGCCCGTTGGGCCGTCCATAGGAGTGCTCCCTTACAGGTGCACGTGTCTAGGTGTGCAGGGCTGATACCATTGTGGGTGAGTGCCCAAGTGTGCGCTGACGAGAGCCAGAGGGGCATATCTTCTAAAGAGGTGTCTGCAAGACATGTTCCAAAGAGACTTGGGTGTGCAAGTGAGGGTCGTAGCAGTGGGCTGAGGGCACAGCGTGTGAGTGCCGTGTCTGCCCAAGGTGTGTTCGGGGCCGGCCGTGTGGGCCCCTCAGAGCCGCCTTTGCGAGCTGGCAGATGTGTGCACGGGTGTGGCAGGTGTGTGCCAGGGCCCTGCTGGCGGGGGGGTCGGGGAGAGGAATGAGTGTGTGCACCAGACCCGTGTGTCACTGAGCTGGGTGACGTGGGAGTGGAGGCAGTCAAGTGTGGGCGGCACATGGACCCTGGCATTTGGGAACCCATTAGTGCTCCAGGGAGGCTGCCGGTTGGCAACAGCGTGCCTTTACTGAGCGTTTAGCGTGCACTAGGCGTGGGGTTTCGCCTACTAAGCACATCACAAGAGCGTGACTCTGTTCAAACAGCAGTCCTCTCAAGTAGGCTCTGTTCCCATCCCCGTTTTACGGATGAAGCAACTGAGGCCCAGAGAGGTTAAGTAACTTGCTGCAGATCACACAGCTTAGGAGGAGCAGAGGCAGGATCTGGGTCCAGGCTGTGTGGCCTGGAGCTCAGAGTGTGTGTGTGTGTGTGTGTCCAAGGAGGAGTTGGGGTGGCTGGGGTGGGGAGCTGCCGCTCCAGGAGGGGAGGGAGGCGAGCAGGACTGTGTGTAGCGCCCGAGTGGGGAGCTGGAGGGAAGGGGCAGGGTCAGGTACCCCAGCAGTGGTGGTGGCGGGGAGGCGGCCCAGGCACCTGGGGCCAGGCTTGGCGGGGGCGAGGGGGTGTCCAGGCTGGGGGTTCGATGTCTGTGTTGATCTGGGGTGAACGCGACACAAGGGCCCTGGAGGGAATTGTGTGGTCCTCAAGGGAGCCAGCCAGCAAGGGGTCCCTTCTTCAGGGGGCCCTGGAGGTGGACCCCCGTGCGTTTTTCGCGTTCTCCATCCCCAGCTGAGTCAGGGGACCCCTGGCCGCTCCCCTCCAAGCCTCAACTTCTCAGCTTTCCCTGGAGAGGACGGGAAGGAGCCCTCCCTGGGGCTGGTCAGCAAGCTGGTCACGAGATGAATTATTCCCTCCGTGGGTGTGCCCAGTACTGGAGCTTTGAGAAAACACAGATTCCTTCGCTGCAGCTGGGCCGGCCCCCGCCCTGGCGCCCACCAGTGCCCACCACCCGGTTGGCCGGCTGCCCTGAAAGTGAAGGTCACGGTGGGTGAGCAGGGCAGGCGGATCGGGAGCCGGCAGCCGCCCAGCGCCGTGCTCAGGACATCCACTCTTCCCCTTCCCGAAATCCTCGAGCTCTGCCGGGCTGTGGGACACAAGCTTTGTGTCAGGGGTGGGTCTCAGAGCTGCAGGAGGGGAATGGGGAGTCTCCCTGATTCCTGGAGGGGAGACCCTGTTGGAAGGTCCTTTCCAGGCCTGCGCGGCCATCCGGGCCCACGGTGTGAGCCATCTGTGGGATTCCTCAGGCCGCAGCCTCCCTTCCCCCTCCAGCAGGAGCCGCCCTGGTTCCCACGGTCCCTCGTCCCCAGCCTGGCCTGGCCTGCTGCCGTGAGTCACTCTGCTGAAGGGGGTTGGGGCTTCCCTTTCCTGGGGGGCAGGGCCTCTGCAGGGACACCGCCCCAGGGACAGAGTGGCCCAGGGCCTCCTTGCCATCCCAGAGTGGGGCTGATTCCTGGCCCTGCCTGGCACTCTCCCTGCGTCCTCCACACCCCTCTCCCTTCCCCGTGCCCAGCTGTGGGCACAGGCCAGGGCCGCTCCCAGATGTGTGCAGGGTCCCCGGTCCAGACCTCTAGCACCGGGGGGTGGGGGGCAGTGGTTATTCTTGCCCGCTCCCCCCTTACAAGCTAAGGATGTGGACTTCGCACACTGGATTAAATCCTGCTCTTGCTGCTTCCCAGCTGTGTGACCTTGACAAGTGGCTTCATCTCTCTGAGGCTTAGTTGCCTCATCTGTAATGTGGGGACCTTAGATCGCTAAGGATTCAGTTCAGTCGCTCAGTCGTGTCTGACTCTTTGTGACCCCATGGACTGCAGCACGCCAGGCCTCCCTGTCCATCACCAACTCCCGGAGCTTGCTTAAACTCATGTCGATTGAGTCGGTGATGCCTTCCAACAGTCAACCCTCATCTCTAAGGATTGATAAGGACCAAATGAGTTAGTTTTCAGTACACAGTACACAGCACACAGCGGGGGCCTGGCAGATATGTGCTGTTCCGGTTATTACTACCCCTGGGGTGTTAGAAGCACGTCTGAGCTTAGTCCTGGACATCAACCAGTGACCTCTTCTGGCTTATTCTGCAACCTTGAAGACCCAGTAAACATTGCCTAAGTCCCTGCGGTGTCGCTGTGCGCTGGGGCCCAGTGGAGGCTCCCTCACCGTCTGCTCTTGTGGACTGAGCTAGGTGAGCGGAGGGCCAGACACATGGCCGGGGCATAGGCGCTGTGATGGGGGAGCACAGAGGGGCTTCCGGGGAGGGTGGGGTCAAAGCACAGGTGGGTGGGCGAACAGGAGTTGGGCTCGTGAAGAGGGCAGGAGAAGAAGGAACGGGTCCAGGTCAAGGGTCACAGGTCCAGGGGCCTGGAGCCGCAAGGCGGGCTGGGGCTGTGCAGGGTGAGCAGTGTGCCGGGGCGGGGATCGGAAAGTGTGAGCTGGGTTGGGGAGTAGGCTGGCCTGCCCTAGGCACGGCTGTGTCCTGGGGACACGAGGTGGGGGAGTGGGGGACTCTGAGGGCTTCAGCCAGAGCATCCAATCTGAAGGAGCATCTCAGTTTCCCTGCCTGTAGAATGGGAGCGGTAGCAAAAGTACCGCTCTTCCAGGACTGCGGCGGGATTAAATAAGATGCCACAGGTGAGGCCCCAGCAGCGTGCTGGCGCAGGTGCTTGCAGCTACTAGGGTTATATTTAATAATTAGGAGCTAGTTTAGAAAGTTGCTAGTTGAGAAGGACAGAGGAGAAGCAGGGTGAGAAGGAAGGAGGTTGGTGCCATCTTGCAGGCAAGTGGGTCCCTCCTGTATTTGCACGTATTTCTTAAGCACCTACTGCGTGCTGGGCCCTGTGGCAGACACTGGGGCAGCCGTGGGGGCAGCCAGCCGGGCCTTGTTCCTGGGGGACGGGTGTGAGCGGCCTGGAGGGCCTGGTCTGAGGGCATGGAGGGAAGCAGGGACCTCTGGACAGGTTCGCATGCCCCAGAGGTGGGGACAGACAGGATGGAGGAGGGAGCGGCCCTGTCCAGCCCAGCGCTGGTGTGGAAAGCGGGGTAGGGACTGAGACGGGTGCCTCTGGGGGAGAGAGTGAGTTTGGTCGGGGCGGGGGTGAGTACCAGGGGCCTGGAGTCCATCTCCTTCCCAACCCCCTCGGGCCTGACTGCCGCAGCAGCAGGGGGCCTCGGTGGGGATGACCACGTGGGCCAGCCCCTGGTCTCCCATCTCCTCTCTGGGGATGTCTGACCCCCAAGCCGGGTGGCTCCTCCAGGCCTCTGGATACCCGACCCTCGTGCTCTTTCCTGCAGGGCCTGGAACCCCAGAGCCCCGGTTGGGGTAGCCTCGGACATTCCAGCTTCTCTCCTGGCAGGCTCTGCCCCTTGCCCGCCACCTTGAAGATGATGAAGAGGTGGGGAACCTTGGCCCCCAGGCTTCAGAGGCCCTCAGCTTTGTCACTGATTGCTTTGGGCATATTTGGGTCTTTGGACTATCTTGAGAAAGTGAGGGAGGGAATGAGCCTCCATCGCGTGTAGATCGGATCCCTTCCCTCACTTCGTGAATGCGGTTTGAAAGTGGGACGGGAGGTCGCCTCGTGCTGTCGGTAGGGAAACTGAGGCACAGAGCCGCCCAGCACGGTGAGGGCAGGCTGAGTCCAGCTCCCTTCCCTGGGTCTTTCCCTTCAACCTTTGAATGACTGAAGGGTTCGGTGTTTTAAAATCAAAAAGAAAACCAACAGGGAAATGTCAATGTTGCATTTTCAAGGTGTCTTTTTATAGTAAAGGTGGAAAAAAACGCTCAGGCGGTTTTAAACTGGCATGCAGTGGGTGGGTGCCCGTTGTCAAGAAGGCGTTTTCTGAACCGATTTAGGGGCTGAAATAGAGGGTGGAGGTGGAGGGAGATAAGCTTGCAAGATGGCTTTCCATTTGGAGTTGGGCTGGAGGCTGGGAGTAAGCTCCCTGTGGTCGAGGGTATGAGCAGAGACACCGGGTGGGACTTAGGATGGGGGTTCCAGCAGGGTTGGCAGAATGACCTTCTAGCCTAGAGAGACAGACGGGTTCCTGGGCCAGGAGATGGATACCATACCTCTCTGCCCAGGGCCCGTCATCAGTCCTGACCGCCAGGTACACTAGGGTAAAGCTGATGTGAGTCGTCTTCCTCCTGCCTGTAACTGTGTGACCCAGAGTAAGTCATTTACCTTTCCTGGGCCCCACGTGTTCTCCTGGTCAAATGGAACAGTGTCTCCTCCTGAACTGAAATCTCACAGGAAGCACTCAGGCCATGGCAGGCGGAGGTTCTGGTACCAGAAGAGAAGTACCTCTGGGAAAAGTGTGCTCAGTGTGTGGAATAGCCACTGGGGCAGGGAGCGCTCAGAGGCGGGAGGAGATGGGCCAGACCAGGCCCTGCAGGTGAGCGGGGTGCGGGGTGGTGGGGAGAGAGGGGAGTGTCGGGGCCCCCCAGGCCAAGCTCCCTGGCGGGAGGCGCACGCCAAAATAAACCCGGCCTGGCATCACCGCTGCTATTGGTGGTGCAGGCGCTGCACGTCCGGTGGGCCTGAGGGCTGTGTGCACGGCTCTCTGGGGATGAATAGGAACCACGGCTGCGTTCCCGCTTCTGAGAAGGAAGCTCTGTGGGTCCTTCAGAGGCACCAGTCTGTTTGCTCTCACAGCCCCTGCCCCCAGCCTGTGAGGCAGGGAGTGCTGTTATCCCCACTTTACAGATAGGAAAACTGAGGCCCGGGGTCTCACACAGCTGGTTAACGGAGTAGGGTCTGCAGACTGGCTGGCTGGCTGGCTCTGGAGTTCGCGGTGGATGTCCTCCCGCGTTAGCTGTGGGCTCTCAGCTAGGGGTCTGCAGTTACCCCCACACCCCAGGGAAATTTGGGAGGGTCTCTGTATTGACGTGAAACGCCCTCTGTGACAGCACCTCCCAGCTGGCCCCAGATGGAAGCCGGGAGCCGCTGCTGCAGTGACTCAGTTCCTGAGCAGCGTGAGGCTGGCGAGGATGTCTGCAGAGGCCAGACCACAAGTTGGGGGGCTGGGGGTGCTGATCGAGTCTCCTGGGGAAGCCAGGGCAGCAGGGAAGGCACCTGGTAACACTCATCTCTGAGAAGGGGATTGTTAGCCCTGGCCCTTTCGGAGCATGAGTGAGAGGCGTGGTTGGTTTGAGTGCCTTGACAGTTGCTTTCCGCCGTGACAGCAGCCCCGGACAGTGCCGTGTCCTGGGGCAGGGTAGCGCTTCACGGTCCGGAGTTCCCTAGGAAGGTGGAGGGTACGTCACTGCCCCCGCCACGCCCAGAGCCATGGATGGATCAGTGCAGGACCCTGGTGCCGACTCCCTGGATGCAAATCCTGCCTCTGCACCTCCTCCCTGTGGCCTCCAGCTAGTCACTCTCCTCCTCCCGGCCTGTATTTCCCCATCTGTAAAGTGGGCTCGGCCGTCGATGAGAACAGGGCTGCCTGGAGTCCAGCGGAGGCCGTGTGTGCGTCGGCTTGGGCCCTGCAGAATCTCCCTCTACGGGAGTCTGATTTGCCCACTGCCACGGCTGGTGGATTCCATGGGATGAAGGAAGCAGGCTGGGTTCCGGGTTCTGGTTGCCGAAGGGTAGAGAGCAGACACTGTGTGTACAGAACAGGAGCCTGAAGGGTCCCTTCCCCTTTCTGGGCCTCGGTTTCCCAGTCTGAACTGGGCTGCGGGGTGGCCGGAAAGCCCTCACTGCCACCAGAACCTCCGTCAGCAGCAGCATCGTTATTATTATCTTATTGTTGTTGCTTCCTGGGAACTTATTTTCTGTTGGGCACTTTGCCAAATCGCATGCGGTGTGTATCTTTTTAACCCTGCCAGAAACAGAATGGGGTTAGGATTACCCCCAGGCTACAGAAAGGGAAAACAGAGGCCCAGAGAGGGAAAGTGACTTGCCTGAGGTCACACAGCGGTGGAGCAGGTGTTGGGCTTTGGAGTCCATGCTCATCACCTTCCCTTCTTATTTGCTCTGAAAATGCTGACCTGATGGGTGTGAGCCGCAGAGGCCCTCAAGGTCACAGTGGGAAGGGGTGGGTGGGTCCCTCTTGAAGGTGAAGGACCTGAGACCCAGGGACGTCCTTCCCCTGCTGGGGTTCTGGTGAGAACTCGCATACCCAGCATGGTCCCAGGCTGGGACCAGGTCCCCTGGGTGCAAGGCTCCTGTCCCCATGACCACAGCCGTCTCCACCTTTGCCCACCAGACCTCCCAGGCAACATGCCCTGCCTGTCTGTGCTCCTGGTGGAGGGTGCACTGGAGCATGGCAGGGAGGGGGGCTCAGCTCTGTTACCCGGCAGCCCCTCAAAAGAGATGAATCAGCCTCTTCCCCTGTCCTCCAGGAACCCCCAGATGGTCTGGCAGGAGATCAAGACAGGAGGTAGAAGACCCAAGCCAGAGCTGCATGCTGACCAGCCTCATCTGAGAGAGTCAGGGAGGGCTTCCTGGAGGAGGGGGTATTGCAGCAGAGCCTTTGACGGATAGGGCTGGGGGAGGCCTTCCAGGGAGAGGGCATGGCTGGGGCAGAGGTCCAGAGATGCAGCAGAACATGGCTTGGGTGGCTGGCAGAGATGAAGCTGAGAAGTCTGTGAGGCCTGGGGTGTAGGCCAAGGGTCTGGACGCTGTCCTGTGGGCTGCGGGGAGCCAGCAAGGCCTTGGGGAAAGAGTGAGACACGGGCGGTCTGGCTCTGGAGCAGACCCAGCGCTGCCGGCCCTGCATCAGTCCTGCCTGGAGCCAGCGGGAGCCCCCACTGGGGCTGGACCAGGTGACTCCCGAGGGCCCCTCCGGCTCTGCCAGTGGCGTGGGGGTCGCCATGGAAACCAGCTGGTCCCCTCGCGTGGGCACAGGCCTGGGAGGTCTCCTGGCACTGGCCGCGTGGATGTGGATCCCAGCTGCCCCCGGAGCTCGGCCACTTCCCTTCTCTCCAAAGCCCGTGTTGGGCCAGGGCTGAGCCCAGCAGGCCACCTGGAAGGGCCCTGGGCCGCCCACTCTCCCCGGCAGCCCTGGGTCCCCAGTGCGATGCCAGTGCCCCTGCGATCGGCTGGGCCAGCGAGGCTCGCCCCGCCCCATCCACCATCCGTCACCCTGAAATTCAATAAATCATGCGCTGGGGGAGGGAGGAAGCTCGCAGCTCCATTACGAGGCCCCACGAGGCCCCGGTGGGGCGTTAATCATGGAGCGCTTTCTGCTCTGATCGGTAAATAATGGGGGAGCGGGCCGTGGGCAGAGGCCTTGAAGCGGAGGCCGGGCCGGGCACGGAACTCAGCCACCATCGGCGCTCGCCTCCGCCCCCAGCCCCTCTCAGAGCCCTCCACCATCTGTGATGGAGGCGGTGGAGCCTCTGGAGGTGGTCAGCTCCTTGATGGGCCCCAGTTTCCCCAGCTCACAACCCAGGGCCTTTCCAGCTCCAAGCAGCCAAATTCCCAGCAGCTGTTGGCGGTCCCCAACAGTGCAGGGGGATGGCGGGACTGTGGGGTTCGGGAGCCAGCCTGCCTAGGTGTGAGGCTCACGTCCGGCTCTTCTGGCTGTGTGACCCAGGGCAAGTCACTTGACCTCTCTGTGCCTCAGCTTCCTCTGCTGTACAGTAGCAGTAGCACGTGAGGATCTGGTGAGGGGCCCGTGAGGTCCTCCAGACAGAGGTCTCTGCACACAGGAAACCATCGCCGCTTTTTCTTGTTGTGTTGCTGGTGCTACTGCGTCGCTGTAGCTGTAAAGTGGTTCCTTCCCTGTTGAGGGTCGGTCCCTGGACTGGGATGCTGGCAGCTAGAGAGAAGGGACATGTCTCCGTGTCTCCAGCACATGGGACCCGGCCCAGAGATGTTTGCTCAGGGCCCGCCCCCACCCCCCCCAGCTGCCCTGGGCTGCGGTCACAAGCCGTTGTAAGATGACTCTGGGACCCAGGCCAGCACCCCGGGGGATGGGGAGGAGGGTGTGAGTTCCAGCCTCCAGGCCCCCTCAGCCTTTGGAGGAGGAGGGCCCAGCGTCCCCAGGAGAGACAGCTGCTCCCGGCTCCTCCTGGCCCTCGTCCCTTCAGGGGAAGGAGTGGGGACCCAAACCCGTCCCCCCAGGGTGAGGAGCTGCCCCGCCCCCCCTGGCGAACCATCCAACCCCGCCAAACCCTGCAAGCCCCCGCCCCCGCCACCTTGGCCTGAATCCTGGCTGCCCATCCCATCCTGGGCTCCTCTGGGACCCGGGGGGGAGGGCTGGAAACGCGGCCAGGCTGGGCCGGAATGAGAAACAGCTTCGAGAAGGGGGAGCTGGGTGTCCAGGGGGCCACGTCCAGCTAACAAAACAAGGGCTGCTTGAGTCAGCGGCCGTGGCAGCAGTTCCCAGGCAGGCCCCGGGCGAGAGCGGCATGGATGGTCCAGCCTCCGATGCTTGACTTTGGGGAGCGGCTGCTCCTGGGGAGGCCCTCCTGTCCTCGGGCATCCTGGTCTCTGCCCGGTGGCCTGCAGAACTAATTGGGAACGTTTTAGCCCCCCAGGATTGGGGGCTGCTGTGAGCTGAGCCTCTGTGGCGGGTGCAGGGCCTGTCCCCATTTCACAGATGAGGACTTGGAGGCTCAGTGAGGGTGGGGCAGCCCACAGGGAGTTGAGAGACTTGGCACTTCAGGAGCCTCAGTTTCTCTGCCTGTTAAATGGGAACACGCCGGGAGAGTGTGCTCAGCGCCTGCACACGGTAGGTTGGCAATGTGGCCCGGCCTCTGACCCCAGCCTGGGGCCGTCCCTTCAGACTGGCAGGTCAGGGGTGCCCGTTGGGGGTGGGTGGACCTGTGGTGCTCAGGGCGGCCCGGCTGGCTGATCCGCACAGCCCTTGGCGCTGGGTGACCCACCTGCTCCAGAGGTCAGGGGGTCAGGGAGACCGAGGCGGGCCTCTCGGAAGTTTGGAAGGGCGCATGCAAGCTGTTGTGCCCGTTGCCATCGGTCGGTTTTTCCTGCCTGATTCAGGCCAGGTCGGGATAACTGCACCGTGTGTCCTAAGGGAGCCTCTGCCCACTCCGTGCCTCAGTTTACCCAACTTTCCCCCCAGGCTCAGAGCCAGGCCTCCTGACTGACTTGTCCTCTGGCCAGGTTGGCAGTTCTCTCCAACCCTGCTCCCCACGTCCCCCGCCCCAGGAAGTGAGCATCTTGACTCCCAACAGGGAGGTGCTGGTATTTCCTTTCCTGGTGGCAGGCAGCCTCCTCCTTGGTGTGGGGGCTGTTGCCAGAGCCCCCTACACCCCCAGCCAGCCCCCCCAGAGCTGGGTCTGTCCTGCCCCTTCCCAGGGCCCGCACACAGTAGCCCAGGTTTCCCATGCCTCAGTTTACGCTCTGTGGAGGGTCACTCAGTGGGGTCATGTCCCAGGAGGCCTCTCAGGCTGACATGGCTGGGAGGAGTTTGGGTTTGAGGGCCACAGGGGTGGCTTCAAACCTGGAGCCAACCGGCACCCTTGGAGGCCTTAGGGACACTTCCCCTTTAACCGCAGACCTTCAGAGGAAGCTTGGGGGAGAGGTTGCTCACCTGAGCTCTGCGGGAAGCCTGCCTTTTGAGGCTGTGTGTGTGTGTGTGTGTGTGTGTGTGTGTGTTAGTCACTCACTAACTTTGCAACCCTGCGGACTGTAGCCTGCCAAGGTCCTCTGTCCATGGACTCCTCCAGGTGAGAGTACTAGACCTCCACTGCTACTCTGCTGGGCCCTGCCGGCTCCTGCTTCTCCAGTCTTGTCCTCAGGGCACCCTCCCAGGCCCTCGTCTCCTGTCCACACTGAGGGAGAAGGAGCCGCCGGGGCAGGGGTTGAGGGGAGCCACAGGGGGCAGGCCAGGTGCACCAGGGCCTTGAGGGCCCGGGAGCAAAGTTTGGGTTTCTGTTGAGGGCACTGGGGACCCCCTGAAGGCTGTAGAGCTGTGGGAGGGGCACCACCTGCTTTGCATTTTTTCATTTGTTTTCTGATGGCCACGCAGCTGGGCACATGGGGTTTTAGTTCCCTGACCAGGGATTGAACTCGTGCCGTGGGAGTGGGAGCTCGGAGTCTTAACCACTGGACCACCAGGAAGGTCCCTCCTTTTTTTTTTTTTTAAACTGATTTAGTTACTCATCTGTATCGGGTCTTAGTCGCAGTACATGGGCTCCTTCTTGCTTCATGCAGGATCTTTTGTTGCGACACGTGGACTCTGTAGTTGTGGTACTTAGACTCAGTAGTAGCAGTGTGTGGGCTTAGCTGCTCTGCAGCCTGTGGTATCTTACTTCCCTGACCAGGGATCGAACCTGCGTCCTCTGTATTGCAAGGTGGGTTCTGAAGGATGGACCCCCAAGGATGTCCCATCTTTTTTTTTTCCCTTAACTTTTCAGTTTGGAATAACTTTAGGTTTACAGGAAGTTATAAAGACAGTACAGATAGTTCCTGCGTACCCTTCCCTTGGGTGCTAGTGGTAAAGAACTCGCCTGCCAATGCAGGAGACATAAGAGACGTAGGTTTGATCCCTGCATTGCAATGATCCCCTGGAGGAGGGCACGGCAACCCACTCCAGTGTTCTTGCCTGGAGAATCCCACGGACAGAGGAGCCTGGGGGGCTACAGCCCATGGGGTCACACTGAGTCGGACACGACTGAAGCAACGATGCACGTTGCATATAGTGCTTTGCAGTTGTGGAGGCTCCTTCTGGCTGCTGTGTCAGAGTTGGGGAGGGTCTCGGTCCAGCCCCCAGCCCCTTGTGATGAGCGCAGGCCCCCCTGCTGCCTGCTCTTCACGCCCCAAAGTGACTGTGTTCTTTCAGCTCCTCGGCGGTGAAACCTCACCTTCCCAGGATCAGGGTTCGATAGCAATCAAAAACCTCGAGGCAGGAAGGGACCCCCCATTTCCCAGACACAGAGGCCCCACAGCCGGTGTCCTCTACACCTGGGGCGGAACCCCTGGGGTTTGTAGTCGGCTGTTGACGCCTCATCCTCCTTGGAGCCACCTGCCGTGGGGCTGAGGTTCGGTGGGGTCTGCGGGCAGGAGGCGGGAGGCCTGAGAAGCAGGCTCTGGACGCTCTTGTTCCACTGGCTTCCTGGGGAGAAAAAGTCAACACAATTACAGTTGGTAGTGAAATCAATATGTCAGCGCTCTAATGTGAGAGTGGGCAGAGCTGAGCTTTGGCCCCGGGAGGCAGCCAGCCAGCCTGAGAAGGGAGGGAGTGTTCTACTCTCCTGGAAAAGAGCTGAGGCCAGCAGCCGCCTGCCGCTCATCCCATTTCCGAGAGGGATAAACTGAGGTTCTCAGAGGAACCAGAAGTAGCAGCCAGGTGCTGCCTGGCCCCGAAGACCTGTGTTGTCACACACACCGTCGACATACAGTTGACTCCTGTTTTTCCTTCAGTTCACCAGCACCCAGCATGGGCGGTGGTGTTCTCAGTATTTCTGCTTGGCAAAGAAGAAGCTGAATGCAGTCATTCACACTTTAGTCAAAATTAGTTTCCTTTCTTTAGTTAAACCCAGAGCACAGTCTCTGCCCTAAAGGAGCTTATGGAGGAATCAAAGTGGTGAGCAGTGCAGAGGAGGGGAGAGGTGGCTTTTTTTCTTTCTTTTTTTTTTTTTGAGCTGCATCTTGAAGGCGGGCTGAAAGCTTGCTGCCTGGGCACGCCCGGCAAAGGGAGCGGCAAGGGTCAGGACGAGGGGGACTAGAAGGGCCAAGGGGGAATTCGAGGGGCTCAGAGGTTTGGGAAGGGCGTTGGTTGCTGAAGGAACAGCGTTATGAAGGTTCAGCTGCCCTGAGAGGAAAGCGTGGCCACGTTTGAGAAAGGGCAGACTAGTGTGGTGGGAGCCAGGGGCGAGGCAGAGAGAGAAGTGAGACTCCAGGCCGGAGCCGCCGGCAGGAGCCAGCTCACCCGGGGCGGCCAGGAGCCAGGGAGGGGCTGGCCAGTCCTGTGCTGGGAAGGTGGCCCCCGTGGGTTGGAGGAGGCTGCTGTGGGCGCCCAGCCCTCCCCCTGCACCCGGGGAATGGTGTTGTGAAAGACCAAGGCCGAGAGAGACTCCAAGGCAGGCCGGTGCTGACGGAGGAATTTCAGGCCGTGTCACAGGGTCAGGGCAGGCGGTATTTTGGACCTTGGAGCCGACTGCCACCCCTTGGAGACCGAGTTCGGCTGAGGCCACACTCGGGCGGCCGGCCGCCAGGTCCCCGGAGCCCGCTGACCCCCTTTCCCGGGCCGTATCCCCCCAAGAGCAGAGGCCTCGCTCGCCTGCCTGGTGGACGTGTGTATCCAGCTTCCGTTTTCGAGGCGGTTGAAGCCTTGTGATTTCCCCTGGCAGCCGGGAGCCAGCTTCCCCCTCAGATCACAGAATCCGCAGTGAGCAGCCAACGGGTGACTTCTCCTTTAAACTTTTTTTTTTTTTTTATTTTTAGGATAAGAAAAAAAAAAAAGTCAGAGGAAAGGCTTTTTAGAGAATTCCTTCGGTGCAGAATTAATGGCTCTGCGCTTTGGGGCGGGCAGGCCAGAGTCAGATTCCCAGGCCGCCCCACCTGGCCCTCTCTGCCACCCTGGCTGGCAAATCACCCTGGTCCAGGTGGTTCCCAGGACCCCCCACCCTGCTGGACTGGGGACCCCCATTGCGGAAAACCCCAAAGGTGTTCCCCGGGCCTCCCAGGTGGCCCTTCCCACCCAACCCCTGCCCCCAGAACGCAGGGCGGAAGCTTGCGTCCCCTGGGCCAGGGTTTGCAACGTTAATTTTAGAACAACGTATTATTTAATGACGCCTGTCATCCATGTCCAGGAAAGAGGAGTTACGCAACCCCCGGGGAAGGCGTCCTTGTGGAAAGCCTGGGGCCCAGGTGCCCACTCTCCTGGCTGCTCGCTGCCTCACCTCTTCCCTGCAGCCACGGGATTGCAGGGGGTGGGCCCTGGGGAAAGGAGCGGGCAGCCGCCTTCCAGGGCCGTCCCCCAACTCAGGCCCTGTCAGGTAGGGTAGGTCCAAAGCTGGAAGATGAGCAAAAAATGATAAGGCAGTCTGGGTGGCGGCATCTGAGGCAGAGAGACTGGCACGTGCAAAGGCCCTGGGGCGGGACCCAGCTTGGGCCAAGGGGCAGAGACGAGGCCCGAGGCTGGAGTGGAGAGGGGAGAGTAAGGGACGGGCCCGCTCCTCAGGCCCCTGGGAGGGGCGTGAGGGAGGCTTAGGATGTGAGGCTTATTCTCAGCATCGCGTCAACCATCAGAGAGGGATGGTTTGAGACCTCTCTGCAGAGGAGACCTCTGCACCTTTACAGGGCTCGCTCTGCAGCTCTGTCCCAGGGGGAAATGTTGAGGACAGAGTCAGCCCAGAGAGCAGGCCAGGAGAGCCTCCTTTATGGGAAGACAGCTGTCTTAAGGTGGTCCCGGGGGTCCAGGTGAGAAAGCTTTTGAGGTAGGCATGATTTACCCCTAAATTCCACTTGGTAACAATCATGTCAGGGACCATCACGTCTGAAACAGCAGTAGTGTCAGTTCACACTTCCGGGGCATTTACCGTGGGCCACGCTGCATGCTGGCGCTCCACAATGAGCTGTCTTTTCCAGGTGCCTGTAGGGGAGGCGCTGGAGATGCATCAGTGTTTGTTGTTTTTTTTTTTAACATTTTTTCAAAGTTATTTATGTATTTGTTTTTGGCTGTGCTGGGTCTTCGTTGCTGCGCGCGGGCTTTCTGAAATTCGTTGTGGTGCTGGGGCTTTGCGTTGAGGTGGCTTCTCTTGTTGCAGAGCGTAGGCTCTAGACCACAAGTTCGGTAGTTGGGCCGCACGGGCTCCGTTGCTCCGAAGTGTCCGGGATCTTCCCAGTCTAGGGATTGAACCTGTTTCACCTGCATTGGCAGGCAGATTCTCAACCACTGGACTTACCCGGGAAGTCTGAGATGTACCCACTTCACAGCTTGGTAAACCGAGGCTCAGAGGAGTGACGTGACTTGCTCAGGTCGCCCCTAACTCTCCTGCGGAAGGCCACCCCGTGGTGGGTTGTGGCCCCGGAGGCCTCCCCAGCCCCACCCCATCTCTGGGCTTAGGGCTCAGCTGTGTTTATTTTTCCAAGAATGAAGGACCCGGTATTTATGGTTTGCTTTTGAGCACTAGCTGAGATTGTGTACAAAACCCATGTGGGCACATCATTGGTGGCTTCGGCTTGCAGGAAAGCACAGATAAGGGAGGAAAGCTTCTCTCTGAAGCCGTGCCATAAAGCCAGTCCTGCCCGCTTCAGTCCTGGTGGCCTGACGTCGCAGCCGGTGACCTGGAGCGGGCCACGTCCCCGCTGAGCCTCAGTTACCCCATCTGTGCCGTGGGATCTCAGAGTGGGGCCAGGATTCAGCAAACCACAGGCCTGGTGCAGGGTCAGTTCCCAGCAAACGTGGCCTGTGCTGCATTTGCTGTCGTGACTGTTAACGTTTATGCACCCATCTGATCGGAAAGGCCCCGTGACACCCTGTGAGTTTTCTCAGCCAGAATCTCCTTCTTCACCATCATGCGGACCTGGGGTGTCACCCGGGCTGGGCCCTCCCTGCTGGGTGATGCACTCTATCCTGTCCATCCCTACTATCCGCCCTCCTAAACCACCCTGTGTCCACATCCTGGTGGATTTGCACAGTCACCTTCTCAGAGGCACTTCCTGGAGGCCTGTGTTCTGCAAATTGCAGAAGAAACCTTCAAAAGGTCATCCCGCCCCTGTGAGCTGGGGCTGACGTGGATGCCAGGAGTGTGCATTTGGACACCCTTGGCCTCGACCTGCCCATCTGTAACATGGGCAGATGAAGGGATGTGTGTTGGGGCCTCAGTTTGGGGAGGCCTCAACTTTTGTCTAGTAACCTGTTGGGGAGTGGGGGTTGCTGGGGTCAGAGCAGGAATCTGGTGGAGGGCGGAGGGAAAAAAAACCCCATGGTTGCTATGGAGACCCAGCCAGACAGGAGGGACACCTCTTGGGTGTCAGGAGGTAAGTTGGGGCAGAGGCTGGCCTCCCTGGGCCTTCTTGCCTCCCTCACGTGACCCTTCCTGGCCAGCTTCTATGTACCCAGAACAGACCCCTCTGCTAGGGGTCCATGACTGAAGCCAAGGGCAGGGGTCGACCTGGGCTCCGAGACGCGCTCCTGCTTGCCTCGGGGCCTGAGCCAAGTGCAGAGCAGGAGCAGGACTTTGAAAGCTCAAAGGCGGCGGCCGGAGGTCCCGGCCAGCCGCGGGGGACTGAGAGCTGCAGAAGGTTCTGGAACCACGGTCTGACGTGCTGTCTCTCTCGCAGCTGCAGCCGGAACAGCTGGACTGTGGGGCTGCCCACCTGCAGCACCCACTGTCTGTCCTGCAGCCGCTGAAGGCCTTGCCTGTGTTCCGAGCGCCGGGCCTCTCCTCCGTGGCCGTGGCCAGTGTGGGCAACTACACCGTGGTCTTCCTGGGCACAGTCAGCGGGCGGCTGCTGAAGGTATGGCTGGGCCAGGGTGCTCGGCGGGGGTGGGGGTCCCACGGGTTAGACGGCGTCTTCCACGTCTGTTCCTTCCACTCCGGTTCATACCAGTGAGTTCCCGTCGTGCAGATGAGGGAAGCAGAGCTCAGGTGGCCTGTCTCTGGGGGCCTCCAGGACCCAGCTTCAGAAGCCGGTGGAGTGTTCGTCTCTGGGCCCTGCCACTTGGCAGGCTGTTTGACCTGGAGCAGTGAAGGTGTTCTCTCCCGGCTTCAGTGTCCCCAGCCATCAAAGGCTGAAAGTTCAGCCTCTCGAGACTCTTGCAGGGCTTTGACGGGGGGTGGGGGAGGCCACAACCCAGCAAGTAGGGGTCTCCCCTCTTCCCCCGTTTCCTCCTCCGTTCCTCCACCAGCCTCTGAGGATGCCCCAGCTCCCAGCCAAGGTGACTGGTTTCTGCAGGTAATGCTTCCCGCCCCCGAGATGCCGAGAGCTGGGTGAGAGGAGTCGGTCTCCCTACTAAGCGGCCCCAGGGGAGGGCATGGACCCTGGGCGGCCCTCCAGCCACTTACTTCCCACCCCCAGCCTGTCCAGAGCGTCAGCCGTCTGGCCTGGTTCCGACCTGCACCAGGCCCTGGTCTAATTGATTCAGATCTGATAATCCAATTCACTCAGCTTCCCCGGGCAGACGCCACAGGCTGGTGGTGAGCATTCGGGGTCAGAGTCCCAGCCTGCTTGGCCCCGGGACCCCAGTCGCTGACATCCCTGGGGGAGATCCCAGTCATGGGAGCAGGGGCAGGGGTCCCTCTCCACCTTCACAGCTTCCGTTGAGGGTCGGGGCTTGTGGTCGGGATCAAACATTTGCATGCGGCTCCTGGCTCTTGCCCTCCCAGCTGCAGGACCTGGGGCGGTTTCCCCATCTGTCCAGGAGTCTCCCCCACCCCCACCATGAAGCCGCAGTTATTAGGCGCCACTGTCTACCCAGCCTCAACAGACACATCACGGGTACCCTCACGTTTAATTCTCACATTGCTTCGAGGGAGGCAGAGCCGTGATGCCCATTTCACAGATGAGGACACTGAGGCTCTGTGAGGGGAATCGAGTGCCCCAAAGTCACATAGTGGGGAAAGTGAAAGTGAAAGTTGCTCAGTCGTGTCTGACTCTGCGACCTCATGGACTGTATAGTCCATGGAATTCTTCAGGCCAGAATACTGGAGTGGGTAGCCTTTCCCTTCTCCAGGGGATCTTCCCAACCCAGGGTTCAAACCCAGGTCTCCCGCATCATGGGTGGATTCTTTATCAGCTGAGCCACCAGGGGAGCCCACGTAGCAGGAACCAGGGTGGAATCCAAGTCCAGTCAGGTCAGAGGCTGCCCCGCCCCTCAGTCCTGACCTCTGCACTCACCACCCTGCTTCATGCCCGGTCATCTCCTGCCCACTCTCACCTTACTTGAGGCTTTGATCACAGCCCCCAGCCCAGGCCCCAGAGCATGCCAGGTGCTCTGTAGACTTTGGAAAGAGTGGAAACACGTCTGCTGGATGCCTCGGGGATGCAGAGGGCCAAGCTGCCCGGGACAGACTCTGCCAAGAGGCCGCTTGGGATGAGGCATGTCCCAGAGGCTGGGGAGAGAGTAATTGCAGTTTAGGCTGTGGGGGGCATCAGGGAGGCTGTTGTGCTGAAGACGTGGGGAGGACAGCTCCCGGCCCAAGGAGGAGAGGAAGGTGTTTGAGGCCGGAGCACAGCGGGGAGAAGACATGGGGGCTGGATGTTGAGCTGGGTTTAGTGACTAGAGAGAAGGATCGTGGAATAAGATGGGGTGGGTGGCCAGGGCCTCGCACGCCAGGCACATTGATTCCACAAGCAGGACGAGCTGTGAAAGGCTCTGGAGCCCATGGAGGAGGACTGGGGGGCTGGAGGCCCCCTCGCCCCAGCTCAGAGCTTGACCAGGCCTTGACAAGGCAACACGGAACGTGAGATCAGCAGAGAACAGCAGTTTGAGGAGTCTCTGACCAGCCTTGTCAGGTCTCTGGGGGACGTGCAGAGGGGCCCTCAGCCAGACAAGCTTCCAGACCCCAGCTAGTCCTGGTCTTTCTCCTGCCTGGACATTGGACCCCAGCCTTGGATCTGGAGTCAGATGGCCCTAGACCTCCATCGTGACCCTGAGGCATCTTCTTTTAGGACTCTTGCCAAGTCCCTTGGCTCCTCTGGGCCTCGGTTTCCTCATCTGTGAGATGGGCGTGTGAGAGGGGAGGGGTGAGACCAGTGGCCCTGCCGTCTGTCCGGGGCCTGGCCCCAGCAGCGCTTCGCCTGCATCTTCCCTAGCATGCCCCACGGCCCCGTGGGGCGGGTGCCGTCCTCAGCCCCGTTAGCTCAGAGAGGGGAAGTGACTCGGATGGCTCGGGCCTGTGCAGCTTGTAAATGTCAAGGCCAGAATTCAAACCCAGGTCCCCACTCCCTGGCATGATGCCCACAGCCTCCCAGAGAATGTTTTCTTAACTGTGAAGCCCGGCCCTGTACATACCAGGGTAGGACATGCTGGTGAGGACAGGGAGGGGGGTTCTTGGGGAGAGGGGCGCACGACAGAGAACAAAGTGTGGGGGCCGGCCGCCACCGCCAGTCCTGGAGGGGCCCGAGGCTGAGACTCCCAGGCTCAGGGCAGCCCCCCATCCCCGGGGCCGGTCCCCAGCCTGCCCCTACCTGGGGACGCCTTCGTGGTGCCCCATCCCCTGACGGCCCCCCTCCTTCGCACCCCCCCAGATCAACCTGAACGAGAGCATGCAGGTGGTGAGCCGGAAGGTGGTGACGGTGGCCTACGGGGAGCCTGTGCACCACGTGATGCAGTTTGACCCCGCGGACCCCGGCTACCTGTATCTGATGACGTCCCACCAGGTGTGTCCGGGCCTCAGCCTGACGAGACCCCAGGATGTGCTGAGCCCCAGCCCCTCTTTGCCTCTGCACGAGAGCGGCTGCTCCTGCCAGAAGCATCGCCCCCTCCCTTCCGGCCTGCCGTGGCCTCTGCTGGGAAGGCTCATTCCCCGCCCCACCCCACGCCGTGACAGCCTCAGTTTCCCCAGCCTCTCCCGGCCCTCGCCTGGCTGCCCCTCCCCTGCTGAGCTGGGCCCCCGCCTCTGTCTGCAGATGGCCAGGGTGAAGGTCGCCGCGTGCGCCGCGCACACCACCTGCGGGGACTGCGTGGGCGCGGCCGACGCCTACTGCGGCTGGTGCGCCCTGGAGACGCGGTGAGGCCCCTGGGGCGCAGGCTGGGCCCGGGAGGCCGCGGGGGTGGGGGCGCCCTGGACCCTGACCTGCGCCGGCGCCCCAGGTGCACGCTGCAGCAAGACTGCGCCAACTCCAGCCAGCCGCACTTCTGGACCAGCGCCAGCGCGGGCCCCGGCCGCTGCCCCGCCATGACCGTCCTGCCGGCCGAGATCGACGTGCACCAGGAGTACCCGGTGAGAGCGGGGGGCCAGGACCCCAGCTCCGGGCTCAGGGGTGCGGGTGGAGAGCAGCCCTTCCCCTGGCACCCAGACCCGACAGGTGGAGCCTCCTGGGTGCGGCGCCCCAGGGACCTGGAGGCAGATGGTGAGAGCAGTGCCTGGGTGCTCGTAACATCCCCGTCATACAGATGGGGAAACTGAGGCACAGAGCGGTAAAGTGACTTGCTCAAGATTATACAGTGAGGAAGTGCCCAAGCTGGGAGTTGAATTCAAGTAGCTGTCCCCCTGCCCCACAATCCATGTCCAGGAGTGCCTAGGCGTGCCGCAGCCGGCTCCCTGCTTACCTGTAGCAGACAGCCTCGGTGCAGGGGATTCCAGGGGGCAGGAGCTGAGAGACAGACAGGCTTGGGTGCCCCCCACTCCAGCCCTGCCCTCAGAGCCTTCTCTGGTGCAGACATCCTCATCTGTCACGTGATGGTTCTAATGACCGACAGGAGCTGGGGCTCCTGTGCTCCCCACTCCCCATTGTTATACATCACAGTCCTGCACTTATGCCCTCTGGTCAAGCAGGTGGTCCGGGGCTTTGTCCATCTGTTCATTCATTTATTCATTCATCAATAACAGTAGGTGTTATTGAGCTCCCACTCTGTGCCATGTACAGTCCTGGACTTGGGGAGACAGCAGTGAACAAGAGAGGCAAACCTCTGGTCCTCGAGGGGTGGACACACTCCCAGAGGAGAGAGTGGAAACAAAATAAGTGCTGTGGAGAAGAAGGAAGCAGAGCAGAGGACGGGGTGCAGAGCGAGCAGCTTGGTGGGGGGGTAGTATTGACATTTTACATCAGGTGGGGGGCTCACTGCAAGATGGCATCCGAGCAGCAATAGGAAGCCAGTGTGAGCATCTGGGCAGAGGGACCCACCAGTGCAAAGGCCCTGGGGTGGGAACAAGACTCACGATTTGAGTGTTAAGAGGCTGGCATCCAAGGTCCATGGGCCAGATCGTGCAGGGCCTCTGGCCCCTGTAAGGTGGTCGGTTTCACTTTGCAGAGGAGGAAACTGAGGCCCACGTAGGCTGCATCACCGGTGGCCCTGGAGTCAAAGCCACTGACCAACCTCTTCTCCCCAGGTTCCAGGGTGGGGGTGGGGCGGTGCGAGGCGCGGCCTTCCCCCACACCCTGCACCCCCAGCTAAGGGTCCCTGGCCTCCAGGGTATGATCCTGCAGATCTCGGGGAGCCTGCCCAGCCTCAGCGGCATGGAGATGGCCTGTGACTATGGCCACGGCATCCACACGGTGGCTCGGGTCCCGGGCCCAGCCTTCGGCCACCAGATCGCCTACTGCAACCTCCTGCCCAAGGATCAGTTCCCGCCTTTCCCGGCCCACCAAGGTAGGCACCTCATGGCCCGGGGTGCAGGGACAGCTGATGGGGGCCTTTGGCTGGTGGACTCTCAGGCATGGGGGGTTCCGGATGGCACAGCCGCTGGTGTCGGGCCCCCCGTGTCCCCTTGTCCTGCTGTCCCTGGACGCCCTGCTCTGTTCCAGACCACGTGACCGTCGAGATGTCGGTGAGGGTCCGGGGGCAGAACATCGTCCGGGCCAGCTTCACCATCTACGACTGCGGCCGGGTCGGGCAGGTGTACCCACACACAGCGTGAGTGGGGTGTCGGGGCTAGCTTCTGGGGTGGGCAGGAGGCTTTGCTCTCGGGGAAGCCCCCTCAAGAAAAATGATGGTGTCGCAGAGGCAGGCGGGACCCTTGGCTGTTCACCTGACGGCTCATTTGTGCAACAAACTCTCATCACCCAGCGTGCCCGGTGTCTGTGAGCACCCAGGCTAGTCGAGGCTGAGAAAAGTGCTTTGATTACGCTTAATTTAGTCCCCTGCTTGCCTATCTCCTCCTTGCATACCTCCTGCACTGGGGAGCTCGTTACCTTACAAAATGCCCAGCCCCGCTGGGCAGCTCTGATGTTGAGCAAGACCTCGTTTCACTGTGCTGGGCTCTGTGTCCCAGGTCCCCGCTGCTGGGCACAGGGGTGGGGAGCCAGGCCGCTGAGGGGAGGCCCCTGTCTTTCAGTTGCACCAGCTGCCTGTCGGCACAGTGGCCCTGTGTCTGGTGCGCTCAGCAGCACGCCTGTGTCTCCAACCAGTCTCGGTGTGAGGCCTCGCCAAATCCCACGGTAAGCCGGGCCCAGGGGTGCCCTCTGCCTCCACTGTTCCTTTTTTTTTTTTGACACGTTGAGAACATTTCCGTGTCATTACATTGTCTTTCTTGGCTCCAACTTTAACCGCCGCCATGCTGGGCTTGTCGTCACAGTGCGTGTAACCAGTCCCTTTGCCATTCTCTTCTCCAGGGGATCTTCCCAACCCGGGGATTGAACTCGGGTCTCCTGCATTGCAGGCAGATTCTTCACCATCTGAGCCGCTAGGGAAGCCCCTCCAGTCCCCTGTTGGTGGACGTGCTGAGCGTACCTCTTTCTTTTTTGCGTTCTGATACGTGCAGGGCATTGCGTGGCCTTGACTGTCCTCTGGAGACCAGTTCTTCAACGGGTATTCTGGGGTGAAAGCCCATACTTTCAGCTCAGCTGACCCCCAGAAAGCCTGCACCTGTTTACACTTCCAGCCTTTTAGGACAAGGCGCCTTCCTGCACATCATACTCATTTTCAATTTTAGCTTCAACGTTTTCTGCGACCCTCATGGATCAGGGAGTACCAGGCTTGGGCCTTGAATTGGCCCCTCTTGTTGGCAGCCCGTGTTCTCCCCGCTTCCCCAAGTCGGGCTGAGCCGAAAGACCCCAGCCTCCGTCTCCCACGGGCACTGGGCCCCAGGGCTGGGGATTGCTGTGGCTCTCACAGGGTGGAGAAAGCAAGTGACCTCTAAAGCCGCAGGTTCCCAGGTCCTCCTGTTCTGCCGGCCTGATGGTGCCCTGAGCTAGGGGACAGCATGCCATCAGTTACACGGGGCGGGCGTGTTGGGGAGGGTAGGGGACGGGCAGAGACACAGGCCGAGGCACCATGTACCTTGCTGCCGGCGGGTTTGAGTGTGGTCACTTATGGGGTGGCCTCGTGTCTTCACCCAGAGAGCCACTATGGCTGTTGCAGCCTTGTGCCAGGGACAACCAGACGGGACTCCTGAGACTGGTTGAGGTGGGACAGCTGGACTGCAGTGGGTTCCAGGGTGGGATGGCTGGACCGGGATGGTGCCAGGTCATATGCCAGCTTATCCCCCGTCAGGCCCGCCCGCTGGATCTTCCGTCTCGTATCAGGGCCGTGAAAGGCTCGGGGTGAGGTACCAGGTTCTCGCCTGCAGCTCATCTCTTCAGGAAAGGGGAGTTCCCAGCCATTTTCCAGATGGCACAGTTGAGGTAGTCAGCGTAACCCCCAAAAGCCCTGGCTCCCAGCAGGGAGGTCACTGAGGCCCGTCCTGCATCCCTAGGAAGCAACCCTGGTGCCCGCTGGGGAAGCAGCCGATTAGACATGGTTCTGCCCTCCCCATCATGAACGCAAGAGCCTGAGGCGTGAGTCGTGGCTGTGTGACCCCGGGCAGGCCGCCACACCTCTCTGTGCCCGTCTCCCTGTCTATGAAAGGGGGCCTGTCTCAAAGGGGGATCTGGAGCGACACCAGGTTCGTACCCGACACACCATGGGTGGCCCCTCTGCTGGGAGGACTTCTCTGGGAGGGGAACCTCCTGCCAGGTTCCGGCAGACGCAGAGGAGCTCGCCAGCCTGGAGGTGTTTCTGGGGCAGTGCCCCCAGGGACACCCCTCCTCCCCGCCCCACCCCCCTGCCCCGAGGTCTGCAGGTCAGAGATGCGTTGGGGGTGCATAGAGGGCCTGTTTCAGAGGATTACGGTAGCCCACTGGGAGAAGAGGCCGCCCCCGCCCGGGCCTGGCCTGCCCTTAATCCGGCGTTTAATTTAGAGCCAGTCTGTCGTCGGTCGTCTTGGAGGCTGCAGGGCTCAGGCCAGGCCGGGGAGGGGTCTCTGGGCAGGCGTGAGCCAGGGACTATGTCTCCTGACTTCCCGTTGCCTCATGGGCCCCAGAGGAAGGAAGTGGGGGGTACAGGATGCTGCAAGGAGGGCTGCAGCTTTTTTCCAGGGAGGGGAAGGGAGTGGAGAAGGCTGCTGCGTCCGCCCCTTCCAGTTGTCCTGGAGGAGGCGGCTTCTGCAAGGCAGGGTGACCTTAGGCCTTAGAAGCGGCAAGGGTTTGGGCAGGTGCCGGGGTCAGGCTCCCTGGGTGGGGGGAACCTGGGTGGGAACCTCTACGAAGGTGGCTTCATTAGGAGCTGGTGGAGAAGTCGGTTGGCAGAACGTGGAGAGCAGTGTATAGAAGGGGGGCAGGGCAACGCATAAAGGCAGGGAGGGAGCAGGTTGGGTGGGTTCAGCGGGGCCACTCAGTGCTCGGCCAGGTTGGGTCCCGAACTCTGAATCCTCGCACGTGGAAAGACCCTGGGGGAGTCTGTGAGCTCCAGTGCAGAGTCAGGTGCAGTCAGGCGAGGCCCCGCCTTGGATGCACGTGCTGGGCTGACATCTGGGCTTCCTGGGGCTCCCGCCTCGCTGTCCCCCCAGCTCCTGCTCTCCCGCCTTCACGGCTCTGCCCAGAGTCGGGGCCGTGGTTTCCTGAGCCTGGAGGCTATTCTCTGGCCAAGGGGGAGAAGCCACTCAGCTTGTCTCCAAGGCTTGGATGGTTCAGCTTGGAATGGGACAGGAGGCCGCGGTGCTCTGCGAGCCGCTGGCCACGGCCGCAGCAGAGCCAGTCGGCCTGTGTGAGTGCAGAGTCCCAGGGGCGGCATCCCCTTCGGGCTCAGCTGGATCCCAGCATCACCAGGCCCTCCCCGCCCCTCCAGGTGGCCTCCGCGCTCCGGCAGGCCCTCCCCCTTGGCCGCAAGACGCCTTAGCAGCCCCGGGTGGGGTCCTGATCCCTGGCAATCCCAGGAGACCCTCCTTCTCGTTGGTTCTGCAGAATTTTTCCAGGGGAACTGGGTCACATCCACTCCCCGAACCAATCGTTGAGCCCAGGACAGGCCTGGGTGCCTGCCCATCCCTGGGGCTAGGGAGGAGGGTCAGTCCTCCCATACCACAGGCCTGGGGGGCGGGGAGATGCAGGCACACTTGGACCAGCTGTCCCCAGGGGAGATTAGCGACCCTCCGGGTGGTGCTGAAAGAGGGCAGAGGCGCACCCACACTCTCCCAGACTTGCCCACTCTGGAGAGTAGGTACAGGCATCCATGGTGGGTTATGAGGATCTAGGAGAGTAGGGCCCTCGGGGATGGTCCCACGTCGTTTCCTCTGGACCCGCACGCCTCCAGCCCCTGCTGGCCACCTTCCCTCGGCTGGGCCGGAGCCAGGGTCGCAGCCGCAGGGCCCCCGGCCAGCTGTGAAGCGGCCTGGCAGCGGCAGTGAAACCCGATTGGAAACATGTGGGTTCCATTCCCCGAAATTCCACGGGGCTTACACATGGGACGGCTCAGGACAGCAGCTCAAGGGAGGGACGGCCTTGCGTGTCACACAGCAAGCCGGACACCAGCTCCTGCCTTGCAGCCCTGCAGCGTTGGCCGGGCCGGGCGGCCTCCTTGGCCCCTATGGTCGGCAGCAGGCAGCGCTTCCGGGGAAACTCATCGTCTGGGTGCAGTGTCTGGCCTGGGGGTCAGCAGCAGGGTCTGCCAGTGTGCCCGTACTGGGCACACCACTTTGTTTCTCTGTGCCTCAGTGTTCTAGTCTGTCAAGTGGGTATAACGGTGGTACCCACCTCACAGGGCGTTTGGGAGGAGGGTTTGGTGAATTAATACAGCACAGGGTGCTCAGAACTCTCCAGGTGCATGTGGAGGGCTGTGGGCGCCGGCCGCTAACCACTGTCGCTATCGTGGTCGCTGTTTATGACCATGGTCAACGATAATAAGTGAAGCATTGGTGTCCCTCAAGCTCTGGTTTCATGCTGGGCCCCTGAGGTTCCCCTCAAGGAGCTCCTTGTCTGATTAACAATACTGAGAAAAGACCCTGGGTCCCAGTCTCTCACCTTGGTCCTCAATCTCAGGCCTCAGTCTCTGGCCTGAGAACCCGGGAAAGATTGAAGGAAGGAGGAGAAGGGGGTGGCAGAGGATGAGCTGGTTGGTTGGCATCATCTACTCAATGGACTTGAGTTGAGCAAACTCCGGGAAGTAGGGAGGGACAGGGAAGCCTGGCATGCCGCAGTTCCGGGGTCGCAGAGAGTCAGACACGACTGAGTGACTGCACAGCAGTGACTCCACACCCGACGCGGGAACGCGCATGCCCAGGCCTCCAGCTCAGGGCTCGTGATGCGTCCGGGCAGTGGGGAGGGGTGTGCAACCTCACACCCTGTTTCTCATGGGCCTCTCCGAAGTCTGTGGTTTCCTCTTTTGTGAATCATTCATCGTGTGTCCATCTGGAAACTGGAATTCCAGAGCTGGAGGGAGCCTCAGAAAGTGAGTGCAGTGCCTCATTTTACAACTGGGGAAAGATGAGGCCCAGAGCCGGGGAGGTCTCCCTGCAGAGGCTCTCCGTGGCGTGGCCATGCGGACTCGGTTCCACTGGGCAGGTTACTGCCTCTTTCCATGCCTCAGTCTCGTCTGTGAAATGGGGCCAATACACCTTCCCGCTCGTAGGATCAGGTCAGGTGGTGTGTGGGAGGTGGTGGATGCGGCTGTCATTTTATTAGTAGCGTTTCCTCACTGCATGGGCTGCCCAGCGCCTCCCCAGGGAGATGGGACTGCGCCGGCTGGCTGGGGTGGTCGTGAATCCCGTCTCCTCCAGAATGCCCCAGGTCAGCCCCGCTTCCTTGTGTTTTGACTGCAGAGCCCTCAGGAGTGCCCGCAGATCCTGCCCTCCGCCCTGGCCCCCATGCCCACCGGCGGCTCCCAGAGCATCCCGGTGCACCTGGCCAGCGCCGCCTTCTTCCAGGTAAGCGGGGGCGGGGCCCACCGCCCATGCTCTGCTTTTCCACTTATTTATTTATTTGGCTGCCTGGGTCTAAGTTGCAGCGTGCAGGATCTCTAGTTGCGGCACGTGGGATCTAGTTCCCTGACCAGGGATCAAACCCAGACCCCCTCCATTGGGAGCTCGGAGTCTTAGCCACTAGACCACCCGGGAAGTCCCGTGCTTCGGTTTTCTTCCTCTGAGTTTCTGGGCTCTGTTGGAGAAAGCCCTGCCCTGGTTGCACGGAGGTAGGGGGAAGGAAGGTGGGTGGTGGGCACAGGCCTTGGGGACAGCCAGCTGCCCCTAGCTCCTGCAGGAAAGGAGGGTCTGGCCGGGACCCCCAGACCCTCTCCCCTGTGACGCCCCCCAACAGGCCCAGCCCCTGCCCAGTGCTGCAGCCCGTGGGTGACTGTCCATGTGCACCCTGCCCTGCCCCTAGGCTGGGTTGTGACCCTGGACATACCCCCCACCCCCTAGTTTGAGGCCGACACGTCTTCCCTGGAAAATGGCCTGAGACCCCCTTGGCCGCCCCATCCCCATCGTCCCGGTAGGGAAAGCAGGAGGGGAACAGACGCCTCCAGGGACATGGCATCGGGCTAGACTCGCACCCTAGCCCTGGACTCCTTGTCCAGTGCTCTCCCCCCCCACCAGCCTTCCCTGCCTGCGCACCACCCACCACCCACCCATCTGGGCTGGGGGAACGGAGGCCGCCCCTTGCTGGGTCTCTCCTGGAGGAGCGTCCTGGGTGGGAAGTGTTGATGAGTCCTGGACGCCTGCCAGCCACCCCCTCCCCAGCTCTCGGGGACTCACCATCTGTCGCTTCACCGGGGGAGCTGAGGCCCTTGACGACTTGTCACACGTGGGGGCCACGTGCCGGGAGCCTCGTCATGGCAGGGGATGTGCCCTGTGAAGGGCTGGGGGGGCTGTGCCCTTGGTCCTGGGGCTGGGGTGGGGGCCGTGCCCTCAGTCCTGGGGCTCCTCCCTGCGGTGGTTAGGGCAGAGCTTCTGGGGCATTCGGAGGGGGGAAAGGCCATGCTGCTGCCCTGGGCTTCCGGAGCCTGGGTCAGGGAGGCCCAGGGCTTGAGTGTGGGTCCTGCCTCCTGCTTTTGAGCAGAGTGTAATTGGGGGGCCCCCGTCTGCCTTCCTGGGGCCTCAGTGATCCTGGCCCGCCTTCCCCTGGGCCTGCTTCTGACTCTGCCTGGGCTCTGCAGCAGCCCAATCCACAGAGCTCACACCCGGCAGAACCCCAGACAGGCTGGCCGGCTGCTGTGAGCCCAGGGGCTCAGGAGACCCAGCTCAGCGTGGCAGGGATACAGGAGTTCTCAGCCTGTCAACAGCCACTTCCCTGTGTTAGTTTCGTAGTGAAGCGGGGAGGGGGCAGGGCCAGGGGGTGGCCGACCTGCTTTCTCCTCAGGGTAACACATCTACCAACGACAGGGACATAAACAGGAAGTCCTGCCACGCGGCTGGCCTAGCCCTCTTGAAACCTGGGTTTGTTCACTCAGCAAATATTTACTGATGGCTGCTCCCGGGGGGCCTGTGCTGGGCTGAGGGCAAGATGGCATTGGGGAATTGGCCCTGTTTATTTCTCCCTGCCGCCCCCAGCAAAGCATTTATTGAGCACTTCCTGTGTACTGATCTCAGCCAGCATATATTTGGTGCCCACAGTGTACAACCCACTAAAGACACATGGTGTCCAGTTTCCTTAGAGTCCTGCAGAGTAGGGGAGTCTCTTTCCTTTGCTAAGTTTAGAGACCCACACAGCTCAGAAGAGGAGCCACCTGCACAGAGTCACACAGCTAGGAGGTCGCAGAGGTGGACTTCGGACCTGAGTGGGCCTGTGTTAAGGTTGAGCCTGAGCTCTTTCAACTGCCATCTTCCTGGAGGTGTCAGAGGGCCCAAAAACCCAGCCCCGCCACCTCCTCCCCAGTGGGTGGAGAGACAGGTGTAGACAGAGCCTGGGCAGAGGATAGGGGAGGTCCTTGGTATGCAGGGTTGGGGAATGCTGTCGGAGCTTAATGAAGCCCCCCAGCACACACCCTAATATTCACTGCCAAATGGATGGATGCTCAAGTGAGGGGTGTCCCCATGATTTGGGTGAGGGGCGGTCTGGGAGCCTTTGTTGGAACATGGGACATTTCAGCTGGATTTTGAAGGCTGTGTTGAGGTTTGCTGGGAGGGAAGCATGGACTTGGACAAAGGCTGAGGGAAGGACGGCGTGTGCATTGCTGACCCGCGTCCTGTGTGACCTGATCCCAGGCCGTGGGGGGTTTTGAGGCTGCAGGGCAGGCGGAGTCTCCTGGGATGAACCTTGTAAGTGTCGGTCGTGCGGAAAAGTCGCGGCTTTACCAGCGGAGTGAAAGGCCCCGGGGTGAGGCCGCTGGAAGCTGTCGGTGAGGTTTTCAGAGGTGTGAGAGCGTCAGGCCGGAGTTCTGGGTGTTCGTGTGTACCCCCCACCCCACGCCCGCCCCCGCCTCTGTCAGATGTTGGGCCAGGAAGGAACGTTCTGGAGGAGACGCAGTTCAGGGAGAGAGCCCCCGCCTGCGCCTCGGGACAGCAGTCTCTGGCGTCCTGAAGAAGGTGGGGGGCGGTGGGTGCTGCTTGGATGCCCCTGACCCCCGTGTCCCGCAGGGTGCAGCCCTGGAGTGTAGCTTCGGTCTGGAGGAGACCTTCGAGGCTGTGTGGGTGAACGAATCAGCTGTACGCTGCAAACACGTGGTGGTGAGCGGCGGGGCTTCACGGCGGAGGGGAAGGGCAGGCCGGCCCGAGTCCAGATACATGCACGCCTTCCTTTCTGCCTCCGCTTTTTGGTCCCCTTGTCCCCAGTGGCCCTGCCTTCGTCTCTCCCCTGATGTGCCTTCCCCCCAACAGAGACCCAGACAGCGTCCACACCCATCACGCATTTCCCCATCTTTTGCAGCTGCACACGACCCAGAAGAGCCAGGTATTTCCACTCAGCCTCCAGCTGAAGGGGCGACCGGCCCGGTTCCTGGACAGCCCTGACCCCATGACAGGTAGGAGGTGCCCCCCAGCCTCCCATGGCCGCAGCCTTGGGGGGCTCCATCCAGTGCTCGGGTATCCCCCCACCACTCCCTGACACACGCTGTCTCTCAGGTCCCAGCCCCGCCTCTGCCGGCCTGCTCACTTCGCACCTCACTGTGGAGCCGCTCCTCTGGGCTGGCACCACACCCTCGGGGCGTCCGCATGCCCGTGGCTCTGCCCCCCCAGCACTCACCTGCCCTTTCTCAGCCTCAGGGTCCTCCCGTGAGGCACAGGCCCGGTTGCAGAGGCAGGGGCGAGGGTTTGCTGAGACGATACATGCAGGGCCCTGCAGGGCTGTCTGGGACACAGTCTGCGCCCCTAGATGGTGGGGGGTGGCCGTGCTCTTATTACACGTGTCGAATCAACTCTCCAAGGGCCTGTTTAGCAGGAGGGGGGGGCCTGTGCACATCCACCCCATACCCTGCCCCGCTTCTGTACTATAAGGTCCCAGACAGAAGCCCCAGAACCAGCTTGTATGCTCTGGGAACCCACCCTGCGCTTCTTCCTGAGCCCATCTGAGAGCCTGAGGCTTGCACAGCCCGCACTGCTCAGTGGTTCCCTAGCATCCCAGAGCTCCGCTGGGGGCTCAGGAGACCCACTCGGGCCTGGCTGTGACTCCAGCTCTCCCACTCACAGGCTGTGTTACCTTGGGCAAGTCACTCTGCCTCTCTGAGCCTCATCTCTTTATCTGTCAAGTGGAGCTGATAAACAGCCCCCACTGGATAGGATCTCTGTGTGGATGACTGTTAACGGGGCAGTGGCTGCACTGTGCTTATTATTAGCAGCCCCCTGGGGTGGCGCTGGGGGTTGGAGAAGGTACTAAGAGCTTCCTGGGCCCTGACTCTTAAGAAGCAGGACCCAGCTGAGCTGGGCCGGCTCCGTGTCTCCTGCAGTGGAGGTCTACAACTGCGCCGTAGGCAGCCCCGACTGCTCCCAGTGCCTGGGCCGCGAGGATCTGGGCCACCTGTGTGTGTGGAGCGACGGCTGCCGCCCGCGGGGCACCCTGCAGCCCATGCCTGGCACCTGCCCCGCCCCCGAGATCCGAGCGGTAAGCACTCCACCCCCCAATACCCCCGCCTCGGAGACCTGTCACACCCACACACCTGAATGTGCACACACACAGCGCCCCACACGGGCTCAGGGACCCGCAGCTCACGTGTTTGCACACACCCGGGCCCCCACACGCTGTGTCACCCACTGAGCACCCACTGGGTGCCAGTTCCCCCCTGTCGCCCCATCCTGGGGCTGGAGACACAGCAGTGAACACACACATGCCTGTCTTCACGGAGCTCATGGTTCAGTTGGGGTTGGGGGACATCAATCAGAAAGGAGACGATTTGCATAGAGAAGGTGGTGAGGGCTGCGAACGAGCCGGGCACGGGGGGTGTGTTGGAGTCTGGGGTGGAGGAGAGGCTGGGGTCGAGTGTCTTTATAGCGAGGTCTGGGAACCCTTGATGATAAGGGGAAAACTGGGGTAACCCATGAGCCTCATTTTCAATTAAGAAAAAGTCGCGGGGAAGGGTTCTGTTTGCCTTAGCCTGGTTCACCTGCCCGTCCCAGGCCCAGCTGGCTCTACCTGGGATTTAGGGTCACGTGGTCAGACATGGGTTCCCATGGCCACGGGGACTGGACCTCAGCATCCCCAGGAGACGCTCCTCCAATAGCACTGGCTCTGTACCTGCGCACTGGTGTCCCCGAGGCAGGCTGCGTGTCTCACACACACGTCCCCACTGGCAGCCCTGGTGACCTGCCAGCGCTTTCAGAGCCTCCCCTGAGTGGCGGGTCTGCTTTGCCCTACCTCCCCGGACACCCCAGCCTCAGAGCCCCATCCTCCCGTCTCTCTGATCGCCTGGCAGATTGAGCCCTTGAGCGGCCCCTTGGACGGCGGGACCCAGCTGACCATCCGCGGCAGGAACCTGGGCCGGCGGTTCAGCGACGTGGCCCACGGCGTGTGGATCGGCGGTGTGGCCTGTGAGCCACTGGCCGACAGATACACGGTGTCGGAGGAGTGAGTGGAGGGTGGTCCCGGGGGCCCTTCAGTGACCTGCAGCTCCCAACCACCTGGAAGTGCCAGCTGCTCCTCTGCTCTCTCCTCACCCCCCCCACCCTCTCCTCTGCCCTCGACCACTCCGCCATCCCTGGATCCCTTCTGCTCCCCAGAAGTCACTCACTCCCAGGTCTCCCAGACTTTGCTCAGACCATTCCTGCCATGCGTCCTGTCCTTCCCTGCTTCACCACTCCAGAGCCTTCTCCCCCAGGAAGCCCTCCCAGGTTCCCCTGAGCAGCCCTGCTTCCACAGAAGCCTCGCTCTGATGGAAAAAACTGCTGTTAGGAAAGTGCAGGTCTGCTGGTGTGTGCAGAGACCTGGGGCCTGCAGCCGTGGGGCCCGGCCCAGACGGGCTCAAGGAAGCGTAATGGGCAGGGACTGAGCTCGGTTTCCTTTCCGGAGGCCGTAAGCCAGGCTTGCAGATAAGGGCATCAGTCCCCCAGCCCAGCAGATGTTCTCATGGTTGGAGAACTTTCAAATATCCCCTTGGGCTTCCCTGGTGGCACAGCGGTAAAGAAGCCGCCTGCCAATGCAGGAGACATGGGTTCAATCCCTGGGTCAGGAAGATCCCCTGGAGGAAGAAATGGCAACCCACTGTAGTATGCTTGCCTGGAGAATCCCATGGACAGAGGAGCCTGGGAGGCTACAGTCCATGGGGTTCCAGAGTCAGATATGACTTAGCGACTAAACGATGACAGAAGACCATCTATCCAATCCGGTCTACTAGTCGCATAACTGTGGTAGACTCGGGGAGGGCAGTCCCGGAGAGGAGCTGGGCACCAGGGTGATACCTGGGAACTCAGTGGCTGTTCTCCAGCTGGCTGGGAATTGTTTCAGGATTTTGACAAGGGTGACGCCGGCGGGTGTCCTGGCCCAGGTGCCAGTCCCAGCTGAGTGGGGGGTGGGGGGCTGAGTGTAAGGAGGCGGGGCTCACACGTCCTGGGAGTCGAGGCGGGGCATTGTTCGAGGAAGAAGCCAAAGGGCGCCTGCCTGGCCCCCAGGCCCCACCGGCTGCTCCTTGACCAGACTCGCCTCCCCCACCCAGGATCGTGTGCGCCACAGGCCCAGCCCCAGAGGCGTTCTCGGACGTGGTGACGGTGAACGCCTCCAAGGAGGGCAGGTCTCGGGAGCGCTTCTCCTACGTGGTAAGGGAATGCAGCCTGCCCCTGCCCCTGCCCCCACCCTACCAGGCTCGTCCGAGCTGGCCTGGGGCCTGACGGCCTGCCTTCTTCCCCACAGCTGCCCCTGGTCCACTCCCTGGAGCCTGCCATGGGCCCCAAAGCAGGGGGCACCAGGATCACCATCCACGGGAGTGAGCTCCACGTGGGCTCCGAGCTCCAGGTCCTGGTGAATAACACGGAGCCCTGCACAGAGTTGCTGTAAGTCCCTGTCTGGGGGGGCCGAGCATCGCCGGGGACGTCACTGGCTGTGTCCCCTGGCCAGGCCCCTTCCTCTTTCTCAGCCTCAGGGTTCTCACCCAGTAAAGACAGTACCTGTGAGTTGTGGGGAGTATTGTGCCCTTCATAAGTGACCTTAACTGCAGTGAAAATGGTGACGATTGTGCATTGTCCCAGACCTGCCGCCGGCCCAGGGGTGTGGCCAGAGGCAGGGGCGTGGTCCAGAGCCTCTCCGTGAAATGCCCGTCTGTATTATGCACTTACGGATAAGGCAGTGGTACCCCACTCCAGTACTCTTGCCTAGAAAATCCCATGGATGGAGGAGCCTTGTAGGCTGCAGTCCATGGGGTTGCTAAGAGTTGGATACGACTGAGTGACTTCAATTTCTGAGTGACTTCACTTTCACTTTTCACTTTCGTACAGTGGAGAAGGAAATGGCAACCCGCTCCAGTATTCTTGCCTGCAGAATCCCAGGGACGGGGAGCCTGGTGGGCTGCCGTCTATGGGGTCGCACAGAGTCGGACACGACTGAAGTGAATTAGCATCAGCATTATGCACTTAATGTGTACCAGGTCCCACTGATGGGCACGCGATGAGCCCCACTCTCTTGGCCCCCAGGGGACCGCAGTCTCTCGGGAACTAGGAACATCCAGTGGGGTTGGGGTTGGGTTTGGGAGGAGCGTGGGCTTTCAGGGCTGTAGGGGCTAGAGCCCTCGCAGGGGCGGAAGCTGGGAGGGTATCTCTGGGGAGGCTTCTTGGAGGAGGTGAGACGGGGCGGGGTCAGAGAGGAGAAGGGAAGGTGTCCAGGGTGGGATGGCCAGTCGGAGCACAGGTGCGGCAGTGGGAACCCGGAAACGGTGTCTGTGTGAGGCGGGGCCGGCGGGTGGATGGCTCGGGCCATGGGGTGACGGGCAGGGGCGGCGGCAGGAGGCGGGTCCGTGCTGATGAGGCCTGCCGCTCCTCCCACAGGCGCTCAGACGCCAGCATCGCCTGCACGGTGCCGGGGGGCACGCTGCCGGCCATGGTGCCCGTGTGCGTGCGCTTCGAGCAGCGGGGCTGCGTGCGCGGCGGCCTCAGCTTCCAGTACATGCCGAACCCGGTCATCACGGCCATCAGCCCCCACCGCAGCCACGTCAGGTGAGACCTGGGCGCCGCCCTCCGGCCAGGGCACGCCCCGGGGCTGCTCGTGGGCTCACCGGGCTTGCTGTCCACCCCACCCCCACCCCTCATCCCTCACCCTGCAGTGGCGGCAGGACCATCACGGTGGCCGGCGAGCGCTTCCACATGGTGCAGAAGGTGTCCATGGCCGTGCACCACATCGGCCGTGAGCCCACGGTGAGGGCGGGGCCCTGGCGGGCAGGGTGGTCACGGCCCCTGGCTGATCACGCCTCCCCGTGCCGCGTCTTCTCATCTTTGCCCCCCCCCCTCTCTCCTTCCATGTTTACCCCCTGACTGTCCACCACATCCCCCACTTTGGCCCCCGTGGCCCCCCTGCAGCTCTGCAAGGTCCTCAACTCCACCCTCATCACCTGCCCGTCGCCCGGGGCTCTAAGCAACGCCTCGGCCCCCGTGGACTTCTTCCTCAACGGCCGGGTCTACGCAGATGAGGCGGCGGTGGCCGAGGAGCTGCTGGAGCCCGAGGAGGCCCAGCGGGGCAGCCAGTTCCGCCTGGATTACCTCCCTGACCCACAGTTCTCCACGGCCAAGCGGGAGAAGTGGATCAAGCACCACCCTGGGGAGCCCCTCACCCTGGTGATCCACGTGGGTGCCGGCGGTGGTGGGCAGGGGGGACCTAAGCATATCAGGCACGGGGCAGGGAGGTGGGGCCTGAGCGGATCCACGTGAGCGCCGGTGGGTGCGGGTGGGGTGAGGGGGGGGCGTGAGCAGATCGAGCTCCGCCCCTGGACCGTGGTGAGCACCCCCTCTGCTCCCGCAGAAGGAGCAGGACGGGCTGGGGCTCGAAAGCCACGAGTACCGCGTCAAGATCGGCCAGGTGGCCTGCGACATCCAGATTGTCTCCGAGAGAGTCATCCACTGCTCCGTCAATGAGTCCCTGGGCACGGCGGAGGGGCAGCTGCCCATCACAGTGAGTGGACTGGGCACCGGAGGCAGGGGTGGTCCCCCCAGTCCTGCCCACAAGGCCCGATCACCTGCCTCGCCATCCGGGGCGTCTCAGCTGAGCACCTTCACGCTCAGGAACTCAGACAGTGGAGGAAAGCAGGGCTTTAGGTCCCCACTGGGCAGATGAGGAAACTCGAGAACTGAGTGACCTGTTCAGGGTCCGTGACTGGCCCCCAGCTGGGCCCAATGGGCTGGATTCTCAGAGGCCATGAGAGGGGGTCTCTGTTCCGCCTGGTGGCATACCCAGAGTCTGGGCCGCCAGTCACCAGGCACAGTCACAGAGGGAGGGAAGCAGGAGAGGTGGGGAGAAGGCCCGGAAAGGGGGGTCTCTTCTGCACTGTACCTGCTTGCATGCCTCCCGGGATGGGGAGCTCACCCCCTTTCTGGCAGCACACACACCCCACGATGGCTGTGAACTGCAGAAGCTGCCTTTCACCTGCACCCCGGTCCCAGTTCTGTAGTCTGAGTCCTAAGAACTCATTTGCTTTCCTGTCCTCGGGCAGCCCAGCAGATACTTCAGTTCACAGGCCAGGCTCTGGGAACTGCCCATAGTCATCACAGAACTAGTAATCACACTTCCCTGTATTTCTTGAGTCACCCGTTCCGTGCCAGGCCCAGGACTAAGGGCTTGACAAATGTCATCTCTTGTAGCCCTCACAGCGTCCCCAGGAGGCGGGTGGGGTTATCTCTTCTATTGATACTTGGGACATCTGAGGCTCAGAGAGGTTAGCTGACTTGCTCCAGGCCATACAGCCAGTGAGCAGAAGAGCCAGGGCGCGTGTCCAGGGAAGCTACCGCTCCCTCACCACACGCCCCTGCCACCCCAACAGATCCAGGTAGGGAACTTCAACCAGACCATCGCCACGCTGCAGCTGGGGGGCAGCGAGACCGCCATCATCGTGTCCATCGTCATCTGCAGTGTCCTGCTGCTGCTCTCCGTGGTCGGTAAGGAGCCCCCCTCAGCCTCGTGATGCCTCGCGGGGCAGACCTGCCCACCTCAGCCCCCTCTGAAGATCGGTGGGTAGGACAGAGGTATAATGGGCCGGGCACACTGAACAAAGGTGTGGAGCTGGGAGCGGGTCAGGTGCTCAGAGCGGGGTGAGGAGGGTGTCCCAGCGACGGTACGAAGTGTGCAGTACGGGCGCTGTGGAGAGGTGTGCCGGCCCGGGCCCTGAGCGCCAGGCAGAGGGACTTGGAACCGTGCTCTGTGGGCTGTAGGGCTACTGAAGCTACTTCTGAGAGGGCTGCTCGGGGAGATGACCCTACGCATTAGGTAGGCTATACCCCTGTTAAAATAATGGTCACAAAAGTATGATATTCAGTGTCGCAGGGCAGTTGGAGCCCTCGTACACTGCTGGTGGGAATTTAACTGGTGCCGCTGCTATGGCAAACTCGCCACCAGTTTCCTCGAAAGGTTAGTGTTACTGCATGACCCAGCAGCTCCCTACTCTGGGCATCTGCCCTGGAGAAAGAGAACCCTCGTCAACACCAGCCCCTGTGCACCAAGGTTCACAGTAGCAACTGCCCAAAATGCCCATCCGCTGATGAATGGACAAAGAAAATGTGGTTTAGCCATATGGGGAATAGTATTAAGTCATACAAAGGAGGGAAGTTCTCACACGTACTTCAGTGTGGGTGACCCTTGACATCGTGGTAAGTGAAAGATGCCGGATATAAAAGGCTACCTCTTGTTTGGTCCCACTTATATAAAATGTCCAGAACAGGTAAATCAAAAAACACAAGGCAAATTAGTGGTTCCTAGAGGCAGGAGGAGGGTGGACAGGGACTGAGCACTTGTGGTCGTGGGTCTCCTAGGGGCAGGAAAAGTGTGCTAAAATCAGATTGAGGATGGTGTCACAACCCCATAATATACCAGAAGGCAGTGAGTTGTATACGTAGATAGATTAGATGGTGTGTGTATTATCTCAATGAAGCTGGTTTTTAAAACACAATGTATTCAATCAATATAGAAAATTTTAGGGAAAACAGAGATAGAACATGTAAATATCTTTCTGCTAAAAGAGAAGAGAAATCACCCGTAATCCTCGTATCTAGAGAAATCCACTGTTGATCACTATTTTATGCTTTTTGCTCCACAAGTAATTTACTTTTTCAATTAACTTTATTAGAGTTAATTTACAACATGGTGTTAGTTTCAGATGTGCTGCAAAGTGACCGAGTTACACACATTCTGTTTCCATGTCGGTTACTACCCAGTATTGAGTGGAGTTCCCTGTGCTATACAGGAGGCCCTAGTTGGTTATCTGTTTTATATAAGTAGTGTGTATACGTCAGTCCCAAACTCCTGATCTGTCCCTCCCCTCACCTCTGGTAACCACAAGTTTGTTAAAGTCTGTGAGTCTTTCTGTTTTATGAATAAGTTCATTTGTATTATTTTTATAGCATATGATTTTTGTCTAACTCCCTTCACTTTGAATGATAGTTTCTAGGTCTGTCCATGATGCTGTAAATGGCATTATGTCCTTCTTCTTTACGGCTGAGTAATATTTCATCGCATCATCTTTATCCACTCCTCTGTAATGGTCATGTAGGTTGCTCCCATGTCTTGGCTATTGTAAATAGTGCTGCAATGAACACTGGGGTGCATGTATCTTTTGGAAATTATGATTTTCCCCAGATATATGCCCTGGAGTGGAATTGCTGGGTCATATGGTAGCTCTATATTTAGTTCTTAAAGGTATTCTGTACTGTTCTCCATAATGGTGGTACCAGTTTTCATTTCTACCAACAGTGTAGGAGGGTTCCCTTTTCTCCATACCCTCTTCAGCATTCACTGTCTTGTAGACTCTTTGATTGGAGAAGGTGATAGCACTCCACTCCAGTACTCTTGCCTGGAAAATCTCATGGATGGAGGAGCCTGGTAGGCTGCAGTCCATGGGGTTGCGAAGAGTCGGACATGACTGAGCGACTTCACTTTCACTTTTCACTTTCATGCATTGGAGAAGCAAATGGCAACCCACTCCAGTGTTCTTGCCTGGATGATCCCAAGGACGGGGGAGCCTGGGGGCTGCCGTCTATGGGGTTGCACAGAGTCAGACACAACTGAAGCGACTTAGCAGCAGCAGCCTCTTTGATGATGGCCATTCCGACCAGTGTGAGGTGATATGGAGTTCTTTAGATTTGCAGTTCTCTAATCATTAGTGATGTTCATCTTTTCATGTGCCTCTTGGCCACCTGTATGTCTTCTTTGGAGAAATGTCTATTTTAGGATCTTCCACCCGTTTGTTGATGGGGTGGTTTGCTGTTTTTGGCGTTGAGCTGAGTGAGCTGCCAGAGGAGCTGAGGCTCGCAGGCAGGCTGTCTCCCTTCCACCCAGGCCCTGCACACGGCAGGTAACGACACACTCTCTGACACCAAAGGGATCGCAGGCCTGACCCACCTCCCTGCTGCCCACAGCCCTGTTCGTATTCTGCACCAAGAGCCGCCGTGCCGAGCGCTACTGGCAGAAGACGCTGCTGCAGATGGAGGAGATGGAGTCCCAGATCCGAGAGGAAATCCGGAAAGGTAGCGGGGGCAGCCACGTGGGACCTCGGGCCTTGGCGTTGCCCCCTGATCCACTCACGGCCACCTGCCTGCCCGCCAGGCTTCGCAGAGCTGCAGACGGACATGACGGACCTGACCAAGGAGCTGAACCGCAGCCAGGGCATCCCCTTCCTGGAGTACAAGCACTTCGTGACCCGCACCTTCTTCCCCAAGGTCAGGGCCGGCTCCCGCTGGCTGGTGATACCTCAGGAGTTCCTTGAGCAGTGCGAAACCTGCACACCCGCCTATGGCAGCTCAGCCACCTTCCCTGGCCGCCCTGCCTGGCCTGCTGAGGGAAAGGGCCCAGGTTCCACCGCCCCGTCCCAACTTGCTTTCTCTGCTCACTTGCTGTTTGAGTGTGCCTACTGAAGCCAGCTGTCAGCCCCGCTTTCCTCCGGGGTGCTGGGCCATCCCCCCTCCATCTCTTCCTCCTGTGCACTGGACTCAGTCCCCTCGCTTCCATGCCTCCTCGTGCTCTTCCAGGGGCCGCTGCCCCGTCCCCACCTTCCTCGGCCTGTCAGGAATATCTCTGCGGGTGGCCCCACCCTCCTCTGAGACACCAAGCCCCTGTTGGGTCCCCTCAGGCCTCTCTGCCTCGTTTCCTCGTTTCCTCCTTCCACACTGAGCTGCTTTAGCTTCCTCTTATGCCTGTGCACTCCAGCTTCGCCACCCATGGACTTCAGGCTGGTTCTGCTTTTCCTCCAGGAAGCCCCCTGGGACTCCCCTCCCCTCTCCTCTGGAGTCCTGTGACCCCTGGGCGTGGCCCACTGCCTCTTCTTCCTATCGAGTGGGCTTGTGTGTTTGTGGGGCAGCCCCTGCATGAGTCAGGGGAGTGCGCGGCCCTGCTGAGACACTGGGGGTCTGCTCCACAGTGCTCCTCCCTCTACGAAGAGCGTTATGTGCTCCCCTCCCAGACCCTCAACTCCCAGGGCAGCTCCCCAGTGCAGGAGACCCACCCGCTGCTGGGAGAGTGGAAGGTGAGTAGCCCCCCACCCGTACACACACACACACACAAGGGCTCCTTTGGGGCGCCCCCGCCTCTCTCTGGGCCCTGCTTTCTAGTTATCTGATCCGTTGATCCTAATCTTGGGAAGTTGGGAGGAACTTGCCATTGTAAGGTAGCAAGCTCTCCATCCCAGCAGGTAGTCAAGTGGCTATTCAGGGTATTCTACATACTGACTCCCAGACCAGAGAGGGGAAAGGGTTGGGTCCCCCGAACATCTCTTTCCCCCTGCCACCTAGAGAACGGGAGAGGGTTCCCCACACAGGGATATGGGGTTGCCTTCGGGCACCCTCGCCTGAGCCCCCCTTTCCAACTCAGCTGAGCCATTGTTCCCGGTCACAGGGAGTTAGGCATCTCCCACTAATAGGTAATGAGCTCCCCATCCCGGGAAGCATTCAAGGTGCCACTCTGGGCATCCCGAGTGCTCAGACACGGGACCCCGTCAACATCCCTCACCGCTTGCTCCCTGCAGATCCCCGAGAGCTGCCGGCCCAACATGGAAGAGGGCATCAGCCTGTTCTCCTCGCTGCTCAACAACAAGCACTTCCTCATTGTCTTCGTCCATGCGCTGGAGCAACAGAAGGACTTCGCGGTGCGGGATAGGTCAGGCTGCCGTGCGGGCTCCAGGGAAGGACAACGCATCCTGGGTCCACCGGGCTGGATCCAAGCCTGGGGCAGTTTGCAGAGCACTGTGTCCTTGGGGCAGCCAGCATCTCCTCTGAGGCCTTGGCCCCCTTCCCTATTCTGCCCCTTCCTGGTCCTGCCTGCCCAGGACGGGGCTCGTGGGCATGGTGGTTACTGTGCACGGTAGGGAAGGTAGGCTTTTCTCCAGGGAGATTTCTGCCACATACGCCTCATCCAGTGACAAGGGGAGCCCCCGCGGTGTGGTCCTCGGGGTCCCGGGGCCTCGCGGTGTGGCTGACTCCCCACCCCCACACCTGCCCACAGGTGCAGCCTGGCCTCCCTGCTGACCATTGCACTCCATGGCAAGCTCGAGTACTACACGGGCATCATGAAGGAGCTGCTGGTGGACCTCATCGACGCCTCGGCCGCCAAGAACCCCAAGCTGATGCTGCGGCGCACGGAGTCCGTGGTTGAGAAGATGCTCACCAACTGGATGTCCATCTGCATGTACAGCTGCCTGCGGGTGAGGGCGCCGGGCAGCCGTGCCCCTGCCCCGGAGGTCTAACTTCCTTTTATCCTCCTGCCACCTCTGCCAGGACCGGTGACTGTGGTTTCTGCGCACATGTGGGAAAGGGGCTGGCCCACAGGGTCCGTTATATGGGTGGGGGAATCGAGGCTCAGAGCTACCCTGGGAACAGAGGCTGTGTCAGGGGCTTTGTGTCAGGAAGACACTCTTCTCAGCCCTCGGGCCCTCCCTGGCATGCCTTTGAGTCCAGCTCTGCCACCTCCCTGCTGGGTGACCTTGAGCAGCTTGCTTGCCCTCTCTGAGCCTCGGCTGTGAGGATGCCCCTGCTACCTGGAAAGGTTGCCGGCGCAATAAAACGAATGTGGCCGCCCAGGTTGGGCGGTGTCTGAGCTGGGAATCCAGGGAGATGCCCTGGGTGTGGGGGTGGGAGGGCTGAGCGGCGCCAGGATCAAAAGGACGGTGTGAAGCAGGCAGCCGCGAAGGGGTTGGTGGAACGGGGTATGAAGGGTTCCGGGGGGGCTGGAATCTGGAGAGTGGGCAGCTGGCTTCGGCCTCTGACCGCGCCCCATCCCCCCCCGCCCCCCAGGAGACAGTGGGGGAGCCCTTCTTCCTGCTCCTGTGCGCCATCAAGCAGCAGATCAACAAAGGTTCCATCGACGCCATCACGGGCAAGGCCCGCTACACGCTCAACGAGGAGTGGCTGCTGCGGGAAAACATCGAGGCCAAGCCCCGGGTGAGCCGGCTCGGAGGGCTGGGAGGGGCTCCCGGCTTTGGTCCTGACACCCCCGCCCGCAGGCTGTCTGCCCATCCGGTCGGTGAGCAGCTGCTGAGCCCCCCGTCTCTCTCCTGCAGAACCTGAACGTGTCCTTCCAAGGCTGCGGCATGGACTCGCTGAGCGTGCGTGCCATGGACACGGACACGCTGACGCAGGTGAAGGAGAAGATTCTGGAAGCCTTCTGCAAGAACGTGCCCTACTCCCAGTGGCCGCGGGCCGAGGATGTTGACCTAGGTGGGCAGGGTCGGGGGGCGGCGGCGGGCCCCGCTCGGTCACATGGTCTCTGGCTCTAGGGACGTGAAAACGGTGCCCATCAGTTGGGAGCTCATGTTGGGGCCGGGTGGTGAGTTCGCCGCAGGTGATGACAGCCCGATGGGCAGGAGAGGCCGGCCTGGCCGCTCCAACCGCCCAGTGCCCGCCCCGAGGATGGCTGTGCGGAGCCCCGGCTCCCAGATGCAGTAGAGGCTCAGAGAGCTCTGGGGGCCCCCCGCTTCTCTCCCCGTGGGTGGGCGCCCCGGCCCTCACCCCCGGCCCCCTGCCCCCAGAGTGGTTCGCCTCGAGCACCCAGAGCTACATCCTGCGGGACTTGGACGACACCTCGGTGGTGGAGGACGGCCGCAAGAAGCTCAACACGCTGGCACACTACAAGGTGGGCCCCGGCCCCGCCCGCCCCACCCTCCTGACCTCCGCCCTCTTGACCTCCGCCCTCTGACCGCGGCCTCTCTCCCTGTCAGATCCCAGAAGGCGCCTCCCTGGCCATGAGCCTCACAGACAAGAAGGACAACACGCTGGGGCGAGGTAGGCCGGCGGACGGGGCCGGGCCCTCCTGCGCAGCCCTGGGGGGAAACTGAGGCCTCCAGGGGCAGGGCCGGGCGCAGCGCTCCGCCGCAGTGCTGCTTGGGCCGGGCCTGTGGCCAGGCCTCCTCGGCGCTGGGTTCCTGCAGGCAGCCGAGAGGGGCCCCAGGAGCGGGGAGGCGGTTTTAAGAGGTCTGGGTGGGCGCCAGGCCATCGGGGGTTCGGGCTGTGTCCCTGCCTCACACCCGCATCCCTGCCTTCAGCTGCCCCATGCTTGGGGGTCCTGGGGTCCTAGGCTCCTGGGGGCTTTGGGATCCATTCCAGCAGCTGGTGAGGTCTGGGCTCGGGGGCAGTGGGCCCTCGTGGGGAGCCGCCCTGTGTCCATCTGTGATCGTCTCCCTGCCTCTCGTGTCCCCTTGTGGACATCTTTCTGTCTCAGCGCCTCCGTCTGTCTGAGTCTCCTATGCGTGTCTCTCGAGCTCTCGCTCTCAGCTGTCTTTCTGTGCATTTGTCTTCTCTCCACACGTCTGTTTGGCTCTCCCCATCTCTCTGGGTTTCTTTCTCCAGCTTTTTGCCTCCGTTTCTCCTTTGCTCACTCTCTCTCCCCCCGCTCCTGGGTCTTGTTTATTTATCGTGTGTGTTTCCCTCTCGCAGTGAAAGACTTGGACACGGAGAAGTATTTCCACTTGGTGAGTGCCCTGCCTCCAGCCCTGAGGGTGCCCGCCCCTCAGTGGGAGTGGACTTGGCCCCCTGCCGCCCTGGGCCTCTGGAGGCCGTGCTCCCAGGCCTGGGGAAGACTGGGCTGGGGAGTGTGCAGAGCCAGGCGCCCGCGGGGGCCGGGTGGGGCCCCCCAGGGGCGGCTGAGGGCGGTGCCCGGCGCCAGCTCTGACCCAGCCCCGGCCTCCCAGGTGCTGCCCACGGACGAGCTGGCGGAGCCCAAGAAGTCCCACCGGCAGAGCCACCGCAAGAAGGTGCTCCCGGAGATCTACCTGACCCGCCTGCTCTCCACCAAGGTGCTGTGTCCCCACTCCCAGGGGTCAGCTGGGAGCACACGCTGGGGGAGGGGGGACAGCTCTTCCCCTGCGGGGCCAGCCGCACTCCCAGCCTGAAGGGCACCCGGCAACAACTTCTCTGTCCCCTGGTGTGACAGAGAAGGCAGTAGTGGCCCAGGAACGTCCCCAAGGCCACATGGCTAGGGGCAGAAAGCCCACACCCCAGCCCACCAATTCCCTGCTCTGTGTCCAAGTCCTTCCAACACTCCTGTGCAGTGGGTTTCACCAACCCATTTCACAGACAGGAAAACCGAGGCACGGAGCACTTAGGAGACCAGCCTGGGGCTACACAGCTTCCCATTCACCCAGCACTGCTCAGCCCCAGCACCACGGGCTCCCCACAGCCGCCAGAGGTGCCTGTCACCAACAACCCCCCCCCGCCCCCTTCATGTTCCTGGGCTGATGGCCACCACCCACTCCCCTGTAGGGCACACTGCAGAAGTTTCTGGATGACCTGTTCAAGGCCATCCTGAGCATCCGGGAAGACAAGCCCCCACTGGCCGTCAAGTACTTCTTTGACTTCCTAGAAGAGCAAGCCGAGAAGAGGGGCATCTCAGACCCCGACACGCTGCACATCTGGAAGACCAACAGGTGGGGGGCCCTCGGGGGGGCTGGTGAGGAGCGGGGCTGCTTCACTGGCTCACGCCGGCAGCAGTGGGGTTGGGGTTCAGAGCCTGGGTTTAGTCCCTTATGCCGTTCCAAGCTGTGTGAGCTTGAACAAGAGACTTAAGTTCTCTGAGCTTTAGTTTCCCCCAGCTGGAAAACCAGGGCAGTAAAAGGAACCCACCTTACTTGTAAGGATTAACTAGACGTGAGCGTTGTCTAAGTTTTGCCCCTCTCCCCCCCACCCCTCCCCCTTGGGTGGGCACTGTCGGCTCCGTTTTGCAGACAAGCATGCTGAGGCTCCCGGAGACGTGCATGCCTCCATCACATCCCTCCTTGGAGGCACGTGTTAGCTTTTCAGACACCCAAACCCCAACAGGAAGTTGTTGAAAAGTTCAGCCTGACCCTCGAAAAGAATTGCCACAGACACAGAAGTTTCTCTGTCGTTGCAGGGGCTGCTCTGAGCATTGGTGGTGGGGGGGGGGTGGTGAGTGTGTCCCCCTGTCCCAGGCCCCCCAGTCACTGGGGAGGCGGTTTTACCAACCCTCCGGCCGTCTTAGGCCTCGCTTACTCTCAGCCCTTCCTGGTGACCCAGCTAATCATGGACTGACTCCCCGCAGCCACACAGGGCTGGAGGAGGAGCCACGGGCTGCCAGGCAGGGCGGGGGCTCTAATGAGAACCAGGATTGGGCCCTGGCTCCCGGCTCCTGCGTGCGAGCAGGAGGCTCTGCGGGGAATGGGGCAGGCAGCGAGGGCCAACTCAGTGCCCCTCCATGCAGGAAACCCGGCTCCCAGCCCCTCTGCCGCGTCCCCCTTCACCCCCTGCCGGCTAGGGACAGTCACCAACCCCATTTGTGGAGGAGACACCGAGGTTCCCAGAGCTTCCATCCAGTCTCTGCTGGCCTCGGGAGTAAAGCCAGCCTGTCCTCTGGGCCTGCCGGCCTCCCTGGCCGAGCCCCCATTGGTGACTGCTTCCTCCACGACCCACCCTCGGGCGGGGCTCACGCCACTGCCTCCCTGTCCCCCAGCCTTCCTCTGCGCTTCTGGGTGAACATCCTGAAAAACCCGCAGTTTGTCTTTGACATCGAGAAGACGGACCACATCGACGCCTGCCTCTCGGTCATCGCTCAGGCCTTCATCGACGCCTGCTCCATCTCTGACTTGCAGCTGGGCAAGGTCAGCTGCTGTGGGCAGGCTGCCCAGTGCTGCGGGGCCAGCGGACTTTCTGGGAGGGCAACCGGAGGAGCTCAGATGTGGGGTGAATGGGGTCATCAGACAGGGGTTCTCCGGGAAACGGGCACCCAGTCACAAACTCCAGGGCTGCAGGTGCCTCAGCTGTGCCCAGCACCAGCTCCCGAATCTTCAGGCCCTAGAGCCAGGCGGGGAGAAGCCAGGTGGGCATGGAAAGAGAGTGTGGTCTGATGTAGCGTCGGTGACCAGCCAGGCTCCAGGTGACAGCCCTGATGGTCAGGAGCCACCCGGTGGGCACTGAGGGTGGGTAGAGGAGACCCCTGAGAGAGAGGTGACTGTAGGGAGAGGGCGCAGCAGGCCCGAGAGAACCTGGCGTTCCAGGCTGAGCGGCATGAGACGGGAGTTAGACCTGGCCCTGCCGTTAGCCCGTGACTTTCAGAGACAGACCACAAAAATGGCAGAAAACACCATCACCTCTCACAGGCTATCTGGGAGAGCAGGACGCCCGTGACAGACAAAGAACTGGGAGCGTACTTGGCACGCTTTGCTCTCGGGAGTAGGAAACACGTGCTGGGAAATATTCCACTGAGACAGCAGTCAGGCTTCCAGAAATCTTAGCCACCGAGACCCATAACCCTCAGCAAGGACGCGAACTAAACAGCCTGCGTGTCCAAGAGCTGGCACGAGCCCGTGCACTTTCTCCTCCAAGTAGGTCCCCTGTGAAGTCATCACCCTGAGAGTCCTGCAGAAAACAGGGCAGAGGACAGGGGTGGGAAGCCCCCGGTGCAGAGCCTGCAGCACAGGGACGCTGGCTCAGCGACAGGCCTTGTCTGTGCGGTGGCATAGACACGGGCTGGTCCAGAAAGAGCCGAGTCTGCTGTCTCCACCCAGCGTCTCACTCTCTGGCTCCTCTCCGCCCACCCAGGACTCGCCAACCAACAAGCTGCTCTACGCCAAGGAGATCCCCGAGTACCGGAAGATTGTGCAGCGCTACTACAAGCAGATCCACGACATGACCCCGCTCAGCGAGCAGGAGATGAACGCGCACCTGGCCGAGGAGTCGCGGGTGCGGCCGGCTCCGTGGGGACCTCGCCGGGAGGATGGGGGGTGGGGGCCAGGACTTGACCGTCAGAGCCGGGGGCGGCGTGGGGCTGTGTACAAGCAGCAGGTCTTGACTGGGCTGGGCCTGGTTCGGACCATGGAGTCTCCACCGCAGTCCAACTGCCTCCCTGTCTTTCCTCACAGAAATACCAGAATGAGTTCAACACCAACGTGGCCATGGCAGAGATCTACAAATACGCCAAGAGGTATCGCCCGCAGGTGAGCAGCCCGCAGTGTGAGGCCCAGGGCACTCTCCCCCCACGTCGGCCCTTCCCACCCTCTCATGGAAACCGGGCGTGAGCGCGGGGCTCAGGTACTCCGGGCCCCAGCACGTCTGACTGTGCTGTGGGCGTGGCCGCCAGCACTGGGAATCCAGGCCACGTGTGTGTACTCCCCCCAGATGTGTGGTGGGACCGGGGTGGGGGTGTCCTCCGCCCTGAACTAGCTCCGCTGCCGACCACCCCCCTCCACCGCCCCAGATCATGAGCGCCCTGGAGGCGAACCCCACGGCCCGGAGGACGCAGCTGCAGCACAAGTTCGAGCAGGTGGTGGCCCTCATGGAAGACAACATCTACGAGTGTTACAGCGAGGCCTGAGCCGGGCCGGCGGGCGGCGCCCCCGCGGCTTCACTCTGCCCGCAGCCCCGCCCCGCGTGCCTCCCACGCCGGCTGGGAAAGGACGCTGCACCAGGGGCTTTTTCTGAGCCCGGCAGAGGAGCCTCCGGTCCCGGCCCCTCAGGCACCGTCCCCTCGCACCTGCCCTCAGACTCCAGCTCCAGGCTGAGGCCTTGAACGCCGTCCACCCAGCACAGCCTGGACGGTGCCGCCCCCAACTCGCTCTGTCCCGGCCCAGCGCCGCCGAGGCCGCCGACGGGAAAGGAGGGCCGCCTGGGCCCCAGGCCACAGCCAGAAACGCTACCTCATCCTGCCTGGCGGAGGGGGAGGCCCTGTGACCCAGCCCTCGGTTCGCTTCTGCTTCCCCCACCAAGATGTCGCCCCCCGCCGTCTCTACTCGCCTGTGGAGGAGCCTGGCCCGCTCCCGGCTTCCAGCGGACACCAGCGGCGTCCACGGCCCGCGGGAGGCTCCGTGCTGTTCTGGGAGCCAGGCTGAGGCCGGGGGCCGTCCCGGGGGGGCGTGGGTGGGAGGGGGCAGGGGAAGGGGGCTGAGTTGCACCAAGGCTGTAGCTGGGCTACGTGATCTTGCTGGAAGTGTTTCTAAAGATAGCACCACTTTTTTGTTGTTGTTTTTTTAAAAGAAGCTTTTATATATTAAAGAAACTTATCACGCGCCAACTGTGAATAGCTGCCGCTAGTGCGGAGGCCCCGGGAGGGTCCCCTGGGGCTCCCAGCGCAACACTGGAAATGACTGTTCCAGGGGCGGCGGACCCGGCAGAGACGGCCCCCCGAGATCATCGCCCTTTCTCTTCTGTCAGAAGCGGCCGCCTGGGGCTGGCCTGGTCAGTGCCTGGATGGGCTGTGGCCCACAGGGGCGGGGCTGGAGGGGGAGGCCGGGACGCTCTGGAACCTTCTTTATAATAAAAGCCTGATGGGAAAACCTGCCGTGAGCTCCAGCCTTTATCCTGAAGTGGCCTGCTTGTAGCAGACAGGAGGGCGGGGGGCCTGGCTTGGGACCCCGCCATCCCCCTTCATGAGGGGCAGGCAGACACTGACCCTTGCTTCTGAGCAGCCTCGCGGGGTAACCACGCTGGTGCCTGCTGGCCGCCAGGATGAGGTCACAGCACCTGTGTCTCACCTCCCACTGCCCCTAACCTGCTTATCCATGTAACAGGCCGTGAGGAAAATGTGTCCCCATTTTACAGATGTAGAAACTGACTCTCGGCACAGTCGAGGACTCTCCCAGGTCTTGGGACGGGGAGGACGACACGCCAGTGTGCACAGGCCCTCATTCCTCTGTTTCACACTTCCTCCAGCTGGCGTGTCCACGGTGCCCCCTAGAGTGCGTGGGGAGCTCCAAGCTGACCACCCTGGAAAGAGACTGGATGTTTATATGCTCATCCTGAATTTGTCATCAGTCTTGACAAATATGCATGGGCTTCCGCGGTGGCTCAGATAGTAAAGAATCCACCTGCAGTGCAAGAGATCTGGATTCAGTCCCTGAGTCAGAAGACCCCCTGGAGAAGGAAATGGCAACCCACTCCAGTATGCTTGCCTGGAGAATCCCATGGACAGAGGAGCCTGGCGGGCTACAGTCCAGGGGGTCGCACAGAATCAGATACAACTGACCAACTCACTCAACACTTTGACAAACACGTTCCATCAACCCCGTTATGCAGATGAGGAAATGCAGACTGCTCCGGGCTGGTATATCCCTGGACTCTTCAGCCACTGCCCTTGACTTGGGATCAGCAAATACCACGGAGACCCCCAGCCCTGCTTGCCCCCCACTTGGCTCTGGGCCTGAGCCGGGGCTAAAGGTCACTGAGCCCCAAGAAAGGTCACTAGAGGACCAGCCCCAAATTAGAAGTGGCTTAAGTAAGTTTTTTTTCCTTTTAGGAAGGAGAAATAACCACACATATATATCAGGAGTAAGAACTAGGACAGAAACATGTACAATTTAAACAAAACCCCAGCAACACCAGTTCTAGAATTAATGAGCACAGAAAAGTGAGGAGAGAAAAGTAAACAATTTTTAGCTTTAAAAATAGCCTCTTCCTGTCGTGCCTTCTGGGTGGAGAGAGATTATCTTTTCAAATTTTCTATTCTGATCACTGATGCGTCTTTATTAAGCAGCAGATTTTCTAATGTGAGTTATTGACACATTCGATGGGTTTTTTTTGGGGGGGGGAGGTGTGATTCTAGAATGAATGCATGCTTTCTGCAAAACTGTCAAGGAGGACAAAAAGCACGGAGAAGATAAAACCCACCCTAACCCACTCGTGGTCTGAATCTCAGAGAATGTTGTCCCAAAGCCCAAATCGTGTGCCCGTCTGGGCCGTGGGCAGACGGGTAGGAACTGGAATCAGGACGTGCTCCATCCTGCAAGCTGCCTTTATCCCATGTGGCCTTTCGTCAGCACCATCTTTCTATGCCATTAAATATTCCACAGCCTGTTTTAATGCCTGATTAACATGCGAGTCCTCCTTGAAGTTTAAGGACGCATTTGCAAGTGGAGGAAATCTCTCGTTTCTGGGGTCATCTGCTCACCACCCCCAGTCCTTGCCTGGGCCCCCGAAGGCTTGCCTTGCAGCTCCAGGTGTCCCTTGGCTCCATCTGCGGGTCACAGGAGGTGGGGACTTCGGCAGACTGTCTGTTCTCAAGCCGGGGAGCAGGCTTTCCCAAGTCTCATGGGTGCTCCATGCTGTCAGACCTTGGCCAGGTCGGGGCTCCTGGCTGGCCCCCAGCTCGTAGAGGTGCCCAGTGATACCCACCCCCAAGAGCCTGCCCGGGGTGCCTCCCACAACTGGACCCCTCTTGTGGAAAGCACCAGCCCAGCTCCCTGCCAGCTGCTCACAGTGCCCATGGGGGCTCTGCCGGCAGCCCCATGACAGAGGCCCCAGGGAACCCGTGAAGCCCGACAAAGCCTTGCGTGGGATTGGCGAGGCGAGGGCAGGGCTGAGAGGAGGGGAGGGAGGGAAGACGCTGGGCTGCCTCAGTTTCCCTCTGTGTCCATCTGCCCCCTGCCAAGTGCCGTCCAGTTGACCTCTGATGCCCCTCAAATCCACTTGTTGGTCTCCGCCCCCCATCCCTGGCTCAGCGGTCACCCCTCATCTGGACCATCTCTCAGCAGCCTTCAGAACGAGCTGAGTTCTCACCCCACCAGGTGGGTGTCGAGCAGGTATTCATGTGGACCCCACATTATGGACTCTTTCTACACACAGTCCCTCAACAAATCCCATCCACCGAGCATAAACGTCTACCTGGCATCCACCACTTCTGACCCCTCCCTCTGTGGCCAGCCAGCACCCCTCAGCTGGCCCACAGCAGGGGCCACCACCCTGGCTTCCCCCGTAGCTTAGACGGTAAAAGACTGCCAGCAATGCAGGAGACCCAGGTTCGATCCCTAGGTTGGCAAGATCCCCTGGAGAAGGAAAATGGCTACCCACTCCAATATTCTTGCCTGGAGAGTCCCATGGACAGAGGAGCCCAGCAGGCTACAGGCCATGGGGTTGCAGAGTCAGACACGGCTGAGTGACTCACACACACACACCGCCCTGGCCTCCTGTGGCTGCCCATGTCCCCCTGTGGGCACTCAGCTCCTCAATGGCCTCAAATGGGCATTTATCACAATTAAAATCCGAAGTTCTTACCCTGGCTCACGAGGCCCTTCAGGATCTAACCCTGTCCACCCTGCAGCTCTCGTTAGAGTGTGTACTGCTGCATAACAAACCACCTCAGTACACTCACAGCGCTCGTGCGTCTGTGATCAGGGCAGGGCTCGCAAGGGAAGGCCCGTCCCTTGGTGTCAGTGGGGCCGCTCAACAGGGGCAGAAGATCCAGTTCCTGGATGGCGCATGCCCAGCAAATTGGTGCTGGCTGGTCAGGGAGCTCAGTTGGGGCTGAGAACTGGGGTGTCTCGATTCTCATCCAACGGCTGTTTAGGCTTCCCCACTGCATGGTGGCTGAATTCTAAGCACAAGTATTAAAAAACAGAAAAGCAGCCCGCACGCAGGAAGCAGAAGCTGCCGGTCTCTTGAACCCTGGGCCCAGAAAGTGTCCCAGCGTCATCTCCTCAGTACCTGATTCAAGCAATCACAAAGCCCAGAATGAAGGTGCAGGGAGGCAGACTCAACCTCTCCTCGCGCAGTGTCACATTTGTTTAAAAATAACCCCAGCCCTCACCTCTGCACCTCCAGGTACCGTCTCTGTGTGGGCTTTAGCTTATGAGCTGCCCTGAGTTCCGTAGCTCACTCCCAACCCAGGGCCCCCGCACTTCCACTTCCTTCTGCAGATTCCCGCGGGACCCACAGTCCTGCTCAGTGACTAGTCCAGTGATCCATACTTCCTCTCAGCTCCTCTAATCCTTCCTCTCTGCAGCCACAGAGCTTCTTCTCAACACACACGTCAGTCTCTCCCCGGCCTGTAACCCTCCCTGGCTCCAACCACTCCCAAGAAGATGCCTGCCTGCCTTCCCTAGCCTACTCCGCCATGCCTTGCTGCCCCATCCCCACGGCCCAGGGGCTCATGCCACCCCTCCCCGGCTTGTGCTCCTCTCAAAGCCTCAATTCGCCCCCATCCAGGCCTATCCCACTGCCTGCAAGCCCTTCCCCCGTCATCTGTCTGGCAATTCCTGCTCGTCCTTTTAAGACCAAAAGCTGCCTCCTCCAGGAAGCAGTCCCAGATCTCAGGTTGGACGAAGCACCTCTCCTGCGCCTCCGCAGGCCCCTGCATGCCTTTGCATCCCTGTTGCAGTCTGCATCTCCCAGGGGAGGAGCTTCCATCCTGTCCATCTGGGTGCATGCCCTGGATGGCCAAACCTTTAGACCTCAGCCTCCTCTCGCACCCATGAGTGGGGAAAAAAAGCTTTATTGATAAATAGGTTCTAGTGAAATAAACAGAGTGATAGTTTCTAGGGGAGTAAAAAAGTAGAATCTGCATCTCTCCACCTTGCCTCTAGCCCTCGACTTCTGCCTTCTTGCTGGCCGCTTTGGACACTGAAGACTTGGTGGGGATGCCAGGCTTTCTCGGGCCCTTAGAGGCCTCAGCCTTCCCAGCCAGTGGTCCAGGCTCCTTCTTGGACCCAGCACCCTTGGGAGGAACAGGGGCCTTGGCTTTGGGCCCCTCCCCAGCAGCCTCTTTAGGGACCTTGCCCCCCATCTTCTTTTTGGCCAGGGGAGCACCATTCTCACCCTGTAAGAAAGCAAACCAGGAGAAGGTGGCAGGGATGGGCACACCACGCAGAGCCCACGAACTCAGGGTTGAAACCCCAGCTCTAGGTTGCTTTTGACAAGCGCCCTCCCCTCTCTAAGCCTCAGCCCCCTATCTATAAGGTGGGGACGGTGATCCTCCGGGCACTGGAGGGCTGGGAGCAGAGGAAAGTGAAGTAAGTTACCCTCTTCCTCATCTGACCCCCGCCCCGGGCTTAGGTGGGAACACTCGAGCTCTGGCCACTGGAGATCAAGACAAGGGAAGTTACCCCGACACCTACCTTGGTGACCGTGGATTTTGAACTCTGACTTCCAGGCTGTGTTTTCCTGTGGGCCTTGGTATCTGCTGGAAGAGGGGATGCCGTGTGAGACAGACTTTTCCGGAGGAGGTGCCGCTCAGCAGCAGGCTTGAGGGGCCCCACAGCCCACCCACGGCCCAGTCCTCACGCTGACACTTGCAGGCTGTGTGACCTGGGACAAGTTGTTCAGTCTCTCTGAGCCTGGTGCCCGAGTCTGCCAACTGAAGGTCGCAGCCTCTTGCCCACGGGACAGCAGGAGGATTAAGTGGAAGGAGGGCAACCATCCCTCATTCCATTCACAGCTCCCCATCCACCCACGCCGAAGGCCCCCGACAGGGCTGTCAGCCCCATGTCTTCAATCCATCTTCCATGTGACGGCCAGGATACATTTTAAAAAATGCCTCAGGCCCTGCCTGTCCCCTGTTCAGAGTCTTTCCATAACTTGATAAAAACCATCACGGAGAACAGTATAGAATTTCCCTACGAAACTAGGAATAAAACCACCACGTGACCCAGCAATCCCACCAGGAGGGCATGTATCCTGAGCAAACCATAATTCAAAAAGACACATGTGCCCACCCTGATCATTGCAGCACTATCTACAACAATCAGGACATGGAAGCCACCTAGATGTCTATCAACAGAGGAATGGATGAAGGGGTTGTGGTCTATCTTATACCAAGGAGTATTACTCAGCCATGAAAAGGAATGCATTTGAATCAGTTCTACTGAGGTGGATAAACCTAGAGACTGTCATACAGGGTGAAGTCAGTCAAAACGAGAAAAACAAATATATATTAATGCATATACATGGAATCTAGAAAACTGGGATCGAACCTTTTTGCAGGGCAGGAAGAGAGAGACAGACATAGAGAACAGACTTCTGGACAGTCGGGGAAGGAGGGTGGGACGAACTGAGAGAGTAGCGCTGAAATATACACACTGCCGTGTATAAAACACAGAGCTCGCAGGCAGCTGCTGTACAGCACAGGGAGCTCGACTCGCTGCTGTGATGACTAGAGGGGTGGGAGGGGGATCACCAGGAGGGGATGCATGTATACATATAGTCGATTCACATCGGTGCTCAGCAGAAAAACATTGTAAAACAATCACACTCCAATTTTTATAGTTTTGTGTTTTTTTTTAGATTCGTAAGAAAAAAAGCACCTTGGGCCCTAAGTGTCCCCTGTTCAGGGTCTTTCTGTGGCTCCTCACCAATCAAGTCCAGCCTCCCGCCGCCCTTCACAGCGTCCCCTTCTCCCACCCCCGATGCACACAGACAGGACTATTTAGACTTCTTCCACCTTTGGGGCTTCCCTGGTGGCTCAGATGGTAGAGAATCCACCTGCAATGTGGGAGACCTGGGTACAATCCCTGGGTTGGGAAGATCCCCTGGAGGAGGGCATGGCAACGCACTGCCGTATTCTTGCCTGGAGAATCGCCCATGGACAGAGGAGCCTGGCAGGCTACAGTCCATGGGGCCGCAGAGTTGGACATGACTGAGCGTCTAAGCACAGCTCAGCACAGCCACGTTCTTCATGCCTTCAGGCCTTTGCACAAGCTGGTCTCCTGCGTGGGCCACCTCCTCCAGGAAGCCTCCCCTGACCCCTCCTCCCACCCCCACCAGCTACCATGAGTTCTCTGTCTCTCCGGGTCAAGCCAAGTGTCCTAGGGCACATTGAGTAGACAGCCCCTCCTCCCCAGAACTGACCCCTCCATCCCAACTCGTGGCCAGTGGTTGCCAGAAACCCCATCCCATGCCCACCCCATTCACACCCATACCTTGGCGGCTCCCTCTTTCTTTGACCTTCGACTTCCCGCCAGGCCCACCGGCACTGGGAGGGGCCTGAGCGGCCTTGTCCGGCCGTCGGGAGGACTTCTTGGCCTCACCCAGCCTTGGCTCTGGGTCCTTGGTCTGCGTGCCTTTCTTGGGGGCCTTCTTGGCTGCGCCTGGTTTGGAGGGAGCTGCCCTCTCCTCTCTGGGCTTCCTGGATCCTTTTTTCACCTCGACTGTGTTGGCAGGGTCCTTCTTTGACTCACTCGGCTTCTTGGGGTCCTTCCCCTCAGCCTGACTGGGCATCCTGGGGGCCGTCTTCCTGGGTGGGATTTTCCTTTTGTCTTTGGGGACTAACTGGCAGAGGAGAGAACGGGGTGGAAGTGAGAGCAGAGATCTGGGCATCTCCTGCCCCGACACCCTGCGTGAGGCTCAAAGAAGCCCCCATCCCCAGGGAGGGGGCGAAGAAGGCGGCCAAGGGCTTGGGGCACAACCGCCTCCTAAAAGCCGGAAGCCAGCAGTGCATGCCACCCCCCGCACCACGAGAGAGGTGCCGCCATGGAGGAGCTACAGGACTCGAGTCTGCAAAACTCACCCAGCGTTCTCCCCGTTCCCTGGGTAGGTGGCAGGCATGTACCTCCCGCCCCTGCCCGCGAGCCCAGCACATACTGTGAGCTCTGATGCTGTCTTCTCATGCTAACCCGTGAAGCTCCTTTGACCCCCCGCCAACACCTCCCTGTGGACTGTGGCCCTGACACCACCACCCCTGCCCCCGCCTCACGCCACCACATCCCCAGGTCTCCTGGATGCTTCCTGCTCTGCAGCTGAACATGGACATGGAGGGCAGATGGGCCCCAACTCCAGCCATGCAACTCGACCTGTCCAAGTCTTTCCCTCCCCGCTTGGGCCTCAGTCTTCCCATCTTTACAATGGGGTCATCAGGGAGGGTGTGAGCAGCAGGGGGATGCAAGGGCCCCTGGCTCTGCCCTTCTAGAGCCCAGCTCTGATGACGCTGCTCCCCAACATCCCTGAATCCTCATGGGTCCCCGTTACCCACCATGACCAGAAAACAACCCCCACTCCCAGCACACACACATCTTGACTCCATGGTACCCGACACCCCCTTCTCTGCCTCCCACCCCTTGGTCCAGTTTCCTGACTGCCTCCCAGTCACACACACCCGCAGCACTCTCTCTCCTGCTCCCCCTTCACTCCACCCTGTGCCCCTGGCCTTGCCATGGCAGCTGTCGAAGTTCAGACCCACACACTCAGAGTCCCAGGAGGGGGTGTCCCTGAGCACAGCTAGCCTGTTCCCACAGGGACTGGAACTGGCAGTTTGAGAATGTTCCACCAAGTTTCACGGTGACTGTCAGAGGAACTGCTACATGCTGGAGCACAGCAGTGACAAGATGGATCCCAGGTCCGGGTCCCTGGGATCTGGGATCCAAGATGTCCCTGGTGGCAGCTGGCAGTCACGACGCTGTGGTCTGAATTTTGTGCCAAATTTGCTCTCAGCTCTGGCTGACTTGACCCTTTAAGAGAGGAGGATGTGTTGGCTCAGAGAGGCGTCAGCCCTGGTTTTGGAGCCAGGGAGTGTGGGGAGCAAACCCCAAGGCTGTGACCTTGAAGGGGCCAAGGCTGGGTCTGGGCCGCCCCTGGTAAAGGAATTCCAGGAAGGGGTCATGGGCACCAAGGACCCGGAAGTGAAACAGCTGAAACAGTCTCTGGTCATGGGTCCCACCCAGCAAGGAAGGAGCAGGGTGCAGCAGGGTGACGGGGGCCGTGTCGGGGCTCAGCCTCCCCGGGGGGTGGGGGGAGCAAGCAGGGGGCGTCTGGGTGAAGACAGAGGACAAAGAACAGACAGGAGGAGAGAGGGAACAGCACCCAGAGCTCGGGAAGAAAGAGCTGGAGCTGGAGTTCAAGCCTGGGGCCAAGCTCGCCACACCCCGGGACCACCTGGCACCTCCCCCCCCCACCTGGCACCTCCCCCCCCCACCCCCCACCACCTGGCACCTCCCCCCCCCACCCCCCACCCCCCGGCACCTCCCCCCCCCCCCCCACCACCTGGCACCCCCCCCCCACCACCTGGCACCTCCCCCCCCCCTCCCCGGCACTCACTTTGAAGCTGCCGGTGGCCCCCTTGGCCTTGGAGTTCACGGGCCTGATGAGCAGGCCGCGGTGCAGGCCCGTGGCCAGGGCCTGCTTCAGCAGGTGGTTGAGCCGGAGGGCGTCCACCGTCGGGTACTTCTGCAGGATGTAGACCTTGATGGCTGCCACCGAGGTGCCCCGGCGCCGCTCCCCGGCCTGCAGTGCCTCCAGCACCATGCGCAGCACCGGAGGGTGGCGGCGCGGCGCCCGGACGGCGCCCCGGGCCAGGCCTGCGGGCGGGGGTGGGGGGCAGCAGGACGTCACCCAGGGCCCAGACCGCTGCGGGAGGCGGGCGGGGGGCAGGACATCACCCAGGGCCCGGACTGCTGCACGGGGCGGGGGGCAGCAGGACTTCACCCAGGGCCCAGACCGCCCCCAGGCCCCCAGCTGACAAACGTGCCCAGGGAAGCACCAGCTGGGTGCTGGCCAGTCCCTGTGGCCGGTGGGCAAGCAGCCCAGGGACTCACGTATGCATTCCCCCAGCCCCACCCACCCCTGATCTTGACCAGCCACAGTCTCCCGGAGCCCACCGTGGGGCTGGGCACACAACAGCCCTCCAAGAAGGCTTATTAAGAAACGTTAAAGGGTCCTTTTAGTAAACAACACTGGGATCCCCTCCCTGGTGACCCAGGGTTAAGAGGCCACCTGCCAGTGCAGGGGACACAGGTTCGGCCTCTGTTCTGGGCAGTAAGATGCCACGCGCCCCGGGGCCTCAGCGCTGCGTCCACAACTACGGAAGCCCGTGTCCCAGAGCCTGTGCCCGCGTCAGGAAGCCGCAGCAATGAGGAGCTCACACGCTGTAACCAAGACCCAGTGCGCCAAAATAACTCAAAAAAACAAGGCCAGTTGTCTAGATCTAACATTTTACAGGAAATGCAAGGGCCACATGAAATCAGTAAAACCCAGATATGAGGAACTCTCCAGGACACGTGATCCAGTGCCTCCTACAAATAAGCAAGGAGGAAAAATAAATGTGGGAAAGGCCCCAAAAAGGAAAGATCCTACGAGACCCTTCAACCAGAGGCAAACGTAGGGGCCTTGCTCAGACTCAGAGTATGATCTGAACAATCTGACTGGGGGCAGAAAAGGCAACTAGACACATGTGGACACTGGGATATTTGAAAGCAAGAGAGTTCCAGAAAAACATCCATTTCTGCTTTATTGACTATGCCAAAGCCTTTGACTGTGTGGATCACAATAAACTGGAAAATTCTGAAAGAGATGGGAATACCAGACCACCTGACCTGCCTCTTGAGAAACCTATATACAGGTCAGGAAGCAACAGTTAGAACTGGACATGGAACAACAGTTAGAACTGGACATGGAACAGACTGGTTCCAAATAGGAAAAGGAGTACATCAAGGCTGTATATTGTCACCCTGCTTATTTAACTTCTATGCAGAGTACATCATGAGAAATGCTGGGCTGGAGGAAGCACAAGCTGGAACCAAGATTGCCAGGAGAAATATCAATAATCTCAGATGACACCACCCTTATGGCAGAAAGTGAAAAGGAACTAAAAAGCCTCTTGATGAAAGTGAAAGTGGAGAGTGAAAAAGTTGGCTTAAAGCTCAACATTCAGAAAATGAAGATCATGCCATCTGGTCCCCTCACTTCATGGGAAATAGATGGGGAAACAGTGGAAACAGTGTCAGACTTTATTTTTTTGGGCTCCAAAATCACTGCAGATGGTGACTGCAGCCATGAAATTAAAAGACGCTTACTCCTTGGAGGGAAAGTTATGACTAACTTAGATAGCATATTCAAAAGCAGAGACATTACTTTGCCAACAAAGGTCCGTCTAGTCAAGGCTATGGTTTTTCCAGTGGTCATGTATGAATGTGAGAGTTGGACTGCGAAGAAGGCTGAGCACCGAAGAATTGATGCTTTTGAACTGTGGTGTTGGAGAAGACTCTTGAGACTCCCTTGGACTGCAAGGAGATCCAACCAGTCCATTCTGAAGGAGATCAGCCCTGGGATCTCTTTGGAAGGAATGATGCTAAAGCTGAAACTCCAGTACTTTGGCCACCTGATATGAAGAGTTGACTCATTGGAAAAAGACTCTGATGCTGGGAGGGACTGGGAGCAGGAGGAGAAGGGGACGACAGAGGATGAGACGGCTGGATGGCATCACCGACTCAATGGACGTGACTTTGAGTGAACTCCGGGAGTTGGTGATGGTCAGGGAGGCCTGGCATGCTGTGATTCATGGGGTCGCAAAGGGTCGGACACACCTGAGCGACTGGACTGAACTGAAGGATGATATTGCTTCCGGTGTGCTGATGGCAGTGCAATTATTTTAAGAGATTCTCATCTTTTAGAGATAAATACCGAACAGTTTACAGATGAAATGATAAGCGTAGCACTTACTCTGAAATAACGCAGTGGTGGAACAAGGGTAACCACGAGCTGTTAGCTGCTGAAGTTGACTGATGGGTGCATGGGGCTGTGGGGGCAGGGCTGGCACCATACCATCAGCCTGCTTTTGTGTCCTTTTGAAAGCTTTCATCATAACAAGAAAAGAATTTCACTCTTGGGTATATACCCAGGAGAAAATAAAATATATGTCCACACAAAAATATACGTACAGATGTTCATAGAAGCATTATTTTTGGTTTAGTCACTAAGTCGAGTCCGACTCTTATGGCCCCATGGACTCCTCTGTTCATGGGATTTCCCAGGCAAGGATACTGGAGAGGGGTGCCCCTCCAGGGGATCTTCCTGACTCAGGGATCGAACCTGCATCTCCCGCTTTGTCTCCTGATTTGCAGGTGGATTCTCTATGGACTGAGCCACCAGGGAAGCTCCTTACATTATTTATAATAGTTCAAAAGCAGAAGCAACCCCAAAGTGCATAAACAGGTGAATGGATAAACAAGACTCAGTACAGCCAGAACGTCACACAGCCAACAGGAGGAATGAGGAACTCCCTTGAAAAGATGAGGCAGAGTGAAAGAAGTTAGTCACAAAAAAGTCACATGTTGTATAATGTAGCTGATATGAAATGTCAGGAACGGGCAAGTCGGAGCCAAAAAGTAGACTCGTGGTTGCTAGGGGCTGGGAGGCGGGTGGAGATGGTGAGTGACTACCACTGGGTACAGGTTTTTATTTAGAGGAGACAAAAACATTCTAACATTCGCAGTAGAGACGGGCCACAACTGTGAATGTGCTAAAAGCCACCGCACACTTTAAGTGGGCGAACTGCATGCTCTGTGATTTACTGAGATATCCCAATAAGCTGCTATTTTTAAATTGTTGCAAAAAAGAGTAGGGTCCAGGTGAGGAGGGAGACAGTGTTAGAAGCTGTCAGTCACCATAAAGCACAGAAAAGTGGTTTAAATATGAAACCTAATTTAAACATGGTGATTAGAAATGTTGATTTCTAACCAATATCTAAAAACTGAAGACTCAGAAAAGGAATCAAGTAGCTAATATTAATACACATATATGAAGGCAGATGTGCTCAGTCGCTCAACTGTGTCTGATTCTTTGCAATTCCAAGGACTGTAGCCCACCAGGCCCCTCTGTCCAAGAAATTCTCCAGGCAAAAATACTGGAGTGGGTTGCAATTTCCTTCTCCAGGGGATCGTCCTGACCCAGGGATCAAACCAGCATCTCCTAGGACTCCTGCACTGCAGGCAGATTCTTTACCACTGAGCCACCAGGGAAGCCCATATATATATATCTATCTCACATATTAAAATGGAAAAATAGAACTTTGTACATATACAGATTGCTGTATCAAAATCTCATGGGAACTATTAATACAAAACAAAAAACTACAATAGATACACACATACAAAAGAAAAAGTCACCCAAACACAACAAGAGGGGGCTTCCCTGGTGGCTCAGTGGTCAAGAATCCACCCGCCAAGGCAGGACACATAGGTTTGATTGCTGGGACGTGAAAATCCCACATGCTGTGAGGCAACTAAGCCCGTGCATGACAAGTACTGAACCCATCACCCTAAAGCCTGTGCTCCACAGTGAGAGCAGCCACTCTAGTGAGGAGTCCAGACCCCACAGCTAGAGAGTGGCCCCACTCAGCACAACTGGAGACAGCCCTCACACAGCAGTGAAGACCCAGTGTAGGTAAAAACAAACAAAAGAACAAAAACCCACAACACTAGTCATCAAACCACAAGAGATAAAAGAGGGAAGAAAGAAGACCAACAACAAAAAATCCAAACAATAAAGAAAACAGCAACAGGAATACAGATATCAATAATTACTTTAATGTAAATGGATTAAGTGCTCCAACTAAAGACACAGGCTGGCTGAATGGATATAAAAACAATATCCACTTTATAAGCTGGTCTATAAGAAACACACTTCAGATCTAGGGACACATATAGACTGAAAGTGAGGGAATGGAAAAAGATACTCCATGCAGATGGAAATCAAAAGAAAGCTGGAGGAGCTATCCTCTTATCAGACAAAATACATGTTAAAATAAAGACTGTTGCAAGAGACAAGGAAGGACACAACATAATGATCAAGGGATCAATTCCAAAAGAAGATATAACAATTGTAAATAACAGACTGGTTCCAAATAGGAAAAGGAGTTCGTCAAGGCTGTATATGGTCACCCTACTTATTTCACTTATATGCAGAGTACATCATGAGAAACGCTGGACTGGAAGAAACACAAGCTGGAATCAAGATTGTCGGGAGAAATATCAATAACCTCAGATATGCAGATGACACCACCCTTATGGCAGAAAGTGAAGAAGAACTCAAAAGCCTCTTGATGAAAGTGAAAGTGGAGAGTGAAAAAGTTGGCTTAAAGCTCAACATTCAGAAAACAAAGATCATGGCATCCAGTCCCACCACTTCATGGGAAATAGATGGGGAAACAGTGTCAGACTTTATTTTGGGGGGCTCCAAAATCACTGCAGATGATGACTGCAGCCATGAAATTAAAAGACACTTACTCCTTGGAAGGAAAGTTATGACCAACCTAGATAGCATATTCAAAAGCAGAGACATTACTTTGCCAACAAAGGTCCGTCTAATCAAGGCTATGGTTTTTCCTGTGGTCATGTATGGATGTGAGAGTTGGACTGTGAAGAAGGCTGAGCGCCGAGGAATTGATGTTTTTGAACTGTGGTGTTGGAGAAGACTCTTGAGACTCCCTTGGACTGCAAGGAGATCCAACCAGTCCATTCTGAAGGAGATCAGCCCTGGGATTTCTTTGGAATGAATGATGCTAAAGCTGAAACTCCAGTACTTTGGCCACCTGACGCGAAGAGTTGACTCATTGGAAAAGACCCTGATGCTGGGAGGGATTGGGGGCAGGAGGAGAAGGGGACGACAGAGGATGAGATAGCTGGATGGCATCACTGACTCAATGGACGTGAGTCTCAGTGAACTCTGGGAGTTGGTGATGGACAGGGAGGCCTGGCGTGCTGCGATTCATGGGGTCGCGAAGAGTCGGACACGACTGAGCGACTCATCTGATCTGATCTGATGCACCCAACTTAGGAGCACCTCAGTACACACGTCAAACACCCATAAAAGAGGAAATTGACAGTAACACAATGATAGCAGGGGAAATGAACACCCCACTCACACCAATGAATATATGATCCCGACAGAAAATTAAGGAAACACAAGCCTGAAAAGACACAAGAGACCAGATAGACTTAATTGATATTATAGGACATTCCATCCGAAAGCAACAGAATACACTTTCTTCTGAAATGCACATGGAACATTCTCCAGGATAGATTGTGTCTTGGGTCACAAATCAGTTCAGTTCAGTTCAGTCGCTCAGTCGTGTCTGACTCTTCACGACCCCATGAATCGCAGCACGCCAGGCCTCCCTGTCCATCACCAACTGCCGGAGTTCACTCAGACTCACGTCCATCGAGTCAGTGATGCCATCCAGCCATCTCATCCTCTGTCGTCCCCTTCTCCTCCTGCCCCCAATCCCTCCCAGCATCAGAGTCTTTTCCAATGAGTCAACTCTTCACATCAGGTGGCCAAAGTACTGGAGTTTCAGCTTCAGCATCATTCCCTCCAAAGAAATCCCAGAGCTGATCTCCTTCAAAATGGACTGGTTGGATCTCCTTGCAGTCCAAGGGACTCTCAGGAGTCTTCTCCAACACCACAGTTCAAAAGCATCAATTCTTTGGCACTCATCCTTCTTCACAGTTCAACTCTCACATCCATACATGACCACAGGAAAAACCATAGCCTTGACTAGACGGACCTTTGTTGGCAAAGTAATGTCTCTGCTTTTGAATATGCTATCTAGGTTGGTCATAACTTTCCTTCCAAGGAGTAAGCGTCTTTTAATTTCATGGCTGCAGTCACCATCTGCAGTGATTTTGGAGCCCCCCAAAATAAAGTCTGACACTGTTTCCACTGTTTCCCCATCTATTTCCCATGAAGTGATGGGACCGGATACCATGATCTTCGTTTTCTGAATGTTGAGCTTTAAGCCAACTTTTTCACTCTCCACTTTCACTTTCATCCAGAGGCTTTTTAGTTCCTCTTCACTTTCTGCCTTGGTAAATTTTAAAAAAACTGAAATTGTATCAAGCATCTTTTCCAATCACAACACTATGAGATTAGAAATTACATTAAAAAAAAAAAAAGCAAAAAACCACACAGAAGCTAAACAATGCACCAGTAAATAACCAACAGATCACTGAAGAAATCAAAGAGGAAAGAAAAAATACATTAAAACAAATCACAGTGCAAACACAGCAACACAAAATCTACCCCCCAAAACCTGTGGGATGTAGCAAAAGCAGTTCTAAAAGGGTATATAAGGCACTTTAATCCTAGCTCAAGAAACAAGAAACTCTCACATAAACAACCTAACCCTGCCGATTCATGTTGAGGTTTGACAGAAAACAACAAAATTCTGTAAAGCAATTATCCTTCAATTAAAAAATAAATTAAAAAAAAAACAACCTAACCTTATACCTAAAGCAACTAGAGAAAGAAGAAACAAAACGCAAAGTTAGTGGAAGGAAAGAAATCATAAAAATTGGAGCAGAAATAAATGAAATGGGAATGAAGACAATAGCAAAAAAAATCAATGAAACTAAAAGCTGGTTCTTTGAAAAGATAATTGAAATTGGTAAACTTTCACAGAGACTCATCAAGAAAAAAAAGGGGAGAGGACTCAAATCAATAAAACTAGAAATGAAAAAGGAGAAATGACAACTGACACTGTAGAAACACAAAGGCTCATAAGACATTACTACAAGCAACTCTAAGGTGATAAATTGGACAACCAGGAGAAATGCACAAATCCTAAGAAAGGTACAACCTTCCAAGACTGAACTTGCAAGAAACAGAAGATATCAACAGACCCATTGCAAGTCATGAAGTTGAAACTGTAATGTAAAATCTTTCAACAAACAAAAGTCCAGAACCAGATGGCTGTGGATTTGATCAAACATCTAGAGAAGAGTTAACACCTATTCTTCTGAAACTCTTACAAAAATATGTGGAAGAAGGAACACTCACAAACTCATTCTATGAGGTCACCATTACCCCAATTCCAAAATCAGCCAAAGACACCACAATAAAAGAAAATGACAAGCCAATATCACTGATGAACACAGACATAAAAATCCTCAACAAATACTAGCAAACTGAATCCAACAACACATTACATGATCATAAACCATAATCAGGTGAGATTTCATACAATGATGCAAGGATTCTTCAATATCCACAAACCAACCAGTGTGATACATCACATTAATAAATTGAAGAATAAAAACATGATAATATCAATAGACACAAAACACTTTCACAAAATTCAAAACACCCATTTATGATAAAAAAAAAAAAAAACTTTAGAAAGTAGGCATAGAGGAAACTTACCTCAACATAATAAAAGCCATAAATGACAAAACCCACAGAACACGTCATTTTCAATGGTGAAAACCTAAAAGCATTTTCTCTAAGATCAAGATAAGGAAGCTGACTCTAAACACTATTCAACATAATTTTGGAAGTCCTAGCTACAGCAATTACAGAAGAAGAATAGATAAAAGAAACTCAAATTGGAAAAGTAAAACTTTCATTGTTTGCAGATGACAGATACTATACATAGAAAATTCTAAAGATGCCCCCAGAAAACTATCAGAGCTCAATGAAATTGGTCCTGTTGCAGGATACAAAATGAATACCCAGAAATCTCTTGCATTCTTGTATGCTAACAATGAAAGATCAGAAAGAGAAATTAAGAAACCAATCCCATTGACCATTGAAACAAAAAGAATAAAATAGCAAGAAAAAAAAAAAAAAACTACCTAAGGAGGAAAAAGACACACTTTTGGAAAACTCTAAGACGACACTGATAAAAGAAATCAAACATGACACAAACAAATAGATACACCACATTCTTGGGTTAGAAGAACCAATACTGTAGAAACGACAACACTGCCCAAAGCAATCTACAGATTCAGTGCAATCCCTATCAAATTTCCAATGGCATTTTTCACAGAATTAGAACAAAACAATTTATAATTTGTATTAAAAAAAAAAGAAAGAAATAGAGCTGGAGGAATCAAGCTCCCTGATTTTAGACTATACTATAGGGCTACAGCAATCAAGACAGTATATTCAGTTCAGTTCAGTCACTCAGTTGTGTTCGACTCTTTGCGACCCCATGAATCGCAGCACACCAGGCCTCCCTGTCCATCACCAACTCCTGGAGTTCACTCAGACTCACGTCCATCGAGTATGTGGTATGGCACAAAAGGAGAAATATAGATTAATGAAACAGAATAGAAAACCCAGAAATAAACCCATGCACCTACGGTCACCTAATTTATGACAAATGTGGCAAGAATATACAATGGAGAAAAGGCAGTCTCTTCAACAAGTGGTGCTGGGAAAACTAGACCGCTACATGAAAAAGAATATTAGAACACCCCCTAACACTATATGCAAATTAAAGTCAAGATGGATTATAAGGCCAAAAACTACAAAACTCTTAGAGGAAAACACAGGCAGAACACTATGTGACATAAATCACAGCAAGATCTTTTTTGACGGAATATTACTCAGCCATAAAAAGGAATGAAATTGGGTTATTTGTAAAGACGTGGATGGAGCCAGGGACTGTCATAGAGTGAAGTCAGAGAAAAACAAATACCATATATTAACACATGTGTGGAGTCTGAAAAAATTTTGTACAGAGGATCTTATTTACAAAGCAGAAACAGAGACACTGACATAAAGAACAAATGTATGGATACCAAGGGGGTAGCGGGGAATGGGATGAATCGGGAGAGTGTAGAGAACCTACTGCATAGCGCAAGGAACTTCACTCAACACTCTGTGATGACCTAAATGAGAAGAAAATCCAAAGAAGATACACACACACACACACACACACACCCCTGATTCACTTTACTGTACAGTAGAACAGTAACATTCTAAACATTCTAACATTCTAACACAACATTCTAAAGCAACTATACGCTAATAAATTTTTTTAAATAAAAATAAATAAATGGGGCTTAATTAAACTTAAAAGCTGTTTCACAGCAAAGGAAACCATAAACAAAACAAAAAGACAACCCTGAGAATCAGAGAAAATATCTACAAATGAAGCAACTGACAAGGGATTAAACTCCAAAATATACAAACAGCTCATGCAGCTCCATATCAAAAAAACAATCCAATAAAAAAATGGATAGAAGACCTAAATAGACATTTCCCCAAAGAAGACATATAGATGATCAAGCAGCACATGAAAATACGCTCAACTTCACTAATCATTAGAGAAATGCAAATCAAAACTACGACATATTACTTCAAACTGGTCAGAATGGCTATTATAAAAAAAAATCTACAAACAATAAATGCTGGAGAGGGTACACTGTTGGTGGGAATGTAAACTGTTACAGCCAGTACGGAAAACAGCATGGAGGTTCCTTAAAAAATTAAAAATAGAACTACCATATAATCCAGGGATCCCACTACCGGGCATACACCATGAAAAAAAACCTTAATTCAAAAAGACACACGCACTGCGATGTTTACTGCAGTATTCTTGATAATAGCCAAGGCTTCCCTGATAGTTCTGATAGGAAAGAATCCACCTGCAAGGCAGGAGACCTGGGTTCTATCCCTTAGTTGGGAAGATCCACTGGAGAAGGGATAGGCTACCCACTCCAGCATTCTTGGGCTTCCCTAATGGCTCAGTTGGTTTAAAAAAAAAAAAAATCCACCTGCAATGAGGGAGACCTGGGTTCGAACCCTGGGTTGGGAATATCCCCTGGAGAAGTGAACAGCTACCCACTTCAGTATTCTGGCCTGGAGAATTCCATGAACTAACTATACAGTTTATGGGGTTGCAAAGAGTCAGACATGACTGAGCAACTTTCACTTTCACTTTGGGCTTCCCTGGTGGCTCAGACGATAAAGAGTCCGCCAGCAGTGTGGGAAACTTGGGTTCGATCCCTGGGTCCGGAAGATCCTCTGGAGAAGGAAATGGCAACCCACTCCAGCATCCTTGCCTGGAAAAATTTCATGGATGAGGAGCTTGGCAGGCTACAGTCCATGGAGTCGCAAATAGTCAGACACGACTGAGCGACTTCATTTTCTTCTTTACCATAGCCAGGACATGGAAGGAACTTAAATATACATTGACACATGAATGGATGAATATCTGGTATGTGTGTATACACACACACAATGAAATATCACTCAGCCATAAAAGGCAATGAAATTGAGTCATTTGTAAATAAATGAACGGAGCCAGAGACTGTCATAGTGAAGTTAGTCAAAAAGAGAAAAACAAGTATTGTGTCTTAATGCATATGTGTGGAGTCTGGGAAAGCGGTACAGATGAACCTATGTGCAGGGCAGGAACAGAGACACAGACGTATGGATGTACGGACCTGGGGGTGGGGGAGGGAAGTGGGAAGAACTGGGAGGTTGGGTTTGCCATATATACACTACTCTATGTAAAACAGATAGCTAGCGGGGACCTGCTGGATAGCACAGGGAGCTCAGCTCAGTGCTCTGTGGTGACCTCCAGGGGTGGGGTGGGTGAAGGGAGGTGACATCTGTATACATACAGCTGATTCACTTTGTTGTACAATAAAACTAGCAACATTGTAAAGCAACTATACCCCAACTTTAAAAGGAGAGCAAGCTGGGGTAGCAATACTCACGTCAGACAAAATAGATATTAAAATAAAGAGTGCTGTAAGAGACAAGGAAGGACACTATGTAATGATCAAGGGCTCAATCCAAGAAGAAGTATATATGCATCTAACACAGGAGCCCCTCAGTGTGCTGTGCTCAGTTGCTCAGTCGTGTCACACTCTTTGCAACCCCATGGACTGTAGCCTGCCAGGCACCTCTGACCATGGCAAGAATACTGGAGTGGGTTGCCATGCCCTCCTCCAGGGGATCTTCCCTGCCCAGGGAGAGCAACCAGGTCTCCTGCATTGCCGACGGATTCTTTACCAGCTGAGCCACCAGGGAAGCCCAAGAATACTGGAGTGGGTAGCCTATCCCTTCTCCAGGGGATCTTCCCTACCCAGGAATCGAACCAGAGTCTCCTGCATTGCGGATGGATTCTTTACCAGCTGAGTTACCAGGGAACAAGGAAAATGCTAATAGCCATAAAAGGGGACATTGACAATAACACAGTAATAGCAGGGGACTTTAACACCCCACTGACCCCCGTGGGCAGAACATTCGGGCAGGAAATAAATAAGGGAACATAAGCCTTAAATGACACAGTAGACCAGATAGAGTCAATTGATATTTTAGGGCATTCCATCCAAAAGCAGCAGAATACACCTTCTCCCAAATCCACATGGAACATTCACTAGGACGGATCACATCTTGGGTCACAGATCAAGTCTTGGTACGTTCTGAAAAGCTGAAATCGTATCAAGTATGTTTTCATAGCACTATGAGATAAATCAATTATAGGGGGAAAAACTGTAAAAAAACACAAACACATGGAGATTAAACAATGTTACTTAACAACCAATGAATCACTGAAGAAATCAAAAGAGGAAATAAAATACCTAGAGACAAATCACAATGAAAACAGAACAATCTTAACGCAAAAGCAGCTCTAAGAAGCAATTTACAGCATTAGAATCTTATCTCCAGAAACAGGAAAACTCTCAAATAAACAACATGACCTCATACCTAAAGGAACTAGAGAAAGAAGAGACAAATACCAAAGTTAGTAGGAGTGACGAGAATAGCAAAAAAAAAAAAAAAAATAAGAATGAAACTGAAAGCTGGTTCTTTGAGAAGATAAATAAAATTTATAAACTTTTAGAGAGACTCATCAAGAAAAAAAGAAAACAGATTCACATCAGTAAAATTAGAAATGAAAGAAGAGAAATTTCCAACTGACACCGCAGAAATGCAAGGCTCATAAGAGATTACTACAAGCAACTACACGACAATAAATTGGACAACCTGGAAGAAATGCACAAATCCTTGGAAAGGTACAAGCTTCCAAGACTGAACCCAGAAGAAATAGAAGATATAAACAGACCAGTTACAAGTCGTGACATCGAAACTGTAATTAAGAATCTTCCAACAAACAAATGTCCAGGACCAGGTGGCTTCACAGGTGAATTTGATCAAACATTTAGAGAAGTGATGTGAAAGTCACTCAGTTGTGTCTGACTCTTTGCAGCCCCACGGACTATATAGTCCATGGAATTCTCCAGGCCAGGATACTGGAATGGGTAGCCTTTCCCTTCTCCAAGGGATCTTCCCAACCCAGGGATTGAACCCAGGTCTCCTGCATTGCTGGCAGATTCTTTACCAGCTGAGCCACCAGGAAAGCCCAAGAATATTGGAGTGGGTAGCCTATCCCTTCTCCAGCGGATCTTCCCGGCCCAGGAATCAAACTGGGGTATCCTGCATTGCAGGCAGATTCTTTAGCAGCTGAGCTAACAGGGAAGCCCATCAATCAAACATGTAGAGAAAAGTTAACACCTATTCTTCTGAAACACTTCCAAAAAACTTGGGAGGAAGAACATTCCCAAATTCATTCTCTGAGGCTACCATCATCTTGATTCCAAACCCTGACAAAGATATCACAAAAAAAGAAAATTGCAAGCCAATATCGCTGATGAACACAGACACGAAAATCCTCAACAAATACTAGCAAACTGAATCCAACAACACATTAAATGATCATACACCATGATCAAGTGGGCTTTATCCCAGTGTTACAAGGATTCATCAATATCCACAAGTCAACCAGTGTGACATACCACATTAACAAATTGAAGAATAAAAACCATATAATCATCTCAATAGATGCAAAAAACTCTTGACAAAATTCAAAACACTCATTTAGGATGAAAACTTTAGAAAGGAGGCATAGAGGAAACCTACCTCAACCTAATAAAGGCCACATATGACAAACCCACAGACAATGTCATTCTCAACGGTGAAAACCCGAAAGCATTTCCTCTAAAATCAGGAACAGGACAAGGAAGCTCACTCTTGTCACTATTATTCAACATAGTTTTGAAGTTCTAGCCACAGCAATCAGAGAAGAAAAAGAGATAAAAGGAATCCTACTTGGAAAAGTAAAACTGTACTGTTTGCAGATGACATGATACTATACATAATGCTCCTTGGAAGGAAAACTATGACAAATTTAGACAGTGTTATTAAAAAGCAGAGACATCATTTTGCTGAAAAAGGTCCATATAGGCAAAGCTATGATTTTTCCAGTAGTCATGTATGGACAGATGTGAGAGCTGGACCATAAAGAAGGCTGAGCATCAAAGAATGGATGCTTTCAAATTGTGATATTGGAGAAGACTCTTAAGAGTCCCTTGGACTGTAAGATCAAATCAGTCATTCCTAGAGGAAATCAACCCTGAATATTCCTTGGAAGGACTGATGCTGAAGCTGAAGCTCCAAGACTTTGGCTACCAGAATTAGGACAAAAAATGTATATAATTTGTATTAAAAAAAAATGGAGCTGGAGGAATCAAGCTCCCTGACTTTAGACTATACTACAGGCTACAGTAATCAAGACAGTATGGTATGGCACAAAAACAGAAATATAGATCAATTGAACAAAATAGAAAACCCAGAAATAACCCCACCCACCTACAGTCACCTCATCTATGACAAAAGAAGCAAGACTATACAGTGGAGAAAAGGTAGTCTCTTCAATAAGTGCTGCTGGGAAAACTGGACAGCTACATGAAAAAGAATGAAATTAGAACACTTCCTAACGCCACACACAAAAATAAACTCAAAATGGATTAAAGTCCTAAATGTTAAGGCCAGAAACTATAAAACTCTTAGAGGAAAACAGGCAAAACACTCTCTGACATAAATCACAGCAAGATCTTTTTTGACCCACATCCTAGAAAATATAAATCAACAAATGGGACTTAATTATACTGAAAAACTTTTGCACAGCAAAGGAAACCATAAACAACTTGAAAAGACAACCCTCAGAATGAGAGAAAATATTTACAAACAAACCAAGTGACCGAGGATTAGTCTCCAAAACACACCAACAGTTCATGCAGCTCAGTATCAAAAAATCAAACATCAAAAAATGGATGGAAGACCTAAACAGACATTTTTCCAATGAAGACACAAGATAGCCAACACATGCCTAAAAAGATGCTCAACATCATTAACCATTAGAGAAATGCAGACCAAAACTACAATGAGATATCACCTCCCACCAGCCAGAACGGCCATGATCACAAAATCTATGAACAATGATGAACGCTGCTGGGGGTGTGGAGAAAAGGGAAGCCTCTCGCACTGTTGGTGGGAACGTAAATTGATACAGCCACTAAGAAGAACAGTAAGGAGGCTCCTTAAAAGCTGAAGATGGAACTACTATGTGGCCCAGCAATCTCACTACTTGGCATATACGGTGAAAAAACATAATTCACAAAGACACATGCACCCCAGCGTTCACTGCAGCATTATTTACAATAGCCAGGACATGAAAAGAACCTAGACGTCCGTCGTCAGATGAATGGATGAAGATATGGGTGTGTGTGCGCGTGTGTGTGTACACACACACACTGGAATATTACTCAGCCATAAAAAGGAATGAAATTGGGTTATTGCTGGATGGAACCAGAGACCATCAGAGTGAAGTAAGTTAGAGAAAAACAAGCATTGTATATTAATGCATCTACGTGGAATCTAGAAAAGTGGTCTAGATGAACCTGTTTGATGGGCAGCAGCAGACACAGATGCAGAGAATGGGCACGTGTTCGTGGGGGTGGGGAGGGGAGCGGGGTGAATGGGGAGGCTGTGTGAAACAAACGCCTAGGAGGACCCTGCTGCGCAGCACAGGCTGCTCGGCTCAGTGCTCTGCAGTCACCCAGACGGGTGGGGGGCAGAGGGAGGCCATGTGCGTGCACACACCTGATCGTTTCGTTGTACAGCAGAACCTAACGACACTGCTAAACAACTATACCCCAATTTAAAAAGAAAGAAAGAAAGCTGGGGTAGCAATACTCATATAAGAGAAAACAGATCTTAAAGATTGCTACAAGAGACAAGGAAGGACACTACATAATGATCAAGGGATTCATCCAAGAAGAAGATAGAACAATCGTAAATATGTATGCACCCAACACAGAAGTACCTCAATACATAAGGCAAATGGTAACGTCCGTAGAAGGGGAAGTCAACAATAACGCAGTAACAGCGGGGGCCTTTAACACCCCATGCCACCAACGGAGAGGACATTTGGGCAGAAAACAAGCAAACATAAGCCTTAAATGGCACAACAAACCAGGCAAATTCAATTCGTATTTTTCGGGCATTCCATCCCAAAGCAGCAGAGTACACCTGCCCCTCACGTCCACAGGGAACACTTCCCAGGACAGATCACATCTTGGGTCACAAATCAAGCCTCGGTGCATTTTTAAACATTGAAATCATATCAAGTATCTTTTCTGACCGCAACCTTATGAGATTAGAAATATATTACAGGGAAAAAAAACAAACACAAACGCAGAAAGGTGAGACAACATGTTACCAAACAACCAATCAATCACTGAAGAAATCAAAGGAGGAAATCATAAAATACCGAGACAAATCACGATGAAAACACAAGTATCCCAATGCAAAAGCAGCTCTGAGAGGATTTATAGCATTAGAATCTTATCTCAGGAAACAAGAGACATCTCAAAGAACCTATCCTTACACCTAAAGCAACTAGAGAAAGAACAAATAAAAACCCAAAGTGAGTAGGAGAGACATCATAAAAATCAGAGTGGCAATCAATGAAACAAACAAAGAAAACCAATATTAAAAACCAACAAAACTAAAAGCTGGTTCTTTGAAAAGATAAATTGGTAAACCTTTAGCTAGATTCATCAGGATAAAAAGGAAAAGCGTTCAAATGAACAACATTAGAAATGAAAACACCACAGAAATACAAACGCTCAAAAAAGATTTCTATAAGTAACTATGGGCTTCCCCGGTGGCTCTGCTGGTAAAGAATCCACCTGCAATGCAGGAGACCTAGGTTCGATCTCTGGGTTGGGAAGATCCACTGGAGAAGGGACAGCTACTCACTCCCATATTCTGGCCTGGAGAATTTCATGGACTGTATAGTTCATGGGGTTGCAAAGAGCTGGACACGACTGAGCGACTTTCACTTTCACAAGTAACTATATGCCAACACATTGGACAACCTGGAAGAAATGCACAAATCCTTAGAAAGGTACAACCTTCCAAGACTGAACCAGGAAGAAACAGAAGATATAAACAGACCAATCATGCGTACTAAAAATAAAACTGTAATTAAAAATCTTCCAATAATCAAAAGTCAAGGACCAGATGGCTTCATAGGCAAACTCTATCACACACTTAGAGAAGAGTTAACACCTATCCTTCTGAAACTCTTTCCAAAAAATTGCAGAGGAAGAAGCACCCACTAACTCATTCTATGAGGCCACCATCACCCTGATTCCAAAACCAGGCAAATACCACAAAAAAAGAAAATTACAGGTCAGTATCTCTGATGAACATAGATACAAAAATCCTCAACGCACGCTAGCAAACTGAATCCAACAACACATTAAAGGATCATACGCCAGGATCAAGAGGGATTTATCCCAACGATGCAAGAATTCGTCAGTATTCCACACATCAACCAGTGTGATATATCACATTAACAAACTGAAGAATAAAAACCATATGATCATCTCAATAGACGCAAAAAATGCTTGGCAAAATTCAAAATACCCATTTATGATAAAAACTCTTTAGAAAGTGGGCATAGGGGGAGCCTACCTCAACATAATAAAGGCCACATATGACAAACCCACAGCAACCCTCATTCTCAATGGTGAAAAACTGAAAGTATTTCCTCTAAAATCAGGAACAAGACAAGGAAAGTTCACTCTCACTACTATTATGCAACAGTGCTTTGAAAGTCCTAGCCATGGCAATCAGAAGAAAAAGAGAGAAAAGGAATCCAAATTGGAAAAGTAATGCTGTCAGTGTTTGCAGACATGATATTATTACATGGAGAATTCTAAAGATGCCATCAAGAGAGCTCATCAATGAAATCAGCACCGTTGCAGAATACAAAATGAATCCACAGAAATCTCTTGCAGGACTTCCCTGGTGGCCCAGTGGTTGAGAATCCACCTGCCCATGCCGGGGACACAGGCTTGTTCCCTGGTCTGGGAAGATTCCATATGCCGTGGAGCAACTAAGCCCGCATGCCACAACTACTGAAGCCCGAGTGCCCCCCCAAGAGAAGACACCGGAATGAGAAGCCCACACGCCACAACTGGAGAGTGTGCCCCCGCTCACCACAACTCAGAAAGTCTGCGCGCAGCAACAAAGTTCCAGCACAGTCAAAAAAACATATATATATCTTGAATTCTTATATACTAACAATGAAAGATCAGAAAGAGAAATTAAGGAGACCATCCTATTTACCACTGCAACAGAGAATAAAATACCTATGTATAAACCTACCTAAAGATGTAAAAGAACTCTACTCAGAAAACTATAAAATACTGGTGAAACAAATCAAAGGTGACACAAGCAAATGGAGAGATATACCGTGTTCCTAGGTTGAAAGAATCAACTTTGTGAAAATGACTATACCATCCAAAGCAATCTACGGGTTCAATGCAATGCCTAACAAATTATCAATGGCACTTTTCACAGAATTAGAACAAAAAATTTTCCAACTTGTATGAAAACACAAAAGACCCCAAACAGCCAAAGCAATCTCTAGAAAGAAAAACAGAGCTGGAGAAATTAAGCTCCCAGACTTCAGACTACTACAAAGCTACCATAATCCAACATTTCACTGCACCATGATTTACAGTAGCCAGGACATGCAAGCAACCCAAATGCCCATCAACAGAGGGACGGATAAAAAAGATGTGGAACATCTATACAATGGAATATTACTCAGTCATATAAAAGGAAGAAAGCAAGGCCATTTGAAGCAACACGGATCGACACAGGGGTTGTCACTGAATGAAGTACGTCAGACACGAAAAGACACGTATATGATATCGCTTGTGTGTGGAGCCTAAAAAAAGAGTACAAATGACCTTATTTACAAAACAGAAGCAGAGGCACAGATGTGGAAGACAAACAACAGTTACCACAGGATAAGCTGGCGGGGCATAAATTGGAAGACCGGGACTGAGAGTTACACACTCCTATTTATGCGACAGATAACTAATACTAACCTGCTATACAGCACAGGGACTCCACTCTGTGCTCTGTACTGGCCTGTATGGTAAAAGAACCGAAAAATGAGCGGACACGCGTGTATGGGGGCTTCCCAGGCGCCTCACTGGTGAAGGATTCACCCGCCAAGTAGGAGATGCAGCTTCAATCCCTAGTTTGGGGAGATTCCCCTGGAGAAGGAAATGGATAGCCACTCCAGTATTCTTGCCTGGGAAATTTCAAGGGCAGAGCAGCCTGGTGGGCTACAATCCATGGAGTCACAGAGAGTCAGACACGACTTAGCGGCTCGACAACAACGACGTATGCTCATGTATAACTCACTTTGCTGTACGCTGGAAACTAACAGAGCAATGTAAATCAACTGCACTTCAACAAAAAGTTTAAAAGAATAACTAATGGGATCTAATTAAACTTCAAAGTTTTGCATAGCAAAAACAAAAAACACAAAAAACCCCCGCTATACGAAAAGGCAAGCCACAAACTGTGAGAAAACATTTACAAACAAAGCAACTGACAAGTGATTAATCTCCAAAATATACAAACAGCTCATCCAGCTCAATATTAAAAACTCAATCAAAAAATGGGCAGATGATCTACATAGACATTTCTCCAAAGAAGACATACAGACGGCCAAAAAGCACATGAAAAAATGCTGAACATCACTAATTATTAGAGAAAGGCAAGTCAGAACAATCACCACACACCAGTCAGGATGGCCATCATCAAAAAGTCTACAAAAAATAAATGCTGGCAAGGGTGTGGAGTAAAGGAGACCCTCCTACACTGCCGGTGGGAATGTAGATTGGTTCAGTCACTGTGGGAGAGAACAGTATGAAGGTTCCTTAAAAAACTAAATATAGAATTACTGGATGATACAGCAATCCCACTCCCGGGCATGTACTCAGAGAAAAACATAATTCAAAAAGATACATGCACCCCATTATTCACTGCAGTACTATTTACAATAGCCAAGACATGAAAGCAATCAAAATATTCATCAACAGAAAAGTGGGTAAAGATGTGGTACATATATACAATGGACTATTAGCCCTAAAAAAGAACAAAATAATGACGTGTGCAGCAACATGGATGGATTTAGAGCTTTATCTTACCGAGTGAAGTCAGTCAGAGAAAGACAAAAAGCATATGATACTGGTTTTATGTGGAATATACAAAATGGTAGAAATGAACTTACTCATAAAACAGAAATAGAGTCACAGATGTGGAAAGCAAACCTCTGGTTACCAGGGGAGAAAGGGGAAAGGGATCAACCGGGAGACTGGGACTGACATATCCACACTATTATATATAAAGCAGATGACTAATCAGGACCTGCGGCAAAGCACAGGGAATTCTACTCAATCCTCTGAAGTCACCTATACGGGAAAAGAATCTAAAGAATAGATGTATGTACACTGTACACCTGAAATTAATACACTGCAAATCAACTATACTGAAATATGAATTTTTACAAAATAAAGTCGGAAAAAACTCCACCCGAAAACCCAAGATGTCAGCAAAAATTGTAGAGACCTTATCAAATTGACCCTCTATTGCCTCCTGGCTAGGAAGAACCCAGTGTCTGAGAATATTCATTTTGGGACCAGAGCCTGCAAGTCAGTGGAGCCTCAGGTCAGCCAGGATCTCAGGGCCTCAGCTGCGTCCCATCCCCCGTCTCCAACCGCGGGGAGGGGGCCCTAAGGAGGTCCGAGCCCTACCAGCTGCAGAGGGAGAGGCTTTCTGGAGGGGCCTGGCCTGGGGTGACAGCTCTGAGACCGGCTGCGACCTGGGACTGCTTGTTGCAGGGCTGGCACCTGGACAAACATCTTCTCCAGCAACAGGACAGAGAGACTACAAGGGATTGCAAACAACCACACGCACGGTGTGCGTGACAGTCGCTCAGTCGTGCCCGCCTCTCTGCAACCCGTGGACTATGGCCCGCCAGGCTCCTCTGTCTGTGGGATTTCCCAGACAAGAATACTGGAGTGGGTTACCATTTCCTCCTCCAGGGGATCTTCCCGACCCAGGGACTGAACCCGGGCCTCCTGCACTGAAGGCTAATTCTTTACTGTCTGTGCCACCACAGAAGCAGTGGAGGCAAATTATGGACAAGAAGATACAAAAAAACCCCAAAACTCGACCGCTACTTCTGATGAGCTGTGAGCAAAAGCAGGGTGCTGCGCATGCCCCCCGCACTCCACACCTCTAAAGGGATGGACAGACCACCTAGGTGGTTCTTTGGCCTGACCCCTGAACACACCCCCACCCTCGCCCCATATGAGGAACCAATTCGCCCCCACCTCAGCGAGCGAATGAGGGAACCTGTTACTTGTTTCCATTCCTCCTTCTGTAGCAGGAACTGCAATAAATCATTGCCTGAATTTCTGATCGATTTCTCTTGTTTTAGGAGGCCAAGAACCACGGTTGGTAGCATACTATCTGGGATAGTTATGGACAGTTGCCCACTTCCCAGGAGAGGATCTGGGCACGTCCAAGACCACGGTATGAAGCCTCCCTGTGACCCGCGCACACCTGAATCTCGTTTCAGCGTCACTGCAGGTGGTAAGTCTGCCTTCCTGGCCCCGGGGGTCTCAGGATCCTCATCTGGGCAATGCTTTCCCCTCCCCTGTGTCCTCTCCTCGTCTTATCCTTCCAAGAGAGTGGACATCAGGCAGCTACAACATCGCTTCTCCCAGCTTGTGAGACCTGCCCCCTCTAGCCAAGGGCTCACCTGACGGGTGACAAGCGGAAGTGCAGAGGCTCTCCCGATGGGAGGTTTATCTCATGAGTGATAGACATGCAAACCTCAGCCCGGGGCTCGAAGTCCAATCACCCCCAATATCCACACCTTTGTTTCCCTGCCACCAAGAGAAGTCCCCTTGGGAACGGGCCCAAGCAGCAGATTTCCACACACTTGTGTACACACGCGTGAGAGTCCCAAAGATGACGGACCCCAGGCTGGTTTCCGGGCTTGCTCACCCCGTGGGCAGTGGACAGGGTGCCCCCTCCTTCACTGGCCCTTTCTGGAGGCGCACAGGTTGGTGTCTGGACAGACACCTGCAGGGCGGGTGGAAATGGCAATTTCTCCGTCTCTTCCTCTTGCTCGTTTTTTTCTGTCTCTCCCACGTTTACTTCTCCCTTGATCCTCACGCACTACACTCCCACCCCGTTCATCCTGAAGTCTTATCTGTGTCTTTATGAGCTTTTGTCACTGACGTCTTTGTTGTATGTAGTTTCGTCTGTCCGGCAGCTCCTGCAAGTCTCTGCCAAGACACGGTGGAGAATTTAAGCCTCGAAATACAAACACAGCCCACACTGCCTGAGATGCCATCCTTGGGTTATTCGGGGGGAATTTTAAAGAACAAAAAAGAAAAAGAAGAGGGGCTTGTGTCTCTCTCCTCTGCCTTTGCAACGTAACTCTTCTGCCTGGGCTCCAAGAATTACCTGATCTATCCCAAACTGAGGAAGAAAAGAGACCTTTTTAAATTCCAGCAGGAAAACTATGAGATCCCCGGTTCTGTAGAAATGAACTTATCTGGCTTCAGCTTGTGGGTTTAATACAGACCTGTCTTTAGAGTTACCAATATGACACTTTTACTGTACCCAGGGTTACTGAAAGTCAGTAAGTACACACTGTTTCTATTATTATAAAATCCGTCATCAGAGAATAACCTGATACGATTAAACTTTTACGCAAATATAACTGTGAAAAGAGCTTTTTGGTAAACGCTATAGGAATCGTTATGCTTTGGAGATGTCCATCAAGAATGCTGTTTAGTCGCTCAGTCACGTCTGCCTCTCTGCGACCCCATGGAGTGTATCCTCCCAGGCTTCTCTGTCCATGGGATTTCCCAGGCAAGAATACTGGAGTGGGTTACCATTTCCTTCTCCAGGGGATCTTCCGACCCAAGGATCGAACCCGGGTCTCCTGCATTGGCAGGTGGATTCTTTACCACTGAGCCACCAGGGGAGCCCTCCATCTAGAATAGTTCCTCCAAATTTTGGCACCTTGAAAAGAAACTAAGTATCCAGGTCAGTTCAAATAACATGAAACATTGGAACATTCATTGCTAGACAGGTCTATGTTTACCTGCTTTTGTCATCTTGTGAGAGGGAAACTAAACACATTTGGGTTTACGGGACACACGTCTTGCACCACATTAAGGACAGAAATTGTGCTTTGGGAAGACACATGTTTCTAGAGGTTATGGGATGTTCCAATCAGGGGCTGCTAACGTGAAAGACAGTTCATGGTGGCTTAAGGAGAGGATGTGTGTTTGCAGACAAGAAGGTATGAGGAATGGAAATATATCTTCTTAAAAGGAAAAAGGTGACTTCTGTCCTACAGCTGGTGATTTCTGAATGCAAAGAATAAGGGACAGGACAACACGGCTCCAGAAAGTTGCAGAAGGTTTGGGACAAGGAACACTGGGAAAAGTGTGTGTTTGTGCTCAGGACTTCCTGAGCTTGGGTTAAATTTAATCAGGAAGATGAATTTTATTAAGAGTAGGCTGATGCAAGACTGGATCTGGCTTCTCTCTCCCCAAAGAGAACAAAGTTGTCCTAGAACCCTGCTCTTGACCACAGATCTTGTGAGTTTCTGGGTCTTTAATCTGCATTTACTTTCGAAACCTTGTTTTCAACTCAGCTCAAGGAATAAGTACTTTCACCTTATTCTATGTCCAAAAATCCTCTCTGGGAATATTCCCACCTCTAGGTCCTCAGGTCCTGACCCCCGTGGCAGTTTTCATGGTGAATCTGTAAGGAGAGGTGTGCAGGTTTGAATTTATCAGGCAGAGGTTGTCATTCTGTCTCACCTGGCAGGCCATCACGGTTATTCTGGCCCACGGTGGTACCCCGGATGAAAAGGAGTGTATACTGAGCAAGGCCAGGGAACATGCAGATGGCCTACTGGCCACCAATCCATACCACCAAACTCATCAGGCAGGTACATCAGGAACATAATCCCAGAATATGACCCACCCTGGGAGACAAATCCCCCCCACAAAATGTAAGGATTTTATCCTGGCTCTTTTAGAAGCAATGGAGCTCGTGATCCAAGGAGCAGTAATCCACAGTAGTGCCCATCAGAGGAAGGGATCTTCTGTGAACCAGTGGGGAAAAAAAAGTGGAAGTGTTAGTTGCTCAGTCCTGTCTGACTCTTTCACAACCCCATGGACTGTAGCCTGCCCGGCTCCTCTGTCCATGGGATTCTCCAGGCAAGAATACTGGAGTGGGTTGCCATTTCCTTCTCCAGGGGATCTTTCCAACTCAGGGATCAAACCCAGGTCTCCTGCATTGCAGGTGGATTCTTCACCATCTGTGCCAGGGAAGCCCAAGCTGATTGAATTGCAAAACACACAGCTTGCGTGCAAGAGCCTAAGTTATGGTCCTAGTGATTGGCCCCCCTGAACTCCCTGGTCTTCCCCAATACTCCCCACAGGAACAAGAAATGCTGAGAAATGGAGCTAAGAGAGAGGAAGCGCAGGTTAGTGTGAAGAGTAGGGTTAGCTTCTAGTCCTGGAGGCCCCACAATGGAAACTAAGAGTTGACATGATGCCATCCCCTACGGGAGGGACATACTATGGGATGTGATGCAAAAGGCTTTTTCAGGGAAGGGGCTTAAAAGAACAGTAAAGCAAGCAACATTGGCCTGTGACTTATGTGCCCATAATAATCTGAAAGGGATCTTCCCAACCCAGGGGCCAAGCTGGTTTCCTGCAATTACAGGCAGATTCTTGACTGTCTGAGCCACCAGGGAAGCCCCATAACAATGCCCAGACCCATTCAATACCCCCTCTGTTACTCAGGCCAATTCAGTGCCGAGTGACATATCCAGGGGACGATTGGCAGTTAGATTTCACCCAAACGCCCCCACGATCAAGATATAAGTATGGTCTGGGGTTGGTTGATACTTTCACACGATGGGTTGAAGCCTTCCCCACCTGACCTGAAAAGGCTATGGACATCTGTAAGTCCCTTTTAAAAAGAAGTAATTCCTCGCTTTGGACTTCCCAAGTCCCCCCAGAGCCATAACAGGCCCTCTTTTACAGCCAAAATCACACAGGGGCTCACAACAGCCCTAGGGATACACTACAAGCTACACACTTCATGTTCGACTCTCTACGACCCCATGGACCGTAGCCCGCCAGGCTCCTCTGTCCATGGGGATTCTCTAGGCAAGGATACTGGAATGGGTTGCCATGCCCTCCTCCAGGGGATCTTCTCGGCCCAGGGATTGAACCCATGTCTCCTACATTGGCAGGCGGGTTCTTTACCTGTAGCACCATCTGGGAAGCCCAACTGTATGATTTAGTTCATGGGAAATGCCAGGAATGGGCGAATCAGTGCTAGATCGTAGAGAAGCGGTTGCCAGGGGCTGGGAGGTGGGTGGTGAAGGGGACTGACTGCTAACAGGTATAGGTTTTCGTCTAGAGAAGATGAAAATTGACTATGGAAACAAATAGACAACTGTGAACGTGCTAAAAGCCACTGTACACTGTAAATGAGTGACTTGTGTGCTATGTGAATTACTGAGGGATCTCAGCAAGATGTTATATTTAAAAAGTTGCAAACGAGAGTAGGATACAGGGGTGAGGAGGGAGCTGGTGAGAGAGGCTGTCAGTCACCATAAACCACATAAAAGTGGTTTAAATATGAAACCTGATTTAAACACGGTGATTAGAAACGCTGACTTCCAGCCAATCTGTAAAAACTAAAGGCTGAAGAAAAGGAATCAAGTAGCTAAAATATATATATATATATTTTTAAAAAACCACATTTTAAAGGGAAAAGACAAAACACCATCTAAAAACTCTAGACCTCAGTAACATTTGTAAAGAGACTTAATCAAATTCAACCTCTGTTGTTTCCCGGCCAGGAGGAGCCCGGTGTCTGAGAATATTCATTTTGGGGTCAGAGATGGCTAGTCCACAGAACCTGAGGTCAGTCAGACCTTGGAGTCTCACTCTCAGAGCCTCAGCCTTCCCAGCCCCCGCCTCCTACAGAAGGAGCCCTAGCGTGGTCTGAGCCCTTCCCGCTGCAGGGTTAGAGGGTTTCTAGAGGGGCCTGGCCCTGGGTGAGAGCTCTAACTGCTGCCCTGTCTCCCCCAAACCACACCCTGTCCCAGGGAGCCATCCCCGAGTCTCCGTCCTCCCACTGCCCTCCAAATTGTTCAGCTCCTCATTCTGCAGTTACTCGATGCCTGCTGTATACTGAGGTGTCCAAAAGAAGAGCTCAGGGTCCTTACAAACCTGTCTCTCTGCTTCTCTCCCCAACAGTGGTGCCCATCTCTCATACCTACCCAGACACCCAAACAGGTGCCCAGGGCATGTCCTGAACACCCCCTCCCCCCGAGGCAGGAACAGATAGAAACAGGCTTGAACCATTTCTCCCCTATGGACAGAAACTCCATAAAAGCACATGATGGGGGAGGCTGGATCCTGCCCAGATAAAAGATCACATATTCCTCATTGTCGAAGTTAAGGAGGCCTCCCCGACGACACAGGCATAGAAAGGCTCCTTGGAGGTCAAAAAGAGAGTGGGTGTCACCCCATGGCAAGTAATGTCAGCTACCCATAGGCCTCCGCGCCAGACTCCATCTCGGCTCAGAGATGCGCACACACACGTGGGAGGAGGCTGAGATGTACCAGATACAGACGCCCAAGCAGGCAAAGCAAGGCGCCTGGCCCAAGGAAACCCAGGAGAATTGCCCCATAAAGGCGATTCAGACCACGAGGGCACGACCCTCTCTCAGCCCACCCATGTGTCTACATCCACATGTACTCTTTTTCCTCCTAATAAACACTGGACTTGCTTTACTACTTTCCGTCTCTATGTGGAAACTCACTTCCACACAGGCCACAAGCTAGGGCCTCATCACTGGCCACTGGTCCCTGGGGGTCTGGTAGCCAGGATTCGATGCTTTCCTTGCCACTGCCTGGCTTCAGTCTCTGGCCGGGAACCGAAACCCTGAGGCCACTCCTGCTCCTCATAAGCTTCTCAGCCACCATCCCCAGGGCGCAGACTTTCTCTCCACACGCATCTCGAATCTCGCATCCTTCAGAGGCCATTGCCTTCACACCTGACCTCGACCCTGGGAGGCTCATCCGATCAGCCCCTGCCCCCATCACTGCTGTTCTCCCAACTCTGCCCCAGCCGGAGGGAAGACGCACAGCATCCACCTCCAAAACCCAGCCCTCCACCAGCACACTCCCCTCCAGGCCTTGGCCCCAGCCAGGCTGTCCTCTCGGCCTGGTCGGCCGTGACCATCCAAGCCGCTGTCACTCAGCCTTTAAGGCCCAAACAGCATTGAGCCGCTCTGCCCTGTGCTTCCCAGGCACTTGGACCTATTCTGTCTCCAAAGACGTCTTCGCAAATACTCTGAACACGTCCCCTGTCCCACCCTCCTTCAGGAGTTGCCTCCTCTGGGAAGCCTACCCTGACCACCTAGAGCAGGTCAGGCGACTCCTCTGGGCTCCGACAGCCCTCTGGCTCCCCGCCACTCAAGCATGTGCCAGCATTATCAAATGGGCATCTATCAGGAGGTGGCATCTATCAGGAGGCGGCTTGCCTCCCAGCCTGGGAGCTCCTGGAAGGGATGAAGCGGGTCTGTGTGCCTCAAGGGACCCCATACCCAGAGAATCCTGAGGCGCTGTATGCTGGGTGAAAGCTGGGATGCGGCCCTACAGCCAAAGCCCAGTCGCGCCTCAAGCGCTTGCCGGCCTATTGCTGGAGCCCTTCCATTAGCTCCAGCTGGGCAGAGCCCCTCGCCCAGAGCAAATGGACTCCAGCTGGGGAGGCCCCTGCTCTCTCCTCCCTGCCAGCCCCCCACCTCTGGCATCAGCTCTTCTGCCCCTTGGCGGGGTGGGAGGTGTGCGGTGTCTTGGGCCAGCCTGAGGGAGGAGGGGGCAGGAAGGAAGCGTTCAGGACCCCCAGGGAACAGGCTCTCTCCCGGACAGAGGGGGCCGCTCCATGAGCTCACCTGGCTTTTCAGACCCTAACGGCCTGGACGACCCCTCTGCGGAGGCTGAGGAGGCCGAGGAGGTAGAGGAAGAGGAGGTAGAGGAAGAGGTGTCACTGGAAGCGATGCTCCCGGGAGCCATTTTGCAGGCAGAAAGGTACGGGCGGCCCCCTCGCCTGGCGTGAGGCCCCCAGCCCGCCTGCTCGCCTTACATACCCCCCAATTAGCCCCTGATTGGGCGGGAGGCGCGGAGCTGCTGATTGGGCAGGAGGCTGGGAGGGGCCCTGCAGCCCCGCCCGGAGCACCGACCATGCCTCAGCTCCTGTGTGATCTTGCCCGTGTGCCTGACTTCTCTGGGTCTCAGCCCACGGTGAAAGGAAGGGGGCTCAGATGCTTGGTCCGCTCTGCGCCTCCGTGCAACAGAGCCTGGGGGTGCAGACGGGGAACTGGCACGCCTGGGCCAGTGGAGGTACCCTCGGGAGGTGAGGGCCCTCCCCACCCCACCTCACCTCCCCCACCCCGGTGCCCACCCCTGTGCCCAGGCTTCAGCTGGCCTCCGCTGTCTCAGGAAGCAGCAGGTGGAGGCCGGCCAGCGGCTTCACCTGGAGCAGACACCCCCAGGTCAGCCTGTCGTGACCTCCTTCTGTGTTGTAAGAAAGAGTTTCTAAGGGAGGACAGAGTGATGTCTAAATTACTCAACAAAAGTCTCTATAAATAAAGACAACATCCACTGGGAAAAGCGACAAAGAACACGAATTCACCAGAAAGGCAAACAAACACAGGAAAACAGCCTCGCCGTCTTTGGCACTCAGGAAAATTTAAATCGAAACAACGATGAGCTACTCCTTTTCTCATCAAACTGATAAAAACTGAAGACAAAGTGTTGGCAAGGATGCGGGAGCCAGGCCCTGCTGTCTCTGCCAGGGTGTATTTGGGTGCAGCCTACTATGGAAAGGTATTCCCTGGAGCAGCAACTCCACCTCTCCTAGGAGCGCATTTGTTGGAAAAGAAATAATTACTGTGTTATCTGGAAAAGGAAAAACAAAAAACAAAAAACTTCCAGATGAATCACTCAGGGCCTGGCAGAATTACTCTCTTACTGTAGAATACTCTGCAGCCATTTAAAATGACGAGGTGCAGACTTCCCTGAGGTACAGGGATTAGGACTTCGTGCTTCCACTTTGGGGGCTGCAGGTTCAATCCCTGGTCGGGGAACTAGGATCCCATATGCCATGTGGTGTGGCCAAAAATAAATGAATAATAACAACAAATAATAATAAAAATAAATAAAATGACAAGATGGATTAAAACAAGGAATGAGGTGGTATTTCACATGCAGTAGGATGACGATTTTTTTTTTTGGCCATGCCACGTGGCAAGTAGGATCTTAGTTTCCCAAACAGGGATTGATCCCACACCCCCTGCACTGGGAGCATGGAGTCTTAACAACTGGACCACCAGGGAAGTCCCCAGAATGACACAATTTTTAATGTCCATCGAAACTGAGCATCCAGGACGTGAAGAAATACATAGCCGCTGGGAAGCAACACAGAAAAGCAACTGAGGAACATCTATCACGACTAAGATGGATTTGGCCACATCTACCCATGTCACTCACACTGAGGGTGCTTCCCCCCTAGTTCAGTCGGTAAAGCATCTGCCTGCAATGCGGGAGGCCTGGGTTCAATTCTTGGGTCTGGAAGATCCCCTGGAGAAGGAAATGGCAACCCACTCCAGTCTGCTTGCCTGGAGAATCCCATGGACAGAGGAGCTGGGCAGTTTACAGTTCACAGGATCACAAGAGTCAGACACGACTTAGCGCTCTTTCTTTCTTACACTGTGATACGTAAGAGTGCTCAGTGCAATCTTGGCAAAAATGCAAAACAACCTAGATGCCCACCAAGGGCAGACTGGACAAATAAACTGTGATCTGTTCACATGGTGGAATCTTACACAGCAGTGAAAATGAGTGAAACAGAAAGATCTGTGGAATATGTTCCCCACTTCCGAGAAGGCAGAACTTTCTGTGTGTGTGTGTGAGAGTGAGGGTGTGAGTGTGAGTGAAGTCCCAGCAGAAGTTCTGAAAGGATTTATACCAAGGTAACAGCAGTGGTTACCTCTGAGGAGAGTGTAGGATTTTAAGGGGGCAGGTCTAGGACAGACTTGCATCTTTCTCTCTGTGGTTTTACTGTTGGGATTTCTCCAGGGGACTCTCCATTACCAGAGGTCTGGATTGAGGCAGGCAAGGTGTTCTAAAGTGAAACTAGATACCACTGCCTGCCTAGCACCCTGCATGGCTCCCCACTGCCATGAGGACCTCTCCACTGACCTCTCCAGTCTGGCTTATGAAGCCTCCTTCCCCCTCGAAACCCCAGAGTCCAACCACACTGAGGCTCTTGGAACCGGTTAGGTGTTGAGAGCTGGGCTTTCCACTTTGATTTCCTGTGTGTGTGTTAGACTGATGTAAAAATAATGCCAGTTTTTCACCCCTGCCCACATCCATGCCCATTTGCAGTGTAAGTCTGCAGCTCCTCCCCCGTGCCTGGAATCTGAGCTCACCTTGGGACTTGCTGTGACCAACCCAGTATGAGGGAAGGGACGTCTGGTTCCAGTCCCAGGTGAGCAAGCCTGCTGGATGTGGAGAGGCCCGTGGCCCAGTCTCCCCTGTTGCCCAGCCCACACTGGCCAACTGGCCAGCCCTCCAACTGACCACAGATGCTTGAGTGAACCCAGCAGAGGTCAACCAAGCTTGGTCTGGGTCACCTGGCTGACTCACAGAGTCACAAGCAACAGTACACGGTGTGTTGTTTGAAGCATGAGATTTGGAGGTTGTTGTGAGTGCAGCTGATACACTCTTCCTACAAGGCCCTCTTTTATCTATATCTGCCTTCTCCGGGGGACTTCCCTGGTGGCTCAGTAGTGAAGAACGCGCCTGCCAATGTGGGAGACGCAGATTCTATCCCTTGGGTGGGAAGATCCCCTGGAGAAGGAAATGGCAACCCACTACAGTATTCTTGCCTGGAGAATCCCATGGACAGAGGAGCCTGACGGGCTCTGTAGTTTATGGGGTCACAAAAGAGTCAGACTTGACTTAGCGACTAAACAACAACAACACAACAACAACCACCTTATCTGAACTGTTTCTCACTCATCCTTTTGGCCTCAGTGTAGACATCACGTCCTCAGAAAAGCCCTCCATGACACCCTAGGATGTTAGGGGCCCCTCCTCGGGCTGCCAGCAGCCTCCAGCACCCGAGGTTAAACACTGCCTTCCCTGTCTCCTTGAGCTCTGGGAGGCAGGGGCAGTGGGCAGGGCTGTATCTGTCTTGTTCCTGGTGATGTTGCTTGTGCCCAGCACCACACCTGGCACACAGTAAGTGCTCAGCACCCACTGCTGTAGCAGTCCCAGTGCCAGAGCGGAGCTCGGCTGAGTGGAGGGAGGCCTGAAAACCATCTGCAGGAACCATCTAGAGCAGGAGCCGAGATGAGGCAAAGAGGAGTGTGGAAGCTGGTGCCAACGGGGGCAGCAATTTTGATCACGTTTCCAAGAACTGAGAAAGACTCAGGGATACAAACATTCCCACGAGCTTCATCTGAAACCCTGCTCCAGGTCTGTGCCAGGATAGAGTTTTGCATTTGGACGGAAGAAGTTCTAAAATGTGCTGCATGATCTAAAAATTCTTCTAGAGGATTGCCTTTTCACAGGGAAATGGTAATTGTGAAGATCAGGCTGGAGAGAGGACGAGCTGCTTCGGGTACTCATGAGATGTTTTTACTGAGAACTGTACGAAATTTAAGTTTTGCCAAATTTTTTTTTTTTTTTTTTTTGCCATCTTGGGACACTGACCGGGGTCCTTCTATGTGTGAACTTACAGTTCTGCAGATTACAGTTCTAAACTCTTTGCACTCTCCTTCCAGAGGCAAAAATCAGGGGCTGAGAGAGCTCCGTGGCCTTGTCCCTGGCCAGGGCACAGCCCAGAGACTTGCTCCCTCCAGTCCATCTCTGAGGCCCCAGGGCGTCCTGGCCCAGGGACACTGGCTGCCTGGAGCCTGGAGATGAGGTTGGTAACACCCTCTCCCCAGACTCAGTCAGCAGTTGTCTGCCTTTATATACGGCGGATTCCCCACCAATGGCAGTCAAATCAACTGCAAATTGAGGAAGTTAAGTAGGGTTTACTCTCTACCAGGAAAAAGTCAGAGAATGTTCTGGTTTTAGGGGAAATTTCTTTTTTCCTCTGGGTGTGAGGCTGCTGAATCCTCACAGTAAGTGGGCTGTGGGAGGGAGGGGACAGGGCTGACCGCAGGGCAGACTGGCTGCAATGCCACTGTGCCTACCACCACTGTGCCTGGTCCCACACGGCATCTGAAACGGAGGGTGGGATCCACACCCGCCGGCCGTGGGAATCCTCTCGTCACTGCTGTGGGTGGAGGGCGAACTAGCCGGATATCACAGACACGAAGCGCACCTCTTCTGGATCGCTGTTGGTTCCGGGCCCCTTGCCTGTGGCTCTCCTCCTTCTGGTAACCACCTCCTGAAGTTTCCTTTCAGCTCCTTCCTATCCCCACCCTCAGACCATTCGGTTAACGTAGGGCTAACACTACCGGGCTTCCCTCGTGGCTCAGCTGGTAAAGAATGCTCCTGCAGTGCGGGAGACCTGGGTTCGATCCCTGGGTTGGGAAGATCCACTGGAGAAGGGAAAGGCTACCCGCTCCAGTAATCTGGCCTGGAGACGTCAATGAACTGTAGAGTCAGTCCATGGGGTCACCAAGACTTGGATGCGACTGAGCGACTTTCACTTTCAACGCTACCTTGCGCGGCAAATGCAATCAGGTGACCGGGGGCCAGGCCAATCAGAGGATGAATGCCCATCCCAGCCTGGTGATTGGCTTAGAAGCTATCATGTGACCCAGGCCTGGCCAATAAGAGCCCTACCTGGAAACGACTAACAGATGAAGAGAAGCCCCATTTCTGCAGGGTTTGCTGAGCTTGGAATTAACTGGTGATTTCTATGCTTACATCTTTGGAACAGTTAACCTGGCATAAAGGCATTACTTTGTCAATAAAGGTCCATCTAGTCAAGGCTATAGTTTTTCCAGTAGTCATGTATGGGTATGAGAGTTGGACTATAAAGAAAGCTGAGTGCCGAAGAATTGATGCTTTTGAACTGTGGTGTTGGAGAAGACTCTTGAGAGTCCCTTGGACTGCAAGAAGATCCAAGCAGTCCATCCTATAGGAGCTCAGTCCTGGGTGTTCATTGGAAGGACTGATGTTGAAGCTGAAACTCCAATACTTTGGCCACCTGATGCGAAGAGCTGACTCATTGGAAGAGTCCCTGATGCTGGGAAAGATTGAAGGCGGGAGAAGAAGGGGAGGACAGAGGATGAGATGTTTGGATGGCATAACCGACTTGATGGACATGAGTTTGGGTGGACTCCGGGAGTTGGTGATGGACAGGGAGGCCTGGCGTGCTGCGGTTCATGGGGTCGCAAAGAGTCGGACACGACTGAGCGACTGAAATGAAAGGCAGCACAGAGGAAAGTGCAGCCAAAGGGAGACCTAGAAGCCAGATAACACGGACTTCCCTGGTGGCCCAGGGGTTGAGTCCCCCCTGCCGGTACAGGAGACGCAGGTTCCATCTCTGGCCTAGGCTCCAGGGCAGCTGAGTGGATAAGCCACAGCTACTCACTGAAGCTCGTGTGCCCTGGAGCCCGATCTCAGCAACGAGAAAAGCCACCGTGATGAGGAGCCCTAGCACCAGAGGGAAGGGTGGCCCCCGCTCACTACAGGTAGAGAAAGCCAGCGCACAGGGAGGAAGACCCAGTACAGCCCCCTCAGAAGCCAGGTGACCTCATCTGAGCACCTGCACCCATGCATGACTGAAGCCCTGAGCTTTTCATTTATGGGAGCCAATCGTGTCTTCCTTTTGCTTCAGTGCTATTGAGTATGATTTCCTGCCTCCTGCAGATAAAGGAATCCTGACTGACATCACCCACCTAGGGAGACAGAGTAGAGAGGGGCAACGACAGAGATCCCAGCTATTACCTGCCCCAGCCCCTCCATGGCATGAAGGATCTCCCTTCTCAGACTCCTGCTGCCTTTTCCCGCCTTGGACGAGAATGGTCATTTGGGAGCTACACCTTCATCCCATTCCCCCTTCAGATGAGGTCCCTGGTAGGGCCAAGCCCGGAGCTCCAGTAATGCAAAAAGCCTCTCATCATCTGCTGAGCCCAGGAAGCACATTGGCTGCATAAAGCCTGAAATCTCATTAAGGTCAGTTTTAAGATCCCCTTTTGCAGATTAGGAGGCTTCCAAGAGGTGACAAAATTTGCTTGCAGTTTCACGGGCCACCTGGATCTCTGTGACTCCGAGGTTGGAGCTTTTCCCATTCCTGGGCCTGCTCCTCAGGGGGCACCAGCCTAAAGCACTCCCAGGGGGCTCTGATGGTTGCTCAAACCCAGAAACCCCAGGGTCAAGGATCAGATGAACACTGCCCCGTTTCCATCCGTCCTGTAGATAAAGAGCTTGAGACTGACAAAAACCACCACCACTAACGCCAAGGATAGGAGCTGAGCTTTTAATACCCCAATTTGCCTTCGTCTCCAGGCAGAGCTGGGGAGAGGTAGAGCTTCCCGCTTTGGTTATGTAGTGGAGGAGGGGCAGTTGTGAGGCCGCTCGATTCTGATGTCCTAGAGTCCCAGCCAGCCTCTCAGCAGCAAGGACTCTCCGGAGTGGAGAATGGACTGGAGCCGCTGAAGGCTTGCCCAGCAAGGGAGCTAAAATCTGTGATCTGTGAACTTCCCAGGGGGAAGGTGGGTCCAGCCGGATTTCCCACGCTTTTGTGTTTTAAGCTCTTTTTGAGACAAAGGTGATGTTGGGGACCCAGCTCTTCGTTAAATGTGGGCAGGTAAACATAACTTCTAGAAGCTCCATACGGGCCCAGAGATACTGCAGCCTGGGTGCTGGGCAGGAGAGCTAGTGGTTTTTCAGATGCCGAGAGCAAGACCTGTCTCTCTGGGGGTTGCACTGGAAGGGAGTGGCCCGCGTCATGGGGGCTCTGCACTGGCCCCAGACTCTGGTCCTCTGATGTTGTTTTTTTGGTTTTTGTTTTCTTCTCAGGCCTGATGCCTGCACTCTGCATCTCCTTGACCGTCCTTCCCTGTGGCCCACCACCCAGCGCTGGTCTGACCTTGCCATCTGTCTAATGTTTATAAGCCTGACGAGGCTGGATGCTTAGGGCATTGCCCAGTCTCAAAGTGGTCGCTATCAAGAGGAGATGATCATAGGAGATGAATTACTTATATTACTTGATATTATTCATAATGTTAACTACAGTCTGTCCAGCTCCTTACTATTTACAAAGAGCTCACACATGCGAGCACGCACGCACGCACACACAATCTCATTTGATCTTCCCAGCAGCCGTGTGAGGAGAGATTTGGAATTCCCATTGTATGGGGGAAGAAAGTGAGACCCAAGGACAAAACAACTGCTCAAGGTCATGAGCCAAGGGCGAGCTGCTGCTGCTGCTGCTGCTAACATGTTGTAAGAGGATGCCTATGCCCTCCCGACCCGTTCATCTCTCCATTCATTCCTTCTTTCCTCCACCTAGCATTTATTAATAAGCACCTAGGGCGTGCCCCGTCGTGTGCTACTCACTTATCCCTAAGCTGGGACACTTTTCCAGAGCAAGAGCTCTTGTGTAGCTGAGAGATGAGCTGGGGGGAGTGGAGCTACAGCGGGCCCCCGGGAAATCAGGACTCCAGGTCGGGCCGCCCCTGCCACTTGAGGCGCCTCCTGTTTCTCTCGTTGATTCTTTTGCATTTGGTTGGTTGGTCTTTGTGTTTACACTCAGGGAGCCTGTGAGAGCTGGTTCCGACAGGCGCGGCTCCTGATGGAGCTGCTGAGGCTGGGGTGGGGTGGGGGCTGAGGGACTCCTGCAGCTGGCCACGGAGTCCCTGGAGGGGCTTAGGCAGGCGCCACCTGGCTGGTCTCTGTCTTGGAGACGGTGGTGGAGGCCTCGTCGTCACCCAGCGGGTTCTTGCCACAGCAGAGAGTGGTGACCATGCAGTTCCGGAACTGGAAGGAAGAGGTAGGGTAAGGGTGAGGGGTGGTCAGGGTCCCGCAGAGTCTGGGTGGGAAATGGCATCGTCAGTGCGGTGTGCCGCCTCCCTCTTCTGCCTCTGGCCCTCCCAGCCTCCGCTCCCCGGTCAGATGGCTCCCTGGAGGAACTTACTAAGCCTCCCCAACCCCACCCAGAGATGCTGGGACCAAACCCGAAGGGGCTTTGTCACTGGTGATGCTCCGTGGTGCCCTCAGTGTGCCAAGGGCCATCTGGAAATTGTCCCATTGAACCCAAGAGTTCAGGATTTCATCCTTTCCGTGGATGAAGAAACTGAAGCCCAGAAAAGGGAAGTGACTTGCCCAAGGCCACACAGCTGAAACCTAGCAGAGCTGGGATTTGAACCCAATCTGTCTGACTCCAGGTTTTCCCCACTGGACCAAAGAACCTGCAGAGGAACCACTGGTCTATATGTTAAAAGGACCGCTTCATCCATTCATCGCTCAGAACGAGACTTTTTGGCATCCTGTCCAGTTTGTGGAGACTGGCACCTGTTCCCAGGCCTGGGACTTTGACCATCTGGACCGTTAAAGTCAGCCTCCAGAACCATCCAGACTGGCACTTCTCTTTCCTGAGCCAGTATCAGAGGGCTTGTTAGAAATGCATGTTCCTGGGCCCACCTTGAGCTTCTAATCAGAAGGTCTGGGGGTTGTCCAGGAATCTGCATTTCTCCCAGATGACTTATGATTACCCCAGGGAAAACCAACTCCCCCTGCCCATTTTGCAGGTGGAAAGACGGAGGCCCAGTTAAAACTGCGGCTTCTCCACCTGTCGCCCGGGGGGGACCTGGCCCCTTCCCACCCCACCAGCAGGCACCTGCTTGTTCATCATGATGTAGATGACGGGGTTGTAGACGGCAGAAGTCTTGGCAAAGAAAGCCGGGATGGTCATGAAGATGGGGCCAAAGTCAGAGCCCTGATGGGTGAAGATGTAGAACGCCACCCCAGCGTAGGGCAGCCAGCAGATCAGGAAGGCGATGACCATGATGATCACCATGCGGGTGACCTCCTTCTCGGCCTTCTGAGTGGTGGCCGACTCCTGCTGCTGGGCAGCCGCCTGTGGGGACACAGGGCCTGGTGTCCAGACTTGAGGCTCCTCTGGGCTGGGGGCCGCACTCAGCCTCATCAGCCCTCTTGTCCCCAGCCCCACAGCACTGGCCCCCCAAGGACCCTACCTCCTTGACGGTGAACACCAGCTGCCCGTAGCAGAAGAATATGACGATCAGGGGGATGGTGAAGTGGACCACGAACATGTAGATGACGAACGACTCATTGTTGGTCTCCTCGTGGGGCGTGTAGTAGTCAATCCCGCACGAGCACTGCATGCCCTCCGGGATGTACCTGAGGACCGGGGAGGGGCCGGGGCAGGAGGGGCAGAGGGAGACCCACACGTGAGGGACCGGGGAACAGGCCCAGCTGACCAGAGCCCCCTGCCAGCACCTGCGCGGGGCTGCTCTCACTCTGGGCCTCACTTCCCCTCTCTGTAAAAGGGGAATAATAAACCTTTCCTTGGCTGTGAGGCTCACATCTACTGAGATAAGGGATTCAGGTGTGTGGAAACAGTGTTGTTGCCTTGCTCAGTGCCGTGTGACCCTGGGGCCCTGGTCTCTCCCCGTCTCTCACTCCCAGCGCCCCTACTCTGCACCCCTGCTTCCCTGCCTGGCGCTTCTTCACCCAGCCTGCCGCTTCTTCACCCAGCCTGCCACTCCCAAGTGGCCGGAGGCCAGGCCTTGGACCATGAGGTAGGTGGGGGGAAGGGAAAAGCTCCCAATGATCTGTATTGGAGGCACTTTCTAGGCCAGGTCTTTCTAGGCCACTCAGAGTAATTAAGGGATTTTTGCACAGTTTCTGGAAACAAGAGGCCCTGGGGCGTGTGGTTAGGGTGTGTGATTTCAGAGGACGGTGACACTGAACTGACCTCAGGAAACCCAATGTTCATTAGCTGCGTCTATGAGGATATAACTAGGCCAGACTGGAGAAGATAGGGAAGGAGGGGCGGGGTTTTTTGCCCCTTGCTAAATTGCTCAGGAGGGAAAACACTGGCCCCAGGAAGACTGAGAGAGGAGGAAAGGGGAGAGAGATGGCAGTTTCCTGGAAGCAGAAGGGCACGAAGCCTCTGGGAACCCAGAGAGGCCAATTTCCCAAACCACGTTCCACCCCACCGCCATCTCATCTCAGCCCGTTGGGGGATATCAGCCGAGAGTCTTGCCAGGACTGGTTCCCAGGGCCACATGGCCACACCTGCATGAGGGAGGCTCTGCCTCTGCTGGGGCAGAGGCCTGAGGTCAGAGGAGCCACTCCCAGGGCACTGGACCAAAGAGGATTGCAATCTGGCCTGGCTTAGTTGGGGATTAGGGGCACAGCCAAGGTGAAGGGTCGGGGTGTCTTGGAGTCTCCTTGACACAGGGAGCAGCCCCGTAGTGACGTTAGGGGCTGACCCTCTCTTCCCTGCCCTAAACCTCAACCCTATGACAGCTGCCGGCTCAGGGGGCCTGAAACCAGGCAGCACCACCCCCGCCCCGGCCGGAGGACCCTAGGAAGCACCCCGGAGACCCTCCTCCCCTCCTGGTCAGGGCCGTTACCTGGACCAGCCGACGAGGGGGGGCGCGGCGCAGGCCAGAGCCATGACCCAGGTGAAGGCAACGCCCATGATGGCATGGTTCTCCCCGAAGCGGAAGTTGCTCATGGGCTTGCACACCACCACGTACCGCTCGACGGCCAGGACCACCAAGGACCACAGTGCAATTTCACCTGCAAGGCAGCCGCTGTCAGCCAACCCACCGCCTGGCTGGACCTGTCTTTCTAAGGAGGGGGTGTGCTCCTCCCAGGGATGGGGAGGGGAGCCGACCAGGAAGGCACCCGGGGAGCAGTCCTGGAGTGCGGACTTGAGAAGCAGAAGGTCTGGACACGGACGAGGGGAGGTGGCGGGGCAGACGGGCCGATACGCCACGTGGAGGAACTCCCAGGAAGGTTAGTGCAGCCAGAGCTCCAGGTTCACGGGGAACACAGCAATCGTCTCGTGGGGTCACGGCTGAGAACTGGGAGCCCGGCAGGGAGTTTTCACAGAACAGTGTGTCCTTCATGGGGCCATTGGCAGAGTTCTGGTCACAGGGGATGGCAGAGGCAGCAGGAGCCGGAGGGGGAGGCCTCCCTTTCCTCCTGGGCAGCAGGCCTCTCGCCTTCAGGGACATGGAACACCCTGGGCATGGGTGACCCTCTCCCGGGAGCCAGGGAGCCAGAGACTGTTTTGCTCAGAGGGAGGTGGAGAAATAATAATGATGGGGTTCAGACATCTGCTCTGCACATCACCCCCAGAAACTCAGGAGGGAGGTGGCTGTGGGGTTTACCAACTGGGGCATTTCGGAGAGTGAAAGGGAATGCTAATGGGTACTCCAGGCCCACGGTTGTCTCAGAGGCGTGCCCACCTGTGGGTGGCACCCTTCTGGCCTGAGACTAGTGGATCGCAGTCACCCAGCAATGGCCAGTGCCCCGGGAACAGGGCTGAGGCAGGGCCTGGACGCATGTGGGAGACAGGAGACAGAGCATGCTGTGGCTGGTGCCAGGCTCTCTCTGCCCCCCAGGCTTGGTGACAACAACCTCCTGCGTCTCCTGCTTGCTCCCTGGGGGATGCTCCTTGGTCTGAGCCAGGAGCCCCAGGCTCTGGGCACTGGCCTGCCACGTTCCTGAGTCAACTCTTCCCCTCTGCACGCTGCGGTTTTCACATCGGTGAAATGGGATCTATTCACCCGTCTTTCGGTGAAAGTATTTTAAAAGCATGGCTCGCAGCTACACAGATCACCGGGCCTACTGTCTCCCTGTGAATGGACTCCTCAAGGCGGAAAGTCTTCAAGCAGAGCAGAGAGCCTGGAGGTGGCTGGGATGGAGTCAGAGAGAAGCCGGGGAGGGACCACGCCCTGCGCCCAGTGCAGGCAGAGGCTGGTGCTGGAGGACTGAGGACTCTCATCCCGCCCAGGCTGGGGCCCTGAGCACAAGCACCGGTGTCGTGCAGCTCTCTGTCCCGGGACCCGGCGTGGGTCTCGCCCAGCCCTGCTGCCCCAAGGGGAGCAGAACCGTGGCCTGAGGGGCCGCAGAGACGTGGGCTTGCAACTCGGCCTTGCCAGAGATCGCCTGCGACCCCAGCGAGGCCCCGGACTCCTCTCATCTGTCTCCTGGCTGGAGGGTGAGACAACGACCCCACTGCCAGTGAGATCACATGCTTGGCGCCCGCCCTCCACCAACGCCAGCCGAGCTTGACTGAGTAAGGGACGGCTTTGGTTCACAGGCTCTCGTCCACCATCCGCAAGGCTGGGGCTGTCCCCACACACCCACCCCCCACCACACCCAAGCTCCTGGCTCCTGAACACACACACCCCTCGCCCAGCCCACCGCACCCAGCTCATACCGCCCAGAGTGGCAAAGAAGCCCTCCAGGTTGCAGCCCGTGGGCCCAAAGACGAAGTATCCGTGCAGAGAGGTGTAGAGGGTGGTGGTGAAGCCCCCGAAGACCATGAAGAGGTCGGCCACGGCCAGGTTGAGCAGGATGTAGTTGAGGGGTGTGCGCAGCTTCTTGTGCTGGACTGTGACGTACAGCGTGAGGAAGTTGATGGGGAAGCCAAGCACGATCAGCAGGAACATGTAGGCGGCCAGCATGGAGAACTGCCATGGCTCCGCCAGGTAGTACTGCGGGGCCTCGAAGGGGCTGCGCACCACGCCCGTCTTGTTGGAGAAAGGCACGTAGAAGTTTGGGCCCTCGGTCCCGTTCATGGCTGCGGCCCTTGCGGCTGCCCGCCGGCGGCGCGAACCCAGGGATGCTTCTGAGGCCGGAGCTCAGCCACACGGGGCTCCGGCTGGACAACTCGGGGCTCCCACTCCCCCCCCCAGGCCCTTATGAAGTGACCTCCCCTCCCTAAGCTCCCGGCTGAATCAGCACCTCGGAGATTGGGGGCGTTATTAATCATATTAATCCTCACTGCTGCAACGAGGGGCTTAATTGGCTTCCAGGTGGGGCCAAGGTGACTCCAGGTAGAAGGCTGTGGTCGGGGAGAAAGCGGGGCGTGCTGGGGACCCTGGGAAAGAGCAGAGGCCTGCCCCCAACTCCCCTGTCCCCCTCTGGCATCTCAGTTGATGGCCCTGGCCTGGCATCGGGACCCCTAGTTCCAGGCCCACTTCCCTCTGGCTCAGGGCAAGCAAACTTTGCCTTCCTCCCGCCTGGCCCACGAGCTCCTGGAGGGCAGAGCGCTGGTCCTTCGGTCATCCCCTCACTCAGCCCCTGAGCTGTCCCTTCCCCACCTGGATCACCTCTGGGCTTATCCAGTCACCACACACTGACAGTGCCCACCGGCCAGGTCGTGAGCTTCACAAGTGCAGCGGGGCGCTCCGGGGACCGGACACAAGCCCCACGTTGCCCAGGAGCTCAAAAAGCATTTGTTCCCTTGAACTGGAGTTCACTCACTCACTTGTTCAAACCGACATTTATGTGCAGGCCACTGGGGCACCCGAGGCTCCAGGAAGGAGGAGCTTACAGGCTGGGGAGGACTTCCGTGTGGGAAGACCCGCTCTGGACCCGGGGCGGGGAGGCCACCTATCTGCAGAGACGTCCAGGGGGACAATGTGTTGAGGGAGGGGGGCACTTTGCCAGGTTGCCAAGTGGGGAAGTCAGCATAGACTGAAGACAGAGGCCCGGTGAAGGCCCGAGGCCCGTCTGGGATGTGGGCCCTCGTGGGCTGGGGTCAGCTGGGGTGGGGCTTAGTGCCAGGGGCTTTATCCAGGGGAACTTGGGCAGATCTTGGGGAGAGGAAGGTGGCTCAAAAGCCCTCAAGGATGAGCTGAAGGGAGCGATGGTGGAGGAAGGGACCAGGGCAGAGGGGACCAAAGCGGCGAGGGGACAGAAGCTCTTAGGGCTCCTGAAGCAAGGCCTCGCCTCCAGGAGGTGAACGGGGCCAAGCCTGTGCCGGGCACCAGATCCCTGCGGTGAGCAAGGAGGTGTGGTCCCGGGCACTCCCATATGGAGGGGAGGTGGGCCCTGGGAACAGCACACGGGCCGAGGCCCAGGACTGGGGTCAGGCTGGGCTAGGGCCGTGGGCCTTGGGTGCCGTGCGATCGGCAAGCCGTGATGGCATATCCCAGAACAGCAGCACGAGCTCAGGGTGCAAACAAGGGCCCCCATCTACAATAGGATCATGAGGACCCCTCCTAGGAGTGAAGTGGGGTCGCGGGCAGCCTGGCCTTCGGGGTCCTCAATGACCACAGTCCAGCTGTGAGTTTTATCTGGCACTGACTGTGTTCTACACAAGATGCTCAGTTCTGGAGGACACAGTGGACAAGAAGGACCAAGCCCCTGCCTGTAGGACGTGTCCTTCTTCTGGGGGGGCAGGGAGGGGCCCCCACAAACCATGAAACAAACGACCACAGGGACTGTTCAGATGGTGACGTCCTCCCGACACACAGTTGCCTGGAGCCGCCCAGGAAGGCCTCTCTGAGAACTCGAGGATGGAAGGAGCACTAAGGGGTGGAGCTGTCCAAGGAGAGAGAGCGGCCAGTGCAAAGGCCCTGAGGCGGGGAACGCAAGGCTGGCCAGGAAGCATCCCAGTGTCTGAGATCTCCATCGCTGAGGCTCCCTTGTGCTGTTTCTCTTACCACCTGGGATGTCTACACCTCTCTGCTCAGACACGTGCTCCCTTCGCTGCAGCCCACCTGGGGCTCCAGAGCCCTGCTGTCCTGGGGAGCGGGCAGCATCAGGACTTGTGTGGGGAGCCTGGTGGTAAGTGCTCTGGGGGGAAGGAGCAAGGGGCAGGCAGGTGTGGCGGGTGGGTGGGGCGCAGCTGCTCAAGGTTAAGGTGCTTGGCCCTGTGATTAGGCCCATCGCTAAAGAGGTCAAGGTGAAGAGTTTGATTCTAACACGGCCCCTGGTGGCCAGACAGAGGGACAGACGACGGACTCCCTGGGTCAAGACCAGAGCACGCAGCCCTGCCCTGGCCAGGCTGTCCCCCCGACCCTCAAACTCATGGCCTTGCTTGTTACCCGCTAACGCTTCTGACAACGTGGAAGCTTTTAATTCCTATTCTGTTCATGGGTCTCGTAGGCTGTAACTCGAGCCCCCAGGGGTGGGCTGGAGTCTGTCTTGCTCATCACAGGGCCCCAGAGCCCAGCTCAACACACAGCAGGTGCACGTCAATCATTTCCCTTACTGCTGTGGTCCCCAACCTTTTTGGCACCAGGACCAACTTCATGGAAGACAATTCTTCCACGGACCAGGGGTTGGGGGCGATGGTTTGGGGATGATTCAAGTGCATCACATTTATTGTGCACTTTGTTTCTAATTTAGTGCTGCCGCTGATCTCCCAGCAGGTACCGTAGGTCCACAGCCTGGAGGTTGGGGACCCCTGCCCTACTTGAATGAGCTGGGATTTCTGTTTGGTACCCGGGGCCTGGCACATGAAAGGTGCCCAAGAACTGTCTGTGGACTGAGAGGATGGATCTATGTCATCACAGGAAGTGCTGCCTTTCTCTAAGACTCAGGTCCACCCTCTGTTCAGTTCAGTCGCTCAATCGAGTCCAACTCCTTGCGACCCCATGAACCATAGCACGTCAGGCCTCCCTGTCCATCACCAACTCCCGGAGTCCACCCAAACTCATGTCCATCAAGTCAGTGATGCCATCCAGCCATCTCATCCTCTGTCGTCCCCTTTCTCCTCCTGCCCCCAATCCCTCCCAGCATCAGGGTCTTTTCCAATGAGTCAACTCTTTGCATGAAGTGGCCAAAGTACTGGAGTTTCAGCTTCAGCATCAGTCCTTCCAATGGACACCCAGGACTTATCTCCTTTAGGATGGACTGGTTGGATCTTCTTGCAGTCCAAGGGACTCTCAAGAGTCTTCTCCAACACCACAGTTCAAAAGCATCAATTCTTTGACACTTAGCTTTCTTCACCGTCCAACTCTCACATCCGTCTATGACCACTGGGAAAACCATAGCCTTGACTAGACGGACCTTTGTTGGCAAAGTAATGTCTCTGCTTTTGAATATGCTATCTAGGTTGGTCATAACTTTCCTTCCAAGGAGTAAGTGTCTTTTAATTTCATGGCTAAAATCACCATCTGCAGTGATTTTGGAGCCCCCAAAAATAAAGTCTGACACTGTTTCCACTGTTTCCCCATCTATTTGCCATGAAGTGATGGGACCAGATGCCATGATCTTCGTTTTCTGAATGTTGAGCTTTAAGCCAACTTTTTCACTCTCCTCCTTCACATTCATCAGAGGCTTTTGAGTTCCTCTTCACTTTCTGCCATAAGGGTGGTGTCATCTGCATATCTGAGGTTATTGATATTTCTCCCAGCAATCTTGATTCCAGCTTGTGCTTCTTCCAGCCCAGCGTTTCTCATGATGTACTCTGCATAGCAGTTAACTAAGCAGGGTGACAATATATTGCCTTGACGTACTCCTTTTCCTATTTGGAACCAGTCTGTTGCTCCATGTCCAGTTCTAACTGTTCTAAATATGCTATCTAGGTTGGTCATAACTTTCCACTCTCCATAAAAGAGTCTAATAATCCACTCTTTCAGGGTGGGGAAATGGGGGATTAAAGGTCATCCCTGACATGATGGACGTCTGCTCTGTAATGCTAGACAATTTAATGATAGACAATTAAAAACAAAGAATGCTCTTTTGTTTGGAGGAATGGGCTCACAGAACGACAGGAAGGTCCTTAGAAGTCACCTACTCTGACCCTCCTTTGCAGGTGGGGAGACCAAGGCCCCAGTCCGCAGGGGGTCACCCAGGCCACCCAGCACGCCTGCCTGGCTGCTCCTGCCCCAAAGGAGCTCTCAGGAAGACCGTCCATCATCCACACCGGGGTGCCAGTGACGAAGGCAGGTTGTGCCAGGGTGCTGGCAAGGGCCCGACTCAGCTGTTCAGGCCTGGGCAGCAGTGGCGGGAGCGGCACTGGGCTCAGTCGCCTAGAGAGTCTGGAAAGGCCCACCGCCCCCCTCAGTTCGCTGGGACTAAGAAGCTCCAGGATCCACTCCTACCTACAGGGCAAAGCTGCCTGCTGTCCCGCATGGGCCCAGCTCACAGACCTACAGACCCGAGGAGCAGGTCCCCCCGCCCTCCCACAAGGGACCGAGGCTGTCGGCCACGAGGCTGGGGCCAGCCCAGGCCTCCCTTCCCTGAGCCTGTTTCCTGCCGGGACCAGTGAGCCTTGCTGACAGTATCACCCCCTTCTGCGCGCGTGTGTGTGAGCTAAGTCCCTTCAGTCGTGTCCGACTCTGGGGGCAGAAGGAGAAAGGGGACGACAGAGGATGAGATGGCTGGATGGCATCACTGACGGACGGTAGCCCGCCAGGCTCCTCTGTCTATGGCATTCTCCAGGCAAGAACACTGGAGTGGGTGCCCAGGGCCTCCTCCAGCAGATCTTCCCGACCCAGGGATCGAACATGCATCTCTTTCACCCCCTGCACTGGCAGGCAGGTGCTTTACCACTAGCACCACCTGGGAACCCTCCTCAGAACCTAGTTCAGTTCACAGCCATGGAGGGCCCCTCCAGCTCTAAATGAGCATTTCCCACTCAGTACCCAACACTGCCAGCCGCATCTGACTTGTCCCCCAAGTGCCTGCCCATCCCAGAGTAGGTGCTCGATGAACAAGTGTCCAGGGGAGGGACAGCTCCTCCCAGCCCCACGGGGAGGCCTTCGTGCCTCTGACCACTGGGGAAACCAGCTTCCTCGGCAGAGCCGGGTAGAGGCGGGGCGTCCAGCCTTCCACTTGAGCTCTGCTGTCCCCACTGCCGGGCCGGCCGGAGGGAAGCTGCGAGCGCACGGAGGGCCAAGCGCGGTGTGGGTGACCTGAGCCTCTGCCCCCTCTCTGTGAGGGGCGGTGAGCGGCGGGGCTGGTTGAGGGGGGTGTTGGTTGGTCTCTGCTTGGAGGCCAGGTGTGGCGAAGGATTAGAGCTTAGCAGGCAGCGGTGCGCAAATAGCTCTTAAGCCTCTGCGTGGAGGTGCTGCTTGGTCAGCAGCCTCCTCTCCACGCCACCCCCCAGCTCCCCTCACTGCTGAGCCCCGTCACCTGCGTCACCACAGCCCAGCAAGGCCTGAGACTGAGCTGCCAACTCAGGGGGGAAGAGGGGAGGAGAGACCGGCTCTCCGCTTTCCGTCTGCCTCTCCTCCCGCCTCCCCCTCCCCAGCATCTGGCCAAGGCTGGGGGCTGGGGACATGGAGGTGAATCCTAGGCCACTCCCTGTCTATCCTCCTGGTCTCCCCTCAAGGAGCTCCCGGTCTTCAGGGGCAGCAGCCACGGGGAAAACGGATAACCTGGAGAGGTGGGAAAACGCTCCTGCCTCAGAAACATCGGGGCCGGGAGGGAGGAGACAGCTGGACCAAGGCCCCCGGCTGGTGGAGAGGCGCTGGGGCCCTGGGATGGGGGGGCAGGGGAGCCCAGGGGTCTGGGCGCCAGGTGGCGGCCAGCGGGGCCGCTGAAGCTATGACAGGCAGGGCAGTGGCGTGCTGGAGCCCATTCTAGATGTGCTGGGGTCTGGTGGAGGGCATCAGGATGTGCTTGGGCAAGTGCTGGGCCAGGGTGGGAGCCCCGCCCGGAGGTGGCCCCTCTGCCGGGGCTCCCGCCTACCTGATGGAGGGGCTGGCCCATGCGGAAGGCCATCTGGCGCCTGCCCACCTGTCCGGGAGCTGCAGGGGCCCCTGGCTTCGGCAGGCTGCCTGGAGGTGGATGCGGACGTGGTCTGGCTGGCTGAGGCCAGGCTCGAGCTGGGGCCACCTAAGGTCTGGCCCGGGGGCTCTTTCTGGCCGTCCAGTCCCCTCTTCCTCACCTCCTCCCAGAAACGGGGAACAGTGCTGAGGACCCAGAGACAGGAGGTCGGGACGCAGTTGCAGCAGCCCAGCCTGCGGCCACCGCTCCTGTCAGGGCCCTGTGTCCTCATGGGGAGATGGGGCGTCTCAGGATGCCTGTGGCCGAGGACTTTCCTTCCTCGCCTTCCTCACCGTGGCATGCGAGGGGGGCATGGTCACCAACACAGACCAAGGCTGGAACCTCAGTGTCAGAGCTGGAGGGGTCTCTTGTACAGATGGGCCAGCAACGGTGGAGAGAGGGCTGGACCTGGCCACGGCCCTGCCCAGGAAGGACAGAAGGGGAGCATGACGCGGCGCTCACACGCAAAGGCTGTGCCTGCCTGTGACCCTGTCTTGGCTCCATAAATATTTCATGAACGGAAGAAAAGAGAATGTTCCCGAGCCTCAGTCTCAGCATGTGTTCAGTGGGCATCCTTGAAGATGCCTGAGGGTTATAGAAGACAAATGCATGGAAAATCCTCACTCGGGGCCAGACTTAACAGGTTTGAACTCAGGCCTCTGGAGCTCAGCTCCTCTGGGGTGGCAGAACCGGGCACAGCAAGGCCATGAGGATGTACGCTGGAGTCTCAGGCTGGGCCCCCTCCCCCGCCTCTAGCCATGAGCCATCTGATCTGTCGCTGTGATTGACGCCTGTTAGATTGGGGGGGGGGGGGCTGTTTGCTCCCTCTCCTCTCTTTCCCAGCCACATGCGAGTGATTTCAGCTCAAGCAACGTGCTAATGGAAATCCTAACACATTAATAAATGTTTAGCACGCGAGAGAGCATGCATGATCGTAAGTAATTAAGACGCTCAACGGAGGAGTTCTGTTGGCACAACTGTCTGGCTCCATTTCTTTCTTTTCCTCCTGAGAGAGCTGCAGAAGGCGGCAGGGGGGATGGGGGGGCCGGGGTCCAGCCCTGGACTCACCCCTGGGGGCCCCTCTGCAGCCACTCCCCCATCCTCAGTGTCTTCATCCCTCCCTTTGGAGGGGACCTTTGCCCTGCTCGGCCCACTTCACGGACACCCTGCAAAGGATCAGTATCTAATCACCAGGGTGGTTTTCCACACGTTCCCTGGCGGCCCAGTCCCCTTCCTCCTGCCATCAAGACTTTGCATAAAGCCCTGGACTGCTCGCTGCCTTCTTGGCAGGGAGCAGGGAGGAGGGTGAAGGGAGCGGCCTCGGGGAAGGAAGGACAGACCTCAGCACCTCCGCCTGCCCCCGGGGCTGCAGAATGGGAAGTCACCCGCCCTCTTTCACAGAGCTGAGTGAGAACTGAGCCAGCATATGAAGCACGGTTGGCACAGAAAAAGGTCCCCAATAAATGTCAGCTCACCTCCTCAGCTTCCCATCTGCCCTCAAGCTGCCAAATCGGACGCTTGCTGATGCTCAGGGGACGGGCCTTTCCTGGAACCTCAAGCGGAACCCACCTGCTCCAGGTGCTGCAGGAAGGGGCAAGCTCAGGCCACGTGGAGGACCCGGGGGCAGCTGGGGAGGATGGGGGGCCTGGTCCCAGTTGGGAAGTAGAGGGTGGACTCTGCAGGCCCCGGGAGCAGCCCTGTTAGCCACCTTCTTTAGAGCCAGGAATCTTATCTTCTCCTTGAGATGGAGCCCCGTTCCACCAAAATAAATAAATAAATAAATATATTTTAAAAAAAACAAAACCTGTTCCCCTACCATTCCCATATTGCCATTTCAATTAGATTAAATTTTAAGAGCACACAAATGTAATGTTCCTCTCGGATCAAATTAGAAAAAAAACAGGTGCACTTTTGCATAAGGAAATTAAGTTGCAGACAATATGAAGATTTGCTAAAATGCAGACACTGATGAAAATAAGTAGCCCTTTTATTTGTAATTATTGAGGCAATCTGTTCGCAAAGTGTACATGTGAATGGTCTGACAGATCCGTGGACTCCGGCAGACTGCCGCGAACAACTCGGGAGCCGTTCTGAAAGGAACAGATTTTTTTTTCTCTCTCTCTCTTAGAAAATATATGTTCATTCTCTCCTCCATCTCCTGGTGCTATTCACAAGACACGAAATGCCATAAATAGGAGTTTCGTGGTTACACAAGGCCCCTCCCTGAGATACACACTTGGTGGGGCAGAAGACACAGTCTGACAGTTTAACTCTTCCTTCGATGGCCCCGTGGACGGGCAGCGGCCGGGTGGGGCGGTGGTCCTCAGGGGGCCGGTCAGGGGCTGGGGTCATCCATGCGCCGCCGGCAGTAGGGGCAGCAGGTGTGCTGAAGCAGCAGCAGCTCGTAGTCCTCCGAGTGGAACATCTGGGGAGAGATGGCCGTGACCCCGCAACCCTGGGTGCTCGGCAGCCCCGAGCCGGGCGGGGACCACTGCCCTGCTAAGGGCAGGCGGCTTGGCAGTGAGTCGGGGCCAGAAGCACCAAGTCCCAGCTACCCTTGTCTGAGGACCAGCAGGGAGCTGGGGAAGGTCTGAGGCCCCTTCTACCCGAAATGCAGTTCAAAGGTGCATCCCACTGGCCGGCCCTCCTGGATGAAGGGCAGGTACAAGGAGCACAAGGTCAGGGGGCAAATCCCCAGCAGATGGTCCAGGGATGCACGGGAGGCTGCGGAGGCGACTAAGGACAGCCAAGCCTCTCCTCCAGCCCAGGGGCCCTGGCCTTGGCCGCTGAGGGACACGTGTGCTCCCCCGATGCCTGGCCTCCCTAAGGGGACCATCCGGGAAGCGCAGCAGCAGCTGGAGGGAAGGACCCGGGGACCACGCCGGTACCTGGAAGCAGGAGGGGCACATGGTGATGGAGGCGTCGGGCAGCAGCGAGCGGAAGTACTGCCACCGCAGGGGCTGCGGCCAGCGCTTGATGAGGACGTCCCGCCGGCTCATGGAGCGCAGCACGGAGCGGCTCACCACCACGGGCACGAACTCCGAGCCGCCTTGCTGCAGGCCGGGTGGGGAGAGCGGATGGGACCTTGCTCAGCCGGCGGGGGGACTCGCGACCCCACAGAGGACCCCCGAGCCCTCCTCTGCCGGTTCAGTCCCTCAGGAGAACCCAGCTGGCCATCTCTGTGACCAGGAGCCCACCTCCCTCCCCCGGGGGCCCCAGGGAGGAGTGTGCAGAGGAAAGGGACCTGAGCCAGGGGGTGGGGGGGGGCGTCTCAGCAGCCCCTCACTCAGGGATGCCCGCACCTCGAAGCTCAGCTTGGCCGTGAAGGGGTCGTCGTCCCCCACGGAGTCCATGCTCTCATCCAGCCTCAGGGTCTGGGCATCTGGGGGCGCTGGTCAAGGACGGGGCCTGAGGCCGAGGGAGAGCCCCCCTCCACCCGACACGTTGAGGCTCACAGGGCGGGGGGCTCCCTTTGGGCCTGTGTGGGACCCTCCCAATGGCTCAGGGAAGCACAGCAAGGCGCGCAAGCAGCTTTCCCCATGGAGGAGAGGCCTGCTCACACGGAGCCCAGCACGCAGTGGGGGAGGCGGCAAGGGGCTCTGAAGGCTTCCACCGTGGCCCCCCAGGACCCGGCCCACGAAGGCCGCTGAGAGTGTGGGAGCCAAGGGCTGTGGGCTGCGGGGCCGGAGCAGGTACAACAGGCCGGGCGGGAAGCCACAGCCCCTAGCACGGCTTGCGGCTCCTGGAGGGTCTCCCCACAGCTGCTGGGCAGCCTCACAGACCCTCCTCCCAGAGCAGGGTGGGCGCCCCTGGGGATCCCGGGGCCAGCCAGTCGGGACTGGAGGTGCCCAGGGAGCCGCCCCCTCAGCCAGACCCCCGTCCCCTGGGGAAGGGAGGCTGCAGGTGCCAAATCAGCGTGGGCCGTGCCCCACAGCAGCCACACCCCAGCCTCATGGGCGGGCGCGGGCGCATGGACGCAGTTCCTACCTCCTGTCCTCCCTGCCCCTGTGGCAGCTCTGCACCCTGGGCCGGCGCCCCGCCTGGCTCTGGCCCCGAGCCTGCTGCCGTGGGGGCCTCTCCAGTGCGCAGAGTGGCCCGCCCTCACCTCGCCTGGCCCAGCGGGCCCCCAAGGCCCCCCTGCCTCCAGGCCGGTGCCCAGCGGACACACACACGGGTCCGGCCAGCACCCAGGATACTGTTGCTCGTGATCTCTTGCCACTTGTTCTCCCGCTTGAGTCTTGGCGCCTCCAGGTCAATGAGGGAGACGGCTTCTTCGTCTGTGATCCCCTCCTCCAGGTAGAATTCAACCAGGTGCAGCACCTCTGCAGACACAGGCAAGGGAGGGGCTGGGAGGCTCTCAGAGGCAGCGCTGGGGGGCAAGGAGGGGGGTCCCAGAGCTCCTTCCCGCCCAGTACAGGTCTCGCTGAAAGCTGGCAGGGTGGCATGGGGAAGCAGGCGTATGTGGGCAAGGGGCTCCTCTGCAGGGGAAGAGAGGCCTCTTCCTGGCTCCTGGAAAGGGGCCTCTAATCCCCATCCATGTGGAAGGAGCTGGGCCTTGAGAGCCACGTCAGCTGCCCGGATCAAGGGCCCCTCTGCCCAGGGAATTTCGTCAGACAGAGCAGCACTCTGGGCTCTGAGGGGTCTGGGCAGCACTGGCCCTGCCTCTGGGAACCCTGAGTGACCCTATGTGTCAGGGGGGTAGGGGTGGGGGTCTCACTGTCCCCACTTTGTCCAAATGAGGACACAGGCCGCGCCGTCCGCAGGCCAGCCGCCCCGCCTGCCCGCCGCGCTCACCGTAGGAAGAGGCGGAGAAGACGAAGGGCTGGCGGCAGTTGATGCAGACGTTGCCCAGGTTGTTGAGCAGCGGGTTGTTGGTGGAGCAGCGGTAGCACAAGGGCACCAGCTCCTGCAGAACAGAGCGCGGCCGCTGAGGGCCCTGCGGGGCGCAGGCGCAGCCCCGTCTCCTTGCCTGGGCTCTGGCTCCGGCCTCCTGGGGCCTGGTGGCCGAGAGGAGAGGCCACCTGGGTGGGTGGGGCAGGGGCTCTGCACAGGGATGAAGCAGGGTAAGTAAGGGCCCCCAGAGACTGCAGAGGCCCGGCTCCTGGGGCCTGCTGCCCAGGGCACCCCCTTCCCAGGCGGGGCTCAGCACTTGCGGCTCTTCCGGCAGGAATGACACTGGCCACAGCCACCACTGCCCAGCCAGCCACTGTGCTCCACGGGTTGTGCCAAGCACGTGACCCACTTCAGCCTCATCCCTCCTCACAGCCTCCTGCAGGAACGCTGTTACCCGCTCCCCGTGTGACAGACGTGGAGGCTGAGGCTCGGGAAGACTGAGACACAACTGGGAAATGGGGCAGCTGGGATCTGAACTTAGATCTGTCTGATGCCAAGTCTCTGCTCTGAGCTTGAAGGAGGCGACTGTGGAGGAGACGGTGGCTGGTTGGGCTGGGGGAAGACAGGTTGGGGCACAGACGGAGCTGCAGACACTCGGCGTGGATCTGAAGGTGAGTGATAACCTGCCTCCAGAAGCGGGGACTAGACCAGGGGCTCCTAGGATGAGGCCCAGGCAGAGACACTGGGCCCTGGGCCTGGGCAGAGCAGACCTGGAGCCCCAGGATGGCTGGGAAGCAAGTGGGCAGAGCTGTGGGGGTCCGGGGGCTGTGATAAACAGAGGAGGCAGACAGGGAAGGGCAGAAAGAGCTGGCACAACAGGGCTCAGACAGGGGAGGGGGTGCTGAGCCCCAGGAGCATGGTACCCATCTTTCAGTTGAACCCAGGCCGGGCACAGAGGTGTCAGGACAGGCCTCCTGCCCGAGGGGCCAGGGCCCTCACCTCACTGTCATGGAAGGGCTTGGAGCGGATAGTCAGGCTGCCCAGTTCAATGGACTTCTGGAAACGGGCGGGGATCTGCAGGCCCTGCAGCTTGTCGTAGGCGTGCCGGGCCAGCTTGTAGGCGCCCAGGGCCTTGCTCTGTTTGGCCAGGGTGAAGAGTGTGTTCCTGCCGATGACGAGGTTAAGGACAACAGAGGCCACAGCAGGCCCGAGCGCTAGCACTGCCCACCTCTGGAGCGAGCCCCGAGCTGGAATGCAGCTTGTGCGCGTGCCAGGAGGGCACGGGAAGGAGCCTGAGGACTGCTTTGCTCATCTGTGGGAGGTAAGTGAATTTCTCGGATATCAAGACCCAGAGATTTTTCCAGAGATACAGACAGCGTCGTCTGCGTTAATATTTTAACCTTGCTTAGGTTTTCTGGGCCTGCTGATGGCTCATCTTGGACCCTGGCTGGGCCAAAATGATTCTCCCTGCCTCACCCAGCCTGCCAGCTAGCCCCTAGATTGCCTGGCACCTAGTGCCACCCGCTCCAGCCCCACCAGGAGGAGCCTGATCCCCAGTGCAGAACTCTTCTGCCTGTGCTTCACCGAGGCCACGGCAAGCTCCAGGCTCACCTCCCCGGCTCTGGGGCCCTTCTCTGAGCTCCTAGTCTGGGGCTGATGGGCTTTCATGCTCCACCTCAGGTCACCTCAAATGCTGGCTGTGCCCAGGCCCGGTCTGCCCTTCCTCCCCTCACCCTGACCCTGAATGCCCTTCCCCACTGCCCCCTGCCAAGCCTCAGCTAAGCGAGGCCCATGTCCCTCCTCCAAGCCATCCTTCCCCAACGTTCCTGCTGCCCACTGCCCACCCCAACCCCGCAGCCCCTTCCACAGTCATCATATGGAGACGAGTTTCCTTGCCTGCATCTCCCCTGTCCTCCCCGGAGTCAGGGGCCATGTCAAGAGCTGTTTCCACGTCCCCAGCGGACGTGAGGGTGAAGCTCAGGGCAGGGTTCAGTCAGACTCTGCCGACCTGAACAGAACTTGCTGCAGGGGCTGTGTGCAGGGTCCGAGGCCCCATGATGGGGGCAGCTTCCCCCAAAATGTAAAGGATGGGCCTGACCCCTTCAGAGAGGCTGGTTCTCACCAACTGGCAGCTCTGAGCCCTTCCCTTGGAGGGTCTGTGATTCACGGGAAGGCAGGGCGGAGGCTTGGCAGAGGCCGAGAGATAGTGACGTCCCCTCCTTCAGAAGGGGACAGGGGCTTCTTGTGACTTCTGTCCCGTTCAGGACCTTCAGGATTGGGGATTATTTCCTCGTAGTCTCTGGCACCACATGCCCTCAGGCTCCTCCGTGGCCCTCACCAGCAGCCAGAGGAGGACAGGCCGGCTCCTGGGCAGGCCGTGAGGCTGCTGCCCCCTGAGCCCGGCTCCCAGGCAGGGGGCTTCAGCTCCTCCCTTCCCTCACCTCAATTCCCTCCAGCCCCTTCTGTGCACTGGGTGTTCCCCTGGAACATCTACTCAAGCCTCCCCTGGTTACCTCGGCCTACGGGACAGATGTTGCCTCCTCCAGGCAGCCTTCCCTGACTTTGACCCCAGCCTTCACCCTTGCACACTGCAGCCGTCCCACTGAACAAGGCCCTGACACTCGTCGTCTCCCCTGACTGACGGTAGCTTGTCACCTGCTACCGGCTGTGCGCTGGGGACACAGCAGGTGCTCATCCACCTGGGCTGAACAAAGCTCTGCCCACCCCCAGGCCCCCAGCTCAGAGGCCCGGCGCTTCCTACGTTCCAGTCGCACGCTCCTCTGGGGGTTACGGAAGGCCCGCACAGTGTGTTGGCCAGAGACCCTCTGCCGGGCCCAAAGAGCCCTGAAAACTACCCCTCCCCCGGCGTTGGCCTGAGCCTCCCTGGCTGAGCCTCGCCTTTAGCAGCAGCACGGCGAGCTCTCTCCCTCCGTCCGTCCCCAAGGGCTGCTGGAGAGAGAGGGCAGCCTCTGCCAGCAGAGTGCTCTGGAAGAACTCCTGGGGCCATCAGACAGGAGGGGCGGGACAGAGGGCTGTGAGCGAAGGATACACTTTGGAGATGCCCAGGGGGGTGTCCTTGGTCAGGCTGTGCAGCAGGAACCTGGAGATGTTGAAGAGCGTCTCGGGAAGGTGGAAGCTGAATGGCTCCTCCTGCCGTGAGGAAAGCACACAGAACTGAATCTCTCAGCCGAGCCGCTGCTGGGCCAGGTGAGAGGCAGACGCCGGGCACTCGGAGTGACTTCAACAGAAGAGCGATTGCCCAGGGAGCACCTGCCGTGCGTGTGCCGGGTGCCTGCGGCCACACTTGTGTGGTCCCCAGCCCAGCCCGGCGAGGGAAGCACCTTCACCCTCCTGGTAGTAAGGGCAAAACCGACGCCCCAGACACCGTCTGCCCACGACACCTGCATGGGGCAGGGGTTCAAACCCACTGAAAGTGTTTCTCTGAAGCTCATTGCCTCTGGGGTGGCTAATGATTCCTTCTCCCTGAGCTCAAGTTGTTGTCAATTAGCTCTAAAAGGGGAGACCTTTAGGCAATTTGAGACGTGACCTCCATACAAGCATCTCCTTAAACGGAGGCACTTAACCCTTTGTAGCCTGAGAGCGCAGGCCTCCTCTCTGCCGTCCAGCAGCAGTCTGATGGCAATGCCCACATACGTGCCAGGCACTGGGGTCCCTGCTGCATGCCTCTGCCCCCGTGCCCAGCACAGACCCTTCCATCAGACAGGCGCTCAACACCCATGAGTTGAATGCACAGGTCTTCTGCACTGAGAGGCCGCCAGAAGCTCCACACATAGCCTGCAGGGGACGCTCCACCAGGAGGGGTCTATAAGAGGTTAAGAGATCCCTGTTTTGAAGGACGCTGGCACGCTGCTCCAGATGACAAGATGAAAGCAGGCCAGCTTCCCCTGGCAGCGAGCACTCAGTGGTAATAAACTGACATTTCCTCAAGGGCCCTGCTGGGCCATACTCAGCGCTGAGCCACCAGGACTCCGGCCCTAATTGGTCTCGATCCGCGAGGACTCGCTTTACGCCACTTCTCTGGTCCAGAGCCCAGCCTTCACTCCTTAGTTCTCACTTAAATTTCTACAGCCTGTCAGTTCCAAGAAAACTTGAGCCTGCATCCTCTCCTGGGTGACAGCCAGGGAGAGGCCTGCCTCTGGTTTTACCACACGAGGTGTGGAAGCTCAGAAGTGTCCCAGGGAGAGGAGAGAGGGGGCTCCCCTGGGAAAGGCACCACCACCTCCAAACCAGAGCTGCTCTGCCCGGCCGGACACTAAACCCCGAGACACCGGCCGCTCCAGGCCTGCACTCATGCTGGGGCCTCTGCCAGAAGCAGCCTCCCTCCGCCCCCTCGTCACCTGCCCCTGTCCTACTCATCTCCCACCTCCTGGCTTGGGGGCCACCTCCTCCAGGAAGTCTTTTTAGTCCTCTAAGCACGTCCTGTGAGGGAACTAAAATGCAACTGCTTGTTTCTAGGCTGATGGAAGGCTGGCGTGAGGCCTCCGCACGGGGCAGCGGCAAGAGCTGACGCTCACCCAGGGTCCCCCTTCCAAGTGCCCCCCAGTGTCAACTCACTGGATCCTCACCATCAGGTAGGCACTGTTATGACCCTCGGCTTTCAGAGGTGGGAGCTGAAGCACAGAGGGGAGTAAACGACCTGCCCAAGGTCACACGCGGAGCTGGTGCCTAAGGCTAGCGGCCCGTCCTCTTTAACTCCGTGGATGGGGGTGGGGGCGGGGGCTGCTAAGTACACAGGCTCCAAGTCAGGCTGCTGTCTGGGTTCAAGTCCTGGCTCTCCTACTTACTAGCTGTGCGATCTCTCTGTGCAGCACCTCAGTTTCCTCATCTGTAAAATGGGATGGCAGTATGTACTTCACAGCATGGTTGAAAGGCTGATACAACGAAGCCCTCGGCACACTGCCTGGTATGCAGTAAGCACTCAGTAAGGGTCGTCTAGTGTTACTGCCCTCTGACGTATCAGCACGGGGTACCTCACACTGCTGAGTAACTGAGGATAAGCAAGCAAGGAAGCTGAGGACCATCTGTCACCTGTACCCCACCATCAGGAGGCAGATTTAAAACAGCTTAAACAAAGAATTTGGCAGTAACTATTAAGAGCTATTTGGGTCTCTGGAGATCAAGCCAACACTCTCCTTTATAAAGAAGGAAACTGAGGGTCAGAAAGGGGAAATGAATTGCTCAAGGTCACACAGATGGTCAGTGGCAGGGCCAGGGAGAGGCCTTGGGCCTTTGGTTAGCGCTGGACCTTCAACTGACTAGAAGACAGGGGCCCCTGGAACATCCCCCACCGGTCATTTAGAGAGACAGCCCTCTGAGTGGCGAAGCCAGAGTCCGCCTGAGTCATCCGAACCTGAAGCAAGTGACCAGAAGGCCCCTCCAGCTCCGGCTGGCTGATTCTGAAGCCCACACGCTGCACGTCAAACAAGCCAACAATCAAGGAAAATCAAAGTTCCAACCTGTCTCCCAGGGAGACCAGACTTCTCCGCGGGCCGTCACGCCCTGTGGGTGGGTTTCTGCTCCACCCAGAGGTCTGCTGCTCTGTGAGACGTGCCCAGGCCCCCCCGCCTGGCAGGCAGTGCCCCGGCCCACCTTACCACGTATCGGTGGATGACGTGGTAGCCGTGGTACAGCTCGGCCAGGTGCTGGAAGTGGTGGAACTTGCTGAGCATCACTTCCTTCTGGGCAGGATCTGTGGGGAGCGGGGAGAGGGCCTGTCAGCCTGGGCCAGTTCCCCTGACACCGGGCCCCCCACCCCAAGCCAGGACAATGGGGAAGGCGCTCTGCTGTCCCGAGGCAGCAGAGTCCCTGGGGCAGGGCTGGCGTGGGGAGAGGCTGATCACCAGCACCCAGACGGGCCAGGGCCCCCTGGCAGGGAGGGTGGGCGCACGTCAGGAGTGTTCACGCTCACCTCACACCTTTTCCCTCCCCGTCCTTCCTCCTCGAAGCCCACACCCCTGGCCAGAACAGAAACTGCCCCCTCACACCAGGGCTTGACAGTTTCCTAACTCTACCCGTGGCTCCGGGCAGTCATGTGGGAAGCACAGCGGGTCGCCCCTGCTCCACAGACGGCGGGCAGCGCTGGGGAGGGACTGTGCCTCGCCACGAGTCCCCTGGCAGCTCCCATGCCAGTGTCCCTCATCGCCCGCAGGCGGGCCTTGGCCAGGGGGACAGCATCTCCCTGCCCTGTCCGCTTCCAGAAGGCCCGCGGCGCATCACGGGAAGTCTCGTGAAGGAAATCAACACCAAAACTATCCGCTATCCCGCCTGCGACGAGTGAGAATCCGGAGTGTGCACCTAAAACGTGATCTCTTCTTCACCTTTTCATTTAATTCAATTTTTTTTTAAGCCAGTGCTCAGCTGGCTCCAGTTACGGGCTCCCAGGTAGTCGGGGAGAGACTTCTTCTGAACTAGCAACGCAGGCCCAGACCTCCCAACGGTAACCCCGGCATGGCCCTCATACCATCCTGAAGCTGAGGGGCAAACTGGGAAGAGATGCCACGCGAGATTACGCTGCTGCAAGACAGGGCTATGGACAATACACCCAATAAACAAGCCCAGGGCTTTAATTAAAGCTTCCCAGCTCTTCTGATGTTTATCTTGGTGCCAGAGCGGGGCCGGGGAAAACAAGGGGCCCAGCTGATGCCTGCTTACCTTGAGCTATATCGAGGCACTGCATGGACAGCATCCAGTAATAATAGGCGGCGTCACTAAACCTGCTCTCGACCACAGCATTGTGCGTGAGCTGCTCCAGCACCCGGACCGCCTCGCCCTGCCGCCCGGCCTTGTGGAACGCTGCGGGGGCACAAGAGCACGCCCCGTGCAGGGGAGTTGGGGGGGGTTCTGTGGGGTTCATGGGGGGTTGGGGGTTGCTGCAGAAGTAGGACACTCATCAGAGCAGCTGCAGCCCCACGTTGCCGGGATGCGCCTTTCAGGCCGAAGGCTATAAATAACCAAGGCTACATCCTGAAAAAGTACAGTGAGATATATACTCCTTTGCGGGGCTGGGAAAAGGCAACCCACTTTGGGAAGACATGGGAGACAGGGAAGGCTGAGGGCCACGCTGTGGGGCAAAGTCTGAGGGCGGAAGCACTGCCTGCCGCGTGCCCCGCCCCACCCCAAGACAAAGCTTAGCCACTCCCCAGGTGACAGGGTGACAGGCTTGGGGCTTTTGTTGCCAGTTCCCTCACTGCATCGTCACTACAGACCTACACAGACTTTGTGACATGGGCTCACGAGGTGGAGGTAAGCTGGCACCCCCAAGGCCACAGAATCGAGCCCGACGAAGTGCATGGTCAGTCTTCAACTGAGGGCTTTTGGATGACCACCTTGGAAAATCTGGCTTGGTTCTAGCAACCAAACACTTGTAAAGACCAGCAAAAAATTTCTCAACCATTCTTCCATCCACTTCACAGAAATTTCTAGACTCCCAACTATGTGGCCAGAGCCTCAGGGTGTTGGGGGCACCTGGGGAGGCCCTCCTAGCTGTGACACTTGCCCACACGTGGGTGCCCGGATGATCCAAGCCCCCCACGATAGGGAAGGAAAAGTTCTGGCTTTTGTTCCAGTCTCTTGTCTGAGCACCAAGTTACTATGGCGATGGATTCTTGGATGGGTAGACGCAGACAGATGGGTAGGTTGACGTGTTTTGCCCAAACATGCACATACTTCAGCACCTGGGTGCTCTGGAAGAGCTGAAGCCGTGGAGAACACGCCGTCCTGCCACGGGGCCTTTCGGCTGAGGAGCTCCACAGGGAGACACCCCGAAACGGGTGCAGAGGCGGCCACTGCTCCCACAGAGAAGTGCAAACGGGGTGCTATGGAAGATGACACGCCCAGTCGGAGCCCTGCCCAGAGAGGCCGCAAACCCGAGTCGGGAGAACCAGGCTCCCAGACAGGCAGACCCTGGTCCAAAGCCGGCTCTCCGTTTGTGGCTTTGGGACTTTGCAGGGCACCATCAGCCTCTGCGTCTCTGCAGGGCTGCAGGCAAGATGCAGGCTTGTGCGGTTAGGCGCCCAATCAGTGCCTGGCGCAGAGAAGGCCGTCACATTTGAAACTGTTCCCAGTTAAAGCTCTAGACTTTCGCTCCTGTGTGCGGCTGTTTTCCCAGCGGGTGCGCTGAGGAGCAGAGGACACCCGGTTTCCCTGAGCCAGAGACAGAGCCCAAGTTTCTCTTCTGGGTGAGGAAAAGTGGCCTCACCCACGTATGGGAGGTCTCTTGTTCCATCCTTGCCCCATTCTGCCCCGCCTCAAACTCCCTCTGTGCCACCTCCTTGCTGTAGGACTTCAGACAAATCCTCTACCTCCTCCAACCTCAGTCTTCTCATCTATTAAATGGTACCTACATCACAGGGCCGCTGTGAGGATAACACACCGGAGCACTTTGCTCAGAGAGGCGACGGGACCTGCCGGAGGTCCTGGGGCTCGACCGTGAGTGGTGGGCCCAAGAGCATCCCACTTGAAGCCCGTCTCCTTCCCACGGCCCCACGGTCTCCACCACCCGGCCCACCACCCGCGGGAGGGAGCTGTCACTCAGCGCCGCGGTGGGAGGGCTGGGCGGCTCCCGGCCGTGGGCGTGGCCAAAGCTCTCTCCCGCCCCTTCTGCACGGTGCCAGGCTGTGGGGCCTACCTTTCTGGGCTTCCTCAAAACGATCATTCTCTGCGAGCCACTGAGCATAGGGCACGTAGATGTCATCCTTAAACTCGGGGTGCTTCTCACCCAAGGCGAAGGCCTAGGGGAAGGAGCGAACGCAGGCTTCAGAACCCGGGCCCCGCCGCCCCCGTGAAAGCACGGCACTTGGCTGAATCCATTAGGGATGTCATATTTTGCCGGCCTGACAACTCAGAAGGGGGGAGTGCCTCCCCCCCCAACCACCACCCCCAGAAACGCAAAAACAAATCAGCTCTTTGAAAACAAAAGGCAATTAACAGCAACATGCAAGCGACCGGATTCAGTAACAACACAATCTGTTTCTGGACCACAGAAGCGGCACAGAATCGGAAACACTTTATTTTGAGGCTTTGCGTGGGCTCCCGTAGCGCAGCAAACAGATTTCTTTTAATTGCAGGCGACACCTAAGGAAACAGAATTGACATTATCATCGCTGCTGCTTATTAGCTGTCAGAGATGACTGTGGATGTGGTGCTGCGTGGCACCCGCTGTCTGCTTCGTCTGAGCCCCGGAACCACCTGTCGGGCCAGGAGAACCGGAAATGAGTCACGGGGGCCAGTATGTGGTGACGGGGAGAAAGCCTGCCTGATGCACTCATTTCTGCTGCTTGGGAAAGCTGATAAACACCTCTTGAGATGCCATGATTGCCTCTGGCTTTGGCCCCACCCTCTTTCATCAGTGACCTTGTCACCTCAGCAAACGGTGCCACTGAGAGGGGAGACAAGGGTCAGATGGCTCTTACCGGCAAAGGCCTCGCAACGGCCCTGCAGACCAGACCACAGCAGGTGGGCACAGGTCTGAGCCCCCTGAAGATGGATTTCAATCCAGGGCACAGGGAGCCAGGGAGCCGGAGGGTGGGAGTCAAGCCACAGAGGGGGAGCACAGCACTGGCTCCACCAGCCCCCTGCAGCCATCTCTCCTGCTCGCCTGGCTAATTCTTACCAGCCCTTGGGACAGAGGAGTCGCGGGAGAGGGCGAGGGCCCCGTAATGGCTCTGGCAGCCTGCACCTGGAAAGTGTGGCTGGCGTCTTCTGCCACAATTTGGCGGAAAAATGCCACGGAGCAGGGTTTAAATGTCACAGAGGCGTGGCCTCCGTGTCGGCGACGCGTCAGCCAGGACCAACGGCAGGCAGTGGGGGCTGTCATGTTAACTCTGGCATCCCTCACGCCCATCACAGAGCCAGCAGGCCGTGAGGGTTTCCTGAATGAAGGAATGAGCGAAGGCAGAAAGCAAGTGCGGAGAGGCCCTCCAGAACACTCGGGGCTCAGAGAACTCACGGGCGGGTCTCCTGACCTTCAGGCCAGCGCTCACGTCGAGGTCAGCTGCTCTCTGTGTGAACCCACCCCCCAGTCCCCGTGTCCCAGGGCTCAGGGAGGGCCCCGGTGCTCACCTCATCCCAGCGCTGGGTCTCCACGTGCAGCTGAACCAAGGACTTGAGGTCACCAATCTTCAGGTAGGTCTCAGCGGCATAGCCAGGGTTATCCAGCTTCTTGAAGAAGTGGGCGCACATCAGCAGCGGCTCCCGCTCGGCCTTGTCCAGCTTGCGGGCAATGTCGATGAGCCTGGAGTGGCGAGAGCACGGGGAGGAGGTGGGCTCTGGGGAGGCGGCCGGTGGGGGAAGCCCCATGGCGTCTGGGTCTCTCCGAGGGCGGCTCATCATGCTGACGGACCACCCCCCGACCCAGCCCAGGCTCAGTATGGTGCCTCGGCCCCGGCGTGTGATGTGAGGTTACTGAGGGACTTCACCCAGAAAGGCCGCCTGGTGAAGGACACTCTGTCCCCCACTTCATGTGCCTTTCCTTTGAGTTACGACCCTGTCCAGCAAGCTCTGGGGGCAGCAGCGAACGTCTGCCGCTCACCTACACGCGTCAGTTCAGTGCCGTGAGCTTTCCCATGTGTGATCTCACTGGATCGTCTCTGCCCTTGGGGGGTGGTACTGTTATTCCCACTTCACAGAGGAGGACACCAGAGGCCAGCATGGAAGGTGGAGCCACCCGACCACGCCTCTGCAGCCGGGAAGTGGCCAAGTGCCCTCTCCAGCACCATTAGAGGAATTCTCACAGGCGAGCAGGGGCGGGGGTGGGAGCAGCCTTTGGGGATAGACCGCTGGAGGAAGGGTCAGTGCTCTAATGCTCTGAGCTCTGGGAGGAGAGCCTGCAGGGATCTGTGCCTCTTCTCCTGGCCACGGTGCTGAATGGGCCAGGGCAGGGGCAGGGGGTGCCATGGGACCACTGGTTCACCCAGCCCCGCCACGGCTCGTGGGCACATGGGGCTGCGTGGAAAGTGCTTCTTCCCTCCAGAGAGGCCGGGGTTTGGAGCCAAAGTGGCTCTCCCAGGGGAGAGGGGTTCTATCTACCCAGCTCGCTCTTTGTGAGAAAGGACGGGGAAGCAGCTGTTAACAGAGACATCTCAGAAATCGGCAAGCTCAGGGAGGCTTGTCAATCCATACTGAGAAGAATAATGGCTCTAAAAATACCACTTCTCAGCAGAGAGAGGACGCATTTTAGGGAAAGGTGGCGCAGGCAACCCCTTGGGAGCCCCCGCCCCCGCCCCACCCGTGAAGCCTAAGTCCCGGGAGAAAGGACCGAGTGTGCTTGATGTCTCTCTTCTGAACGAGGTGAGCATCCCTGGGGTAACGCGATACGTATCGGCTGCAAACGACAGTGACGTGAAAAACTAGAGTAAGTAGGGACCCTAAACCTGCCTGGCTCTCTCCTGTCCCACCTCTTTTCGTGAAAAGAAAAACCTGGTTGGGGCGGGGGATAGGCGAACTCTGCACCTCTATCTTCAAGAAATGCTATTCTGGGACAAGAAGACGATGGGGCGGTGTGGGAGGGCCCTCTGTGAGGGACCACACCAACCACATGACTTAGTCGTCGACCAGCCCCTCTCCCTCCTGAGTCCCGGGCCACTGTGGCCCACGGACCACAGAGTGGTTTCCAGGGCAACCAACAACCTTCAGGGCACAGGCCGAGCCAACCTCAGGAGCCGCTCCCGCACCGCTTTTCCTCTGTGAGCTGCAGCCTGCACCGTGTACGTGTGCACAGACACACACACACGTGTTAGCACGAAGCCCACTCCTGACAGTGGGAGGGGAGAGGCTGCCCCACCCAAAAAGGGTCCTGAGACTGAGCCCATCCTCCATTCGGCAGCTCCACCTGAAGCCCCCGAGCATCGGTTCTCTGCCTATGTCAGCGGCATCGCCGATGCCCCGCCAGAGCTCAGAGTCCTACTCCAGCTCCCCAGTCAGCCCCGCCCTGACGCCACGGCCTCAGGTCCTGCGGTTCAGCTCTCCCATGTCTCTCTTGTTCCCTCCGCCGCCACACAGCCCCACCGGCCCCCCGAACTGGACACCTGGTCTCCCTTCCTCCAGTTTTCCCTCCATCCTACACCTGCAGCGGGAGCACGGCTCCGACCCGGGTCCTCCCCACCGACTGACAGGTCTAAACACCTCAGTTGGCCCCCGAGGCCCTCCCTGTGAGACCAGCCCGGATGCCCTGCCGCTGCCAGCATCCTCCCGTCCCTCTCTTGCACCGTCATCCTGAGGCGGCCCAGATGTGCTCTCTGTGCCGTTCCTCCCCCTGCGCGCCCTTCCCTTCCTGCGCCTCCACCACTTGAAAGTCGTCAAAGGCCCTTCAGGCGAAGACCACCCCCGGCTCCCCCGGGAGAATGCGTGTCTCCTTCTCCGAGGCACTTGGCACCGCTCCTGTTCTTTTCGGCGCGGACATCACACAGGCTACGGGCACTGCTCCATGACTGCCTGGCTGGCTGGCCTGTGTGATCACTTGGTCCCCGAACCCCGGTTTCCTCATCTGAAGGGGGCGTGGAGACACTGACGCTGAGGGTGTCGGGGGAACCACATGCCGCAAGGAGCCGCAGTGCCGGCTCAGGCGGGGCTCAGGGAACGGCGGCCCTGAAGCCTGGGTGCTCCCCCCTCACCCTCCACCACCCCTTCCCCAGGGCCTTGCTGATCAGCTTAGAGGCAATGACTGCTGTGTCTGTATCTCCTCCAAACCGAGTCACCGTCGCCTGTGACCAGATACTTCGAGAAACACTGTTTTCCCTTGTCAGTCACATCCGAGCGCTGACAGGACGTGACACGCCGCCGCCCACGTGCCTCTCAGGGCCGAGACTGGAAACCTACATGTCGACCCAGCCGTGTTCCCCGCTGATCTCGATGGCCTTGCAGTGCTCGCCCGCCGAGATGTACATCTCCACGGCAGCTTTGGGCTCGTTGATGTTTCGAGCCCAGTCAGCCTGTTTGGTGATTAGCATCTTTGTTTCTTTGGGGTCTTCAGATCCAAGGAAATCCTGAGGAAGCACAACAAACAAAAACACTCGGGATTAGAACTTCCTGCTGCCAGCATGATGTCAGACCTGTCGGAGGCTACAGTGAGGATGGGCCTGCTTGGGGGTGGCCAGGATGCAAGCATGGAGCCGACGGGGGTGGGGGTGGGAGGATGAGGGGGAGCAGGCCCAGGAGACGCCCCACAGGTGCTCCGGGGCAGGGCCGGGGCAGTGTCAAGGACAGCGGCCCTCAACACTTCCTGCCTGTCCCGCCAACGGCCACGTGTCCTCCAGCTGAACAACGTGTTCCGGACTCGCGGGAGTGCTGTGCACAAGCTCCGGGGCGCGGGAGGCTCATGGTCAAGGCGCTTTGTTTGCTTCTTCTTCACGCAGAGCCTGATGCGTGTGTGACTTTACACAATTTCGGATACACAGACCTAGTGGCACCTTTACTCAGAGTAAGGATGACCCCCTCCCCACCCCACCACACCTCAGAGTGAGGCTGGGGGTCCCCTAAACTCAGACGGGATGGCTTCCAGAGTTCCCGGAGGGCCCCGCAGCTGCCACCGCACTGCAGGATGTCTGTTTCCTGACTCTGTTCACCTTCTGCCGCCTGAACTCGGGGCACGATCCCCTCGGCTCTGCCCTGGCTGTTTGCCTGGTAAGGAGCACAAGGGATTCTGGTGAACCACTTCTCAACCGGATGCTCGGAAACCAGGGCTGAGTTTGGGTCTGCGGGGCTGGGGACAACAGGAGGCCATGGGGATCTGAGGCAGAGGGAAGGGGCTTGCAGAGACCCCGTGAAGGAGAGAGAGGCTGGTGGACCTGGGGGGCTCCAGAGCCTGTGTTCCTTCCACCACAGTGGGCCAGAGGGGCCATGCCCAGCTTCCCTGGGTTTGGCCTGAGGATTCACGAGAAACAGCTTCAGAAGAGCACCTCTTCTCAGGATACGGTTACCCAAAGTATGTGCATGGGGGCCGCCAGAGTTGAGGCAGCTTTGGTGCTGACAATTTTAAAGGTGGGGCTTTTCACAAAGAGAAATTGCGAGAGCTTAAGAGCACAGCCCCATGTGCCTCCTCAGCAGCAGTTTGTCTCGGGAATAGAGTGCCCTGCGGAGTCTGTGCCGTGCAGAGCTCACAAAGCCTGAGAAAGCACGCCTCTCCCCTGATTAGCACTCACTTGTCAGGAAAGTGCAGTCAATGTATGCTGAAAACCCACTCGAACAATTAGCGTTCTCTTTTCTTTTTCCATTTGCTTTCAGCGTAATTGGGTAGCCTCTAAAATAACACATTAGATGGGCCGAAGGCGAGCGATTCTTTAAGGGGAGGACGGAGCATCACGACCCTGACGCTGAGGCGCCAATGAAAGACAGGTCACTGCGGCTCACGTGGGGAGGGGGCTAGGACGGCCGCTGGGGCCGGAGATGCCTGGCTTGGGCCCTTAAGGACACGGCCTTTACTCTCGGTAGCTACAGTGCCGACACTTTATGCCAAAGCAAAGCCAGAAGCTCTGCTGACCGGATTGGTTAAAAGAGGTGAGTGGCTGGAGAAAACAGGCATCCTGAGAGAACACAAATGTCCTTCAGAGTGAGTGCTCATGGACTGCGGTATAACTGTGGTGAGAAGGGTCAGAGGCCAAGGGCGAGCCAGGAGCTTGGCTGGTCGACTAGACCAGCCAGGGGCACAACGCACAGGCTTCGTGAAGGAGCCTGCCCCAGCCCGCAGCCCGGCTCCAGAAGCTCTGACCTAACTGAAGTTGAGTCTAATGCTTCCTCTAACAAGATGGCTTTCCAAAGGTTCTTTGGTTCCATGGTGCTGACTTACATGTTATCTGGGGCTGTGGCAAAGGCGTTGTCCTGGAGTGGACAGAAAGAGGCCGTGCTGAGTGACGAGCGAGACTAAACAGTGCCCTCGCGAGCGCTGATTCTGATCAGGACATACCACATGAGAGTTAAGAGCACTATAATCCCCTTTATCACCAGATAAACATGTCACTTACCCGGAAAGCATACAATTTATTTGTACGTGGGAATGTAATTTAAAAATTTTCTGAAAACCAGATTGAATCTTGGGAAGCAATTCTCAAGTAAACAAAAACACGCCACGTTAATAAGCACTGTGTCCCCCCGCCCCCCGCCGTAACGCGTATGCACGCAGGCTCTCAGACTGTGGGTGGGGAGGGTGTGTCCCCCCCACCCCCCGACGTAACTCGTATGCACGCACGCTCTCAGACTGTGGGTGGGGAGGGTGTGTCCCCCCCCTACCCCCCGACGTAATGCGTATGCACGCATGCTCTCAGACTGTGGGTGGGGGGGGGCCCAAACGGAACCAATCTACTGGGATCCTACTTGGAATTTTACCAAAGACTGAGACCAAAAACAACGCCCAGCGTATTTACCTTCGTGGAGAGGCAGACCAGATGGGCTGTGTAAATGGCTGCCTTTCTGGGTGGGAGACTCTAGGCGCACGAAGCCCACTGGAAGTGTGATTGGGGGTATTCCCGTGCAGGGGCAGGGTGGGGTGGGCAGGGGGCAGCCCTGAAGGACAAGCACACTGTGGTCCTGCCTGGCCTCGCTCGTTCTCCCAACCTTTCTGAGCTGAGCTGGGCGAGGTCACCCTCCGAAGAGGAGCTGGAGGCTGAGTAAAGTGAAGTGCCTTCCCCAGGTCACCCACAGGGAGGCCAGGCCTCACGCCCGCTCCCTGGACAGCAGTGCAAGGCACCGTCTCCGATGCCGCAGCTGCCCACGGGACTTCTCAGAGGTTCCAGGGGGCGGCTGGCCCAGAAGAACCACCAGGACTAGCCAATCCCAGTGCCCAGTCTAGCCTCAGGGATGCGCTCCTTTAGGTCAAGGTTTTATTCTTGCTTTAAACGTTATTATCCGCAGAAAGAGACACGCTGGGTTAGGTGTTCTCAGTGTGATCACGCTGTTATACAGCGTGTGTGTGTGTGTGTGTGCACGCGCACGCGTGTGTGCTGGGGTTTGGTGGGAGGCGAGGGTACAAAAGTTGAAGAGGGCAAAATGGGGTCAGCTGAAGCAACCAGACCTGAGGGACGGAACGAAAGAACCACCAAGGAAGAGACGGGCTGTGGCCCGTGCTCGGCCAGGTGCCGAGGACCAGCAAGTCCGGGCCTGCATCATAGCGACCCAGGTGCTGCCGTTCGCCCAGGGCCTCACAGAGGCGCTGAAGACAGCGCGCAGCCGTCCTCAGGAACAGAAGCGCAGGGGGACGATGGGGAGGGCTTTCCATCTTGAACTTGCTAGATAATTACCACGAACAGCCTCTAACTGCTTGTGGCTGATGACTCACTGAACATTCGGAGGCCGTGAGGTTACTGGGAGACAGGGTAACAAGGGTACCTTCGGGCTGAAGCTGAAGCTCCAACACTGGCCACCTGATGCGAAAAGCTGACTCTGGAAAAGACCCTGATGCTAGAAGGCAGGAGGAGAAGGGGGCGACAGAGGATGAGACGGTTGGATGGCATCACCGACTCAATGGACGTGACCAAGCCCCGGGAGATGGTGGACAGGGAAGCCTGGCGTGCTGCAAAGTCCATGGGGTCGCAAAGAGTCGGACACGACCGAGCGACTGAACAACAAACTGTGGCAGGCAGACCTGGCTGCTCTAGGCGCCCACCCTCTCTTCACCTGCGCTCGGCCCGCCTGCAGATGTCCTGGTGGTCTGAGCGCCGTGGAGGGACCTGCTCTCACACAAGCCATGAGGAGCCAGGAAGACCCTTGCGTGCCTTTAACGGCCCAGACCTGGAGACTCGGCTTACTAGGGCCTCCATTTGCAAGAGGATGTCAGCCCTCCACCCCACACGGGCAACAGGGGCGGTGGGCTCACACATGGGCAGGGCCTCCGTCGTGGCGCCTCTGACGCCCTGCACGAGGGCCAGCGCTAAGAGGAGCAGGCATTCAGGAGGCCTTGGCCGGAGTGAACCACGCGGGCCTCCGTGACGACAGCAGAGCCAGCTCGGGCCTGAGGACACGGAGGCTCAGCGACTTCTGACAGAGGATGGAAGGAACTGGTGGGAGACAGAACCCGCAACCCTTACCAAGGGGACTCCGCTGGTTAGGACGCACCGTCCACTGTCTCTGAACCACCACGCTCTGCCCCTTGTGACGTCAGCCTAAAAGGTCGGCGGCGGGCCAGGTCTACCTGGTCAGTGGCCACTGACGGTCCCCCTGTTGACCAACCCACCCATGCTCTTTCTGAGGCCGTGGGCCACAGTCCAGTCCATGCGGCGTCTGGGAAGGCAGCCCGGAGGCGGCGGCGGGTACCTTGGCGTACTCGAACATGCGCAGTTCCGTGTACATGTCGAGCGCGAGGTTCTCGTGCCCGCTCCTCTTGTACAGTTTGGCGGCCTCGTGGAACTTCCCCTGGTAGGAAAACACATCTGCCAGAAACAGGTCATTGTTGGTCTCTCCCCGCTTCTTCCGCTCCTGGAAAAATTAGAAGCACAGGAAATGGTCTCCGCAGCCATGGCAGGAAGCGCCCTTCACAAAGGTCCGCCGTGGCTATTTCAAGTTAAGCCCCTGGGCCTTCCTACTGGAACCTACGCTTGGCTCCTGGGCTGCTGTGTCTCTCACCTCGGTTTCTGTTGGGAATGCCTAACAACAAAAGCAGATTTTTTTTCCCCCCAGATGAGGGAAGATCAAAAGAGACGCAAACTTGTTTAATGGAAATTCCTCACAGTGGTTTCCTTACATATCCTTCCAAGGAAATGACTGCATGGTTAGGATGGGGTGTGCTGCCCACTCCTGGGGACCCCCAAGCTCCAAGAACTCCCAAACCCCCAGGCCTGGTTTGGCTGGGTTGTGACTCATGATCATGGTGGACAGGGGGAGAGTATTTTAGCGTTTCCTCTTGAGAAAAAGACATAACGAGTCTTATGTTCCTTCCACTGAAGAGAAGTGAGCGACGCTGTGTGCTGAGCATCCGCCAGGCGCCGGGTGCCCTCACCCAGGGTCACGCTGCCCAGAGCCCAGCCTCGGGACAGGGGCGGGTGGGATCACACGGGGCTGGGGTTGGACTGCGTCTAACTCCAGACACTCTTTGCTCTACATAATCCTGCCTTTGGAAACCAGTAGTCGTCCCCAAGGACACACCTGTCGAGTGCCTGCCCCGCGCTGCACGCGTGATCGACGTGTACACGGTTGCACGCACGCAGAGGCGCAGCAGTGCTGAGGGTGACAGCAAGCGGGGCCCTCCTCCCGCCGTGGGAGGGAGTGGCCATTAGTCTGCCGCTCAGGCTGCTTGTAAACACTCAGCGGCTCCCCATCTCTCATCCCTGGCAGTCTCCCTTTGCTTGGTTTCTAGCAAGCGCACCGCAGAGGAGGAACACGAGACACCGAAGCAAACTCCTAGACAAGCTGGTGAAAGTTACAACAGCTGGAGGCGACAAGCTTCCCCACAGACAGAAAAGGATTTATAAAAACCAAAAGGAAAGCAAACCCACACTATGCGTAGTTTACGCTAGTCAGCCAAATAAGCTGACTCCTAATTGTGGGAAATAAATTGAAATCTCGCAGTGGGACAAGGAAATAGGTTTTGCAGGGTGTGGAATTTAGGCCAAATCTGTTGCAGTCCCCAGAACCTCACCAGGATCAGAGCAAACGATTCCGTGGGCTTAGCGAGTAAGAATCGCGCAGACAGACTCTCTCCAGCCTGCTTCCAGCCCAGCGGCAGCTCACTGACCCAAGAGGCGCCTGGTAAGGAACCCGGGTTCTCTGGAATAACAGTGAATGCGAGAAGCAAGCCACGGAGGCCTCAGAGCAAACAAAATGGATCCTTGCCCAAAGGCCCTTTACCCTTTCTCCAGGGACAGTTCTTCCAAGGTTCCTCTGCCTGGCTCAGAACACGTCGGAAGACACTGCACGTGTCATCTCAGGAAGACGTGGTAAACGGCCAGAGTCGGTCCTCACAGAGGCCAGTTACTTTTGCATAGAGAAAAATCACATGCCGTGGCCTCGTCTTAAGACTCCTAGATCCAGACCGGTTGACCTACAAACACGGCCCTGCTAGTCATAAGCAGTCCTGGCCGCCATGGGTAGACGACTCTGAACACGCCCTGCCCCGTGCAGGTAAGGACGGTGCAGAGGATGCACTGGGGAGGGCGGGGCTGTGCAGGGCGAGCTCTGGGAGCAGCTTCTTAGAAGGCCACATGGCCCCGACTAGGGGCCGCAGGGGCCTGGAAGACGGAACTGGCTTGGATTCTAACCCGGCCTTCTGCTTTGGGGACACAGACACAGCCTCTCTGAGCCTTAGTTTTATTTCTCAAATAAGGATACGAAGAGCAGCTGCCTCGTGAAGCTGTTGTGAGGCTGTAAAATTGTGTACATGTGGCTCACGCGTGCGGCACGGAGCAGGCACTCGACAAATGGCAACAATTACCAGGCCGGGCCGGCCGTGAGCTCCCGCAGGCCTCTCCTCCATGCGACTCTCTGCCCACGGGGCTCAGCATGCGGCCTGGCCCGCGACAGGTGTTTAGGATGCTGAACTGAGCCAGAGGGACGAGACATTTGCTGGTTTCCTCACAACTTCCATATGTGAATTCAAATGTATCTCACGTTCCCAGAGCCTCACAATAAATCTGTTCTGAAGGAGAAATACGTACACCTTTTCACAGACAGACAGCATGAAGAGACATGGGGATAGAAAGTCTCCCATCCCCCAGCAAATGGTATAGGCGGAACCAGCCTCTTGGGGCCCCCACTGCCCCCAGGGTGGCCGATGAGGAGGGCAGACTACGGGAAGGGCTCAGCGTTCTGAGGGTGCAGCCCCCCCACCCCAGGGCCCATCCCAGGGGGTGGGCGCAGACCACGTGCATTTGGGAAACGCTGCTTCCACGGGCATACTGTGCAGCCCTAGAGAGGGTGGTGACGAGCTAACAGGCACTGCGAGCATGGAATCCGGCTCCCGAGAACCTGTTTAATCAACCTGCGAGGTCGGTCTCATCCCATCGTTTAGCCCTCCCAGCTACCCTGCGAGGTTGGTCTCGTTCCATTTCCCAGACAAGAAACCAGAGCTCTGACAGACGAGGCACCCGCCGGGCTCGCCCAGCTCCCAAGGGACAGTCCAGACTCCTGGCTCCCATGCGCCGGCCCCCTCTGTGGGCACCCTGCCCTCCCACTGGACACCCATGGGCTCCTGCCACGAGGCCTCCAGGCGCCCACCTGGAAACCACTGACAGCACATGTACGCTGCCCTGAGAAGGAAGAACACTTCATCCTTTACCTCAATGCTGTTGATGAGCTCTAAATACCGGAGGTCTTGTACTCTGGTGAAGGCCTACAGGGGAAGAAGAAATGAAAGAAAATCAGCTGCCTTCTGGGCTTCAAAAGTGGGTGATTGGCTGGGGGTGGGAAGTCGAGCTTTAGCAAGTGAGCCAGTAAGGTGGGGGAGGTGTGGGGGGGAGAAGTGAGCACTGATTAATCACCCTGCGTGCGTTTGGGAGGGTTCTGCCACTCACGCATCGCTCACTTTGGGACTAGGTCAACAAAACCCGGACGGTGCAGTCGGCAGTGGGGCTGGCTTGCGGGATTCTCTATGCGCCAGGGAGGACCAGGCCCATGGAGCCTCCGAGGCAGCAGCATCAGAGGGGGAGTGGGGGCAGGGACCAACTGAGGAGACCACACGTCCACCCTAGTGACCGGGGCGGAGCGCGGGAGACAGCCATGCCTTCCACAGGGCACACACAGGGCGGCGCTGAGGGAGGGGACGGGGCAGAGCTGAGCAGGAACAGACGTGGCTTCTGGAAGGAAGAGGGAGGCAGGCAATGAATCACTCCTCGTCCCTGGAAGCAAACCCTTACGTAAACCTGACCAGTGCAGCTTGCCCTGGACTCACTGTAAAGCCAGAGATTTCAACCCATGGGCTACTAGAACATTTGAGGCAGCCTCTGCAGGAGAACGGCTGCTTGCTAAGCCTCTTTTACAGTTTTCAGATCCTGCAAGGGCTGCAAAGGAGCACAGCCCACCCGTCAGGAGGCTCTTCGTGGGCCTGTGCTGCCAGCATCCTCCCAGGCATGCTCCTCTGCACCGTCCCGTGGGAAATGGGCTGACATGCGCCCGCAGGAGGCAGCAGATCCAGGAGCCTTAGAACAACCACCCCCGCCAACTGCTCTCTCTGCTTAGCTGCGTGACACCCTCCATCCTAAAAGGCCGGGGAAGTGGACAGGTCATCCGGCCTCCAGCTGCCTCATGGATGACCACAGGGTGACTTCATCTTTTCATCCTGCAGGGCCAGGCGTCCCTCCTGAAATTCAGGGGCCTGTATTCTAAAGGGTGAGGCAGGCAGGTGAAAGAGACCACGAAGCCTCCCTGAGCCAAGAGCTGTACAGTTACAAACTGGACGCCCTGGAGAAAGCAGACTCACTAACTAGCAACGGGCAGTGGTGGGAGGCAGGACTCAGCAAAGCGCTGAGGGGCAGGAAGCTACCAGAGGGCACCCCTAGAGAGGGCTTCCCGAAGGAGTCAGGCAGGCATCACACGAGCAAAGGGGTGGATGGCCCAAAGCACCCATCTCCACACAGGTCTGACAAGCCACGTTCAAGACCCAGGCTTCCTGGAAGCAACTGACGGGGACGTCTGGCCAAGCGGAGAGAGGAAAGAAGGAGCCTTTGGGGTCTCAGTCCTGTCTGGGGGCCCTGAACCTGCCCTGGCCCCACCTCCAGGCCGCCAACAGCTTTCTCCAGATGGGGGCAAGGTAGCAGGTCCCCTCTGTGGGCCTTCTAGGTCTGCTCGGCTAGGATTCCAGGACTTGCCACCATGAGAAACCTGTCTCTGAGTTCCTTCAGCCCTGACATATCCTGCAGAGTCAGGGGTGCCCTGGTGGGACCCTGGTCAGAGTGGTCAGAGTCACAAGGCCCCGGGATAACCTCAAGCAGGGGGAGGTGTGGGAACAAACGGAGTTGTGCTCAGGCCCGTCCGGCAGGCAAGGCAGCTCTCCTGCGCCACCTAGTGGAGGCGCTGGCCTCTCACAGGGACCCACCCTGCACCCTCCCGTGCCTGGGAGACTTTGCAAAGCAGCAAATCGCAGCCAGTCTGGCTAAAATGATCAAGTTCTAGTCTAGGGTTAAAATTCAGTGGGCTTCACACAATAAATAATCTCTATTCTCAGGGAGGGTGTGGGAGATACAGGATAGTGGGGGGAGGAATTTCAGGTTAGTTTTTGTCCAATCAAACATCTGCTGAGCTCCTAACGGCTGTGGTACCGTGCTAAGTGGGCTTCCCAGGTGGCTCAGGGGTAAAGAACCCACCTGCCGATGCAGGAGATGCGGGTTCAAGGGGGTTCGATCCCTGGGTCAGGAAGATCCCTTGGAGAAGGAAATGGCAGCCCACTCCAGTATTCTTGCCTGGAGAATTCCACAGACAGAAAAACCTAGCAGGCTACGTTCCATGGGGTCGCAGAGAGTCGGACACGACTGAGCGACTGAACAACAATTGTGCTAGGCAGTGTTGGCTGAGTCTGGGAAGAAACTGATGCCTAGTTCCTGGGCATAAGGAACTGATGATCTCTAAGGAAGACTTCTCACTGCAATCCAGGCTGAAAACAAACAAAACACCGTCTAGGGCTCCTGTGTCATCCTTCACCCCTCCTGGCGTTTCTAGGGGCGGCAGGGGCGGGGGGTAGGTGGTGGTGGTGGAAACCCCTCCATGGACTTGCCTCCTCTCCCCTCTGAGTTCTCAAGAATTGGCACAGCCCTACCTCCTCTGTTACCACTTTTCTGACACTTAGTAGATCTAAGACCGATACAGATAATTACTACATCATGATCATCTTACTTGTTTTAATCACAGCCAGCGTTTGGCCAACCACCGGCATTTTAGAACCCCTTCTACAATGTGGGGGTGAAGCCTAAGGACACCAGGTCACCCAGGCATGTCAGCCGGTGGGTGTTCTCCCCATCCCTGCTGAGGGAGCGGGAGGACGAGGCTCCCTGGGGTCTGCCAGCCCGTGCGGGCACCACAGTGCCCAGCCAGCCTGCCCAGTCCCCAGCCAGCCCGTGAGGGCACCACAGTGCCCAGCCAGCCTGCCCAGTCCCCGGCCAGCCCGTGCGGGCACCACAGTGCCCAGCCAGCCTGCCCAGTTCCGGCCCGGTCTCCGTCCACTCTCTTCAGGCGCAGCAGCCTCAGCCTAGCACAGGGCGGGCACCACCCACTTCTGTAGCCCCCTGCCCACCAGCTGGGGGTACGGGCTAACTGAGGACCTGGTCCATGGACTATGGGAAGAAAAAGAGGGGAGGGGGAAGCAGGGGAGACACGACTGGAAGCCACTCATTCCCCCGCCTCAGGTTTCCAAAAACCCATCTCAGAGACGTGGCTGGACCTTTTCTAACGTGTGGAAAGGGGGCAAACGTCTTCAAGCATTTCTGGAGTTCTAACAGACTCAGCCAGGCAATGCCGCCGTGAATAGAGGCCATGAGTCAGGCCGTGAAGGCGTGTGTGGAGTGGCGCTGGGTCAGAATCAGAGAGCCCGACCATTTCGTCCAATGGACCTAGTGGAGCGCCGAGAACAGCGCCGTGTAATAAACGGCCTAATACCGGTAAGTGCTTGCACCGATGATAAAAGCCACCGCTGACTGAGTGCCGATGAGGGGCACGCTTTAGCTGGGCGCTGGGCATGGATGAGAGCTAACAAGGCTGACGGCAGACTCTAGAGGATGCCCCTTCCGCGTCGGTTACAGGCATCAGGTCCCTACAAGTCTGTGAGAAGGGGGCTCGCGGTCACCCAGCTCTTACACGTGAGCAGCCTCAGCAAGGCTGTGAGCGGCTGAGGCTCGCAGTCAGAAGGTGGCTGAACTGGGGCCCCAGCACAGGCCAGTCTGAGCCCAGGGCCCAGGACAGCAGGCTTCGGCCTCTGCTAGGGACCCCACGAGGACAAACGCCCCGGCTCGCGTGGACGCTCACCTTCTTCGCTGTCTCAAACTCCAGTCCTTCCAGGGCTTCCATGGCCAGCTCGCGCCAGTCGGCATCGGTCACGCCCAGGCAGGCGATCTGGTAGGCTTCCCGGAACATCTTCCTGTCCAGGTACTGGTACATCGGGGCAGACTGGAGGGGTTCGGCAGCAGGAGAGAAGACTGCTCTCAGAGCAATGCACAGAGGCAGAGGCACACAAAGCCTGACCCCGCAGAGCCGGGCCGCAGGGACCCCCAGCACCCAGCTCGGGCCTCCCCCGGCCCCGCTGACGGCCTTCCGTCCGGCCACTCCGTTCACAGCCGCTGAAGCATCGTGTTCACAGCACACGCCTCCACGCCCCTCCCCTCCACCCCAACTGGCTGCCCCCACCTCCAGGGTTAGGGGGAGAGGGGGGCCTCATTACAAGATGTCACCCTCACCTGGATTGCCTTTGCCCCCGTCATTCTTTGCAAAGTACCTAAGTCACTTTGTTAGTCACTCAGTCATGTCCAGCTCTTCTGTGAGCCCATGAACTGTAGCTCAGCAGCCTCCTCTGTCCGTGGAATTTCCCAGTCAAGAACACTAGAGTGGGTTGCCATCCCCTTCTCCAGGGGATCTTCTTGATCCAGGGATCCAACCTGGGTCTCCCAAACTGCAGGCAGATTCTTTACCATCTGAGTCCACCAGGGAAGCTCAAGTCACTTCACAGGCAGGCCCTGTTAAAACGGCACTTCTCACAGAAGGTCCTCACAGACCCCTCAAGGGAAGGGGTCTGTCTGCCCCTTGTCCCGACCTCAGGCTCTATTTTAATTGTCAGCCTGTCCCCGTAAGGCTCACACAACCCGAGGGCGGCAGCGGGACTGGACTGACCCCCCGGCAGGCCCTCAGCCTCTAATGCCTGTTCATGCTGCTGAAGGAACGAGCAGCATCACCAAGAGGCAGAGGCCTGGGATGGCCTTTACGAAGAGGGCCAAGAAACCTGCGGGTCCCAAGAAAGGCCGCCCTCTCCTCGTCCCTGGCGCTGGGAACCTTTCTCCCACCCCTCGCCTAGGAAGGGCTGCCTCACCCTGACACTTGTGAATGGTTCCTAATAACTTCACTTTTTAGGTTTCCGCGGTGCTTTTGGAGTCCCACAGCCCTGGGTGATGGGTGTTGTTGACTCAGTCGTGTCCAATTCTTTGCGACTCCATGGTCTGCAGCACGCCAGGCTTCCCTGTCCTTCACTATCTCCTGGAGCTTGCTCAAACTCATGTCCATTGAGTCACTGATGCCATCCAACCATCTCATCCTCTGTCGCCCCCTTCTCCTCCTGCCTTCAATCTTTCCCAGCTTCAGGCTGTTTTCCAATGAGTCGGCTGTTCGCATCAGGCGGCCAAAGTATTGGAGCTTCAGTGTCAGTCCTTTCAATGAATATTCAAGATTGATTTCCTTAGTAATGACTGGTTGGATCTCCTTGCTGTCCAAGGGACTGTCAAGAGTCTTCTCCCCAGTTCGAAAGCATCAGTTCTTCGGTGCTCAGGTGTTATCATCCCCTGACTACTGCCCAGAGACTGAGACTCGAGTGACTTGTTAAGGACCCAGAAGTGGAATGCAGAAGCCCTGGGGTTGGACCGGGGGCAAGCTGCCCAGGTTCCATGCCCCTCTCTGCTGTGTGTGTGTGTGTGTGTGTGTGTGTGTTCTCCTGCACATGAAAACAAGGGTGAATTGGGCCGTGGTGGCTTCCACAGCAAAAGGCCAGTCAGTAGGGCTGAGGCGCTGCCCCTGCCCAGGCCTCCTGGGCAGTGGACATCAATCAGCCAGCACTTCTGTGCTAATCGTTCCCAAATGTAGAGCTGGAAGTGCTGTTTTCTCCATTCGGGTCCTTTATCTTTGAAATTTCCTGTCCTGTGTTTTTAGCTTTAGATTGAAGGAAACTAACAGCAAGATTGCTCTGACAGCAAGATTGCTGCTGAATGCTCACCTTTTCCGCCCGGCCGCCCCACCCAGCTCTCCTCCCTTCGAGGCAGGCAGCAGGGTATCCTGGCCTGGCGAGCCCACATCCTCGCGGAGGGATTTGGGATCAACTGATCAGCTTCTGTTGCCTGCCCAGCCCACTGGCGACCAGCGCTTTGAAAACGGGAAGGTGCCGGGAGAAAGCGAGCCTGCTCCCTCCCGTGCCGCACTTCTCATTTGTGGCTCCTCTCCAGCTCTCTGGTGAGCTTCCCTGGTGGCTCAGATGGTAAAGCGTCTGCCTGCAATGCGGGAGACCCAGGTTCGATCCCTGGGTTGAGAAGGTCTCCTGGAGAAGGAAATGGCAACCCACTCCAGTATTCTTGCCTGGAGAATCCCACAGACAGAGGAGCATGGTGGGCTACAGTCCATGGGGTCACAAAAAGTCGGAGGAGCATGGTAGGCTACAGTCCATCGGGTCACAAAAAGTCAGACACGACTGAGTGAGCTTCACTTTCACTTTCCGGCTCTCCAAGCCTTTATGGGCTCAGATCAAGTGTCACCACCTCACAGAAACCTCTGCACACTCCCCGAGAACACGGAGCTTTCCTTTCTAAACGCCTCTGGTGGATCACCTTTGTTCCAATTCAGTTGTTTTGTAGTGTTTGCCATTTAAATATTGGGAAGAATAATAACAGGAATTGGGCCAGACAAAATCTGAAAGATGGACGCATTGAGCTCCACTGCACAGAGGGCGAGGGGCTGCTCCAGGCCGTGGCTGGTTAGGGGGCAGGGTCAGAACTCAAAGCTAGTTGTCTCCCCTCAAGGGCCCCCCAGGTGGAGCCCCATGAGGGTGGGACAGGGACATGGATGACCAACCGAGCACGGAAACCATGGCTAAGACGGGCTGGCCTGGGAGGCGCCATCTGAGAATGGGAGCTTTAAAAGTATTCACACTGAACAAATGCCCTCTGAGCTCTGCTCGATCTCACTGTCGCATTCCAAGCATGAAGTCACCACCGCCCCGAGAAGCCGGACCGATCTGGGGCTCGCCGCTCTGCTTGGCAGCCCTGACGAACTCGTTCTTGCACAAGATGATGTCAATTTCGAAAAGAAACCAGAAATCCCCAGAGCAGGCTTGCTGCTTTCTCCCTCGCCTCTAGGCCAAAACCACAGGCCGGCTGGAGGCAGGGTGACAGATAAATCGCCTTTGTCTTGGGGCTGCCTCTCCTGACCCCTGGCAGCTCCGAGCTGCTGCGTCAGCAGGACGGCCCTGGTGCGGCCCCGAGGGCCCTGGCTCCTGAATCTGCAGGGCTTGACAGAGGCGCCCAGGGCCGCCCCTCCAGCTCCTCTGGGCCGGCCACAATCAGGGAGCAACGAACTGTTATCTTCGAGGTCAGGGCGGCAGCGCTGGAGGAAAACTCGCTCTCAGCGTGGCCTGTCTGTTCAATGGAGGAAGGCTGAGTTTCTAGAGGCTGTGGGGCCAGGGCACGGCTGGGGAGCAGAAACGGTCCTGCGGGGGGAGGGGTTCTTGCCCCTCCTCCTGCCCCGATTCCACCCATCTCTCCCCTCCTTTCTTTGGCTTTCTTCTTTTCCTCAGATCTGAATTCCACTACCACGCACTGAATAATTGCTCTGTGTCAGGCTCTATTCATTCCCGAAGCAGTCAGTAACAAGGGTGTCATCGTCAGCTTAGAGCGAGAAGCAGGCCCCAGCCCCGCCCTCTACAAGAAGCCAAGGGAACTCCTCAGTGGCCCAATGGTTAGGGACTTCCCCAGCGGCCCAGTGGTTGAGACGCCAAGCTTCCAGTGCAAGGGGTGTGAGTCTGATCCCTGGCTGGGGGGGCTAGGATGTCACATGCTGCCTGGCACAGCAAAAAAAAAGAGCCAAAGCAGAGAGCGTGAGTGAAGGTGGGGTGTCTGGAGGGGGCACCGACTGATGGAGCCCAGGCGAAGGGCGATCTGGAGACATGTCTACAAATCCTCCACATGGCCGTGACCTTTGACCCAGCAATTTTCACTCCGAGGAAAGTATACCACTGAGCTATATTGGGATTGGTGCAAAGACCCGGCTGGGAAGATGCCCACCACCTACAGGAGCAAAGAAGCTGTAACAGCATGACTGTCCAACTGGCCGGTGCGCTGGGGACACCGCGTGACGGGACAGAAAGCAGTCATCAGAACAAGGGGGCAGGGCGTCCCTGCTGCGTCGGTGGCGAAGAATCCGCCCGCCAATGCAGGAGACACGGGGCTCGATCCCTGACCTGGGAAGACCCCACGTGCCGCAGAGCGACTAAGCCCGTGCACCACAGCGACTGAGCCTGTCTGTGCTCTAGAGCCCGGGAGCCCTGACAACTGGGCCCGGGCCCTGGAACAAGGAGCCCCCAGAATGAGAAGCCCACGGACTGCCAACTAGAGAGCAGCCCCTGCTCTCTGCAACTCGAGAAAAGCCTGCGCAGCAGCGACAAGGACCCAGCACAGACGAAAAAAAGTAAGTAAATTAAATTAAAAAATAAAAACCAATGGGGCGGCGGGAAGCCAGTGTGGTTTTAACAAGGGGCAACCCAGCCCCGGGCCCTCGTGGGCTGGAGGCGCCGGTGCCATGCGGCTACCCAGGTGATAGATTTTTGTACCTGGTTCTGCAAACTGCTACCAGTGAGGTCACCTCGGCATGTGGTTACAAAGGATCTCTGTCTGATTTCCTTCGATTACACGGGACTCTACAATCATCTCAGTATTCTAAATGCTAGAGAAGCACATTTACTCATGTGGAGCTGTGTTTCCAGTAGATTGCTGGGTGGAAAAGCCCAATTGCTAGGTGACGGCCAATAACGCCTACAAAGTGATGGGTCTGCAAACATGTAAAATTAAGTTAACTAGAAGACGGAGGTGAGGGGAGGTGATGAAAAGTCTCTCTCTCTTATTTAAAATCCATACTCAGTGAAAATATGGTAAAGCTGAGGTTTCATCTACAGGAGCAATACTTAGAGACGGAAGTCACAAAACAGTATTTACGGTATGGTTGCACTTTTGTTTCAAAATGTTTACATAAACCATATACTCAGAAGAGCGTATCGTGCATCTATTATATACACATATAGACATGGTCTAGGGGCATATATTCTACAATATTTAAGATGACTCTGGGGAGGGGCGTCCCTGGTGGCTCAGTAGTAAAGAATCTGCCTGCCAGTACAGGACACACGGGTTCAATCCCTGGCCCAGGAAGATCCCGGATGCTGAGAAGCAACTAAGCCTGTGAACCCCAACTACTGAGCTTGGGCTCTAGAGCCTGGAAGCCGCAACCACAGAAGCCCACATGCCCTGGAGCCCACGTTCTGGAACAAGAGAAGCCCCCGCGCCTCAGTTAGAGAGCAGCCCTTGGTTGCTGCAACTAGAGAGGTGCTCACGCAGCAATGAAGGCCCAGAATAGCCAAAAATGAATAAATAAATAAATAAAAGAGTGATTCCCGGGAATTCCCTGGAGTCCAGTGATTAGAGGGTTTCCCTGGTGGCTCAGCTGGTAAGGGATCCACCTGCAGTGCAGGAGATCCTGGTTCAATCCCTGGGTTGGGAAGGTATCCTGAATTACCCACTCCAGTATTCTTGGGCTTCCCTGGTAGCTCAGACAGTAAAGAATCCTTCTGCAATGCAGGAGACCTGGGTTAAATCCCTGGGTTGGGAAGATATCTTGAAGAAGGGTTAGGCTACCCACTCCAGTATTCTTGGGCTTCCCTGGCGGCTCAGACAGTAAAGAATCCTTCTGCAATGTGGGCGACCTGGGTTAAATCCCTGGGTTGGGAAAATTCCGTGGAGGAGGGCATGGCAACCCACTCCAGTATTCTGGCCTGGAGAATCCCATGGACAGAGGAGCCTGGTGGACTACAGTCCATGGGTTCGCAGAGAGTTGGACATGACTGAGCGACTAAGCACAGCACGGCAGTGATTAGGAGTCAGCGCTTTCACTGCCGGGGCCCAGGTTCGATCCCTAGCTGGGGAACTAAGATCTCACAAGCTGTATGCATGGCTCTCAGTGAAACACGCTGTCTGCTGCCAAATGACCTTCCATATCTTCCCTGCCCCTTCCAGGAGAGGCCGATCAGAAAGACATGGAGGCTCAGGGAGGCTGAGCTGCCTGCCCAAAGACACCCAGAGGTTGCAAAGGGTGGAGACAGGGCTCGGTTCAGGTCCAAAGCGCCTCCCACCTGACGGCTGCCACGCCCATCTCTCCACCCTGTCTCCTCTCCACCCCATCCCTGGCTGTCCCCGGGCTCCTAGGCCCTGCCCTGGCTGGGGGCAGACAGGGTGCGGGATTACCTGTGGCACCTCCACGGCCGACATGGAGAAGACGTGGAGGCAGAAGATCTTGGAGCCGTTGTAGCCGACCACAAAGCCCTGCAGCTTCTGCTGGTGCACCGGGAAGGTGCTGGCCTTGATGCTGAGGTAGCCACCGCCAGAGAAGCAGAGCATGTCCTCACACTGGGTGTTCCAGGCCACGCTGTTGGCATTGGGTTCCTGTGGGCAAGGGATGGTGAGGGGATGACTCCACTCCTACACTCGGCCAGGGACTGGCTCCCTAAAGCCTGAATCCCACTAAGCTGCTAACATGGGTTGTAGGGAAGGTTGGGGGAGAAGGGATCAGACACAAAATGGACAGCACAGAGGAGCAAGCTCCTCTCTGCACTGCGTGGGCTGGAATTCTTCAGGTAAGCATCACTTCTGAAAAAATTATCATCCCCAAAGATTAATCATTACATAGGAAGTGAGAAAATCAGCAAAGTGGGATGTAGTTCTATTAAAGAATGAATAAACAAAGCTAGTTTAAACGGAAGAAGGTTTAAAGGGATAGATCCCAAACAATTACCACTGATTGTTTGGGGGTAGCTGAGATTGTGGGTAAATTTTTATTTTCTACATTTTTCTGTTTGCTTCAAATTTTCTTTTGGTCATGAATGTCTATTGTTTTTTATAATAAGAAAGAGAACAGTGAGTTATTTTAAAAGTAGAAAATAATATATTGTCTCTGTGCTGACAATTCACACATGTAAAATCCTTCAAGCTAAGTTTCAACAGTACATGAACAAAGAACTTTAAAATGTACGGGCTGGATTTGGAAAAGGCAGAGGAACCAAGGGTCAAATTGCCAACATCTGCTGGACACAGAAAAAGCAGGGGAATTCCAGAAAAACATCTACCGCTGCTTCCTGGACTAAAGCCTGTGGGTCACAACAAACTGTAGGAAATTCTTAAAGAAACAGGAATACCAGACCACCTTACCTGTCCCCTGAGAAACCTGTATTCAGGTCAAGAAGCAACAGTTAGAACTGGACTTAGAACAACAGACTGGTTCAAAATTGGGGAAGGAGTGTATCAAGGCTCTATATTGTCACTCTGCTTATTTAACTCATATACAATATATCATAAAAAAGACCAGGCTGGATAAAGCACAAGCTGGAATCAAAACTACTGAGACAAATATCAACAACCTCAGATACGCAGATGATACCACTCAAAAGGAAGAAAGTGAAGAGGAAATAAAGAGCCTTCTGATAAAGGTGAAAGAAGAGAGTGAAAAAGCTGGCTTAAAACTCAATATTCAAAAAACTAAGATCATGGCATCTGGTCCCATCACTTCATGGAAAATAGATGGGGAAATAATGGAAACAATGAGAGATTTTACTTTCTTGGGCTCCAAAATCACTGCAGATGGTGACTGCAGCCATAAAATTAAAATTAAGCCATTAAATTAAAATTGCTCCTTGGAAGAAAAGCTATGACAAATCTAGACAGTGTATTAAAAAGCAGAGACATCACCTTGCCGACAAAGGTCCACCTAGCCAAGGCTAAGGTTTTTCCAGAAGTCATGTATGGATGGCAGAGGTGGGCCATAAAGAAGGCTGAGCGCCAGAGAATGGATGCTTTCCAACTGTGCTGTTGGAGAAGACTCTTGAGAGTCCCTTGGGGAGCAGAGAGATCCAGCTAGTCAATACTATAGGAAATTAACCCTAAGTTATTCATTAGAAAGACTGAAGCTGAAACTCCAATGCTTTGGCCACCTGATGCGAAGAGCCAATTCATTGGAAAAAGACCCTGAGGCTGGATGGATTGAGGGCAGGAGGAGAAGGGGTCGACAGAGGATGACAGGGTTGGATGGCATCACGGAATCAAAGGACCTGAGTTTGGGCAAATTCCAAGAGATGGTGAAGGACAGGGAAGCCTGGCATGCTGTAGTCCATGGGATCACAGACAGCTGGACATAACCTAGCAACTGAACAACAAAACTACAGTCACCCCAGGAGGCACCCTGGGGTGCCTTCCCTGAAAGTTCCCCTCAAAGGTTTCTGCTCAGCTCTGGAGCCCCAGGGACCAGCAGATGTTCATCCCTTTCTGCCTAGAACCTGTTATGATGGCTGAGTCGTTTATAATGAACATGGTTTACTTTCATAATGAGGAAAAAACAATGTAAGTGTCTTCTGTTTGCAGGCGGCTGGGGCAGCAGAGAGGAGAAAAAGATAGCTGGGAACGTCCGTGTCTCCTGGCAACTTGGAGAATTACTCCCCTCTGCCTCCTGCAGAACCCTCAGCGGGGGCTGGGAAGGACACAGGCTCTTCCACTCCTGTTGAGGCTCAGCTGCAGATTCACAACTGGGGCCCCGCTAACCTAGGGACACCTGCGGCCGTGGGTGCTGAGTCTGGGAAGACGAGAAGCAACACCTAGGGCCCTGGTTTGTGCCAGGCACTGAGCCAGGTTCTATGGCAGCTTGTTTAGCCCTGCAGCAGTTCTGGGAGGGGGCAGGTACTACTTGCATTTTAGAGGTAAAGAGCAACCAAGGCTCCGAGAGGTTCACTGGCTTGCTCGAGACTGGCACAGTGATGAAAGCAGGGGTGGAGGCAGGTCTGTCTGAAGACAAATCCTGTGCTCTTTCCTTCCTCGAAACCACTCTGGCTCCCAGTGACGAGGGCGAGTAGCTATGACGGAGTCGCCTCAGCCCAGCGGTAGCCAGGCATCCCTTTCCCAATCCGAGGCAGCACCCCTCTGCCGTGTTAATGTCACTGCCGAGGACAGAGCGCCCTGAGGAAGGGACCTCACTCTGCCCACCACGCAGGGAAAGCCGCAGCAGCTGAGGAAGCCAGTCAGGGGAGGGTTCAGCTCGTGGGGAACTCGCGTCAGGCAAATGGCCTTGACCACTTACAAAGCCCTCGAGAGGCAAAGCCAGCGCCCAGCCCAGCAGAAAGCCAGCCAGCACTGGGCACGGAGCCTGTGGGCCCTTTTCTCCAGTGACACTTCCTCCAGCCTAGGCGTTGTGTAAGCAGTGCCTATCCCCCCCAAACACTCCGCATCAGCTGGCTACGGGGCACCCCTGTGAAATGGCAGAGGGAGGGCTCCCCTCCCCTGCCCTCTTTCAGGTGACAGACCTGGTCCTGTTCCCTGACTCTGTCTCAGGGCAGTCGCAGATACAGGCAGGCCTCCGGTCCGTGAGAAGCAGACTTTTCCCAAAGAATCATCTTCACGTTAACCCACGTACGGAGAGCCCTCACGGGCCCCACTGAGACTTGTTACTCATTCACTGCTCACAGTAATCTCATAAGAAAGGTATAACTTGCCCATCTTCCCAGCGTGGAAACCGAAGCCCACAAGGCTCAGCCAACTCCTGCAGCTTGTGTGCGAGGGGCGGGCTGGGCCAGCGCTCTCAGACTCTGTGCCTCTGCACCTCCCTGCTCCCCCAGAGCCCCTCCTGCAGGGGCTGGGAAGAGAGGGAGGGTCTCGAACCCAAGGGCCCTGTCCTGGGCACTCCGGGGGTCACCTGAAACAGCAGCTCCTTGGTGTGGATGTCGTACACCAGGCACATGTCGTTCTCGTCCACCACGGCCAACTTGTTGCGGGAGGCGCTCATGTCCAGGCAGCGCACGGCGGTGGCCTGCTTCAGCAGGACGATGGCGAAGAGGTTGTCCACGAAGATCTTGAGGATCTGGCAAAATTTCAGAGGGGAAAGCGTGAGTAACCATGGCCACACACCCTGGAACACCTGCATGTTGCTGGACCCCATGTGTTCTACAAGCACCATCGCCACTAACTTCACCGGAGGCTCTGTGCAGAGGAGGAAAGGGAGAGGGGGCTTCCCACAGGGATCAGAGTGTGGCCCATCAGAGGCTGCCTACGTAACCACAGGCCCCGAGACACGACCAACCCATCGAATGTCCGCTTGACGGGGGACGGTTAACAACACTGCCCAAAATGAAGGATTAGAAGACAGCACAGTCATAAACTCACACGGGAAAAGGCTCCTGTAAACAGTGACAGACATCCGGTGTAACCACAGCAAGAAGAGGATGCTGGGGAGGATGGCGAGGATGATGGGGAGGATGGGGAGGAGGGTGAGGATGATGGGGAGGATGATGGGGAGGATGGCGAGGATGGGGATGAAGAAGGGGAGGATGAGAAGGATGGGGAGAAGGATGGGGAGGATGGGGAGGAGGGTGAGGATGATGGGGAGGATGGGGAGGATGATGGGGAGGATGGGGAGGATGAAGGGGAGGATGGGGAGGATGGGGAGGATGGTGAGGAGGATGGGGAAGATGACGGGGAGGATGGTGAGGAGGATGGGGAGGATGCTGAGGAGGATGGGGAGGATGCTGGGGAGGATGGTGAGGATGATGAAGAGGATGGGGAGAATGGGGAGGAGGATGGGGAAGATGACGGGGAGGATGGGGAGGATGGTGAGGATGGTGAGGAGGATGGGGAAGATGACGGGGAGGATGGTGAGGAGGATGGGGAGGATGCTGAGGAGGATGGGGAGGATGCTGGGGAGGATGGTGAGGATGGTGAAGAGGATGGGGAGGATGGTGAGGATGATGGGGAGGATGCTGAGGATGATGGGGAGGATGCTGGGGAGGATGGTGAGGATGGTGAAGAGGATGGGGAGGATGGTGAAGAGGATGGGGAGGATGGTGAGGATGATGGGGAGGATGGTGAGGATGATGGGGAGGATGGTGAGGATGGTGAGGAGGATGGGGAGGATGGGGAGGAGGATGGGGAGGATGGTGAGATTGGTGAAGAGGATGGGGAGGATGGTGAGGAGGATGGGGAGGATGGTGAGGATGATGGGGAGGATGGTGAGGAGGATGGGGAGGAGGATGGGGAGGATGGGGAGGATGCTGGGGAGGATGGTGAGATTGGTGAAGAGGATGGGGAGGATAGTGAGGAGGATGGGGAGGATGGGGAGGAGGATGGGGAGGATGGTGAGGATGGTGAGGAGGATGGGGAGGATGGTGAGGATGGTGGAGAGGATGATGGTGAGGATGAAGATGATGGGGAGGATGGTGATGATGGCGAGGATGGGGAGGATGATGGTGAGGATGATGGGGAGGAGGATGGTGACGGTGATGGGGAGGATGTGGAGGATGGTAAAGATGGTAAGGAGGATGGGGAGAATGGTAAGGATGGTGAGGAGGATGGGAGAATGGTGAGGATGGTGAGGAGGATGGGGAGCATGGTGAGGATGGTGAGGAGGATAGGGAGGATGGTGAGGATGGTGAGGAGGATGGGGAGGATGGTGAGGATGCTGAGGAGGATGGAAACAGCTACCAGTTACTGACTGTGCTTGACAGTCCTGTGAAACATGGGCTGCAAAGCATGTGGGTGAAACACGTGGGATTCTCATTTGTAACATCTGAGCCTCAGAGAGGTGAAGTGACTTGCTCAGGATCACATAGCTCGTGAATTGTTCAGCATGCACACGGCCCCAGGTTCACCTGCCCACAGAGCCCAAGCTCTCCAGTCTTGCACTGGAAACGACAGCTGACGAGAGGAAGAAGCCAGCTCTCCTTCACTGTAATGTTGACACTCTGCAGCCTCTGCTAATCTCATCCCCTATGACTTTCAGCCCCAGGAAAGGCCTAACAAGCCTCAGCCACAGCCATCTGCCAGACAGCTTGGCTCTCAGGCTTATGCAGTTATATTTTCCCTTTCACATTTCCATGTAACCCACTTAGAACTTTCTTCTTTTGAGCAAAGAACACACACACAAATCTGTTCAACTTTTTGTAACCTAGATTTTCCACCTCTATTTGAATATAGGGCCCATTTTCTTTAAAACACCTGGTAAGAGCCTGGGGACTAGCACCCTCTGAGATGCAAGCTAGAACACATTCCTTGACCCATTCACTGCTCTAACAGGCAACTCATCTAAGGAATGAGCTCCATCTCCCTCCCTGTGAAGACACTGAAACTGAATCTCCAACAAGTCTCCCACCTCCTGGGTGACCTTAAATCCACGAAGCCTCCATGGCAGCCCAGAGGCTGCAGAGCCAACTCTGCCAGAACGTGGCATGCTGAGTAGAAGCCATCGTGGCTCTGGCTTGACGCTGGCCACATAAAACAGGATCCCGGGCTGCCCTCCAACGTGCCTGTGGGGTGAGAGGTGGCGGTGCAGCGGGGGAGCCCTTTGCTTGCTCCAGGAACCCACCTCGGAGTCAGCACTACTCTGGCTGCCTGTGTCTGCCTGCAGATGACTGGCCTAATGGGAGACGCGAGGGTGCACTCACCTGTCCATTCTTCAGGCCGACCAGCAGACCCTCCCTTCCTGGGGGGCCGCCGATCACCTTAATGTAGCGAATGAGAGACTCCATCTGCCACTCCCGCTCCTTCACGCCGCTGAAGGACAGGCACTGCAGCCGCCTCTCCTAGAAAACAAGCGCAGCTCCGGGTGATCGCAAGCAGGACAGGCGTGCCCGGGCGCCCAAGGAGGTCTGCCTGCGCCTACAGGGTGAAAACTGCCTCCACACTCTGTTCCCACTGAACCCATCTAGACCCCGTGCCTGGCAGCTTCACACAAGCCTTCCCTGCGGAGCCCAGCTCAGCCTCCACCTTCAGCAGGCCTCGGGCAGCCACAGCCAGGGGCTGCACGCGGAAGCACGTCTGTAACCCGTGGCGCCCCTACCCTTGGGCTTCCCAGGTGGCCCAGTGGTAAAGAATCCACCTGCAACACGACAGACGCGGGTTCGATCCCTGGGTCGGGAAGATCCCCTGGAGGAGGGCATGACCACCCACTCCAGTATTCTTGCCTGGACGGTCCCATGGATAGAGGAGCTTGGAGGGCTACAGTCTGTGGGGTCACAGAGGCAGACATGACTTGGTGACTAAATAACAACAACCCCTAAACTGCTTTAACTTGAGATTTTTAGAGAGATTTTTTTAATAGTATCTTACATATGTGATTCCTAAAGGATTTCTTCCACTTTATCACTTCCAATAGGCTTAATTTTACAAAACCAAATCCACCTCTACTTCCAGGAAAGTGGCTGGGCTGGGCTTCTCTTACGGTCTCCCCAGGCATTCCTGGCATCAACCTAGACAGCTTCTAGGAAGCTCTAAGTTGACAAATCTTTTTTTTGTCAAAAAAATTATCAGGAAGTAAAACTTCCTTTACTATTTTGAGTTGATATCATAAATTTTTTTGTTGTTCAGTTGAAAGCGAGCATAAATTTCTGTGTGTATACGTTTACCAAAACGACACTGACCTTCATTTTGTGGGATATCAATGTATGCTTCAAGTCATTAAAATATACACAATCCCAGTTCAACACAGTGCTTTGTGCAACACAAAAATGTATTTTTCGGTTTTTTTGTTTTTGGCCTCAAGTCTTGGAAGATCTTAGCTCCCCTCCCAGGGATTGAACCCAGGCCCTCAGCAGCGAGAGTGCAGAGTCCTAACCACTGGACCAACAGGGCCCAGTCCTTCCAGTCGTGTCCAAATCTTTGCGACCCCGTGGACTGTAGCCTGCCAGGCTCCTCTGTCCATGGGATTCTCCAGAAAAGATTACTGGAGTGGGTTGCCATTTCCTTCACCAGGAGATCTTCCTGACCCAGGGATCGAACCCATGTCTCTTACATGTGTCTCTTGCATGGGCAGGCGGGTTCTTTACCACTAGGACCACCTGGGAAGACCATAGTCCCCGTATTCCCCAGTTTACGGCCTATGGCTTTCTGGTAGGCTCTGACCCCTCCAGATGCCAATAAGCATGAAAGCAATGAACAGCCACTGAGCTTGACGGGAAGGAGCTTTCTTCTAGCGACCGACTCTAGAGCCGGGAGGTGGGTAACCCGCTCCCTGCAGGAGGATGAAGTGGATGCAGCCTGCCCTCTGAGCCGCTGCCGCCCACCTGACAGAGGATGATGTGGTCGGCACACACCACCAGGAGGTTGCACTCGAACTTCCTGGCAATCTTCTCCTTCACCCGGTACCGCATGTCCAGCGAGTCCTCTGAGTACAGCTCATAGATGAGGATCTTCTCGGGCAGCTGGATCGCTAATCGATTCTTGTAGATGGCAATTTTCTTGACAAGTTCTTTGCATTTAATCCGAACTGTGAAAGAGGGGAAAAAAAAACCAGCTCGAACAAGAGGCTATTAGGTAAGGGAGAAGGCAGAGAAATTAAAAGCCATCATTTACTTAATGCTAGAGGCAATTAAAGGAGACACACTCATCAAAAAACCTTTACAAAGTGTCTAATACGCAATCAACTCTGCTAAACACTGAGTCGCATACAAATCTTTGTGGCCTTGAGCTTACATCTGACTGTGCAAAGTAGAAGTCTCTGTGCTACCATCGCTTGCTGAAGATAAATCTCTGAATGGCACCAATAGCCCCTGATGGTCAGGAACACGTCTGGGTAACTGCCCACAGCTCTGGACACTTGCGACCCAGCACTCTTGCCAACAGGGAGCCGAAGGCAGTTTCTGGCACACGCTAGGGTCTCACGCTCCCACTACAGGTGGAGAAAGTCCCTCAGCAAGGACAGCAGGGAACCGCCTGACCCGCTGCAGCCTCAGCATCGCAGCTGGAGTCTTCCATCAGAGGTGCTCCCAGGTGGGGGACCAGAGAATGCCACCTGACTCTGCAAGACACCCCTCGACCTGGACCCCCACACACAGGCCCCTGCAATGTGCTGTGGCCGGGACACCTACAGACGACTGCCCCTGAAATAAGCAGATTCTCAGCCCACTGAGCCAGCATGGCCACTTGGGTGGACGGAGGAAGGGACTGGCTACCCGAGGCCTGGAACTCTGGCCTTCTGACCGAGCCCATGCAACCCACTGCCTCCTTCTCTCTGGGGGGAGCACCCGCCAGGAGGTGAGTGGACACGGAGCTGGGGGAGAAGCACCACAGCACAGGGACTGTGATCAGAGAGGACACAGGTCCGCAGAGACCCATGCAGGTCACCCAGCCCCCAGCTCTGACTTGTTGTATGCCGTCCTCCCTTAGCCAGGCAGTCCATTTCCCCTTAGCATTAGCTGCAAATTTTTTTTTTAGAAAGAGGGTTCATTGCTTCAAAGACATCAATATCCTCTCCATGCTCCTACCACACAACAGAGCGAGACCCAGTGGTCCAACACGTGCCCAGAACACCAAGCAGCAACACGCCCTACCGTCTCACCTGCCCTGTGAGCAGCCCTGTCGACCGGCCCCTCTTCCCAGCATCTGGTGGGCAGAGGGGCCGTACCCGCCGCTTACCTTTCTGCTCGGTGATCAGGTGCTGCACAATGACATCAGTCATGCTATCCCTGTAGGCGTAGCGGTCCTTGTAGAGCCCGTGGACTGTGCTGAAAATCAGCTGGTAGAAGGAAATGGTGCCATCCTGGCAGCCCACCACCTGCGGAGAACGAGCCTGTCAGTTCTCAGTCCTCTGTGGAGACAGACCTGCCTGTCAGGAACAAATGTCAGTGATCTGACTGGCTAAACACGGCCGATGTTCACTGACTACTCGGGTGGTGGCCCAACCAACCAACTCCTCCTTCTTACCACGTAGTTGGAGTCAGGCTTCACTTTACACGTCCACACCCAGGAGGTCTGCTCCCCAACGGCCCCAAGCCGTACACCATCCTTGGTGAAAAGGGACACTTGCTTGTCTGATCCCCCCAGCAAAATGTACTCCCCTTTAGTAAAGTAGCTGATGCAGCAGGGGTCAAAGTTCAGGGAGTGGTCCTTCCCGATCTGAAGAAAGAGAACACACCAAGGGAGATGCACGCTGAATTCATGATCATCGCAACACGATCAAGGGCTTTTCCCTCCATCCTTTACATGGAGAACTGGCCAGCGTTCTCCATGTGACAGATTCCGTCACGAACACAGCCCAGCCCTCTAGAGCACCCCATCCTGTCCACATGGACAAACCCTCCAGGGTCTCCCCCAGTCCCACCCAACGGCTCCAGGGCTGTGTCTTAGCTCCGCAGTCAATCCACACCCCAGATGGTCTTCTCCCGTTAGGCCTCCCCCTCTGCTCACAGCCCTTGCTAGGCTTCAGCATTTCCCTCAGTCCTGAGGGCAATTTCTTTTTCTTTCTGCTTTTCTTTTCCTTCCCTCCTTCTTTCCTTTTTTTGTACTTCACAAAACTAAGTCCATTCAATGTTTTAAAAGTTGTTCTTATTCTATAACGACACTCATCCTATTCTCTTTGGAACGAACTTATTCAGGTGTTTCACGCACCACACGATTCGCCCATGTCAAGTGTACACTTCATTAGCTTTTACTACATCTGGAGTTGTATAACCATCATCACCAACGGCAACACCCCAAAAAGAAGCCCTGTACCTGTAGCAGTCAATCCCCTTTTCCTTCTCTTTCCACCCCCTGGCAACCACTGATCTACTTCCTGTCTATAGATCTGCCTGTTCTGGACATTTCATATAAACGGAAACACAGACCGCGTGGCCTTTGTGACCAGTTCACCCTTTTCCAGTCTGCACCAGTACTTCACTCCTTTTCACTGCTGAATAACATTCCATTGTACGGATATTCCCCATTTTTTTTTCCCATGCATGAATCGATAAACATTTCAGTTCTTCCTATTTCTGGCTATTATGAAAAACGCTGAATATGAATACTTGCATACAAATTTTTGTGCAGATGTACGTTTTCATCTTTCTTAGATATGGATATCTAGTAGAGTTGCTGGGTCATATAGTAACTTCGCATTTAACCTTTAATAACTACTTAAAAAGTGGCTGGGTATACCATTTTATATTCCTGCCAGTAGTATACAAGGGTGCCAACCTCTCCATCCTAGTGGGTGTGGAGTAGGTCTCAGTGTGAGTTTGATTTGCATTTTCCTGGTAGCTAATGATGTTGGACATCTTTTCATTTGCTTACTTGGCCACATGTATTTCTTGTTTGAAAAAATGTCCATTCAGATCCCTTTTCCATTTTTTAATTAAGTTGTCTTTTTATTATTGACTTGTAGGAGTTTTTTACTCCTTGGAAGACAAGCTATGACAAACCTAGACAGCATATTAAAAAGCAGAGACATTACTTTGCCAACAAAGCTCCATCTAGTCAAGGCTATGGTTTTTCCAGGAGTCATGTATGGATGTGAGAGTTGGTCTATAAAGAAAGCCGAGCATTGAAGAATCGATGCTTCTGAACTGTGGTGTTGGAGAAGACTCTTGACAGTCCCCTGGACTGCAAGAAGATCCAATCAGTCCATCCCTAAAGGAAATCAGTCCTGAATAGGCACTGGAAGGACGGATGCTGAAGCTGAAACTCCAATACTTTGGCCACCTGATGCGAAGAACTGACTCATTTGAAAAGCCCCTGATGCTGGGAAAGATTGAAGGCAGGAGGAGAAGGGGATGACAGAGGATGAAATGTTGGATGGCATCACTGACAATGGCCATGAGTGTGAGCAAGCTCCGGGAGCTGGTGATGGACAGGGAGGCCTGGCGTGCTGAGTCCATGGGGTCACAAAGAGTCAGACACGACTGAGCAACTGAACTGAACTGAAGAGTTTTTTCACATATTTCAGATGCAAGTCCCTTATCAGATAAATGATTTGAAAAATTTCTCTTTCACTCTGTGTGTTGTCTCTTCACTTTTGATGGTGCCCCCTCTACTTTTAGGATGAAGGTCAAGCTCCTGAGTTTAGTTCCCAAGATCCCAAGTCAAAATGAGTCTCTTACAGTCAGCCCATGCTCTTTCAAACCTCCATGCCATTCTCCACAGCACCCCAGCACTAGACAAGGATGTCCTTTCCCCCTTCTTCTCCGCCAGGTGTCATCTCTTCCAGGAAGCATCCTCACATCTCCCTGCCCACCCAAGGCCTGAAGGGCTAGCCTAGCAGCTGCTTATAAACGTGGGGGTGAATAAAGCAAATACAGGAAGAGGGTCACAAACTAGGACCCAGGCTTTACAGACCAAGCTGCATTTCAGTTCAACCATTTACCGGCAGTGCAGGACCTTGGGCATATTTATTCCACTGCCCTGAGACTTGTCTACTCATATCTAAAAATCAGATCATCAGACTTTCCTGGAGGTCCAGCGGTTCAGACTCCGCACTTCCCCTGCAGAGGGCACGGATTTTATCCCTAGTAGAGGAAGTTCCGCATGCCCTCACTGTGGCCCCAAAAATGTAAAAAGTTGATTGGCAGAGTACCTACTTCTCAAAGTTTTACAAGAATTAAAAGAGATAAAGAATGCATAGCACTCAGCACAGAACCTGGTGTCACAGTAAATGCTCGATAAACAGGAGCTAACACAAATGACAAACAATCATTAATAATGCAGTCTCCAAACATGAAAACAGACGAAAACTAACAGGCATGACCAAACCGGTGCCTCCCACCGGGCCGGCACAGACCCGCATACCTGTTTTCCACTCAGCTGGTAGAAGGAAAGCTTCTGTCCCCAGTCAGCTACAGCCAGGATGTCATTGCGTTCCTCTCTAATCAACAGAAGACAAAAGAGGTTACGTGGGGCCAAGGCCTGCTGGTGAGTGTGGCCCGAAGGGTTTAACAAACAACAGGAAAGAGAAAGCCCAGGTCAGGCGGTCAGATTGCCAAGTGCCGGACGGGAGGACAGGGGCCAGAGGGCTGTGACGTGGGCCTACCCATCAACCGGTCCAGTGGGAAGGGGAAGGTGAGGTCAGCCCTCCCGGGATCTGTATCTCAACAGGATGCCCCACCACGCGGGTGCTCATGGTGCAGGGACACAGCCACCATGAAGAGGTGAGACCCCTTGTTTCATAGCTTCCTGGGAGCAGAGCTAAGACAGCGAGGTTGGAGATCCAAGAGCGCTTTTTCTTACACACTGTACAAGGTGGGGAGGAGCAGAGAGACAGAGAGCAGAGTCTTCAGCGGTGGGAAGGCATGGATTGTCTGATTTTTTTTTTAATGGACAGAGGGGAACTTTGCTTGCTCTTCCTCAAGAGGAAACTAACACCCAAAGCTTGGTTCCCCCGCAGTTGGGGTTCACACGCAGGTGGAATGGTTTCTGATTGGATCTAACAGGAAAGAACGGCGGTTCGCTACGACCAGCCCGTCTCTGAAACCGACTGCCATCAGCATCAGCGTCCTGGAATTGCAGCTGCAGGAGCCACACAGGAGAAACCTCCGCAGCCAAGGCTGAGGATCAGGCTACTCAGGAGTCGAGTTCAAGAGAGAGAGGTTCCCAGCCCTTGGGTGCTGGCCTGAACCCACCTAACATTGCCTCCTCTTCATTAACTCCAGCGTTTTGAGCCCAGGGCCTTGGGGTCATCTGACAGCACCATGAGACACTCAGGCAAAGCGTGGTGCAGCCCTGTGAGCAAAACCCGGGCAAGGGTGACAAGATGGCAACTCACGCAGGCTCTAGTCGATAGCCAAGGGGACAAAGACGACGGAGAGGGGCGGAGGGACCCACAGGTGAACTCTGTGTGAACGGCACTGATCCAAACACGACCCAGGGGCCCAGGCCACGGCGAGCCCTCCTGGGGAGACCTCGTACAGCTCTGGGTCAGGCTCAGCCTCCATGAGCTGGATGGCTGGTTTCCAACCTTCTTTCTCCCCCTTTTACCCACCCCCCCCAAATCCTGGGCAGTGGGACTCTTTACCAAAACAAAAGCTTGTGTTAGTAACTAAAGGGTCCGCTCTGGCTGAACACAGGTTGGGACGTGAAGCCCACCCTCTCCTCCCCTCCTGGTCCCCCATCTCCCGCCTTCTTTTCCCAAGGAAGCCCAGGCACCACAGAACAGTTTGGATGAAGTGATCTAGCTTAGGACTTGTCAATCAGAATGTCCTGCTCTCACACTGCAGCCTGCAATGGTTTCCCTACAGGTAATCTGGGCTGAAGAGAAGGAAGGATGGCTGGACAGCGAGGATTTGACGTGAGGACTGTGGCTAAGACGGGGGAAGCTCCTCTCTGATACGTGTCCTAGCAGATGCAAGGTGAAGTGCGGTGTGGGAGCAAGCTGAGAGAGGAGTCCGGTAAGAGGGGAGGTGTCTGATGAACTACGCTGCGGCCAGGCCAGGGCACACAGGCAGGCGCTCGACGTCATGTTTTTCAAAGGACCCCTAGATGCCACTGTAACGAGTTCACTCTACGATGCTAAGTGGACAAAAGGGAGTAGCATATGGTTCGGTTCATTGTATGAACGCACTACAAGACTGGGGGAAATACACTTAAGATGTGAACAGTGGTTTCCTCTGGGGATGGGGTCTTTCAGAAAAGTTGAACTTTCTCCTTTGGACTCTTCAGTGTTTTCCAGAGTTTCTCTAGAAGAGTCTTATAACCCACACACAAGCTTTGGGGTGCTCCCCCAGGGGGGAGGAGCCTGCAGCAGAAACACCCTTGGTCTCTGGGAAGGCAGCGCCAGGGCAGTGTGCCCGGCAGGTCCAGGCGGGCGGGCCCTGCGGGGAGGGCTCTGGCCCCCGGGACACACTCACAGGCTGTCGTCCCCGGCACCGTTGTCCTCTTCCTCGGGCTCGTCCTCCTCTGCCTCACTACCCTGACTACTGTACACTGCGGACTTCAGAGTGGAAGGGATATCCTGAAAGTATCTGCTGACAATGGCTTCCTCGGAATCCTCGATCTCTATGTTCATCCAGAAATTCTCCCATCGGCTGCAGACGGTAAGGGGTTGTTCAGTTGCATTGCCTACAACTGCACTAGGGTTATTAATTTCAAGACCTGTCAAGGAGCCCCTGCCCCTTGCCCGGAAGAGGACAGCAACCAGGCAGACCAGGCATCCTGCATCTCATGAATTAAAAATGGGCCCCCGAAGCCACAGAATCATCTGTGGCCGCAAAAAGCAAACAGCAGGAACTCTAGGGTAGGCTAATGGGCTCTGAAGGCATCAGACATGCATGCCACAGCCCTGGGCTGGACCAAAGTATTCAAGAAGAAGCGTAATCATCTGATGTCAGAAAGGCCGTGAGATTAAACAGACTTCTAAATCAAGTAGGTCCCACCTTTAAAATGACATTGGGTTGGTAAACAATTAAGTCCTTTACCTTCAGAGGACTCTATGGGGAATGGTGGTGGCTTAATAATGTTACAGGATTACACAAGGAGATCTAAAGCTATTAGCGCCCCATCAAAGTCACATCAGCACAGTAAAGAAAATGTGGAGAAGGTAGATGCCAATTGTTTGTGGAACTATAGGCTTTGGGGATATTTATACTTAATACTGATGTTTTTGGGGCCAAGGGCAGCAAAAAAGGCTCATGAAAAGCAAAAAGGGCTCATGAAAAAGCCTATGTTCTGTTCAGACTTGGAGGGAAGAACTGAAAAGGGGAAAAGACCAAAATAAAGCCATGGCACAGAGGTGAGCTACTGATTCATAAGGAAGTGGCTCTCCTATGTCACATGCATACACACTCTCTCTGTCACACACACACATACACATACACACGCGTGTGTGCACACATACACGCACGCACACACACACACACACACACACTCTGGGCTGGCCTAGATGGCTCATCTGCTCAGCTATATTTCTGGGATGCATTCCAAAACTCAAGATGGGCTCTTTAAAAATTCCATTGAAACGGGAACAGGTTCCAAAACGGATCAGTCACATGGGGTGAGAAGCCTTGAATCAGGGAGCCTTCGTGAGGACAGAAAGAACCCAGCACCTGAGGAAGGGCTTCCTAGAGCTCCTGACCGAGGAGGAGTGGAGGAGGGCGGCGGTGCAGTCACCTGGACGGGTTCCAGCTGATGGACCAGATGGGGGAGAGGGAGCCCCCCGGCCGCTCGATCTTCACCTTCTCCTCGCCGTTCTTGTTGCGGATGCTGACGACCCCGTTAAACATCCCCAGAGCCAGGTACTGCCCGTCATTTGTCCAGCTGTTCAGACAACCGCCAGAGGGCATGGGGAGGGGAAAGGGAACACAGCAGGTAAACGCTGTGAGGGTGGGGCCCTGCTTCAGACGGCCTGATGAGGCAGCAACGGCCACGCGCACCTGGGCCCTGATGCAAAAATCACAGGGCCACACTGGGGGTCCCACTGCTTCCCGGAGTGGAGGGCGAGACGTGAAGGCGGGTACACCTTCCTCTCGGCACCCACGGTCTCTATCGGCAGCGCCACAGGGCTCTGAGCTCTGCTTGCACTGCTGGCAGGGCCGCCCTACTCCCTGCTCTCCATGTCAGCCTCCTCCCACCCCCAGAGCCCCCTGAGCACAGGACCTGCATCTCGGTCACTGCCAGTCTCCCGAGCAGGTGCCTACCAGCTGCTGAACGAAAGGGAGGCTGCGCTGAGAAGCTGCTCGGCAAGCACAGCCACCCTTTGAGAGCGTCTACCATCTGCAGGAGCTGCTTGCTTTCAACTCACTACCTTGTGTGCATTTCACAACAGCCCCATCAAGACAGCATCTTTTTTTTTTCCCTACATACAAAATGGAAATATATTTGTCATTTTTCTATGTTTTACAAACAATTGATTCTTTTCCTTCATTAAAAGCCTCCACTCTGTTCTAAAATGAGAATATTCTGATGCTTGGAAAAAGCACTTATTGTAGCTTAAAATTAAAACTGTGAGTGAATGACTCCATATATTGAAGTATTACATGTTACTGCAAACATCAGATTTCTTTTTAGTATAGTTTCTTTTCTTTTTAGCATCTTAATCCCCATTTGTCACATTAGGAACCTCCTGAGGTCACAGAGCCTGTCAGAGCTGCTGAACCTGGATCTGAACCCAGATCTAACATCAAAGCCTGTGCTTCCTCCAGCTGTGCCGCCTGGACAAGGCCGGCTTCACATCCCGAGTCTGCCCTGAGCGCAGCCTGAGGCTGGGACGCGGGCTGCTAGACAGCTGCCCAAAAGCCACCTGCAGTGCCCTTTCGCTCCACGATCAAAGACATGGGTTCTTCCCATCAAAGAGACCACGAGAGAAGAAAAGAGGAAACATGGGGGCCAGACCAACTAGGAAGCATACGACCTTCTCTACTGTGTGAACTAACCACATTCTGAGTCTGTTTGAAGAGCAGGGGGACAGAAAACCACCCTCAGAGCTGCCCCTTAACTTACCTGCAGCAGGTTATCTTGCTGCTGGATTTGTGCTTAGAGACAGACTTCTGCTCAGGAGACCATAAGCCTTCAATGCAAAATAATATGAGAGAGACTGGTTGGACTATTGTTGTTGTTCAGTCACTAAGTTGTGTCCGATTCTTTGTGACCCCACAGACTCCAGCAGGCCAGGCCTCCCTGTCCCTCACCATCTCCCAAAGTTTGCCCAAGTTCATGTCCATTGCATCGGTGGCTGGAATATTACTCAGCAACAAAGAGGAACAAGCTATTGACACATGCTACAACTCATATGGATCTCCAGGGTTTCATGCGGAGTTTAAAAAGTCAGTCTCAAAAGGTCATATGCTGTATGAGCCCATCTTATATAGAGATGGAGAACAGAGTAATGGTTACCAGGCACAAGGAGTTAGCTATAATAGGAGATGGGGGAAAGAAACTGTTAGTCACTCAGTTATGTTCGACTCTCTGCGACCCCCTGGATTGCAGCCCACCAGGCTCCTCTATTCATGGAATTTTCCAGGCAAGAATACAGGAGTGCCATTTCCTCCTCCAGGGGATCTGCCTGCCCCAGGGACTGAACTGGAGTCTCCTACGTCTCCTGTATTGGCAGGCGGGTTCTTTACCACGAGCGCCACCTGCAGCGATGGTCATCAACGCAGGTGACGACACGACACAGCTATACACACGCACTGTGCCAGGCCAGTCTCCTGGTCGTGATCGTGTGCGATAGTTACGTGAGGCGTATCCACCGGGGAGAGAAGAGGAAGGGTACCTGAGACCTCTCTACTATCTCTGCAACTCTCTGTGAATCTATAACTACTGCAGCTTATTGTGAATCTATAACTACTTCAAAAGAAAAAAGGAGAGGAAGATACATTGGTGAATTTCTAGCCAACCTTTCAGGGGTTTAACTCAAAGGAATGCAACTTTCATAATTATTACACTATAACCAGGATACAACTTAGTGGTCAAAGTAATGAAAGATGCCTCCTGAAAATCCAGCCTCCACTCCCCGGCCTTTCTGGGCCATGCCCTGTCCCCAGCATACTGGTCGCCTTTGACTTGCTCCCTCCTGCCACTGATGCAGTGCTGCACAACAGGTCTATGTCTGGGCAACAACACCAAATTCTGCTCTGGGTCTGGGCCACGAAGCATGGCCAAGAAGGAAAATCTAGGGCAGAAATACATTTGCAGAGCAAGATGCAACATCCAACAATTTGCCTCCCCCGTCTCTGGCACTGGAAGGCCTCCTCCAGCATTTCCGCCTGTGCTCGAGCCGTCTCCCACCCACCGCACCCTCAGGGGCCTCTTGGGAGTGCTGTCCAGAGCAGGCACTCGATGCAATCGCGTGGCCTGGGTCCATCCCTTACCCGCGGGGCGACCTCAGGCACATCACTGGACCACTCTGAGCCCCAGTTCTGTTTCATTGGCACAGCAAGGCTGAGACTGCTACCTGACCTCCACGGTTGTCACAGAGCTCACCCAGGAATTCATTCAACCCTTGGCACAGTGCCTACCAGCATTTCCTGGAGGCTTGGTAGTAAAGAATCTGCCTGCCAATGCTGGAGATGTACGAGATGCAGGTTTGATCCCTGGGTCAGGAAGATCCCCTGGAGGAGGAAAAGGCAACCCACTTCCGTTTTCTTGCCTGGACAATCCCATGGACAGAGGAGCCTGGCGGGCTACAGTCCATGCAGTGGCAGAGAGTCAGACATGACTTAGTGACTGAGCGCGCGCGCGCGCGCACACACACACACACGCAGCGCCCACCACATCACAAACGCTCAACAAAATCATTACTTCTCAGAGCACAAATTCGACCTCCCTACCTGCCCCCGGCCACAAGCTCTTTGAGGGCAGGATTTCTACTTTGTCTTTTTCACTCCAAAAGTAAGCACCCAGACCAGTGCCTCACATGGAGAAAATGCTAAATCTTTCATCACTGACAGTCCCTTCCCCTTGTATGTACACAACATGCTTTCAATCACGTCCTCTGTTTTGAACCTCTGAACTCGATCAGTGGACAGAAGGAACGCGTTCACTTTAGGCCGGGGAGGAAAACAGAGGAGTCAGATCTCGAGTTCTGCTCTGCGTACCCACTATCTCCCAGCAAGGAAAACAGAACCAATGAAGTGAAAGCCAGTCTGGACCTTGAACAGGGAGCCTGCAGGCCTCCACCCACTCTCCCGGCCTCCGCTCTGTGCCGGGATCCCACCAGTACGTGTGTGGGGCAGGTATGCTCCTTGGGGAGGACAGCCACAACCACGGAATGAGTAAAGGGGATACGCTGCACACGGGTGCTGGGGGACACGGAGGTGGGGACAACGGGACTGTCCCCTCTCAGAGGCAGCAACGCCAGTCACGCCGGGGCTCTCCCGTTCCTCTCCCCACCTCCCTTCCCAGGGCCTTCTCCCAAATCGCCGTCTTACCCACCCATTTCTGACCAGACTCAATGGCCTCATTCACTCCCTTGGTTCCTACACAATTTAAAGGACAATTCTCAGCCTCCCCTCAGCCAGTGAAGGGAGAAGAAGGCGCACTGACTCGTCACCACATTCTGGATGGATTTCAGCACTTTTTGCCAATTTCCAGTCATTCCAGGACGAGACGCTGGGAACCCAAACCTACCGATGTCACTGGAGGAACAGGATGCCAGCTGGTGGGTGATGGGGTTGTAGGAGACACACTGGATGGAGTCATTGTGCCTGGGAAGTAAACAACTGGAGATGATTACACAGCAGACCACAAACACTTCAGTGGCTCCAGCAGAAGCCTGCAATGACGGGCCCACAGACAGCCTCTCTAATCCGCACCACAAGCTCTGCTGCAAGTGACCAGTGAAAAGCACAGGGGTGAACGCCCCCCTCCTGGCTTGCCTCTCAGCCACCATTTTCCTCTCTACATGTTACCCACCCACCAGACTGGCCACCTCCTCCAAGATAAACGCACTGCACAGCTCTGATGTGGCAGCTGGTAAGAGGATGATGGAAAGCACCCAGACAGGCGCACTGGAAGTGCCGTATTAATGGCCATTCCTCTTATGCTTTGTGGAGGCCTGGAAATACATTCATTCGCACAGGAGGGAGGTACAATGAAGACACTATTATAGACCAAGACCTGGAAACATCTGAGACGACCGTGAAGGCTGAGGGAGTCGCGTCCCACGTGTGGCACCTCAGCTTCAGGTTTACCCCACTTGTGAGCCACACTTCACTTGTGACCTCCTTCATTCATTTATTCACTCATCCAAATGTTGATCTGTACACACATGTTCACAGCAGCATTATTCCAACCAGCCAAGAGGTGGAAGCAACCCAAAGGCCCATCAGCAACAATGAATGGATAAACAAAATATGGTCTGTAGATACACTAGGATGTCATTCAGCATTAAAACGTACGGGAATTCTGACACATGCGACAACACAGATAAACCCTGAGGACGTTACGCTCGGTGAAATGAACCAGTCACAAAGGAACAAGTACTGTAGGATTCCACGTATATGAGGCACCCAGAGAAGTCAAATTCATAGAGAGTAGAACTGTGGTGCCTAGGGCTGGGGAGGGGGCTGGAGGTGGTTGTTTTTAGGTGAGGAGTTTCAGTTTTGCGAGATGAAGAGAGGCCCGGAGGCTCGCTGCACAGCAACATGGATGTACTACTGGCCTGCACACTTAAAAATGCTCAGGATGGCAAATTGCATGCTATGTGTATTTCACCACAGTTCAAAAGAAAACCATCCTTTGTTGAGTACCTACAATGGGCCGGGCAAGGCGCCAGGCACCAGAGACACACGGTGAGCAAAACACAGGCAGTGTCTGCCCCCACGGAGCTTCCAGGCTGAAGGGAGGAATCTATCAGCCATCAGAGTGAATGTAAAACTACAGCTGTAAGGGACTTCCCTGGCAGTCCAGTGGTTAGGACTCCACGCTTCCACTGCAGGGGGCACGGGTTGGATCCCTGGTTGGGGAACTAAGATCCCGCATGCCACACAGCACCCCCAAAATAAAAGTACAGCTGTGAGAAACGCCATGAAGGAGACCCGACCAAGGCTAAAGGGGCAGGGAGGCTTCTCAGAAGAAGCCACGACTGAGACCTGCAGGGGATGAGCAGAGCCTTGGCACGGAGAGGGGCCTGGAGCACACGGAGCCCAGGTTTCGGGCTGGCCACCCCGGGTGGATGTGAGGCTCTTGGAGGTGGGGACACTGGAGGGGGGTGGGGGTGGGGTAGAACGTGTGACATCAGACAAACTAAACTGAGCTACACGCAAACACCAGCCAGCACCGGCCGAGCCAGCAGAGCTCCAGACTGCTCCCTCACTCACTCACTCCCTGACCTTCTCAGCACACAGCCCCACAACTGAACTTCAGTCACACGGAAAAAAGTCCTTCCTGACTTCTTTTCTAAGGGGCTTGTGCTCAGTCCCTCAGTGAGAGGCCAACTAATAACACCGTGCGCATAAACGATCACTCACGTGTACTTCAGAATGCCTTCCAGTTTTGACGTCCAGATTATTACACTTTTGTCAGCTGATCCAGAAGCAAAGCGTTTGCCTGAAAGTGTTTTTAAAAAGAAAATAAATTTCACTTGTCTTTAGGCCGGCATTTTGCAAACAGTATTTCTTAGAAAGCTGCTTCTTTCAGGTCCCTAGGAAGTATCAGTTGCTTCTGCAACCCTTCTTATCAGTGCTGGGTGGCAGCACTTTGGAGTCAGGAAATTTGAGCTCATTTCCAGTTTTGTCTGAAACTCATGGAGATGTATGGAGGGCCTGTTGCAAGCCAGCATCACGTCCTATGTTCAGGATTAAGTCATGATTAAAGCATATGTGATCCCTACCTTCACAGAGTTTGTCTGGTGGGTAAAGCAAGCATTAAATTAAATTAATCCAATTCAAACACAATGTGGAGAGAAAAAAAAAGCAGCTCTATGAAAGAGAATACATGCGGACCTCATTTCGGTGATGGAGGTTTCTCTGAGAACGGGATCATTCATTAAGACCTGAAGGCTGAGGGCTTCCCTGATGGTTCACTGAATAAGAATCTGCCTGCAATGCAGGAGACACGGGTTCAATCCCTGATCTGGGAAGATCTCACATGCCACAGCGCAACTAAGCCTACAGGGCAACAAAGGCAAAAATAAATAAACAGAATTATTAGGAAAAACAAAGAAAAAAGACCTGAAGGTTGAGCCAAGCTTAGCCAGGTGCAAAGAGAGCAGAAAGGCCCATCCACATGGGTGGAACAGATGTGCAAAGGCCCTGAGGCAGGAAAACAGTGCACATCTGGAGGGCTGAGAGCAGCCAGCCTGGAACATCACTGGCAAAGGGCGAGATGGGTGGTGGCGGGATCTCTTGGGGCTTCGGGGCCACATTAAGACCCAGCTCTCTGTCCCAAGGAAAGGCTTCAAGCAAATGAGGCCAGGTTAGGCTTTCATTCTCACACTGCTTTGGCTGGGTGGCACCGCTGCAAACACTAAGCCAGAAGAGCTGCTCTTGTTTCTTCTTCCTGTCACTGCTCCCCTACCCCGGCAGGCAGCAGGGCAGGGAGAGAGTGGGCTCCGGGCTCAGTCTGAGCGGGAATTCCCCGTGACATCACCCGCCAGCTGCGGGAGCGCCAGGAGCCACTGAGCATCCCCAGGCCCTCGTTTCCTCATCGGAAAAGCGGAAGCAACAACAGTGTTTACCTCTCAGCTGTTGTGAGGATGCAATGAGATTACAGTGCTTAGGACTGGCCTTCTGAAAGAGATGGGAATACCAGACCACCTGACCTGCGTCTTGAGAAATCTGTATGCAGGTCAGGAAGCAACAGTTAGAACTGGACATGGAACAACAGATTGGTTCCAAATAGGAAAAGGAGTACGTCAAGGCTGTATATTGTCACCCTGCTTGTTTAACTTATATGCAGAGTACATCATGAGAAATTCTGGGCTGGAAGAAGCACAAACTGGAATCAAGATTGCCGGGAGAAATATCAATAACCTCAGATATGCAGATGACACCACCCTTACGGCAGAAGTGAAGAGGAACTAAAAAGCCTCTTGATGAAAGTGAAAGAGGAGAGTGAAAAAGTTGGCTTAAAACCCAACATTCAGAAAACGAAGATCATGGCATCTGCTCCCACCACTTCATGGGAAATAGATGGGGAAACAGTGGAAACAGTGTCAGACTTTATTTTTTTGAGCTCCAAAATTCCTGCAGATGGTGACTGTAGCCATGAAATTAAAAGACGCTTACTCCTTGGAAGGAAAGTTATGACCAACCTAGATAGCATATTCAAAAGCAGAGACATTACTTTGCCAACAAAGGTTCGTCTAGTCAAGGCTATGGTTTTTCCAGTGGTCATGTATGGATGTGAGAGTTTGACTGTGAAGAAAGCTGAGCACTGAAGAATTGATGCTTTTGAACTGTGGTGTTGGAAAAGACTCGAGAGTCCCTTGGACTGCAAGGAGATCCAACCAGTCCATTCCGAAGGAGATCAGCCCTGGGATTTCTTTGGAAGGACTGATGCTGAAGCTGAAGCTCCAGTACTTTGGCCACCTCATGCGAAAAGTTGACTCATTGGAAAAGACTCTGATGCTGGGAGGGATTGAGGGCAGGAGGAAAAGGGGACGACAGAGGATGAGATGGCTGGATGGCATCACCGACTCGATGGACGTGAGTCTGAGTGAACTCCGGGAGTTGGTGAACTCCAGGGAGGCCTGGCGTGCTGCGATTCATGGGGTCGAAATGAGTCGGACACGACTGAGCGACTGAACTGAACTGAACTGGCCTGGGATCGATGCTGAACAAGATCAGCTACCATTATCACTATTATCTCCTCACATCGTCTTGTATCGCTTTCCTTTAAGGAAAAAAACTAGTTCTTACACACCTCTGTGTCATGGCTGCTTATTATTTAGTAAACTTAAGGGAGAAATCAGAAACAAGCAAAGTCATCATGTTTTAAACAGCAAAACCATAATTCGGTGTATCCTTACTTCTAGATCCAGTGGGGAGGGACTTTGTCATCACTACTTGGGTGTTACGAGGGGCGGCATAAGGCACTGGGAAGAATGCGGGCTCTGCAGTCAGAGGACCCACGTCAGGCCTGCTCTGCCAAGTCTCCTGTAACATGCTAAGTCGCTTCAGTCGTGTCTGACTCTCTGTGATCCTGTGGAGCCTGCCAGGCTCCTCTGTCCACGGGCTTCTCCAGGCAAGAACACTGGAATGGGCTCCAAGCCTATTTTCTCACCCCTTCCCTACCCACTGCAGAGGCTACTGGGAGGCCAAGTGAGATGACATGTGTGGCAGGACTTTGCAAAACGCTGAGAAACGCCCCTGACCGCAGAGCTTGCTCTGACAGCCCCAAGGGCCGTCACGGTGCCGCAGGCCAGAGGCCCTAGACTTATGAATTCTGAGACCTCACAGGTCACTCCCTGGTGTTACTGAGAACTTGAACTCGAATAGGCACATAAAAAAAACAGGACAACATGGGACAGCACACCTGACTATCAGGCAAGAACCAGCACCGTCTCTGCCACTAACTTGCTGTCACGTGACAGAAACTCGCGTGACTTCTCTCGGCCACTGTGGAGGTCTAAGGTGAAGAGAATGGACTAGGTCAGGCTAACACTGGGTGCGTGGAATTGCACGTACACACGCAGCGGATGCATTTCTGAGAGGGATCTGTAGCTTTCATCAGATTCTCAAAGGGGCCCGTCATCTAAAGGAAGTGAAAACCCTGGAGCCTGAGTGATCTCCGTGGTCCATCTGCACCCTGTGCCCCTGGTCCGGCACCTTCCCAGCAGTGGTCACAGAGGCCCATCTCTAATCCTAGGGCCACATGACACAGGAGGAAGTCGAGACTCAGAGTCAACCACCACCTCCGACTCACAGAGCTTTTGGGGTTGGAACTGTCTTATCCCAAAGCCCATGTTCCTCCCACAGACACTCAGCTATGGGAAGCATGGATTTACTTTAACTCTCAACATCAGTTTCATGCAGCTGGTGTGACAACCATCTCTCTTCTTCCTCACACCACCTGGTGCCCTAACTCCAATGACCTTTCAACTCCACTAGAACCTCCCTCTCCACTGCCCCTCAGCCTTGTGGTCCTCTCTCCCCTCATGACTCAGCAACAGTTCAAGGTCAATGTAGATAATCACTCGTTTGCATACATCCTCTGCCCCTGCCCTCGAACTTCATCTTTAAGAGGAGCCTGTAAACCTACCACTGTGGTTAAATCCCCGTCTCCAATTGCTCTGCCCCTCCCGTATCTATGCAGCTCTAAGTGAAGGAGAAAAAGACATCATCACACCGCTGAGTTCACTTTCAATCCATGATCACCAGCTTCGGGTGGGCCTTTCAGGTAGCTGGCGTCTCATGACACCTCCTGGGGCCATTTACTCAGCCCCTTGGGCAGGTGGTGACTGACTTTCTTCCTTTGCCCTCAACTCTCAGACACCTCCTTCCCCATCCTCACTCTCAGATGTTGCTGCTCCCTGCTTCACTGAAAGGATGGGACAGAATTCCGTTGCCAGGACCTGCAGGGACACCCCCCAGCTTCCCGCCATGCCCATCTCTGCCCTGGATCTCCTCCCCTCCTCTCACTCAACCACACTGCTCTGGCATTTCCCACTCTCCTCCCTACAGCATCAACTGTCTCCAAATTCAGTGTGTCCGAAACTGAGCTCCTGACCTTTCACGGTAAGTTGCAGCCTTCCTCATCTCAGTGGAGGGCAACTCCATCCTTTTAGTCCCTCAGGTCAAAAACCCGGGAGTCACCCCGACTCCTTCCTTCACACCCCACATGCAACTGTCAGCCAATCCTACTGCTTCTGCCTCCCAGCTCTATCCACTCCTCACGACCTGCTCTGCTTCTACAGGGATCTGAGCCGCCATCACCATTGTGACAATATCTGCACGGATGACAAGATGACAATTCTTCACTTGTCCTTCTGCCTCCACCCTCACCCCCTGCAGGCTGTTCCCAGTATTTAAAACAGAAATCAGATCAGATTTCTCCTCTGCTCAGAGAAATGGTTCCCCATTTTCAGTGAGGATCAAAATCCTGCGGCAGCGCACGTTAACCAGCCAGCCCACGCCTGTTACCTCTCTGCCCTCGTCCCCTGCTGCTCCCACCGATGCTCTGTCCCAGCCCCAGGAAGGCACAACCACCTGAGGACCTCTGCAATGGCTGTTCCCTCTACGAGGAGCTCCCCTCCCCCTGGTACTGGCTGTCCTTACTTCCCTAGCTCCCCACCTTCAATCTTTGCTTACTGGTCCCCATCTCGACAAGCCATCCTGACTCCCCTGCCCCATCCTGCACCCAGCGCCCTGACCCGCCCAGCACTCTCAAGCCCTCTTATTGTGCCCTTCTCTTCTTCCTAACACTCACCACCTTCCAGCGTACTGTTTAATCTACTTATTGAGTACATTCATTGTATGTCTTTCCTCATACTCTCTCCCCTTCCCCTCCCACAACATAGACATGAGTCCCACAAGGGCAGCGATCTTTGTTTTGGTCTCTGAAGTACCTCAAGCAGCTAGAACAATACTTGGCCCACAGACAGGCCTCAATGAATACTTAAATGACTGAATTAAGCTGAATGACTGAAGTCTAAGAGACTGACTGTCTTCCGAAACCGGAAGTGGTGCTTGAGCTCACTGACGACGTGGGCCCAGGCAAGGAGAGAGACGAGCGGCTGTGAGGCCGTGACAGAGACTGAAGCCGAGCAGCCGCTTACCATCCTTCGCGTATGCCACACAGTATACCGTGTCCTTGTGTCCCTTTAGGGGCTGAAGCAAGGTGCCATCAGATGTGTCATAAACCTGGCAAAGGAGACGAAACTACAGGTTACCCACGTGGCATCCATGAGTCAGAATTCCTGCAGGTCGCTGCCGCTATTTTTATTTTCATAACAAAACATGTGTCAATATTCTCAGTTTGTACCAAGCAGAAACTACACAGAGAAACCAGACTGGCTGTGAAAGTTGGGGAACCCAAGAAGTAGAGGCCACGATTCTGCACGTTACATGGCTGGGAATGTACCATTAATGCTCAAGAAAACAAAAGTTCAGTCCGTGGAACTTCCCTGCAAAATTCACTCCCCTGCGTGAATCTGGATCTGCGACCAATCAAGCTAGACCCTCCCAGAGAAAGCCAGCACAAAGAGCCCAGTGTGAGCAGGAAGAAACGCTAGTGCAACCCTGCCCCTACTGCTGACATCACAGAGAGGCATTTCACACTTGCTCCCGAGAGCCTGAGAGTCACAGACCTGGGCTCGGGGTCTGCAAGTGGGAGGGAGTGTTCTAAAGCCCAGCTGTAACGTGGACGTAGAATTTTAGAGCTGTGTGATATCCATACATTTTGTGGAGACTGAAAAAAACACACCGTCTGGGAAATAAAGGCAAGACCCTCCAGAAAGGGTCCGTGTTGGAGAAGATAACCTACTGGAAAAACCTAAAAGGATTTGGACTGTTTACCCTGGAGAAGAAGTCTGTGGAACAACTGACTCAGGGCTTTAAGATTATGTGGTTTCCCGCGGACAGTGGAAAGCAGGCCGTCTGCACATCTAGAGACGACAGAGCGAGAGGAAGTGGACTTACGCAGGAGGAAGGGGCGAGCAGGCAAAGGTTCTCAGGTCAAACATAAAGTGTTCTCTGAAAACGACTGTTATACACTGGGACAGCTTCCAGTGGGAGCTTATATTCTTTGAGAATATGAAAAATAGGACTACATCCATATGGAACTCTTTAGGAAGGGCCTGTGCCTAAAATTGGGGTCAGGCTGTCTGGCTTTTCATGGAGGGAGCCCCTTGAGTCCTGTTGCTTGAATTTTTCAGGGCGACACAAATGTGAACTGACAAATGGCTCAGTTTCAAAGGCATTTTGATTAATTATTTTTCAACTCGTTCACGGGTGTCTCAAAGTAAAATGTGAAAGATTAATGACTCCAAAGGAGGTATTGTTCACAGGTTCCTAGCTGATAGACAGTTTACCTACCTGTTTTAAATAGCCCATTTCCTTCCCTATTAAAAAGTAATGACTGGTTTTTCCGCCCTTGCCTTTTTTATCTTAAAAACCGGGTCAAATTTCAGAGCACTTACACGAGGGAGAGGGGAAAAAAGCACTTAAAAAGGAAACAGACAAAATCCTACCAGTAATCTGTTTCCCGCAGCCACAATCAGCTGGGTTCCATCGGGCTTGAACGCGAGGTCATATACACTAAACAGGAGACAAGACAAGGCAAAGGGACAATTAGCAGCCAAAATGACGAGGCCGGCTAACGGCCAGGAAAGCAAATGTTATGTCCATTCCAAAGCACGGCTTGTGTAGGAGGAAGAAAAATAATAGCTAAGAATTGCGTTCGGTTGCAAATTCCATTCAATCACCACACCTTCCATCGCAATTCACTTGGCAGCTAGGGTTGTATCCCACTTACCACTTGTCCAGAAGCCAGACGCCAGACTCGATTCAAAGGGTCAACAGTGGGGGCACTATCTCATCATGAAACCATAAAGGCTACACAAACAAATGTGTGAGGGCCAGAAAATCCACAGGTCATTTACCAAAATATCATTACTTCCTCCAATTAATCCGATGTTTACCAAGTGCCTCTTCCATGTTAAGAACTAACAGCTACAAGATGACAAAATCAGTCCCTCCCTGCCGTCATGAAATGACCACCCTGTAGGAAGGCAAGGCTCAGACACACTCACAAAGAACCACGTGTCATCAAGTCCAAAGCACGCACTTTTTTTTCATATTTGAACATGTCTGATGCTGGGATGCGTCTTATAATTGATAATGTGTCAGTTTAGTTGGCAGCATACTTTGCTCTCTTAAATCATACAGAAAATAATATTTTACAAACAGTGACCTCTTAGATTGGATGGAGTGTAGAATAAGACCGTGATAAAGGCTTTAGGAGATACATTAAAGCATATATTGTGGGATTCCAAGCAGGAAGACAGAGTATTCTGATTTGAAGAGGATCAGAAAAAGCTTCACAAAGAACACAACTTGTGAAAAAGGCACGGCTTTAGAGACAGGCAGGGGGAGACTGGGCAAGCGCAGCATTTCAGGCAGAGAAAACCAAGCAAAGACGGGACGGCGGGAAGAGCAAACATGCAAACAACCTAATTTGACTGAAACGTGGCCAGTGCAGGGCGACAGGGAGCAAGGGATAAGGCCGGAGAAAAGAGACTGCAGCCATATGACAAAGATTCTCAAATGCCTCCAGGCAGCGACTTTATTAGTTCCAGTGACCCTAGGAAGACTGTGTCAGACAGCACTGCCGTGATGGCCCACTGTAAAAGCTAAGCGTGGGGTAAATTAACCGGGCACCTGTGAGGGACCAAAACTAGACACCCTGGGGAATTCCCCGGCCCACCAGTGTTAAGACAGAGATTTTATTGCCAAGGGCATGGGCTTGACCCCTGATCAGGAAAAGATTAAGGGCAGGAGGAGAAGCGGGCAACAGAGGATGAGATGGTTGGATGGCATCACTGAACCAAAGGACATGAGTTTGCATAAACTCCAGAAGATAGTGAGGGCTTCCCTGGTGGCTCAGACAGTAAAGAGTCTGCCTGTGGTGCAGGAGACCAGGGTTCGATCCCTGGGTCGGGATGATCCCCTGGAGAAGGAAATGGCGACCCACTCCAGTATTCTTGCCTGGAAAATCCCATGGGTGGAGAAGTTTGGTAGGCTACAGTCCATGGGGTCACAAAGAGTTGGACACAACTGAGTGACTTCACTTTCACTTTTCCAGAAGATAGTAAAGGACAGGGAAGCCTGGCGTGCTGCAGTCCATGGGATCTCCAAGAGTCAGACACGACTTAGTGACTGAACAACAGCAAGCAGGGAACCAGCGCAGCCAGTAAAGAATCCGCTTGCAATGCAGGAGACACAGATTCAATCCCTGGGTTGGGAAAATCCCCACTCCAGTATCCAGTATACTTGCCTGGAAAACCCCACGGACAGAGGAGCCTGGAGGACTACAGTCCAAAGGGTCGCAAAGAGTCAGACACGACTGAGGGACTAAGCAGAAGGAACTAAGACCCCGCAAGCCTCAAACACACAAACAAAACACTCTGGTAACTACTTAAGAGCATTTACCACAGAGACACCTCATGTTTATCTCTTCAAATGCATTATTTTATGGCGTCCTCACAATTCTGTGAGGTAAGAAGTACTACTCGACTACAGGTGGCGCTAGTGGAAAAGAATCTGCCTGCAACGCAGGACACCCTGGTTTGATCCCTGGGTTGGGAAGATCCCTGGTTGAGAAGGAAATGGCAACCCACCCCAGTATTCTTGTCTGGAGAATTCCATGGACAGAGGAGCCTGATGGGCTACAGTCCACGGGGTCGCAAAGAACTGGACACAACTGAGCGACTAACACTTGCACTTTCCCTTGAGGGCACCCAGCTCAGAGAGGTCAAGCATCTTGCCCAGCATCACACAGTCAGCAGTGAAAGGGCCAGAATTTTAACTCAGGTCTGACTCTAGAGTCTGTGCTGTCCCTCCTTCCACTCTCCTGAGTTACTATCAATTTTAACAAATGTGGCTGCTCTCAGTACTTTAAAAACAGTGACTGATATTTATTAAGCACATTTATTTACGTGTGTGCAAAGTACAGTTTAAATGCTTTACACATGTTAACTTCCTTAATTTTCATAACAACCCTATATTTGTTTCACACATGAGAAAACAGGTAAAAAAAAATTAACTAACCTGCTTGAAAATACACAGCTACTGAGTGGACTGAGCATGCACTCAATGCAGTTAGAGCCAGAATTCAAATCCAGTGGTCAGTTGCTAGCTATCAGCAGCTTGTGCTATGAGCACTTTTATAACAGAGTTAAAAGATAAGTTAAAAAAATTTTTTTTAACTCAAATCTCTAAAAAGTAGAAGTGAAAGATACAGTAGAAAGGCTATATGTTTTAAGAAAAGAGCAGTACAGAAAAGAGAAATACCCTTACCGAAAACAGACAATTCCTTGTGTTTAAGATACAAATAAACATCTCCTACTTCTGTTGCCTGCTTGACTCCTAAAGGCGTTTCAGCCTGCTGTTCCCTGGAACACTGGGAATAATGAATTAGTGGCTAAGAGCATTGGCTCTGGAGTGAGCCAGAAAACTACCTCCATCACTTACTGTGTGACCTTGACAAATTACTTACCCTCTCTGTGCTTCAGTCGCCTCCTTTGTAAAACGGAAATAAGTACAGTACCTATGTCAGCGGGTTGTTGTGAAGTGACGATGAGATAAAAAATATGAAGTTCTTAACCAGCGCTTGGCACAGAGTGAGCATTAGCTATTACTGGTACAGAGTACAAAGAGAGCAACTACTTCCAAAAGGAGCCTTAAGGATGTTCAGGACTTCACTGTGAGATGAAGGCATGCTTTCCTCACACAGAGAGGCCTAAGAAAAGACAGAGGGGGAATGGCCCTGTTCCAGAAGCTAAAACAGAGGCTTCACAATGAAGCTGAAAAGATCATGAAGGAAGATTTTGAAAGTCAGGCTGTGGAAAACTCCCCAGTAAATCAGTATTCCCCCAAATGCAACCTTATATGATGAATTTCAGTTCAGTTCAGTCACATCCGATTCAGCTACCCCATGGGCTGCAGTACGCCAGGCTTCCCTGCCCTTCACCAACTCCCGGAGCTTGCTCAAACTCATGTCCATAGAGTTGGTGATGTCATCCAACCGTCTCATCCTCTGTCGTCCCCTGCTCCTGCCTTCAATCTTTCCCAGCATCAGGGTCTTTACCAATGAGTCAGTTCTTCGCATCAGGTGGCCAAAGTATTGGAGTTTCAGCTTCAACATCAGTCCTTCCAATGAATATTCAGGACTGATCTTTAGGATGGACTGGTTGGATCTTCTTGGAGTCCAGGAGACTCTCAAGAGTCTGCTCCAACACCACGGTTCAAAAGCATCAATTCTTCGGCGTTCAGGTTTCTTTATAGACCAACTTTCACATCCATACATGACTACTGGAAAAACCATGGATTTTACTAGAAGGACTTTTGTTGGCCAAGTAATGTCTCTGCTTTTTAATATGCTGTCTAGGTTGGTCATGGTGTTTCTTCCAAGAAGCAAGCGTCTTTTAATTTCATGGCTCCAGTCACCAACTACAGTGATTTTGGAGCCCAAAAAAATAGTCTGCCACTATTTCCATTGTTTCCCCATCTATTTCCCATGAAGTGATGGGACCAGATGCCATGATCTTAGTTTTCTGAATGTTGAGCTTTAAGCCAACTTTTTCACTCTCCTCTTTCACTTTCATCAAAAGGCTCTTTAGTTCTTCTTCACTTTCTGCCATAAGGGTGGTGTCATCTATATATCTGAGGTTATTGATATTTCTCCCAGCAATCTTGATTCCAGATCGTGTTTCATCCAGCCTGGCATTTCGCATGATGTACTCTGTATATAAATTAAATAAGCAGGGTCACAATATACAGGCTTAACATACTCCTTTCCCAATTTGGAACCAGTCTGTTGTTCCATGTCCAGTTCTAACTTTTGCTTCTAGACCTACATACAGATTCTCAGGAGGCAGGTCACGTGGTCTGGTATTCTCATCTCTTGAAGAATTTTCCATAGTTTGTTGTGATCCACACAGTCAAAGACCTTGGCATAGTCAATAAAGCAAAAGTAGATGTTTTTCTGGAACTCTCATGGAATTCTCGTTTTTCTGGAACTCTCTTGCTTTTACAATGACACAGTGGATGTTGGCAATTTGATCTCTGGTTCCTCTGCCTTTTCTAAATCCAGCTTGAACATCTGGAAGTTCACAGTTCACGTACTGTTGAAGCCTGGCTTGGAGAACTGTGAGCACTACTTTGCTGGCATGTGAGATGAGTGCAATTGTCAGGTATTTTGAGCATTCTTTGGCATTGCCTTTCTTTGGGATTGGAATGAAAACTGACCTTTTCCAGTCCTGTGATCACTGCTGAGTTTTCCAAATTTGCTGGCATATGGAGTACAGTATTTTCACAGCATCATCTTTTAGGACTTGAACTAGCTCAACTGGAATTTCATCACCTCCCCTAGCTTTACTCGTAGTGATGCTTTCTAAGGCCCACTTGACTTCGAATTCCAGGATGTCTGGCTCTAGGTGAGTGAACACACTATTGTGGTTATCTGGGTCATAAAGATCTTTTTTGTATAGTTCTTCTGTATATTCTTGCCACCTCTTCTGAATATCTTCTGCTTCTGTTAGGTCCATACCATTTCTGTCCTTAACTGTGCACATCTTTGCATGAAATGTTTCCTTGGTATCTCTAGTTTTCTTGAAGAGATCTCTAGTCTTTCCCATTCTATTGTCTTCCTCTATCTCTTTGCATTGATCACTGAGAAAGTGATGTTATCAATCTTATCTCTCTGTGCTATTCTTTGGAACACTGCATTCAAATGGGTATATCTTTCCTTTTCTCCTTTGCCTTTAGCTTCTCTTCTTTTCTCAGCTATTTGTAAGGCTTCCTCAGACAACCATTCTTTCTTTTTGCATTTCTTTTTCTTGGGGATGGTCTTGATCACTGCCTCATGTACGATGTCATGAACCTCCATCCATAGTTCTTCAGGCACTCTGTCTATCAGATCTAATCCCGTGAATCTCTTTGTCACCTCCACTGTATAATAGTAAGGGATTTGACTTAGGTCATACCTGAATGGTCTAGTGGTTTTTCCCTACTTTCTTCAATTTCAGTCTGAATTTGGCAATAAGGAGTTCATGATCTGAGGCACAGTCAGCTCCCGGTCTTGTTTTTGCTGACTATATAGAGCTTCTACATCTTTGGTCACAAAGAATATAATCAATCTGATTTTGGTATTGACCATCTGGTGATGTCCATGTGTAGTGTCTTCTCTTGTGTTGATGGAAGAGGGTGTTTGTTATGACCAGTGCATTCTCTTGGCAAAACTCTGTTATCATTTGACCTGCTTTGTTTTGTACTCCAAGGCCAAATTTGCCTGTTACTCCAGGTATTTCTTGACTTCCTACTTTTGCATTCCAGTTCCCTGTAATGAAAGGATATCTTTTTTGGATGTTAGTTCTAGAAGGTCTTGTAGGTCTTCACAGAACCACTCAACGATGGTTTAGGTGATAAAATGATGAATTTAGGTGATAAAAACGGAACAGAACATTAAACAATATTGAATCATAAAGTGAGACAGTCATTCTCTTTCGAGACTCTTTCAAACCTTCTAACAAGACACAGGACAAAGTCTTGGTTTGATGCTATTCATCGCAAGCACCTCTCGACCACACTTGCTAAATCTCCAGCTTTAAAGACAGTACCCCTGAGGCTCAAAGGTTCCCTAGCAACAGTATCTACGTACAACTTGTTAACCTCCTTTTGTTTCTCCCTGCCTTAAGTCCTACAGTTATCTTACATTTACAGCGACTGCTACTGGTTTTCATATACGGAGTAATAAGGGTTCCTGTAGAATGTAAAATCATATTTAAAGAAAAATAAGTCAGACAATTTTGAGAAAAAACAAACAAGACTATAGGCAACACGTGGATGTGGCAAAAAGTTGTCAAGTTGGGAAAACACCGAGGAGCCCAGGATGGATTTTTGAGTAAGGCAACAAGATAAGATTGTGAGGACGTGTGAAGCCGCCTCCAAAGGCCGCTACCTCATACGTGGTACAACCCCTCGCTCCCACTCCAGGCCTCAGTTTCTGCATCTGCCAAGGGGTGGGAGGGCGACCTTGGAGTCGCCCAGACCGGGGGCTCAGTGTCCTCAGCCCAGCCCGCAGGCCCGTTGCCCTTGGCAACCACCAGGATTCACGCCAAGGCGCCCGCCATCCCCGAGGGCCGGGGCCTCCCGCTCCTCCCGGACAGCCCCGATCCTCACCACTGTTCGACTTTATCTCTCCACGTCAACACGGCCCTCATCGCGGTTTCCCTGAAGACTCGGGCCCCTCCTCCCCGCCTCGGCAATAGGCCTCTCTCAGCCAGCCACTTTGTCTACCTGCGTTACCCCTGGCAACGCACATGCGCAGTGAGCTGCGCGCGCCAGGGTTTCGAGTGCGCATGTCTAAAAGGGCTGGAACGGTGGACCGGAAACCTAGAGGCGTCCGCGATTGGTCGGAACGGTGCGTCTTCCTTGACGAAGGATTTGATTGGCTGAGCCGCGGAAATAGCGGCTGCGGTCGAGGGGGCGGCCGGAAAGCTGCTAAGGAATCGGAAAGACTTGCACTGCACTCATCTGTTGGTTCCAGCCTAGCGCTCCGAACTGAAGAAATTTTCACCTCTTACTCCGCCGCACACCCAGAGCGACGCCCCCTCTCGGCCTGTTGCTGCCGCCGGAGCCCACTTGAGAGGCACGTCTAGGATGGAGAGTCCGAGCCTGAGGGACTGCGGAGCTGCCCCCTCGGTCGTCGACCGTGAGCGCCTAGTCCCAGACCGGCTGTGTGACCTCCGGCAAGTCATTGTCCCCTTTCGGGCCTCAGCTTCACCACCTGTATAATGAGTGTTGGGGGTGAGGGGGAAGTAGAAGGTGGGTGGGCCTTTCTCAACTAGGTTGGATGGAGCCTTGGAGGCCGGCAGGGTTAATTCCTGCAAGCAGGGGCTGGACGAGGTTGCTGGGAGGTTTTCTGGTGCAAGGAGATGACTGCCTGGGAGTCAGTCATCTGACTGGAGGATCATCACTCATCTTGGAGGATCCGAGGAAGACCTTGGAGGAGATGTCGTGTTAAGCAGCCAGCAGCGCTCGAGAAATGGGTACTGTGAGAAAGTAACACAGGAAGCTGCAGTCATTGTTTGAGTACTTGTGTATGCGCGGGATGGGGCTAAGATGACTTACGTACTCCCCCCTTCAAAAAAATATAATCTTAAGAACTACCTTAAAAGAGGTATCACCTCCTTTTTACAGGTGGATAAACAGACTTTTAGAGGTTCAGTAACTTGCTCTTGGATCACACAGATAGTAAATGAAAGAGCTGGGATTTGACTACATTCTGTTGATTTTAAAGTTTGTGCTGTTTTCACCAGAATTCAGTTTCCTTATCACCAAAGCTGTAAAGGGTAAAATTTCTCAAGATCCACCCCGCATCCCGCAAATTATTTAACCCCTAATTGCATCAGAAGACCTTGATTCTAATTCTAGTTAATCACTGATTCATGCTTACTTTCCCTGTTTGTAGAAAAGAAGTTGGTTAGACAGACATCTTTAGACACTCATCCAACTTTGAAAATGTATGATTGAGTGATTAGGATACCCTCTACTGAAGTTTTTCAACAGTAGTACAGGAACAGAAGTATTAGACCAAGATTTAAGTAGACGTGGGTTCTGGAATCATTTCTGCAAGTAACAATCTTCCTGTCACTCAGTTTTATCAATAAAATGAGAGTAATCCTTATCCTACCTACCTTCTCAAGGTTATCAGATCAAGAATGAATGAGAATTTGAAAATTCTATATCAGAAGTTCTTTACCTTTTTGAGGGCTACAACTTCTGATGAAAGTAATAGATACTTTCCCACCACCCCCAAAATGCATATATATTAAAATTTTGCCTCACTTATTTGGGAGGGAGGGTGAAAGAGGGTATCTCACTAACTCCTTTAAGCCTTTCTGTGTATCCCCAGGTTAAAAACTTGGCTCTTGGTTCATATGTTTCAATTTATGCCAGATGTCACCAGAAACCTGTATAACGGTGCTATTCAGTGATTAACAAAAAAATGTTTTTCTAGCAAATTGCTTGAGTTTTTCATTGTTCAGAGATTTCCAACCCTTTTTAACCCATATTGGAGGACAGGAAGGTGTTGAAAAATAGGAAGATACTCTCATAGCATGACTGATCCATACTGACTCTAACCTCTCCCATAGTCTATGTGGTTCCTTCTCTGTCACTGACTGAAACTGAATAAGCAGAATCAAATTAATTTTAAATGAGCTAATCACTTGCACTTTGTTTTTTTTTTTCAGGGAGGAAGATGTTGCTCTGGGGTCAGAAAGAGTGGGAGAGGATGAAAAGCAAATGGTGATGAAAAGCAGCAGTGAATGTAATCTCCCTCTACAAGAGCCTTTTGCTTCTGCTCAATCTGGTGGGAACGCAATGACAGAGTGCCGAAAGTCTGTACCATGTGGATGGGAAAGAGTTGTGAAGCAAAGGTTATCTGGGAAAACAGCAGGCAAATACGACGTACATTTTATCAGGTGAGCATGCAGGGCCGTAAAGACAGTACAGCCAAATAATTTTGTCTAGACAGATGGGAGGAAAACATAGCAGAAATTTTGACTTTTTTCTGTCTTCACCATAAAACCATCATGGATTCTGTTCCTTCGTTGTCACTGGTTAGTTATATCAGGTGAGCTGGGGACAAATACTTAACATTTTCTCTGACTGCAAATGGTTACTGGGAAGACTGCACTTGAGTTATATTTGTAAAATTGTGTTATATTATCAAAAAGGAAGCTATTTAAAAGCACCTTTTTAGCAGTTTTTTATTTTAAATAGCAATGTCCATGGCAAAATTTGGAGGTTATTAATAAAACATCTGAAACGTGACGCAGTTCTTTTTAAAAGTCACTTTTATTTACTAGCAGTAAGTGTCCTTTAATGTCATTTTCTAGCCCACAGGGACAGAAGTTCAGATCCAGAGTTTCACTTGTTAATTATCTTCACCAAAGTGGAGAGACTTCTCTTAAGCCAGAAGACTTTGATTTCAGTGTATGTCCTGAAAGAAGCATCAAGTCAGAATGTAAAGGCCGAAACACAGCAGCTCTGACATTCCAACTGCAACACCAAAGTAACAGTTCAAACCGGAACCTCAGGACACGGAGCATGAGGAAGAAAGATGTATTTCCCCTGCCAAGTGCTTGTTTGGAATTGCAGGATAGCGGAGAACTACCCAACTTGAAAGATGAGGGTGTTCATGATATTGCCTCCAGAAAGGTTAGCAAGTCCAAAAGAAAGGTGACTGTTTTGAAAGAGATTCAAACTAAGAAAACAAAACCAGGGTGCCGCAAGAGTCTTCCCGATCCTGTCCAAAGTAATAGAGAATCTCAAAGTGAACCTGTTGCACAGGAAAGTCACCTTGAGGGAACTTGCTGCATCTCTGATGCCAGAGCCAGCAAACAGGCCCTCAGTGTGACCACTGAAGAGGAGAGGCTTGGTAAAAAAAAATCATCGTGTTTGGGATCAAACGGTGAACAGATCCCTTCTGGCATTGTAAGCAAATTATGTTCGGCCAAAGAAGCGGAACCCAACAATAAGTGTGAGGACCCCCTTTTAGAATCTGAGGAAATAAGAACCAAAGTAGAAGCTGCGGAGAGGAAGGAGCATTTGCATATGGACATTTCAGAAGGTGGCTCTGAAACAGACGACAGCTCACAAACACAGAAAAACCCTACGTCTGCGAAAGTATCTCAAGGTATTCAGTGCACTAAAGTGCTGTTAAAGGCACGATGAGGAGTTGGCACTTCCTGCCTGTAGGCAGTTAGGATGTGAGAACAGAATGAAGCTCTTGAGCCATGTTATCAGATACATCCTACCAGTTGGTCCTAGTGCTTTGTCTAACTGATGTTTAAGCCCTTTTGCATGGCAGAGAAGGGATTGGCGGGCTGCCACTCTGATGCCCCCAGCAGAGGACAGTTGTGCCACAGACAGTTGCTACCATGGCTCCCTGGTACAATACCTGGGACTCTCGTCAATAGTGCTCTCCCTTCTTCCCTTTTGTCCAGTAATCTTATAACTTTAGAGGAGAAGAAAAGGCTGCCCTTCTGAGGTTTGAGGAAGACTCCTTTTATACGTAAAATGTTTGAGATTAGCCAATATCTTCTCTTTGCACCCTTGTTACTTATTACTGATATGTGACTTCCAGTTTAATTTTGCATGTATCACAGTCATTTTTATTTTCTGTTGTAATGCTACTCTAAAATGCTTTAGAGCTCTAAATAATTCAAAACTAATCACATAGTTCATCTATTATTTGTAATATGCTCTTAATACAGAGTTCAGAGCTTAGCAGTTTTGCCTTTATGATACTTCAGTGAATAGGAGATGAAAAGGAGACCTTTGAGCAGCCCTCTCTTAGTTATTCATTATGCCATTATGATATAATGAATAACTCCTTTAAAGAAGAACAGTAATTTTACTTGAAGTCCTATGGGGAGACAGCGTGGACGGACCCGTAGAGCAGGTGATTAGACTTGGTTCCTTCTCTTGGTCCCCCTCATGGGTTTATTATGTCTTTGCTGTGCCTGGAGTTTCTCTGCCTTAAATAGAAGATGACCACATACACCTAGGAACTGCATAAAAATTCTTCAGATCTGTCCTTTAAAGACCTTGAACTTCCTAAAGTCTTGAAGTTTATGTAGATTTATTGCTAGTACAATGAGCAAGTAGAATATTGAAAAACATCCTTTAGTGACTAAAATGGAAGTATTCTGTTCATCGCATGCATAAAGTCTATTCTTAACATGAGATGATACGTTTACTGTAGGTAATAATAGGTGTCTGACGAAGTAGTAAAGACTTCCCCATTGTCTTAGTTATAAACTGCCAAGTGAACTGAACTTAGTCTCCTATTAATAAGAAGGCTTAGACAGCATATACTTATAGGAATCCGCAGAAGAAATTAGCAAGTAGGTAGTAAGAGCAGTTTCTGTTGTTCTAACTCTTTTTACTTTCCACTGGGCTTTGCCTATTCAAACTAGAATAGCAAAAAAACCCAGACTGATTACCTGGAGACATGGATACGTATCCCAATCTATAGTCAGTCTCGCTGTTGTTCAGATAGTTGCTTAATTTCTAAGCCTTAAGAGTCTTCATCTGTAAAATAACAAGTGGTAACCTTCACTAGTCCTGTTTTTCACATCATGAATGTTGTAAAGTGGAAAGTGAAAAAGATGGCTTTGTGCTAGACAAACACAAGGTATTATTAACTGACATGCAAATTTCGAGGGTAGGGCTCTAGCGAGTATTAAATGTGATGATTTTAGAAACTCGAGAGGCCTAATAACGGTGGTTAAAGAGTCTTTGGTAAATTGAACATCCCAATAGATAGTGGCCTCAGGTGTTGTAAGGTCCAAATCTTTGGGTTTTTCTGCAGGTTCTGTTTTACCTGTATCCTTTTTTGTTGTTTTTCTGATAAAAGTATTCACTGCAGAATATTTGAAAAATACAGAAAATTACAAGAAAAGTTAACAACAACCATTATATCATTTTGGTTTATTTCCTTCTAATCGACATCATTTTTTTCTTTTTTTTTTTTTAATTGGGATCATGTGTTGAGTATTGCTTTTTTCACTTAAAAATTAATGACATGGGAAAAAAATTCATGATCTAGTCTTAAAATATTTTAATGACAAGAGAACTAGTATAACAGCGGTTAAAGGCATGGACTCAGGAGCCTTGTTGCCTGGATTAAAATTTCAGCTCTAACCACTAATTAAATAGAACAAAGAAGTATAGCTAATGAAAAAAAAAAAAAAAAGAATTGCAGCTCTGACACTTACTAGCTGTGTGACTTTGGGCAAGTTACCTAGCTTCTCTGTTCCTCAATTTCCCTGTCTTCAAAGTGGAGATAAAATAGTACCTGCCTAGCTCCTAGTTCATTAGTAGGATTAAATTGGCTAATTTTTGTGAAGCTTAGAGTAGCGCTTGGGGCATTCTAAATGCTTTTTAGTAGTAGTGGACTGTTATTTGCAGTCCTGAATATTTCTGTAGACTGAACCATAGATTCTGTAAACAGTGTTCACTCTTCCTTTTCAGAAGACACCGTCCCACGGACACAAATAGAAAAAAGGAAAACAAGCCTGTATTTTTCCAGCAAATACAACAAAGAAGGTATCCCTTTTCCCATCAGAAAGCCAGACTTTAAATCTGCTTCAGGTGTTCAGCTCTGATACAGTGTGTTTGTTTAGCTCTTAGCCCCCCACGACGCAAGGCCTTTAAGAAGTGGACACCTCCGCGGTCACCTTTTAATCTCGTCCAGGAAACTCTTTTTCATGATCCGTGGAAGCTCCTCATTGCAACTATATTTCTCAATAGGACCTCAGGTTTGGGATTCTTTTCATCTTTGTCTTGGTAAAGACTCTGTGTTGAGGAGAATTGGTTAGGAGGCCTGGCCTCAGGTTTGATTTTGACCTCAGGTGAGGCCTTCTTGTAATCCTCAAATTTTTCACCTATGAGAAAGTTAGACTAGATAACCTCCAGCAGCTTTTTTGTTTTTTTAATAATTAAATTTATTTATTTTTAATTGAAGGATAATTGCTTTATAGTACTATGTCTGTGTCTCTATTACCAGCCTTCTTTTGCATTAAGGAGCAAATTGTCATTTATTTTCTGCTTCCAAATTATTTTGGGTCATCAGTGAAAATCAGTTATTTAACATTCCTCATCTCTCTGTCATGTATAAATGCACTTCTTTTTCTTTGGATACTTTCCTTAATGTCATTGGCATCTTTGTGTTCTGTATGCTTTTACACTAGTTATCTGATGATCTTGATTATTTAAACTGACATCATGCAAGGTCAGGTTTCAGTGTAATCTGGACAACTAACCAAATAGGTTAATGATGTTAGGTTTCGACCCTGAAAATGGTTGCTGTTTATATAGGTAATGTTTTCTTGTACATGCTTGATCGCTCAGTCGTGTCCGACTCTTTGCAACCCCATAAACAGTAGCTTGCCAGGCTCCTCTGCCCATGGGATTCTCCAGGCAAGAATATTGGAGTGGGTTGTCATTCGCTTCTCCAGGGGATCTTCCTGACCCAGGGGTCAAACTCAGGTCTCCCACATTGCAGGCAGATTCTTTACCATCTGAGCCACCAAAGCAAGTTTCATATAGAGAGTTTTTTGTTTTCATTCTTTCTTGTTAAACCACTGATTAGAAAACATTGGTTTCCCAGATGGCTCAGTGGAGATGCAAGAGACACTTTTCAGTTTCAGGTGAGATTTATAGATAAGGAAGTACCTGCACCTAAAATCAACCCATCCGGAGGCATGTAATCGCATCCTTATTTTTAACTTCCCAGGCAAAATGGCCATCCCTGTGCTCTGGCAGTTTCTGGAGAAGTACCCTTCTGCTGAGGCTGCAAGGACCGCAGACTGGAGAGATGTTTCAGAACTTCTTAAACCTCTTGGTCTCTACGATCTTCGAGCAAAAACCATTATCAAGTTCTCCGGTAACTTTTCCCATACACCCAAAGGAGAAAACATAAAAATGTGGCTATTTAAGAGAGAGCCGCACCTTAAATTTCAATGTCCTCAGTTGCGACATTAATAGAGATCTTTCAGCCCAAGCTCCAAAGGCATTTGAAAATCATTCGCTTGCCCCAAACCACGGTCTCCCACTGACCCAGAAGATAAATCTTTGCCCAGCACTGGGTCAGGCTGTGTGAGCAGGATTAGGGGAAGAAGGCAGTGAAGCAGAAAGCCCAGCTGACCTCTGGGATGTTACCTCTGTCCAGTTAGCCCAGCTCAAGACAATAAGATGAGTTCGTGGTAGATGAGCAGAGCTGACAGGACTTGTGCTGCAGGAATTCAGAAGGAAGCAGTCACCACTGCTATTAGGCTATTAGGAGACATGCTTTCCCGTCCTTTTCTCCTTTTTAGGGAAAGGATTTTTCTAGAGGCTGACCTGATGTTTGGGGTGTTGTATTCACAGATGAATATCTGACAAAGCAGTGGAAGTATCCGATCGAGCTTCACGGGATTGGCAAATATGGCAACGACTCGTACCGAATTTTTTGCGTCAATGAGTGGAAGCAGGTAAGGCCCAGCTCCAGCACATTCTGTCTCTGGGACAAAATAAGTCCACCGTGGTGCTTCAGACTTTCTTGGACCTAACTCGCTATTACGGTCACAACCAATTTCACTCCAAGCTGGAGGGGTAGTGAAGGCTTGGGGTTTATTGATGCAGGAGAGGGTCTAGAGGTTTTCCCGAGTTGATGAAGACTCCCTGGCCTCTGAGTGACCCCATCGGTGTGCCTCTTCTGAGCCTTTCCTGTCGTTCCCATTCACGTACCGTCTCTAGGCCCCATGCGGTTTTCCTCATGTCACGGTCGTACTCGCCTTTACAAGCCCACCCCTGGAGAGCAGGCTTGTGTGGGATTAGGTGGTCTCAGTTTGTACGGTCAATGGGTCCTTCGTCAGCTGCCCATTCTATCGAGCATGCCCAGCCTGCAGGCATCCAGGAGGCATCCTGGCCACCGGTAGGCACTGCCTCAGAGCCTGGTATGCTAACTCCCTCGCCTGTGACTTGCCCTGACGCATATAGCTGCTTGGCCTAGCCAAGCCCAACCCTGCTTCACTGTGTATTGTGACCTGAGCAGTTCGTTTAAAACTCTCAGGGTCTATAACCTCCTTCTGGAAAAATAGCCTATTAATATTTGACTCACGTTATCACCACCTCACACACTGAGTCCTGGGGAAGATCAGTTCCAAACTGGAAAGTATCTTATAAACTGTGAAGGATTCCTTTGATGTAAGGTGTAATCCTAAACATTCGTGAATCCCATTAGGTTACAGATTATTATACTTTTTCAGGTATATTATCAGCAGATACTGTTCTCCCACCGTATCTTTTTTTTTTTTTTAATAATTTTTATTTATTTTACTTACTTATTTTTGGCTGCACTGGGTCTTCTCTGCCTTGTGTGGTCTTTCTCTGGTTGCAGTGAATGGGTGCTAGTCTTCATTAGGGTATATGGGCTTCTCGTTCCACCGACGTCTCTTGTTGCGGCGCCTTCTCTTGTTACAGAGCACAGGCTCTAGGGTGCATGGACTTCAGTAGTTGTGGTGCGTGGGTTTAGTTGTTCTGCGTGTGGGATCTCCCCAGACCAGGGATCAAACCTATGTCCTCTTCATTGGTAGGTAGATTCTTACCCACTGTGCCACCAGGGGAAACACACCCCCACCAGCACCACTATATCTTTAAAAAGCCAATTTAATAAATGCATTTCTGACAAACTTACATAGGCATCTGTCTCCTGTGTTGTATTTCTTCCAGGTACACCCTGAAGACCATAAGTTAAATAAATATCATGACTGGCTTTGGGAAAATCACGAGAAATTAAGTCTATCTTAAAAACTCTTTGAAGTTTTCAGACTTGTTTTTTCTACATCGCTTTGCACTTTGATTCTTCAGAGCTCCATTAAGCACAACCACCTTTCCGGGCGTATAGATTTTAATCAGCCCAGCTACTACCAGCCTACTGTATGTTTTCTTAATGTGCGTACCACTGGTAGATCTTTGCTACTGAATGTGCTGGAACATGTTTTAAGAGTTTTTTGGTTTTTGTTTTAAGAAAAAATAAATTGTTATTTGACAACAATCCTAAAAATGTAAATGTATATGACTTTCCAATAATGAAATGTGATTTGAAGTTGGAAAAAAACTCTCCTTAGTTACCGACAATATAAAGCAAATTTCTATCAACCTTGTTTGAGCGAAGATTAGACGTTCTGCTCTCTTTCTGTAGAAAATGATACCATTGCTGTTTAGTCGCTAAGTTGTGTCCAACTCTGTGCAACCCTGTCTGACTGTAGGTCACCAGGCTCCTCTGTCCGTGGGGATTCTCCAGGCAGGAACACTGCAGTGGGTTGCCATTGCCTCCTCTAGGGAATCTTACTGACCCAGGGAGTGAGCCTGCGTCTCCTGTGTTGGTGGGTGGATTCTTTACCACTGAGCCACTAGGGAAGCCCTATTAATAAAAATATTTTTATTAAAAAAACACCTTCTGTGAGGATGATCTGGCTGTGTCATCTGTCACCTCACTGACTGCTGGGGTTGATTTCACTGATTGGTTGGTTAGGCAAGCTGCACGTTCAGCTGAAGAGGACAACCTTCTCCAATCGAGGAGGACCGTTCTTTGATCAAGGATATATGAGTACCTGCACTCCCCTGCTAGGACCTCCAGACAAGCTCTCAAGGTCCATTTGTAGGAGAACATAGTGTATTCAAGCTTCCAAGACTCCAGACACATCCCCCAAAAAAACGCCAACCCCCAAGGAAAAATAAGATTATTTTGTCATCGTGTGTGTGTGTGTTTATAGGCCCTTTCTTTCTATTCTTTTTTTTTTTTTTTTTCACTGTACCAGGTCTTAGTTGCAGTATGTGGGATCTAGTTGCCCAACCAGGTGTCAAACCCAGGCCCCCTTCATTGGGAGCACAGAGTCTTAGCCACCGGGGAAGTCCCTGTCATTATGTGTTCTTAAGGACTCTCGGTTGACTTTTAGGAATTGGAGATTTGACCCCGGCATCCATTTGATAACCTAGTGTGAATACCTGCCTGCAATTATGTTTCAGAGTCTTGGTTTCTGACTCATGTGTTCACTGTGATCCCCATGTGAAAACTCAAGCATTTACCCATCTCTCATCTTCCAGCTGGAGGACAGGACCTTTTTAGTTTTATGCCTTTTTTAATACAGGTATTATCATGGTATAACCCAAATACTAAAACATTTACTTTAGAAGGAACTCATAAATGAAAATCTAAGTTATCAAGCCTCAATTATCACTCATTTTAAGATGAGAGGGTAACAGACAGGGAGGCCAGGGGTTTCCAAACTGAGGAAATAGGCTGCAAGTGTCAGACATTTTTTCTCTCTCTCTTAAGTGGCGGGAGGAAACAAACAAGTGTTAAGAAGCGGCGGGAGGAAACAAGTGTTAAGATTTTTCCCCTTGAACTGAACTTTTCTCAAATGCACTTTTCTTGCACTAACCGATGCATTTTTCTTACGGATATATTTGTCTGGAGCTATGTTAATGCACTGTGTATTTACCCTAGACTCTTGTCTTCAACTTGGTTCCGCCTAAAGGCTCAGAACCCACTTGACAAACCAGTATGTTATACATTGTTCTCCTAATCTATGTTACTGAAACTGTATATTTGCTTGGAAATCTGCCTTTCTTCAAGATTCATGTCAGTGGTTTTATAGCCTGAGATGACTCACCTGGTGCCAATGTTATCTCAAAATGCATGCTGTGGGTGAGGGGCCTGGTGCCATTCTCTGAGTCTGAGACATTTCCTTTCTCTAATTAGCAGACTGCTAGTAGCTATATAACATCCAGCTAAAGACTAGCAGGGGGGCACTCTTTCTGCCCCCTCCTGATGTCTATGTCAGAAGCTTTCTCTATCTCTTTCATACTTTAATAAACCTTTATTACAAAAAAGCTCTGAGTGATCAAACCTTGTCACTGACCCCGGATTGAATTCTCCAGAGGCCAAGAATCCCGGCGTCTTAGGTGGTTCAGCAACAACCTTTTAAAGGCATAATTTGCAAATTAAGCTGATTGAATAAATGAAAGATAAATTGTTAGGAAAACTGCTTTTGTTGTAGGGTAGAGCGTGAGCAGAACAAGGAGACGCAGCTGCAGAGCACTGGTTGTTGCCACTTCAGTGAATGAGTTCCATTTTTTAGAGAAGGATGGATTTTGAACAGAGCGGGAAAACTGGCCACACACATACCTGCAAGGCAAGCATCCACTTCATAACCTCCCATCACATTTTTATGTAACAGACACCAGAATAGCATTCACTAAGTGTGAAGGTTTGTGCTGGCTCTGTGGGGACTTTCACAGGAAAGTAAAAATAATAATGAACAAAAGCAGTAAGGTGTGGGGACATGGTGCCCAACACTGCGGTCAAGAGCCTAGAGGGTCCCCTGCAACCCTGGCCACAGCTGAGGTCAGAGAGTAGGGCAGGCACCAAACTTGGGGTTCAGGGGTGGCAGGGCCCAGGTCCCATCCCAGCATCTCCGTCAGGATTGTGGGCCTGGAGACATCGCAGGGAAGCTCCACATCAGGAGCTCAGGCTATGTCAAGCCCTGCCTTTTCCCTTTTCCTGCAGATAACCTGGTTTCTGTACCTGTTCCCTGTTCTCTTTAGAATGGGTCAGTTATGGTTATTAAATCAATATATGAAATAGTTTACATGGAGTCTCGCTTATAGAAGCACTGCATTAATGTGGCCCATAGGAATGGTCTGAGGGAAGACCTCAGATTGTTGAGAGGGTCACAAAACTAATGCAATTTAGGGGCTTTCCTGTCAGTCCAGCAGCTAAGACTCCACCCTCCCATTGCAGGGGGCCCAGGTTCGATTCCTGGTCAGGTCACTAGATTCCACATGCCACAGTGAAGTTCCAGCACCGCCAAATAAAACAGTTTAAATAATAATGCGTTTCAGTAAGGATGATATTTTATACAGAGTAAGCCCTCAAGTGTTTGGGTTTTTTCTAACTTTTTATTGAAACAAAATTTGCCCCCCCCAAAATTGATTTAACCATTTTTAAAGGGCACAGACGCCCGAGACCAGGGGCGGCGGCTGGGAGGAACAACCCACGCCCGAGGCCAGGGGCGGCGACTAGAGGAGTTACCCCGCGTCCGAGATCAGGGGCGGCGGCCGGGAGGAGATACCCCATGCCCCAAGCCTGAGGACAGGGGCGACGGGCGGGAGGAGCTACCCCATGCCCCTAAGCCCGAAGCCAAGGGTGGCAGCAGGGAGGAGCAACCGCACGACCGAGGCCAGGGGCGGTGGCCGGGAGGACCAACCCCATGTCCAAGGAGCCATGGCTGCGCGGGCGCAGGAGGGCCTAGAGGAGCTATCCCACATTGAAGGTCAGGAAGGGTGGCAGTGAGGAGATACCCCTCGTCCAAGGTAAGGAGCAATGGCTGCACTTTGCTGGAGCAGCCGTGAAGAGATACCCCACGCCCAAGGTAAGAGTAACCCAAGTAAGACGGTAGGTGTTGCAAGAGGGCATCAGAGGGCAAACACACTGAAACCATACTCACAGAAAACTAGTCAATCTAATCACACTAGGACCACAGCCTTGTCTAACTCAATGAAACTAAACCATGCCCGTGGGGCAACCCAAGATGGGCGGGTCATGGTGGAGAGGTCTGACAGAATGTGGTCCACTGGAGAAGGGAATGGCAAACCACTTCAGTATTCTTGCCTTGAGAACCCCATGAACAGTATGAAAAGGCAAAATGATAGGATACTGAAAGAAAAACTCCCCAGGTCAGTAGGTGCCCAATATGCTACTGGAGATCAGTGGAGAAATAACTCCAGAAAGAATGAAGGGATGAAGCCAAAGCAAAAAGAATACCCAGCTGTGGATGTGACTGGTGATAGAAGCAAGGTCCGATGCTGTAAAAAGCAATATTGCATAGGAACCTGGAATGTCAGGTCCATGAATCAAGGCAAATTGGAAGTGGTCAAACAAGAGATGGCAAGAGTGAATGTCGACATTCTAGGAATCAGCGGACTGAAATGGACTGGAATGGGTAAATTTAACTCAGATGACCATTATACCTACTACTGTGGGCAGGAATCCCTCAGAAGAAATGGAGTGGCCATCATGGTCAACAAAAGAGTCTGAAATGCAGTACTTGGATGCAATCTCAAAAACGACAGAATGATCTCTGTTCATTTCCAAGGCAAACCATTCAATATCACAGTAATCCAAGTCTATGTCCCAACCAGTAATGCTGAAGAAGCTGAAGTTGAACAGTTCTATGAAGACCTACAAGACCTTTTAGAACTAACACCCAAAAAAGATGTCCTTTTCATTATAGGGGACTGGAATGCAAAAGTAGGAAGTCAAGAAACACCTAGAGTAACAGGCAAATTTGGCCTTGGAATACGGAATGAAGCAGGGCAAAGACTAATAGAGTTCTGCCAAGAAAATGCACTGGTCATAACAAACACCCTCTTCCAACAACACAAGAGAAGACTCTACACATGGACATCACCAGATGGTCAACACGGAAATCAGATTGATTATATTCTTTGCAGCCAAAGATGGAGAAGCTCTATACAGTCAGCAAAAACAAGACCAGGAGCTGACTGTGGTTCAGACCATGAACTCCTTATTGCCAAATTCAGACTTAAATGGAAGAAAGTAGGGAAAGCCACTAGACCATTCAGGTATGACCTAAATCAAATCCCTTATGATTATACAGTGGAAGTGAGAAATAGATTTAAGGGCCTAGATCTGATAGATAGAGTGCCTGATGAACTATGGAATGAGGTTCATGACATTGTACAGGAGACAGGGATCAAGACCATTCCCATAGAAAAGAAATGCAAAAAAGCAAAATGGCTGTCTGGGGAGGCCTTACAAATAGCTGTGAAAAGAAGAGAAGCAAAAAGCAAAGGAGAAAAGGAAAGATATAAACATCTGAATGCAGAGTTCCAAAGAATAGCAAGAAGAGATAAGAAAGCCTTCAGCGATCAATGCAAAGAAATAGAGGAAAACAACAGAATGGGAAAGACTAGGGATCTCTTCAAAAAAATCAGAGATACCAAAGGAACATTTCACGCAAAGATGAGCTCGATAAAGGACAGAAATGGTATGGACCTAACAGAAGCAGAAGATATTAAGAGGAGATGGCAAGAATACACAGAAGAACTGTACAAAAAAGATCTTCACGACCCAGATAATCACGATGGTATGATCACTGACCTAGAGCCAGACATCCTGGAATGTGAAGTCAAATGGGCCTTAGAAAGCATCACTACGAACAAAGCTAGTGGAGGTGATGGAATTCCAGTTGAGCTATTCCAAATCGTGAAAGATGATGCTGTGAAAGTGCTGCACTCAATATGCCAGCAAATTTGGGAAACTCAGCAGTGGCCACAGGACTGGAAGAGGTCAGTTTTCATTCCAATCCCAAAGAAAAGCAATGCCAAAGAATGCTCAAACTACCGCACAATTGCACTCATCTCACACGCTAGCAAAGTAATGCTCAAAATTCTCCAAGCCAGGCTTCAGCAATTTGTGAACCGTGAACTTCTTGATGTTCAAGCTGGTTTTAGAAAAGGCAGAGGAACCAGAGATCAAATTGCCAACATCCGCTGGATCATAGAAAAAGCAAGAGAGTTCCAGAAAAACATCTATTTCTGCTTTATTGACTATGCCAAAGCCTTTGGCTGTGTGGATCACAATAAACTGTGGAAAATTCTGAAAGAGATGGGAATACCAGACCACTTGATCTGCCTCTTGAGAAATTTGTATGCAGGTCAGGAAGCAACAGTTAGAATTAGACATGGAACAACAGACTGGTTCCAAATAGGAAAAGGAGTTCGTCAAGGCTGTATATTGTCACCCTGTTTATTTAACTTATATGCAGAGTACATCATGAGAAACGCTGGACTGGAAGAAACACAAGCTGGAATCAAGATTGCCAGGAGAAATATCAATAACCTCAGATATGCAAATGACACCACCCTTATGGCAGAAAGTAAAGAGGAACTCGGAAGCCTCTTGATGAAAGTGAAAGTGGAGAGTGAAAAAGTTGGTTTAAAGCTCAACATTCAGAAAACGAATATCATGGCATCTGGTCCCACCACTTCATGGGAGATAGATGGGGAAACAGTGGAAACAGTGTCAGACTTTATTTTTCTGGGCTCCAAAATCACTACAGATGGTGACTGCAGCCATGAAATTAAAAGACGCTTACTCCTTGGAAGGAAAGTTATGACCAACCTAGATAGCATATTCAAAAGCAGAGACATTACTTTGCCAACAAAGGTCCGTCTAGTCAAGGCTATGGTTTTTCCTGTGGTCATGTATGGATGTGAGAGTTGGACTGTGAAGCAGGCTGAGCGCTGAAGAATTGATGCTTTTGAACTGTGGTGTTGGAGAAGACTCTTGAGAGTCCCTTGGACTGCAAGGAGATCCAACCAGTCCATTCTGAAGGAGATCAGCCCTGGGATTTCTTTGGAAGGAATGATGCTATAGCTGAAACTCCAGTACTTTGGCCACTTCATGCAAAGAGTTGACTCATTGGAAAAGACTCTGATGCTGGGAGGGATTGGGGGCAGGAGGAGAAGGGGACGACAGAGGATGAGATGGCTGGATGGCATCACTGACTCGATGGACGTGGGTCTGGGTGAACTCCGGGAGTTGGTGATGGACAGGGAGGCCTGGCGTGCTGCGATTCATGGGGTCACAAAGAGTCGGACACGACTGAGCAACTGATCTGATCTGATCTGATCTGAAAGGGCACAATTCAGTGGTTTTTAGTACATTCACAATGTGCAACCGTCATCACTAACTCCAGGATATTTTCATCTCCCCAGCAAGAAAACCCTTATCTGTTCATTTTAGTCCCTTGTATAGTTCCTTTATATTTTTAGTTGCTCAAGGAGACATTTGTCCTGGTATAAGCACTGCAGCCAAGGGTCCCAAGTGCCAGCCTGTCACAGCAGCATGTGTCAGTACTTCCTTCCTGTTTAATGGCTAATATTCCATTGTTTGAATAAGACCACCTTTTGCCTATCCAATGGACAGGTCAAATTTTGGGTTGGCCAAAAAGTTCCTTCGGGCTTCTCCTTCAGCTCATATGGAAAATTCCAAGCGACCTTTTGGCCAACCCAGTGTTTCTCAGGTTCTATCATTCCAAAGCATGGCACCGTGTATTTCGGGGACCAAGCATACCAAAAACTGCCTCTATTCGTCCAGGATTCACTAGGGGTCTATCTGGAGGAGGGAGGGCCTGTTCTAAACACGTGGAGACCTGCTAAAGTCCCTACGGTTTAGGAGGAAACCAGGGATTTATTACTCCAGATTGAGGGGCCACGGGCCAATCTAAGAAATCCAACGGGGTTTTGTTTGTTTGTTTGCGGAGCCAGAGACTCGGCACCATTTGCTCCCGGACCCTCCCAGGACCCTTGCAGTCCCAGGCTGTCTCTCCCGGACTCCAGGCCTGTGCGAGTCTTCTCCCACGTGGCGGCGCGCAGCCAATCAGCGCGGGGCGTCCGTAGTCATGGCAACAGTTGCGTCCAAGCTCCGCAGGTCTCGCGTCTCTTGCAAACTTGGTTATTACTGCTTTTCAGATACCCCATACTCCCGCGCAAGCACACACACACACACACATTCACACGCGCTCTTCAGCGCCGGCTAACACACATATTCACACGTGCTCTTCAGCGCCGGCTAACACATACATTCACACGCGCTCTTCAGCGCCGGCTCCCAGCGCCGGGACCATGGACGACTCTAAAGAAGAGTACGAGGCTGCGTTCCGGTCGCTGCTCCGTAAGCTCACCCTAAGCTCCCGGGAATTGACGCCACCTCCAGGAAGCCCTTGACCCCCGAGTGGACGGGTGCAAGCGGAGTGAAGGCTAGGACAGGGACGGGTATCCCATTGTGCCGTCCCCTCTCTGGGTGCGGGGTTGCCAGGGAGTCGGGGGCAGGTCATGCGTGTTTCTCAGATTTCCCGGGCAGGGCTGGAGACGCTGGCCCAGTCGCCTTGGTTTGGAACCAGAGGCCCAACCCATGTCCCCGGGAAAGGTGTCTAGGCCCTCTGGACTGTCCCTACTACCTCACCACACTTTAGTACATTCAGTACTGGAGAAGCGGCATGGAAAAGAACATCAGTCTTCAAATTTTGCACAATAGCCTACTGTCCTTGATCAGCACCACAACTTTAGAGGTGAATGACAGATACATGGATAATCCCAGAAGAAGGGATGAATACTGGGTTCAAGGGTGATACCCAGGACCTGCTAAGCACAGAGGAGGCGGGGGAGACGGGGAATGCTTCCACGGTCCTGGAAGAGATCTTTACACGGAGTCCTCCAAGCCAGAAGGAGGAGGAAAAGCCTTCCAGACCAGGGGAACAGCATGCACAGAGGCCCAGAGACATGGTGTCTTCAGAAAACTGCTCAGAGTTTAAGTGCTGCTGGAGATGAGTGGTGAGAGGGGTCAGAAGGGATAAGATCCCAGGAGATCTTGGGAGCCAGGAGATGGAGAAGCTACTGAGAATAACAGGATCAGATTGGGAGCATCAGCAAATGCAGAAATGAATTGGTAGGCTCGGAATGTTGGGAGTGGGGAGCTGTCCCAAATGCCCTGGCCAAAGAACCCGGGAGTCTAGGGAAAGGCGCCAGGTGAGAGGGGACTTCAGGACTTGGGGCTGATTAGATAGAGAACTTGGGAAGAGCAATCAAGGGTGACATGCAGGGTGGTAGCCAGGTTTACCTGGCAGATGGAGGTGCTTTCTACAGAGATAAGGCACCTCCTGGAAGAGTAGACAGGGATGCGGAGATAAGTTCAGTCTTGGTTGAGTTTGAGTTCTTTGTCAGCCATACAAGTTGAGGTGCTTTGGGAGCAACTGTAAGTAGAATGCTAAATCACTTCAGTCGTGTCCGACTTTGCAACCCTATGGACTGAAACCCACTAGGTTCCTCTGTCCATGGGATTCTCCAGGCAAGAACACGAGTAGGTTGCCATTTCCTTCTCACTATATGTAGAGTCAGAGCTAATTCCAAATCATAAATATTGATATGAGAGTCCTCTGCATGTGGGGGCCACAGAAATGAGAGTGGAGGAGACTGGAAAAAAAAAAACAAACCAAGAGCACCCAAGTATAAACCTGGAAGCCAGTGACTTTTTAGTAGTGGATAGGAAACAGAGGCCCAAGAATAAGTAGTCAGAGAGGTAGGATGGAATTCAGAGAGAGATTTGTAAAAAGCACGGATAGTTCCCAATAAATGCTGGTTGGATGAATGACTACATTCTCAGTTGAACCCAGCATCTTGTCGTCAAAGAAATAATACATTGGTTGTTGAGAAGTGCTTACTTCTGTCCACATTAATGTATACATAGTCTAATTATTTTCTGACTATGAAAGGAACACATGTGCATTGTAAAGAGACTTAACAACTATACTGACTGTTCACTTTGTGCCAGGCTGGGTACCGGGGATACACAGGAAGTAAGACACAGTTCTTACCGTTGGGAGACTCACAGGCTGTTGGGAAAAAGTATCGGCATCAAGAAAAATATGGTAAATGCTATGAGGGGGCTAAGCTTGGGGGTTCTGGGACCCAGAGGGGCAGGAGGGAGGGGTTGGGATGCTTCTGGGGACAGGTGATGCCTGAGCTGAGCCTCTGAGGCCAAGTAGGGAGTGACCAAGTGAGCAGGGGAAAGGGAAGTGCATTCCAAAGACAGAAAGGAGGGGGGCAGAAGGGGATACCCTGGAACCACAGTCAGGTTAGCTTGGGAACCAATCCAAGGTGAGGAAGCAGGGATGAGGAGGCAGCACTGGCGAGATTAGGGGGGTTGGCAGGGGCGGGTGCGACAGGTGGGACCACGTTAAGGAGATTGAACTTTATCCTGGAGGCAGCTGGGAGTAACAGAAAGGTTTTAAGCAGGAGAGTTTTCATTGTAGCAGGAAAATGATGCAGCAGGTTGACAGTATTTTTTTTTTAAGATTTTTTTTATAGTAATGCTCTGCTCCTTCTGAATTTTAGAACATTCCCACACCTGTTATTCATTTGCTCTTCATAACAGTTTTGGAAGGTTGCTAGAGCAGAGTTTATATCATTTTAGTAAAAGAGTTGAGACTCAGTGGGATTAGGTCACAGCCTGGGGTAATATCAAGAAATGGCTAAGAGCTGAGCTCTGGGGCCAGGCAAGCCAAAGTTCATGTCCCACCTCTGCTACTAATCAACTGTGTGTCCTCTGGCCTCTCTGAGCTCAGTGTCTTAAACTGTAAAATGGATATAATCATGGGGCCAACCTTTTAGGTCCAACCACTTGAAATTCACTCACTTACCAAAGTGAACTAAAGAGCCTTCTGATGAAGGTGAAAGAGAGTGAAAAAGCTGGCTTAAAACTCAACATTCAAAAAACTGAGATCATGGCCTCTGGTCCCATCACTTCATGGCAAATAGATGGGGAAACAATAGAAGCAGGTGACAGACTTTATCCTGGGAGGCTCCCAAATCACTGCAGACGGTGACTGCAGCCATGAAATTAAAAGATGCTTGCTCCTTGGAAGAAAGTTATGACTAACATAGACAGCACATTAAAAAGCAGAGACGTTACTTTGCCAACAAAGTTCCATCTAGTCAAAGCTATGGTTTTTCCAGTAGTCATGTATGGATGTGAGAGCTAGACCGTAAAGAAGGCTTAGCACTGAAGAATTGGTGCTTTTCACCTGTGGCATTGGAGAAGACTCTTGAGAGTCCCTTGGACTGCAGAGAGATCAAACCAGAGTGTCCTAAAGGAAATGAACCCCAAATATCCATTGGAGGGACTGATGCTGAGGTTGAAGCTCCAATAATTTGGCCACCTGATGCAAAAAGCTGACTCACTGGAAAAGACCCTGATACTGGGAAAGATTGAAGGCAAGAGAAGAAGGGGACACAGAGGATGAGATGGCTGGATGGCATCACCGTCTCAATGGACATGAGTTTGAGCAAGCTCCAGGAGATGGTGAAGGACAGGGAAGCCTGGCGTGCTGCAGTCCATGGGGTCACAGAGTTGGACATGCCTGAGTGACTAAGCAACAATAACCAAATATCTACTGAGCTTCCAGTCTATGTTGGCACTGTGGAGGCACTGGGACTCCAGCAGGGAACAAGAGAGATGAGATCCTGGTTCACAGTGTACTGGAAAAGATAAATATCAACCAAGAGCTTCCCTGGTGGCTCAGCAGTAAATAATTTGCCTGCTAGTGTAGGAGACTTGAGTTCGATCCCTGGATCAGGAAGACCCCATGGAGGAGCAAATGGCAACCTGCTCCAGTATTTTTGCCTGGGAAATCCCATGGACAGAGGAGCCCAGCAGGTGACAGTCCATGGAGGGCTGGGGGATCACAGAGAGTTGGACATGACTGAGCACACTTGAGCATTATGAATAAACGAACAGATTCTAAGCATCTCTACCACACAGTAAGGCAGGTACCATCATTATCCCCATTTTACAGATGAAGAGATTGAGACCAAAAGAATAAGAGATCATGCTGCCCATAAGCAGCTGGGCTAGGACTCAGGCCAGAGCACTCTGGCTGCAAAGCCTCTGCTCTTTACAGCACTAGGCTGCCTCAGATGTTCAGACCATCAGAATGGCATTTTAAAAAGATCATTCTGATTGCCAATGAGTAAGGCGCAGGCAGAGTCGAGTGGAGTAAGATTAGAACCTAAGACGGGTTCCATGAGAAAGCACAGAAATCCCTTGGCACAGTGCCTGCTGCAGGGAGTGCCCAGTCACATTAGATGTAAATATTTTCACCATCATCGCAAGGCAACAATGAAGTCAGGCCTGGAAGCCAGGCACCCTGACATACAGCCCGGTGCTGAAGCATTTCTCCTTCCTGACTCCTGTGGTCCTCATCCTGATAGGAACTCACCTTCTAACCCTCTTCCCCCAAGGGTTCTACCAGTCTAAGTCCCTGTTGGATGATGAAAATGCCAGCAAGGAGCCGGTGTTCAACCCCGAAGCGGTCATCGCCCACTGCTTCAAACAGTTCAAGCAGGAGGACTTCCACCTGCCCAGGAGCCGCCGGCGGGTCATCATCCTGCCACAGAAGGAGGCTCCGAAGCCTGTCCGTCCCACGCCCCAACTCCAGACTCCCCTGGAGCCCACCCCCAGCCCCAAAGCCCCGGAAGTCGGGGACACCCAAGAACAGCCAGAGGATCCGAGGGCGTGGCTCGGACAAAGGCTGAAGATGCGGAAGGACCTGGAATCGTTTGGCAACGTCGAGAGGTGGCTGCAGAACAAGGCCAACCTCACGCTGTCCGAGGCCAAGGTCCTACGTGACATCCACAAGAAGCAGCCCGTGGCTCGGCTGCCGAGCCAGCTGGCCATGATCAGGGACACCGCGGTAAGCAGCCCCGTTTGCCAGGCGCAGACACTCTGGGTGTTAGGGGCTTGCTGTCACTCATTCCCTCAGACTAGGAAGGGTGGGGATCTTTCACCCTAACTCCCACCATCCCCGCTCCCAGTCCAGGGGAGTCCTGGGACAGAAGTCCTGAAAAGGAGGTGTACTTGTGATCTTTTGTTGGGCTTCCCTGGTGGCTCAGACAGTAAAGAATCCGCCTGCAATGCAGGAGACCCGGGTTCCATCCCTGAGTCAGGAAGATTCCCTGGAGAAGGGAAGGGCACCCCACTCCCGTATTCTTGCCTGGAGAATCCCATGGACAGAGGAGCCCAACGGGCTGCAGTCTGTGGGGTCGCAAAGAGTAAGATGCGACTGAGCGCGCGCGCACACACACACACACACACGTACACACACACCCCGCCATGTGTTCACAGGGCTATTGTGAAGATCACAGTTGTGAGACTGGAAGAAAGTCTTATAAATCTTTTCTTTTCTAAGAAAATCTTTTACAACATTTGTATATGAATTTGTGTGTATATACATATTGTTCCCTCTATAAATATGAAGACAGAAGCTCAGTGAGGCCACACATTGTCCAAGCCCAGAGAGATAGTAACTGGCAGTCAGTAGCCAGAGCCCTCATCTTCCAAATGCATCCAACACAGACACTTGAAAATTCTCCCAGTTTAGGTAAAGCTGGCATAAGAGGTGAGATAACTTGGGTTTAAACCCAGCTCTGCTACTTCCTAGCCATATGATCTGGGCCTCGGTTTCCTCAACTCTTAAATGGGGAGGACCAATGTGCCTGCTTCCCACGGTTGCTGCAACATCCAAATGGATTAATATATATAAGGTGCCTGAGACATGCCGAGCGTATAGTGAGCCCTCGTTCAACGTTTGTCATTTTTATTATTATTGCAGAATTACCGGTTTCATTTGGGTTAGCCCCCAAACTTCAGAGTCAGTCCTTGGTGTAATCATAGTCAAAACCCAACTTTCATGGTTCTCACACACCCTTTCCTGCCAACAGCACAGCCTCTAGGTATAAGCACAGGACTTGGGTTAGAAATCCACTGCTTACTTGCTGTGTGATCCTGGGCAAGTCGCTTCACCTCGCTGAGCCTGTTTCTTCATTTGGGAAGGGAAGCTTCCCAAAGGGAAGCTAATACCTACTATTGAATTCACGGCATCCTTCTTTTCCATTCAGCAAACCATTACTGCCTGCTTGCACAGGGCTGGGGGCTTTGTTGAGTACAAGCATAGGAGGTGGGGGATGTAGCTGAGTAAGATGTGATCTTGCTCCCAGGGGGTTCACATGTTAGTGGGGGAGGCAGACACAAAAGATTAATGACTCTGCAGTTGCCTCCAGGCCACTGATAGACGCCAGGCCGCTGATAGACTCCAGGCCGCTGAGGAGCTGTAAGCTAGGGAATAGAAAGGCCTTTTGTAAACTGTCAAGTGCTCCACCACACTAACGGAACAGTATTCCTGAGTAGTTTACCCTGCTATCTGTTGGGGGGCACCCCATGGATACCAACATCTGAAGATGCTCGAGACCCTCATATAAAAGGGCAGAGTATTTGCGTATAACCCACGAGCATCCTCCCTTACATTTGAATCATCTCTAGATGACTTAGAATACCTAATATAATGTAAAGGTCATGTGAATAGTTAATACATATCATGTTAAGTATGACATAAATAGTTGACGGCCATGGCAAATTCAAGCTTTACTTTTTGGAACTTTCTGGAGTTTTTAAATCCATGGATGTGGAGTGCACGGACCTGGAGGGCTGACTGTATTCCCGTTTACCTGGAAGGGAGGGGCAGTAGGATTCTGACAGAGAAGGGAGAGGTATTCCAGGCGGGAGGCCCAGGGCCAGAGGCTGGGGAGTAGGGGCAGCAGAGGCCCCAGGCGGCTTCAGGCAGGGGCTCATATTTTGATGCGCTGAGAGCCCAGTGGGATTATGATAGTGACTGGTCTGACAAGAGAGATGGGGATAAGAATGAAGTTCTAGTTCTCATTTTGTCCAAACCTCTTGTGCCTGATGAGAACTTGGAGGCTCAGAGAAGCCAAGCGGCCCAGGCCTCCCGCGGCAGGACGTGCCTGCCGAAAGCCCACGCCCTTTGCCCTGCACCCTGCCATCTGGGTGGCGTGGCTCGGCCTCTCTCTTTCCCATTTCTAAATCTGGGGACCCAGCTCCGTGGTGTCTCCTGAACGCTCCCCTCTGCCCCCCTCTCTTGCCTGTTTCAGAAGAAAAGCCAGAGACCCTCCCGCCGGCAGGTGCCCCAGCTCCGACTGCCCAAACCCCCCGCCCTGTCGACCTTGTACTCCTACCTGCACTGCCGCAAGATCAAGATCCTGGAGCTGTTTCACAAGGTGGACCAGGGCAAGCACCAGATCTCCCGAGAGGAGTTCATCGTGGCTCTCAAGGCGGTAAGCGCCTCCCCTGCTGGCTTGAGTGCCCCCACAGCCCTGCGGCACTATCCTGCTCTGACATCCCCTGCATTATTTGTAAAGCCGGATTGGAACGTGTGGCTTAACCTGAGCCCCCCATCAGACCCCTAAAGCCACCTTGCCCCAGTCTGACCTTGAAAGGCCCTACCTGAGGGGGAAGTCTGTAGAGCCAGCCTTGTAACCAGCCTGCTGCTTAGGGAATCACTGTCTTGCCAGTGAGACCCCAGAACTGAGCACAGAGAGAGCTGGATCTTCAGTCCTGCCTGTAGAACCTTCTAGAGCTTCTGGAACCATCACTAGCATGTGACTCACATAGGGGTATTGTTAAAACACAGCTTCTGTCCCAGTACCTCTGTGTGGGGTCCCAAGATACTGCCTTCTTTTTTTTTGATGGGGAGAGGTACCATGCAGCTTATGGGATCTTAGTTCCCCGACTAGGGATCAAACCTGGGCCCCCAGCAGTGGAAGCAGGGAGTCCTAACCACTGGACCACCAGGGTAGCCCCCTCAGGATGCTGCACGCTAACAAGCTCCCAGCGATGCCCATGGTGTGGGTCCTCAGACCACACCTTGTCGGGTTATTCAAAAATTCAATTTAACTATAAATAAATAAAACTAGAACTCCAGTTCCTCAGGCACAGTGGCCACAGTTGGAGTGCTCAGCAGTTGCTCTGCTGCTGGACCCCTCAGACAGAGCATCTTCCCATCATCACAGGAAGTCCTGTTGGTCTAGCAGAGCTCTGCTAACTCTGGCCCAGGAGTCGAATCCAACTGGTCTCCTGTTTTTTTGTCAATAAAGTTTTATTGGAACACAACACACACATTTGTCTATGCGTTATCATGGCCGCTCTCATGCTAGGAGGGCAGAGTTGAGTAGTGATGACAGAGACCCACATGGCTCCCAGAGCCTAAAATACTTACCATCTGGCCCTTTCTAGAAAAAGTTTGCCGATTCCTGGTCTGGGTGACTTAAACTTTTATATATTTTGAATACATGATACCTTTAAAAAAAACTTTAGGAAAGAAGGGGAATGCTACACTTTTTTTAGTCTAAAATCACCAGCAGTTTCAGGCTTTCATTTTATACCATGTAGCTATCTAAACAACATTTCAAAGCATTTAAAACAAAAAATAAAGGGTCTTTAATTCAACGTCACCAAAAAGTTCAAACACTAAATCCTTTAGCACCAGGTGAGTTCTGATCGTCTTTAAATAAAGCACAGAGAATAACATCTACAGTGTAAAGAAGCTGGCAAAGATACATTTCCTTTCACACTATTTTTTCTTGAATATTCAGTATTGCTGGCAAGTATCGTATTCCTCCAAAGTTTGCCCGCCACCCTTACAAGAGTCCCGGGCATTAGATTTCCGACTCTATTTTACTTCAGTTAAGGGAGGCCTCTGTGTCCCTCACAGACAAGGATGACAGATGTGACATCCTCCTTCCAGTCTGGCACTGGAAGGCTGAGATTGAAATGGAGTGTGCAGGCAGGCCAGAGGAAGAAGTAACAGCCTCTGCAAAGATAGGGACACGTCTGGACCGGGGTTTGGAAGGAGGGATGGGAGCTGTTCAGGCAGAAAGTGGGAAACGCCTGAGTCAAGGCAGAGGGTGGGAAATGTGCAGGGCCCCGGGGAGAGGCTCTGAGCTCCTTCACAGGGACCCTGGATGTGAGCTGGGAGCGCCTGAGGATGAAACTCGATGGGGAGGCGGGGCCAGGCTGGCGAGGCTTTGGCCATCCTAGCAGGACATCTGGAGCCAGGCTGCCCACCTGGGCTTCTCTTGTCTCCTCAGATTGGAGTCCCTCTGAAAAACCAGGAGGTGGAGGACATTGTGGTCTACCTCAGCTCCCTGGGGAAGCACAACAGCATCACGATGGATAACCTGGCCAGCACCTACAAGCAGTGGTCTTTGGCTCGGCAGCAAAGCACCCTGACCATCGCAACAGAGGGTGTGTGTCTGCCTCTGCAGCAAAGCACCCTGACCACCACAACAGAGGGTGCGTGTCTGCCTCCACCCCTCCCCGTGCAGGGAGGAAGCTGACGCTCAGAGAGGCTGACTGCCGGGCCACAGTCTCAAATCTAGAAGGCAGCAGGGCCAGGATCTCATTTCTGCCCGGGGCCGCAGAGGCCTGAAGCAGGCCTGGAAAAGCAGGATGCTGGAGGATGGGAACGGAAACGGGAAGGCTGGGCTGGGTGCGGGAGAGGGAGGAGAAGGCCACAGAGGAGCCCGAAGAAGGGACACCTTCAAGGCACCCGCTCGGCAACACTGGTTCACTGCCCGATGGGCTCTATGGCCGGGCACCCTCTCAGCTCCTCCTTCCTCTGCCTCTTCCCTCCACCCCTAGATTCCAGATCATCCAATGACAGCGGCTCCACACAGAGTTCATCCCCAAAGCAGAAGGCGAATGTACCCCCAGAGGCTCCCAAGATGGACCTGCTGACGGTGCCCGTGGTCGACACGGAGATGGAGGCACGGCCCATGACACTGGAGGAGATGGAAGATGTGGGCAAGCACTACCGAGAGAGGAAGCGGCAGAACAAGGTGCCCACCCCGACAGGAGAGGGACGGGGCTTGGGGACCGGGCAGGCCGGGCCCACATGCCCCACCTTCTGGCCGGGGGAGCTCTGGGGGTCCCAGCTTCCTTACCTCCTCGTTCCCTCTTCTGTCTGTATGAACAACACCTGCCTCCCAAGGTTTCTGATAAGATGAGTTGATATGATGTTTCTGAAAGTCCCGAGTTCCCTTCCTCCAACTGTTGAATCACGACTGACTCCTGAGACCAGGACTGCATGTTCATCACAGCTGGAATCCAAGAACCTGGCCTGGGGCCTGGCACTGAGTAGGCACTCCAGGAACACATGTTGAGTGAAGGAAGGAAGAACTGATTGTATAAATTAATTCACCCAATAAATTTTTATTGAGAGCCTGTGATGCATCAGGCACTGTTCACTAAGTGCTTCCCTGGTGGCTCAGATGGTAAGGAATCTGCCTGCAATGCAGGAGACCCAGGTTCGATCCCTGAGCCGAGATGATTCCCTGAAGAATGGAAATGGCAACCCACTCCAGAATTCTTACCTGGAGAATACCATGGACAGAGGAGCCTGGTGGGCTACATACAGTCCATGGGGTTGCAAAGAGTTGGACACGACTGAAGCGACTTAGCACACACGCAAAGGAGCCTTCTGTATGTGTATACAGTCGCGTGTGCACTTCTATGTAAGGAGCTGTGCACACAGAACCTTGTGCCCGGCCCATTCACATGTTATGCAGGCGTCACCTTGATCAGGGGTGATTTTTCCTCCCCAGTGGCTGACATCAACAGCTGCACTCACGGGCCGGGGGAGGAGAGGCGCCTGAGGCTCCGCATCTGCCTTGGGCCAGGAGGGATGCGAGGAGGAGTGAGTGCCCGCCTCCACTCTCCCCACAGCTGGCCCTCCCCTCCATCCAGTACACGGAGCAGTGCCGCCTGGTGCGCAGCGGGGACAAGCACTTTGACGAGCACTGCCTGCCGACCACAGTCCACGGGGAGATGGGGAGCATCCTCAACAGGTCCCGCGTGGACACCTTCCTGGTCTACCTGCAGTGCTGGAAGGTCTGCGAGGCCCACGGCCTCCCGCTGACCGAGGACATCCTCATGAGAGGTAGGGGCCTCGGGGCTGCTGGGAAGGTGTCAAGGGGGCCCCCAAGCAGGGGGCCAGGGTGGCAGCCACCTGAGGCTTGTCCTTCCCCAGCCGACGAGCACCCAACCACACCACGGAGACGCTGGGGAGAAAGGGGGCTGGGGGAAGAACAGCCCCACCGGGTTCGCTTTTATTTATTTGGGGCTGTGCTGGGTCTTCGTTGCCACGCGGGCTTTTTCTCTAGGTGCGGGGAGCGGGGGCTGCCCTCTAGCGGCAGTGCACGGGCTTCTCATGGCGGTGATTTCTCCCATTGTGAAGCACGGGCTCTCGGGCACAGGCTCAGCAGTTGAAGGCGCACGGGCTTAGATGCTCTGCAGCACGTGGGATCCTCCCAGACCAGAGATCAAACCCGTTGTCCTCTGCACTGGGCAGGCAGATTCCCGTCCCCTGTGCTACCAGGGAAGTCTCCTGGTTCGCTGTGAGAGGGGATTTGACAGCCCTGCAGGTCCCACACTCTGCTCCTTAGGCCCAGAGTCCAGGTTCCCCAGCCTAGGGAAGGGAGCACCAGGACTGGAGGTCCAGGTGAGGGAGCCAGAGGTGGGCCAGGAGGAACAGTCCCGAATGAGCACCGACCATCGTATCGATGTGGGAAATACGTCGGTGTTATAAGGAGTGAATCTGTGCATGTGATGAGTTGTTAAGATGAAATAATGTAGTTATAGCATAATTATTCGGTATTCATATTTACTGACAATAAGAGCCATTTCCTTAAGCAGATAAACTGTTGTAGGATCAGGGAAAAGATGGTTAAAGAATGGGACTTGCGAACAATGCATTGTTTCATTTAATATTTACATCTAATATATTTGTTTACAAATATGCTTTTGTCCTTGGGAACTGTGATTGCATGATAAAGGGAAACTGTTTTGTTATTCCTAAGTATGAATTAGTTTGCTTATTAGAGTAGGCGATTTCGGACCGGAAGCCTGGCTGGGAGAGGTAACCGCAAACGACACAAGGAGTGTTCCAAACCCACTCGTCTCAGCCAGGCCTGTTTCTTGGTGCTTCTGCCACACAGAGAGAAGAATGCACGGGGAGACGGGTTCTGTGGAAGCCCTTTGCCCTCTGCTGAGCCCACAGGTCTCAATCCTGAGCTCTCACACTGGTCCCGCCCTCTGCTTGGGGCAAGAGCTGTGTTTCCATGTACCCAAGCAGATCTGAACCCTCCACTCCTAGGTGGACTGTGTGCTTCTGAGACACAGGGCAGAGGAGCGGCCCCATAGGCCCCTGATGACCATGTAATGATGCTGGCATCTCGCATTTATGAAGTACGTGTTCAACGGGCCAGTCGCTGCTGCACTGGAGGGCAGAGGTTTTCCTGTTGGAACCTCGCAGGAAGGAGCTGTGGCCGTTCTGGGCTGTGGTTTTCTGAGAAAGGGACACACAGAGGGTGCCGTGACTTCCCTGAGAACAAGAGTTAACAGTCACAGTTGGTTGTTTTCCATTCCCCCCCCCCCCCCCCGCCCCGGGAGGGGAAACAAACGCTCAGTGTAGAGGACCTTGGGTCTTGTATTAGTTTGGTAGAACTGCTGTAACTAAACACCACAGACTGGGGACTTACACAGCAGAAAGGTATTTTCTCACCATTCTGGAGGCAGACAGTCCAAGATCAAGGTGCTGGCAGGGTTCATGTCCTCTGAGATCGCTCTCCGTGGCCTCCAGACAGTCACTGTCTGGCTGTCTAGTCACACGGTCGTTTCCGTGCACACATGCGCCCCTGCTGTGTCTCTGCGCCCACATTTCCTCTGCTAAGGACACCAGTCAGACTGGATGCAGCCCTTCCTTAGTGGCTTCATTTTAGCTTTATCACCTCTTGAAAGGCCTCATGTCCAAATACAAATTCTAGGGGTCAGAGCTTCAATGTATGAATTTGGGGGGATACAAGTCAGGCCATAAAAGGTCTATACAGGAGGAAGTGGCCAAGGGCCTTCAGGAACACAGGCCAACCAGCCTAAATGGTCACTGTCTCCCGCACAAGCTGCACACCCCTCGCCTGGGCAGCCGCTTGCCGCCGTCTGGGCCAGGAGGGCAGAGATATGGCAGGTGACCCCACAGCTCTCGACCCTGACTTTTATCCTCCCTCCCTCCTTCCTCGGGGAGCCTCATGCTCCCAGATCACCTGGGCTTGGCGTGCGGTGGGGCTGCAGGTGTTCTAAAATGCAGGCAGGATTCCCAGGCACACGACGGCTCCTGCGGGCTAGGTCTCGCCCCCAGACATGCCGGCTGGTCCGTCCCCACCAGAGAGGATCGAGGCTTTACTGAGTCTCTCCACCACCGGCTTTTGCTGGCTCCTGGGCCTGCACACAGCTGAGCTTCACCTGTCTGCAGGATCCCTCACTCATGAGCACATAGGCACATCTGTGGGTGGGCTTCCTTTTGCTTCTGACTGGTCTGAAATGGGAAAGACGCTATGCTGTCCTGGCCACTGTCTGTTGCCTGTCCTTAAGACAGAGACCAGAAGCACAAACCCTGGCACTTCCAGGTCTGTGCCTGAGGCTAGAGCTTGGTGGGCTCAGATCCCAAACCTCAAGCTCATGGGCCAGACTTCTAGAACATCGAGGCATTTCCCCTCTCCACTGAATATAGCTTTATTGTTCTGCTCCCCCTAATTTTATAGATAAATCTTGCTCATTTACATTTTTGAAAACAAAACAAAACAAAATCCCCCAGCCAGAGTTGACCACCAATAATATTTAACGACTGTCCTTTCACAAATCTCTTTTTCTTATTTATTTGCTATTCACATGGATTAGCTCTATAAGTCATTTTTTAAAAGTCCTATATGTATATACATTAAAAAATGTAGTTTAAAGATCATGTAAACCTTTTAAAAATGATGATGTTGCCCATCTCCCCCTTCCCTACTCTCCCTTCTCACCTGTACAATCCCTGCCCTCTGCCCAAATAAACATTAAAACCTTGGGACTTCCCTGGTGGTCCAGTGGCTGAGACTCCATGCTCCCACTGCAAGGGGCCTGAGTTCACCCCTAGTTGGGGAACTAGATCCCAGATGCTGCAACTAAAGATTGAAATTCCCTGGCAGCTAAGACCTGCTGCAACCAAATAAATAAATATCAAAAAAATATAAAAAGTCTTGGACTTCCCTGGTGGTCCATTTGTTAAGATGCTGAGCTTCCAAAGCAAGGGGCATGGGTTCCATTCCAGGTCGGAGAACTAAGATCCCACAAGCCTCTCAGCCAAAATAGATAACGTAAATAAAGAAATAAATTTGTGTTGGCCAGATAAGGAGGGGGCATTCTAAGCAATAAACTGTAGTTGATTCACCAACTAAAAACAAACAAACAAAAAAAACCTTAAAAACAATGAATAACCTGGAGAGTGAACCTCCACCACTGCATCCAGAACATGAGACGCTGGGGCGAGCCCTGCTCGGCAGTGGCAGAAGTGCTGCTTCTGCACGAGAAAACCCACCACCCACCGAGTCTAAGTTAATCCAGTGATGTCTTGGGTGAGGCCTCCCTCCCTCCTTCAGGGACTCCTGAGCAGGCGGCCCCTGCAGAGCAGGGTGTGGGGCCACGCTCCCTCCTACCTGCCCCCAGGCCGCGGGGCCACCGCCGCCCTGGTTCTGAACAGGCGCCCTCATCTCTGGTCCCCTGAGTGGTAGCCTGCCAGCCCCACTTCCCGACAGCATGCTGCCAGGACGCACTCACCACCATCAGGGAGCGGGTGTGCTGGGGAAGGACTCGGGGACCTGCTGCACTATTTTTTGCAACTTGCTGTGAACCTACCATCATTTAAAAATAAAAAGTAAAGGGACTTCCCTGGTAGCTTAATGGTTAAGCCTCCAAGCTTCCCGTGCAGGGAACTGTGGGTTTGATCTCTGGTCAGGGAACTAAGATCCCACGTGCCACTGGAGACCAAAAGAAAAAGTAAATAAATAAAGTAAAAAAAAAAAAAAAATGTATATAAGGAAAATCTTTTCAAACAAGAATGTGAATTTGTTTTTAAAAATAGCCCCCCTCGGCCCCAAAGGCTGGGGTTGGGGACGGGTCTCGGGCTGACAGGCCATGTTTCTCCTCCTGCTTACAGCCCTGATGTACCCAGGGGACAAGATCATTTTCCAGAAGGATGAGATGCGCCCGATCCGGCAGCCAGGAGGCTACTACTCAGACTTCAAGCCCTTCACTGAGAACCTGGCCCTGGTCCGGCCCCAGGGCGTTCCCGTGCCTGTGCCTCAGAAGAAGCCTGACAAGCTGAGTGTCAGCCCCTCCTCCTCCGCCCTGCGCTCCTGCCCACTGATGCCCCATGGCTGGGGTGGTGGTGGGCAGTTACAGGCGGGTCACAGGGCAGTGTCTGTGTCCTTACCCGGCATGTCCAGCTCACCTGATCCCCACGGACTGGCCGCGTGTCCCCCCGGCACGTGTCTCCCCAGCCTTCTTGCCTCACCCCCATGCAGCCCTCCTGACTACATCCTACACGACCTCAAGGTCTCTGGAAAAGGTTAAAAAGAAGGACTTCTTAGAGAAACCGGGGAGGCCTCTTCACGAATCGTGGGCTGGGTGTAGGGCCCCTGCCAAGGACAGTGGTGGCAACCCCTCCTCTGCCTTCTCTAGCAAAATGTGGGCTTGCACACCCCTGCCCAGAGAAAAGAACTCTGCCCTGGGGCCTCCCCTGACCCTCAGATCAGCCCAATGTCTCTCTAAGAGAATGTCCTGCTTTGTCAGGAGGTGATTGGCGAGCAGGCTACCACCAGCCAGCTTTGGTGGGGACTGCAGAGTGGAAATGGCAACCCACTCCAGTGTTCTTGCCTTGAGAATCCCAGGGATGGGGGAGCCTGGTGGGCTGCTGTCTATGGGGTCGCAGAGAGTCAGACGCGACTGAAGCCACTTAACAGCAGCAGCAGCAGCAGAGTGGAGGGAGGGAGGGGAGAAGGGGCAGCTGACCAGATACCGTGACGGGGGAGGGGCTGAGGACCTGCCCACACTGTCCGTTGCTGCCAGATGCCTGCTTGGGTGGTCTGGCCAGACAGCCGGGGTGGGAAAGCAGTGGAGCAATCTGCTCCACTGACAGACCAGAGGTCAAATGGACCGTTACCTCGCTTACTGAACCTTAGCATGTTCATCTGTAAAATGGGCCTGACAGCTCTACCACACACACAGTGAGGACCCTTAGCACCTGAGCACTGATTGTCATAGCCTATCCCTTCAGGCCATTCTTGAGTGTAGGAGTGGGCTTCGCCTGCAGGTGGAGCTGGCCACAGTCCTGGCAGGGAAGAGCTGAGGGTGAGCTGGGCAGCTGGTCACCTAGAGAGTCCTCTCTGATCCCCTGCATGGCTGCCACCAAGTCCTGAGCCATGAACCTCAAAAAACTGAGAAAGTGACTTCTGTCCTGCTCTGACAGGCCCCAGTTATAAAGGATAGAGGTCCCCCAGGGCGGGGGTGGACTGGTTTCATTGGCTACTTAGCATGCCTTGTCAAAGATTCTGAGGCAGATGCAGGCTTGCTGGGAAAGAGTGCTGTGGTGATTAAGTGATGTCTACCAGGCCCCAGATTTGGGGCGTTACCTTTTACCACCCTTGTCCTCAAGGCGGGATTCAGCTCTGGAGGGCAAGTGGGAGTCGCAGGCGCAAAAAGGATTCAGATGATTGAGCATGTCTCGTAATGACTTGAGAGGTCTCCGTGCTGGGGAACGAGAAACCCGAGGCCCCCACAAGGGGACTGACTGGTCCCAAGTCGCCCAACCAGCGAGGCTAGGAACCCAGCGCTGCCATCCTGTCTGCCTCCCCAGTAGGGCCCCAGAGATCTAGACACTCCAGTTCACCGTGTGTTCCACTGGAGCATGGCGGACTGTCAGGGCCCCGAACAGGGAGAAGTTCTCTTTCCAGGGCTCTGGTCTGGATTCAGAGGTGGGCCCCCATCACCCTGACATACTTACTCCCTGAGGCCCCACTGACCTGGATTTCCTGTCTCCTGACGAGATACCTCTCTCTCTCTCCTCCACCAGGAAAATGCCGAAGAAAATCAAGAAAATCAATTTTAAGGAATTTGAGGAATTCACCAGGTCTGTAGTGATCATCGAACTCTGGGGGGGGGGGGGGCAGGTGGGAGGAAGGGACCCAGGACTCGAGTATTGCAGGGTACATGGGACCCAGCATGCAGGAATCAGTGCCCAGGAGCTGAGGATCTGTAAAGTGACCCTTAAGTGTGCCAGAGGCTTCCCTGGTGGCTCAGCAGTAAAGAATCCACCTGCAGTGCAGGAGCCTTCAATCCCTGGGTCAGGAAGATCCTCTGCAGAAGGGCATAGCAACCCACTCCAGTATTCTTGCCCAGAGAATCCCATGGACAGAGGAGCCTGGCAGGCTACAGTCCATGGGGTCGCAGAGAGTCAGACACGACTGAAGAGACTTAGCACGCATGCACACACAAGAGTGGCAGGCAGACACTGCTTCCCACTCGTTAATTCACGTAAACCCTCTCCACAACCCTATGAAGTTACGCTTAGCATTCCCATTTCACAGAAGAGGAAACTGCCGTACAGGAAGGCTGACTACCTTGCTCCAAGTCACGGATCTATTAACTGGTAGAGCAGAGATTTGGACCCAGGTGTGCTGACTCCAGCGGCTGCCCTCTGAACAGCACGTGACAATGCCTCTACAGAACAGGTGGTGTGCGTGTTAAGAGTCTGGATTTAGAGACAGCCGACTGGCAGTCAAGCCCACCCCCCGCCACTTGCCAGCTGTGTGGCCTTGGGGAAATGACTTCGCCCCTCTAGGCCTCCGGGAGGCAGACAGGACAACAGAGTACTAGAGTGCTTAGTACAGAGCTGCACCTCCGCTGGGGAAGGAGCCCCAGCTGCCCCCTGTCTCCGTGACGACTGTCTCTGTCTTCTCCTTCCCCAGGAAGCTGAAGGAGAAGAAGCCCAGCAGTCCGCAGCTAACCCATCCCAACTTCTTCTGGCCGGGTCACCTCCTGGACAAGCTGCGGCTCTACCTGCCCACTGTGACCATGGACCGGAGCCTGGCCATCTTCAGCTGTGTCCAACAGCGGCCCCACGTCTACCCGGCCACCTACCACCCCGACTGCTGGTGGCCCATTAAGGACGTGAATTACATGACCTATGCCTATTACGATGCCCACAAGATCTATCACATCAACTAGAGTGGCCCAGGTGTCACCAGACCTAGCCATCCTGGGGCCAGGTACCAGCGCAGCTAGCAGCCCAGAGCTGTAGACGCAGGGAGGGCGTTAAAGAGCCAGGCAAGAGAAGTCGTTTCAGTGGGAAGGCCTGGGCCAGCTGTCTCCAGACAAAGCGTCCAGTGTCTCAGAGCGTGGATGTGTCCAGGGGAAGATGTGGTTTTTGAGTGTCTCCCTCTCCTGACCTCTGTCCTGTTGAAATAAAACTGGGTTGAGGTTTTCCTCATTTCACCTGTGATTCAGCTGATGTAATTTCCAGATTCAGAAGCTGTGGCTAGAGGGGTGTTGGAAAGCTGGGGTCCAAGGTCTGGGGAAAACAGCAGGCACATTTCCTGGAGTGTTGATGGGGGTGCCAGCATGACCTCTCCAGCCACTCATCCCGGACCTCAGTGCCCACCAGGAAGCAGCAGGTAGTGTGGGTACCCCTGTGCCCTCCTCTTGAAATAAAATAAGCATGTCCCTCATCCCCCTCAAGACTGAGCCCTTTGGGTCACTACTTCCAAAACTCTTGGGCCTTTCGCAACTGCAAGCATACTCCCTGGTTCATGAGCCCTTCCCGACTCACCCATCTGACCCGGTCAAGACCTTTTCCATCACGACACACACCCTGTGGGCTGCTGTTAGCTCAGTGCCTCTGTGCTGGGCATCCCACCTGACTCCTTCAGCCACAGGACAAACAGGATTCCTGAGGTGTGGTGCCGCCAGCGATGTGATTTTGGACAAGACATTCCCTTCACAACTCCCATCTCACGTCTCCGGGTGTCCTCACACTCCCCCTCCACAGTCAAAATCTCACCAAGGAGTTGTCAACACTCCCTTCCCTTCTCACCCATCACGCAGTCAACAACACAATCAATCCATCTCAGCTTCTGTCTCCGTCTGGCTGTGTAACTACCAAGATCGCTGATGACAAGACATCCGTATTGTGTTCGGGTCTTGGAATCAAAAGCCGTTTTCTTTTCTCTTGAAATTTAATTTTGACATTAATGTTAAAAACAAAAGCTAAAATTCAACAAACCGAGAACAATGAATAACCAGACCATCTAGTCTAGCCTAATGGTTAGAAGTGTGTGTGTGTGTGTGTGTGTGTGTGTGTGTGTGCGCGCGCGCGCGCCCGCGCGCAACCCACCGAATGAGTGTTTTAACAGTCTACGTGAGAGAATTATTAGGAAGTCTATGTTTTGCTCTCTCCTGGCCACAAGGAGGCGCACTTCGGAAAGAAACGCGGGCGGAAATAATCTGAAAATTGGATTATCCTCCGGAGGGACGGCTTCAATTCCTGGCGGAAGTGAATGCCGCCTCACCAGGTCTTGGAAGTTCCAAAAAGAATTTCAAATTTTTATGCGGTCCCAACTGAAGGCATGAAAATTTTTAGTGCTACTCCTAGATACTAATAACTAGGAAAACACAGGCAGCCTCGGCTTTTTTTCAGTATTATTTCTCTGACGTGTCTTTAGTATCTTTGAAGGGCTAAACGCCGGAAGTGCTTGCCTTTTCTCCGTCAGGATGCGAAGTGACGTCCCATCGGCCCCTGCGCGGCACCGTCCTCTCTCTTCCCCGGCGCTGCCTACGGAGGTGGCAGCCATCTCTGACTCGGTGAGTGTTAATCGTTGGCCATCCGCGTCTCTGCGGCCTGCCTCTGGCCCCTTCGCCGCCTGTCGGGAAAGCTCGTCCTTCCCAGCAGTCGTTTGGGTGGGCATTGCCCTTCTTGGTTGGCTGGAGTGCGTACAAGTTCCGAGCGAAGCGGCCCGGCGGGTGATGGAGGTTCGCTTCCCAGGGCCGCTTGTGCTCCAACGGAGGCCGCCTGGGGTCAGTCAGAGTTGCGGACAGCTTGTTTGAGCCCTGGGGGCGCAGGGCGCTGGTTGGGGCCAGACTATGCGGGGGTCCTAGGGGGCTGTGGAGCGACTGGGAGGGTTGCGGCCTGATTGCCCTGGCTCGAGTCCTCGGATCACCTCGCTCAGCCCTGTCTACTCACGTGTATTTGTCTGTTTGCACTGTTCGGCGCTCCTCCTCCTGTTTCTGGCTCTGGAGTTGCTGCTGTGGCGGGACCGCCAAAAAAAGCCGAGCTGCGAGCCGAATAGTGTAGTTAACCGAAATTCTGGTAGCGGGTCAGGATCTCTGGGAATGTGAAACTGCGTCTTGACCTTTGAGGATGCCCCTTTTGGCGGCATTCTCTCTTGGCTCTGACTGAGCAGGCTGACCCCCTAACCTCCCAGGATCGCATCTGGAGAATGGCTTGTATTCTGCCAGCTTCGGAGTCGGGAGGGAAAGCAAGCCTGGCAGAGGTACCCATTCCATTCCCAGTTTGCTCAGTATCTGGTGATTGGAAGACACTCTGCAACAAGAGTTCAAGCCCCCGGGTCAGGGCGAGAAAGCCTCCTTCCAAGAAGTCATCTTTGACGTGGTCTCTTGCCTCTTTCTTGAAGGCATCATGGCCGCCCTCAGACCCCTCGTGAAGCCTAAGATCGTCAAAAAGAGGACCAAGAAGTTCATTAGGCATCAATCAGACCGATATGTCAAAATCAAGGTATGTGGCCCAGGATGGAAGTGTGTGTTGGGTGAAGATAGATGGTTCCTAAACAGGCTGTTGGGTTTCTGAGTTTTGCTAGATGACTGGTCTGGCTGGTGGCAGGGCTCTCTAGAACCCCAGGTGTCCCTGCCTCACCGCCACTCAGTCCCTTGATGTGTAAATTGGAATTTAAATGACACGGGGCATGGGCCTGTTTTGAGGTATCTAGAAGCTTATATTAGTTACATCTCAGGTGGCTTGATGACAATATGAGGGAGAGATTATATTTACTGCATAGGTGGGAAAACTTAGGTACTGAGTGTGATGTTGAAAGCCAGGCTCCTCATCTTAATACACAGGCCCCTCACGGTTCATGGATATGTAGCCTGCTTTTTCTTTGCTTGGAAGGGGTGTGAATGTAGGTGTGTATTTATGCTGGTCAAATGTAGGAGCTCCTATGAAATCCTGTTACCCAAAGACAACTAGATGGCATATTTTCTTTTCATCTGGCCCTCTTTTTTCTCCTGAAGGCAGAGTTGGTGTCTTCACAGACACTAACAATGTGTTTTCTTTCAGCGGAACTGGCGGAAGCCCAGAGGCATTGACAACAGGGTGCGCAGAAGATTCAAGGGCCAGATCTTGATGCCCAACATCGGTTATGGGAGCAACAAGAAAACCAAGCACATGCTGCCCAGCGGCTTCCGGAAGTTCCTGGTCCACAACGTCAAGGAGCTTGAGGTGCTGCTGATGTGCAACAAGTGAGTTGGGTCTCACCTCTGGGTTCAGGTGTCAGAAGCCAGCCTGTGAGATCGGTTTGGGCAGGCAACTCTAGACCTTCTAGAATGCATTTGGAGGAGTCTTGTGTCCTCAGGAGCTTGGAGGATGCTTGTTGGGGACTCCAGAATGTTTCCTTTGCTGGGGGGCAGTGGGGGGGGTGCCCTGAAATTGTAGAGGCCTGGGACCTGAAAAGAGGTAATGGCTTTGCTTGGCACTGCTGCATCCTCTGGCAGTGGTTTTCAGAATATTACTTATGTGGGGGAAGGGGCAGGGATGAAATAGAGACCCCAGACCCAAGGGATCCTTAGTGCTGTGGCCACAGGAATCTTCAGAGGGCTACAGGAGTAGAGGAGTTGCTGCCTCGTTTGGGGAGAGCCCGCAGGCAGAGGACAGCACGTGTTCTGAGGAATGTAGACACTTGGGGAGCACTGTGTATAAATGACCTATGGTTTTCTTAGGGCAGTGGGATGAGAAAAGCTTTTTCATGGGGGGTGATTAGACAGTTTTGATCTGGATTGGGGGAAACGGTATGTTTTGGTTAAGCGGAGGAGAGTGTGTTTTCTTCCCCTACCTGTAGTAATTGCAGGCACAAGTAACAACCAACCAGTATTCTCACTTACCGTTGAGATTCTCTAGGTCAGGAAGTTAGGCATTAAAATGTTGGAAGTATTTTGGAAAGGATGGGCTTAGGAATTAATGTTGGATGCCCAGAGCGCACGGAGTTAGCAGGTTGGTAGAGAACTGTGACAGAATGGTTCGGTTTAATCCCTTTTGTGTAGCAAAGATTGTGGTGCATATGTTGCCAGTTGCCATAAAGATAGGTGTGTTTTAAATAGTACCTTGGCAGTCTGTTATCAATAGCCACAGAAATACTCTGCATCTAATTCACAAATTCCATTTCTGGGCATTTATCTTTAAATAACTGAAACTTAAGTTGATCATTGCAGTAACTGAACACATCACTGTGATCGTGCTTATTAAATACACATGGATGAGGACCTGAGTGTTTTGTTGTTTTTTTTTTAAAGATGGAAAGTGTGATACAACTTAAGTCTCCTTTAAGATAATTGCATGAGTAGACTTTAAAACAAAGCAGTTCTCTGTCTGGATTGGTTTGTCTCTTACTGTGAAGCTATTTTCCTGCAGAGTTCTTAACTCTGCCTGCTGCCTTTAGAGTCTGCTGAAATTCCTCCAGGGGTGTAGAGTGTCTTGTCTTAATCCACTGTTAATGGCATTTCCTTGCTGAAATGTGCTCATGATGAAATGTGCTCATGAGACCAATTTGTTGCCAACCTGGGGTGGGATGTGGCTGCAAAGGAATGAATAGACCAGTACCTGCCAAGTGCTCAGGAATTGTTCAGTGTTGTCATTCACTGAGTGAGTCTAGACATTGTTACTTTTCAGCTTGAATTTTGTCTGTAGCAAATGATGCTTATGGTCTGGGCGGGCAGCCCTTGGCTTAATCAGACTGTTGCATTTTGGTTGTTAGTTGCTTTGCAGAAGGTTTACCTGAACTTTTCACTGGCAAGGCCAAGCTCCCTGAGACTGCCTTGAGCTGTGCAGGTTGGCCCAGAGGGCTGAGCCATCCTGGCCTGGGTGGGCCTTGGTTTCCCTGTCTGTAAAATGGAGGTGATGCCTGGGTTACAAGGCTGCTGGCAGGATTCAGTGAGAGGAGTCACTACCAGGGAACACTTAGGAGCTTGCTGCTACTACCATGGCATTAGGTGAGTCTGCAGCCCCTGCCTTTAGTGCTGTGGCTCTAAAAGCAAAGGAGCCAAAGCTCTCGCCCTCCCACTGGAACACTGCGTGCCTTCCAGGCAGGCCTCCTTACTGTGTACTGATTGTCTCTCCCAGATCTTACTGTGCTGAGATTGCTCACAACGTCTCCTCCAAGAACCGCAAGGCCATTGTGGAAAGAGCAGCCCAGCTGGCCATCAGAATCACCAATCCCAATGCCAGACTGCGCAGCGAGGAAAATGAATAGACAGCTCGTGTGCACATTTTGTTTGTGGTAATAAAAGCATAAAACCCAACCATCTGGCATCTCCCCCTTGGTTCTTAAGTCTTCAGTATGACAGCTTGCCACAGATTGGTCTTCTGCCTGTTCATGCTCTCTGGAACCTTCTGTTAGGAAGGGGTGTTTGTAAAGGACCTGTGATCTGCTCAGAGCAGGGTCGGTTCTGAGACCCAGATGGAAGGACCTTGCACTTGGAGCAGGTAGTCATTTTCAGCCTCACTTTGTAAAGTTAGAACAGAAGTTACCCTGTGTGGTTCTTAGGAAGACTGAGGACAATCAGGTTTCCCTTTCAACTGCAGCCGTAGATCTCAGGTAACAATAGCTAGGGTTCAGCTGTTTCATGAATTTTTATGAACCTTTTTTCCAACACACGGTTTAAGCAGCATAGGTCACGTGGGACAGGGCATGTGGCACTCTGGCACAGGACTGGGTTTAAACCCCATAGTAGTAGTAGATAGATGTCTCAGATTGATGGGTCCTGTTCAAAACCTAATCTGACAAAACATTTGTTGAGTACATTATTGGTCATTTCATTTCTCTGAAAGACTTGGGAAGCATTCTGACAGTCTTAACTACTGAGGAGAGGAATTGTGCAGAGAAAATAATGGTGATTCAGGATCTGTCCTTTATTGACCTGGGATGGCAGAAAATTCTTTGGCCTGACGTTTACTGTTTCTGTGTCCTTGATACTAAAAAGTAAAGAGGACGGTTCACAAACCACCCAGTGACACGTTTGCTGATTTGCTACATAAGAGTCTGGGGGTTAGAAAAAAAAATTACATCTTATTTCCTACCCAACCCACCTGGCCTTGCAAAACTGTAAAGCATTTTGGATGCTAAAGTGTGAAGAGCTCATAGAGGTATCTCGAGTTTTTCAGATGCCCAGCCAAAGCACTACTTTTGGCAGATCAGAACAGGTGAAATAGAGAAAGGGGAGCGGGGGAGTGACGACGTCTGGGACAGCGGCGGGGAGGAAGGCCGGCCCCCTGCCTCCTGTGAGCACGAGGGTATTTCTAAAGACTGAACACTGAGCAGGGACCCCCGGCTGGAGGGAGCCAGGCTAACCTGTGTGAAGTCACATCCATCTTCGTGGGAGGCCTGGAAGGACTACCACGCCCCCTCTGAATGACTGTCCTGAGTTAAAGGGCCCAACTGTTGGCAGCTCTGACAGAGCCTGTGAGTTGGGGTCCCTGGAGAAGGTGCTGGAAGCCCCGAGCAGGCGATGGAGAAAGGGCAGGAGTAGAGGCCTGCGGTGGTAGGAGGGTGAGGCTCTGGCTTTGACTCTGGTGGGTCTCCTTGCGTGTCGGGGTCCCCAGGGGGTGGGTGCTAGCTGAGTTCCATGGAGTCTGTGCTGGGAGCCGAAACGGAATCCTTCTGGATGCTTTCAAAGAGGGCAGCCAGCTCGGGGTTGGATCGAATTTGGGACGAGAAGTCAGCCATGATGGGGCTCTTGCCCACTTCCGGGATGGTCAGCAGGGCGGCCACTGCCCTCATGGCCGAGCGCTTCAGTTCATCTTGCTTCTCAAACTCCTGTTTCACGGAACCAGCTTTGACCTAAAGTGGAAACGATGAGCTGGTCACCTATCATGTTGCCTAGCTCATGCCCCATCTCCTAGCTTCATTCACGGTGCTTAAAGGAGGCTCTTGGCACCGCTGGACTCGATGAATGGCTTGTTCTGACAGCCTGCTAGCTGAGCCCTTCCCCCCACTCAAGTGCAACCCGTCCTGCTTAGCAGCCCAAAGCTGGCTCGCTTGCCCTCCGTTGCCTTATTCCCACCTTGCCCGCCTATTCAGAGAACCTCAGGAATTTCCCTACTGTTTATGGAATCAAGTCCAGGCTCCTGGCCTGCGCTCAGGACACTCTGTGACTCAACCCAGACAACACTCAGGCTCTTCCTGGTAGAGGTTAAGAGCTTGGCGGGCAGTGCTGGATTCAAATGGCTCTGCCCTTTTCTTGGTTAATTTGAACCCTTCCAAAACCCAAATTAGTTCTTGCATTTGGCAGGCATTTATTGGGTCCCCCTGGGTGTGACAGGCTCTTCTCAATGCACAGCTTTCCGTGCGCCTTCTGCCCCAGGTCCTCCCCGGACCCTGAGGCACTCCAGGGTAACTGCCCACTAGCTAGCAATCCTAAGTGTCTGACTCAGTTTCCCCATTAGGATGTTCAGTATCGCATGCCTGGTGGTACCCTGCACAAGGCCGGACACTCAGGAAATGTGTCATAAAGAGCTAGGTTTGAATGCCAGCTCTGCAAGTTACTGCGTAGCCTTAGTAACCTCTCTGAGCCTTTCTTCTCCTGTGTATAGAATGGTAAGAATAAGACAATGATAATGACCGAATAAAGTGTTTCACAGACCACCTGTATCTCTGGAGATTCCTAGTAAATGGTAACCATGAGCCATCTGCAGGGGACCTGGCAGGTACACACAGGGCTGGGCAGGGGGCTTACCTTGGCAGTGCAGGTGGCCCTGAGGGGCTCGATGAGCCGGTCCACCCTCTGCAGGACGGGCACAGGACACAGGGTAGCCAGTCGGGCGAGCATGATGAAGGTTAGCATCTGACCACGGGAAGGAAGACAGTTCTTGGTGAAATAGCCCAGGACCGAAAGGAGCAGGCTCTTGGGGAGAGCAGAGGTCTGGACCCGACCCCCAGAACTCAAAGTAGCAGCCGGCCTGCCCGTCACACTGATCTCTGCTGGCACTCACCAAATACTGGCTGGCTAAGGAACGTTTTGTGTGTTTGCCCAGCAAACACTGAGATTGACAACACTGGCTCTTAAGTGTGTGGAACTTTGAGGTGATTACCAGTCCATTTATTCACTTTTATATTGTCTAAACAAACACAATTAACGACTTGATTATTTTACATTGGTTTTTCATTATAAAAGGGATTCATGCTCATTGTATATATATTAAAAAGCTCCAAGAGGACAGAAGGTGAAACCTGTCTCCCTGACAGGTAATACAACGGCCCAAACTTCTACAACTCACTCTCCATCTGACAGTGGGCCTGGGCCACCTTCCACGGCGGCCCACAGACCTCACCGCAGCAGTGTCAGGACCCGTGACGGGAGGCGCCCAGTGCACTGAGCCAGTTCCCCATGAGCAGGCATTTGGTGGCTGCCAGCGTGCTGTGGAGAACCACCTCTCGTCTAAAACTCTTGGAACGTATGTTTAGGAGTCAAGTCCACGGAGTCAGTTCACAGAGTGAATTCCACACTTTGAAATGTGCCTAGGGCTTCCCTGGTGGTTCAGTGGCAAAGAATCCACCTGCATATGCAGGAGACACGGGCTCATTCCCTGGTGTGGGAAGACTCCCCATGCCGCACAGCAAGGAAGCCCGGGAGCCACAACCACCGAGCCTGCATTCTGGAGCCCCAGAGCTGGGAGCACCCTACACTCTGTGCTCCACAATACGGAAGCCACACGCCGCAACCAGAAAGTAGCCTCCACACGCTGCAACTAGAGAAAAGCTCGTGAAGCAACGAAGACCCAGGACAGCCACAAATAAATCAAGAAATAAAAACATGAAACGTCTCTAAGTTCTATTATTTTTGTAGTTCTGGCCAAACCAACCTCCCAAGGCCTTGCCCACTCCCACCAAAGGTGTGCGAACTGGGTTCTTTTTCTTCCTGGAAAAGAACAAAGCGGGGGACTTCCCTGGTGGCCCAGTGGTTAAGACTTGGCCTTCCAGTGCAGGGGTGGGCATGGGTCTGATCCCTGATTGGGGAACTAAGATCCCACATGCCATACTGTGCAGCCAAAAAGATAACAGAACAAAGCGACTGCTTTTGAGGGGGTGACTGGGGCGGGTGTGGGGGACAGACGGGCAGTGTCCAGCGGGGGCTCCTCCTACCCGGATGTCGTAGTGGTCCTTCAGGCCGTCCTCCACGTGGTTCAGGAACTCGCAGACGTCCAGCTGGCCCAAGCAGCTCTCCAGCAGTGAGTACATGCACTCGAAGGCTGCCTTCCTCACATCTAGCCCATCGTCCACCGTGTGCTTAAAGGGCCCCATCTCCACCTGCAGGAAGGAGGGTGGGAGGAAAACGGGCTGGGGACTGTGACCCCGGGGACACCTCCCCAGGCTCCCGCTGTGCACCCCTCCCTCTCTCATTCAGTACTGTGTCCTGTCTCCAAATCATGCCTTAGACTCCCCAGTCTCCACGCCTGTGCTCAGCCTGCGATGCCTTTTGATAATAATAATAGTAACAGTAATTCTAATAACAATTATTATAATCCAGTGAACAGGTATGCTCTGCCAGGCACTGTGCTGACTGCTGGAAAGATGACACTTGACCAAATCATCTCAACAGTCCCAGGAAGACTGTGTTACTATAAACTCCGTTTAATATATGAGGAAACTAAGGCTCAGAAATGTTAACTTGCCCAAGGAGACGAACTCAAGTTAGTAAGTGGTTCAGTCAGAATTAAAAATCCAGGTCTCTTTGACGTTGTTAAAACCACAAGGGTTTGCTTTTAGTGGTAAATTCTTACTCAGCCCTCAAAGCCCACTTCAAATGCCTTCTCCTTTGGGGGAACTTTCCTAATCTCTAAACAGAATCGGATCTTTCTCCAAGATGCTAGGTGGTTCAGACCTCTTTATATCACGCAAGGACTTGTCTATTAAGTCACTTTAACTCTGTGCCTCTTAAATCCTAACTTTACCATGTGGGCTCTAAGTAATTTCAATAATCAGCAGGCCATTAGCAAACTGGTGGCTTGTGTCTGGGCCAGCTGAGTCCTGGCGCCCAGGCGCAGGTCTGGTATCCCTTGAACACCTGCTGAATGTCAAGTGATCACAAGAGTTGCCCACATTTAAGCGCTGACTGTGTGCCAGGAGCAGTTCTGAGCACTTGCAAGATTTAGCTCATTAAATCGTCTCAACAACTCTATAATGTGGACCCCATTATGTCTTTCCTTTGGCCTGTTTGGAGAAACTGAGGCTAAGAGAGGATTGGGGCTGCCCCGGCCAGGATCCACAGCCAGGAAATAGAGGAGCAGAGTGGACCCTGTGGGCCAGTGCTTGCTCTGATGAACCTGACCCTAACCCTCTCCCCAGCCCCAGCAGTCCGGCCTGAGGGCTCCTGGCTGTGTTCTCCCCCGGCTTCACCTCTCGGATGAGGTCACGGCGGATCTTTGTCTCCTGGTAGAGGAAGGGCAGGATGTCGTCCAGCAGGTCGCGGACCAGCGAGGGCTTGTTGTGCACGGCGGAGTTGAAGAAAGCCAGGGTGGCCCGGCGCACGTTCAAGTCCGGGTCCTGCAGGCTCTCCATGAACTCTCCTGGCAGCGAGACCAGAAGCTGGGGTGAGGGGCGCCACAGCCACAGCCAAACACCCAGCTGTCCCCACCCCACCTTGCTTCTCTGGTTAACAGGGGCCACTCAGACCTGGCTGGACGGGTATGGATGTGTTCTGAGCATCTGCTTTACACAACAAAGTCCAGAGAAGAAAGTGGACTTGAGTGTGGCCTGGGTTTAAATCTATGCTTGACCATGAGGTTACTGTGGGACCTTGAGCCACCTCAATGTCCTCATCTGTAAAATGGGGGTAACAGCTGCACCTACACTGCAGGACTGGTTTCAGGATTTAAAAATGTGGTAATGTCTAAAAAGCACATGGCAGAACAGCGAGTGAGGACTCTAAATGTTACCTTGATGTTATTTCAGATGAAGACACCTGAAGATCAGAGAGGTAAAGAGACTTACACAAAGTCACACAGCATTTCTTTAAGCATACACCTTTTTTGTGTAGGTTAGACTTTTTAAAGACTATGTTCATGTTTTATGTATTCAATAAATAAATCAAGAATGAGAGGGGTCCCTTAAAAAAAACTATTTCAAATGATATAAGTACCCAGGTTATGAAGGAGAACAACTCATCTAAGTAACTCCAAAGTATTGTGACAAGATGCCCCTCAGGCTAAAGATGAAAGAATTATAAATGAATACTGATTTTTCACAGATAAGGGTTAGCAATTCTTGTGACTACCTTCTGTGTATTCCAGGATTAAGTGAATAAATATCTTGTGGAAAATAGAAGCTGGCATTCTCCCATAACAGAAGGGTACATGGAAAAGGAGAAGGCAAGCATGAACCCTGTGGTGCTGGACGAGAACAGGAGGTAACCCGTGTACACAGGGGTTACTGTGTAATACACATAATAAATACCATCCTCCACTAAAAGGAATCAGGGCTTCTTGGAGAAATGGTTGATTCCAGGGACGAGACAGGAAAGCTTCAAGATGGGTATGGAGCATCTTATTGTGCAAAAGATAAGGATATGTGAAAAGAATGATAGAAACATGTCAACAGAACATAGGAACCAGCATGAAGGTCTCCCACTGGCTAAATGTGAGACAGTCTTGAGAATCTAAATAAAAGACAGTAATAGATTATAATCCACTGAAGGAAATAAAAATCCCTGAGTCTATAATGATATGAACAAATCAGTGAATAAAAAAATGGGGGAAAACAAAAAGTTATTCCTGAGAATAAAATGCAAACTAATAAATATGGAAGGAATGCTGAAATTAGAAAGTTGTTATTGTCATAACTGTCAATAATCATTTATTCAGGCAAGAAAGCACAATACATGCAAAATGTAGTGTGCAAAAATTTGATGGGGAAGAAGATATTTCAGTAGGCAGAAGATCTAAAGACATTCCTCAAGGAAGGCATACAGATGGCCAAAACATGCTCCACGTCACTAATGATTAGAGAAATGCAAATCAAAACGACAATGAGCTATCACCTAACACTGGTCAGAATGGCCATCATCAAAAAATGTACAAACAATAAATGCCAGAAAGGATGTGGCAATAAAGTGACCCTCCTACACTGCTGGGGGGAATATGAATTGTATAGCCACTATGAAGCACAGGATAGAGGTTCCTTTAAAAACTAAAAACAGAACTATTACTACCATGTGATCCAGCAATCCCACTCCTGGACATGTAACTGCGGAAAACTCTTAATTCGAAAAGATACATTCATCCCCATGTTCACTCCAGCACTATCTCCAACAGTCAAGACATGGAATCAACCAACATGTCCATCAACAGAGGAGTAGATAAAGAAGATGTGGTACACATACATATTGGACTATCAAATGCGTGTGCGACCTCATGGAGTGCAGACTGCCAGGCTCCTCTGTCCATGGATTCTCCAGGCAAGAATACTGGGGTGGGTTGTCATGCCCTCCTCCAGGGGATCTTCCCCACCCAGGAATCAAACCTGTGTCACTTACATCTAACTCGCACTGGCAGGTGGGTTCTTTACCACTAGTGCCCCCTGGGAAGCCCATAATGGGCTATTACTTAGCCACAAAAAAAGGATGAAATAATGCCACTGGCAGCAACATGGACGGACCAAGATATTGTCATACTGAGTGACGTAAGTCAGATAAGGACAAATACAATATTGCTCATGTGGAATCTAGTTTTTAAAAGTGATACAGATAAACTTATTTACAAAACAGAAACAGGCTTACAGATGTTGAAAACAAACGTGGTTACCAAGAAGGAAGGGGGAGAGGGATAAACTGGGAGACTGAGATTGACATATACACACGACTATATATAAAATCGGAGAAGGCAATGGCACCCCACTCCAGTATTCTTGCCTGGAGGATCCCAGGGACAGGGGAGTCTGGTGGGCTGCCGTCTATGGGGTCGCACAGAATCGGACACGACTGAAGTGACTTAGCAACATATATAAAATAGATAACTATTAAGAACCTGCTGTATAGCACAGGGAACTTTACTCAATACTCTGTAATGACCTATATGGAAAAAAATCTAAGAAAAAAGAGTGGATTTATGTATATGTATAACTGATTCACTTTGCTGTACACCCTAAAGTAACACAACATTGTAATGTTACACTCCAATAAAAATTTTTTTAAAAAGGAAGAAAAATCAAGACCAAGAACAGGGTGGAGAGGACCGAAGTGGGCAGAGGGGAGGGGGTGCTCACCAATGAAGGTCTTCAGGAGGGGATCGATGGGGTGGGGCTGATCGGAGATGAGGTACTTAACTGCTGTAATGACGGTGCAGCGGGTGTGTGGCCGACCTGCAGGACGGGAGGGGTGGCATTGGCAGGGGCACGGCAGGTCCTGGACACCCCCGGGCTGGGGGACGCCAAGCTTCCCCTCGCCTCCGTGGGAGACGGGATCGGAACCTCTTCCCGTGCAAGCCTACACATCCATCTTTGAGGAAGTCAATTACCACTTTCCTTGGCAGCCCACAATCGCTCCTAAATTCCAGCTGCAGCTGAGACAGTACAACTGCTGGTTCTCAAGCACCCACCCCAAGGACACGAACAGAGAATAAGAACCCAAGATGGGGCTCAACCCGAAAAAAGACCTCTGCTCAGGCCTTGGAGCTGCGTTCTATTTTTCAGATATTTTTTAGACATATTATCTCAATTAATCCTTTGGCTTAATCCTAGTCACTGGTTGATAATAATGTTAGTTAAAATAATTTCAAAAATTATTGTTAATCTCCACTTTACAGATGCGGAAAAAGAGACCAGAAAGGTTAAAATCAGATCTAAGGTCACCCAGCAAGTCCAGAATTCACCAGCTGCTTCTGAGCTGTCTCTGGGCCCCCCTGCAACCTGCATTCTCCAAGGAGAGAGCAGTTGTGCTTCAGACAGGCTAAAATCACTTAATTTTGCTTTTCTGCTTGCTTTCCGGGTAAAGAAGCTGCAGAAAGGGGAGGAAATACACTTCCCATCAGGGTGGAGGAAATTAATTGGCCATCTCTCTCTCCCCTCTCTACTTTCCACCCCCCTAGCCCATAGCACTGAATGGGTTAAGGCTGTTTCCACCCACAGACTTTAGTTCAAGACTCAGGACAAAGTTTACAAGTTGATGCTTGGGTATGAGGGAGTGAGTTACGGACTTCAGACTTGCAGCTTTTTTTCCTCTTTCCTCTTTCCACCCTGACTAGCTCCTAAGAAGATTCAGGGTGGCTGGTGAAGATAATACATGTAGAGTAGGATTAAGTGAATTAAGAAAAATGAGGCCAAGGACAAAGTGAGATGGAGACCACAGTGAGGGGCGTGCAGAGAGAGGAAGTCCCATGAACTTGCTGGTACCAGGCAGCTGCTCTGGCTCGAAGCGTCCCATAGCTGGTGGTAAAAAAGGAAATGTGGCCAGTTAGCTGGTTCAGCAGTGGGTGCAAGGCCCATGCAAACCTGAGCTATGAAAAGGCAGGGCTCAGACTTCCCTGGTGGCCCAGTGGTTAAGAATCCACCGTGCAATGCAGGGGACGTGGGTTCAATCCCTGGTCCAGGAAGATCCTGCGTGCTGAGAAGCAACTAAGCCCAAGTGCCACAACTCCTGAGCCAGTGCTCTGCAACAAGAGAAGCCCCCACAATGATAAGCACCACACCAGGGGCAGCCCCACCTCACCGCAACTAGAGGAAGCCCGGGCACTCCAACAAAGACCCAGCACAACCGAAAATAAATACAATTTTTTTTTTAAAAAAAGGGAAAAAAACTGCCTCTCAGGCCAAGAACCTCGCCTCCCAAGGTTTCTTGTGAAGATCCCTATGGGTGTAACAGGTGATACTCTCAACACAGGCGTCCTGTCCACACAGCAGTGAGGGCCAGAGCTGCGGCTTCAACACCAGCCACCCAGTAAGGGCCCAACTGGAACCACTAACACAGCAATGACAGCAGATGCTAACAGTACGAATTAGGTGCCACCCACCAGACCAAGCACTCTGCCTGCATTATGGCAACTAACCCACCGCTGACCACAGGGAGACCAGCAGACCAGCTCTGGGCCCGGAGGCCTCTCATTCCCAGGGGCTTTGACTTGCCCCAGAGCCCACTGTCCACCTGCCCTTCTTCCTCCCTGAGCTGCAGAACATCCTGATGCGCTCTGACCCCACGACATGAGACCTGCCCTCCTCACCCCGTCCCTGGCCCTCTCCAAGCCACGGGGCCTGGCATCCCCTCCGAGTCCACGTTTACATTTGGTCCCCGAAACGAGCTGCATTCTGTGGCCTGCCATTTCTGGCCCCTCAGAGAACCGCCTTTACTAACCTTTGCCTGGGGCATGTGGCCGCTGACAACGCCCAGTGGCATCCTGAGTTTACTTGTTGGAAGGACACGTGAAGACTTGTGTCCCCTCCATCCCAGAGGGCCCCCTGGAAAAGGCCCCCAAGTCTCAGGAAACACTTTTTAACGGCTCCTCTGCATTGAATCTTACCAACACCGTGATGCTCAGACCCCCATCACCTGAACGAGCTCACCCAGTGTGGACCTCTCGGGCGCGTTGCCCACTTTCAATCTGGGCTGCCTTTGCCCATCCCCGGGCCCTACCTGCAGCGAGCTGCTTCCGGAACCGGGGCAGGAGGAAGGGAGGGTTTACGAGGACGAGCTTCCCGATGCACTCGGCCACCACCCCCCGGGTGCCCTCCTCGGCGCCCTCGCAGCGCTGGAACAGCAGGGCCCAGATGTCCTCGGCGTAGGGCTTCAGGCTGTCGGGCTGGGCGGCCCCCAGGGCCTCCCGCAGCGAGTGCAGCAGCAGGTACTGCCTCCGGGGCTCGGCCTCCATCTGCCCCAGCAGGAAGGGCAGGAAGTCGGGCAGGTTCCCCGCGCCCACGCGGCCCAGCGCGTAGGAGGCGGCCGCCCTCACGTCCTCACTGGGTGAGCCCAGGGCTTCCAGGAGCACCGCCTTCAGCTCCCGCTGTGGGCCTGGCCCGGCCACCTGGCCCACCTCGGCCAGTGACAGGAACGCCAGGACCTTTACCCCAGGGCTCGAGCTGGGCGACCTGGCCTCGCCGACCAGGCGGTTGGCCGTGCCCGCTGCCTCCTGGGGACAGGCTGCGGCGAGGGCCGCCACGCAGCGGGCCAGCGAGTGGAACACTTGCTTATGCAGGCCGGGCCCGCCTTCCGCTGCCTGCTCGTACACAGGCGCCGTGAGCAGGCCGATGAGCTTGGCGTAGTCCACGCACGGCGGCCGGGTCCCCACCAGGGCCTGCAGGAAGCCTTCAGTGGCTGCCAGCACCCCGGCCGGCAGCAGGGGCGAGCGCAGCAACCGCAGCAGCTCGGCCAGCACGGGGCCGCTGACCTCGGCCATGGAGGCCGGCTGGGCGCGGGTCACGGTAGCGAGGAAGTCCACGGCCAGCTGGGCCACATGCATGTCGCTCTCGCTGACCAGGGCGGGTAGCTCGGCCAGCACAGCCCTCACGGCGGACGGCGGGAGACCAGGGCCCTGGCTCTGGGCCAGGGCAGCCAGGGCCGCCAGCGTGGTCAGCCGCAGCGCCCGCTGGTTCTTGCGCAGGAAGGAGGCCAGGATGGGCAGCGCCTCGGCCAGGATGGGCTGCAGGCTGATCTTCAGCGGGGACATGGCCACCAGCGTCAGTGCCTTGACAGCCGAGAGCCGCGTGATCTCGTTCCGCAGGCGGTCCAGGAGGAGCGAGAGCGACGGCTCCAGGTCGCCCCCGAGCCGGTCGCCCAGGTGGCCCACAAGATGGCCCATGCAGGAGATGGCCCGCTCCTTCACCTCCTGGTCCAGGTCGGTGGCCCGAAGCCGGGCCAGGGTGGCCGCGGACATCTCTCCAACGTAGGGCTCGGGGTCCAGCTTCCGAGGCCCGTCCAGTGGCCATAGCGCCCTCACCAGCTCCTGGAGCACCAGCAGGGCCTCGGCTGCTATCTTGTAGAAAGGGTCAGCCACACAGGCCATCACCGGTGGCAGGAGAGTGGGCAGGTGAGGCTGGAAGGCCTCGGCCGGCTCTGTGCCCAGCAGCCCCTGCAGGAAGGCCAGGGCGTCCATCCGGATGGTGGAGGAGCTGGAGCGGTCCGCCAGCGAGAAGACGATGCCTGTGGGGTGGGTGCCCGGGTTACCAGGACACACACCCTGACCCAACTCAGCCCTCCCTGGATGTGGGCCCACAGGCGTCTGAGCTGGACCCAAGCACCTGGGCCCTTACGCAGCAGCAGGTTCTGAGAGGTCAGAGCTCGGCTGGAGCCAGGGCTGAGGATACAGGCCAAGAAACTTACATGAAAACAGGACAGAGGGCCACACCCCAGCCCTGTACTCACTGCTGGCAGTGAGGAGTCGCTGTAGGTTGCTGAACGGTGGTACCGGCAGGGAGTGAGGGCTGGGGGCTGGGTTCAGGGGAGAAGCCCGGAGGAGCACACCCCAGGTTCCAGGGCACCCTACCTGCTACCAGCACGGGCATGTGCTCTGCCAGGCTGCCCGGGAGGACGCCCGCCAGCTCGGTGAGGAGGCTGAAGCAGCCCTGGCGGGCCCTGGCACTCCGGTCTTTCAGCTGCCGCTGCAGGGCCTTCATCACAAGAGGCACCTGTGGGCAAGTCAGGGTGAGGAGGCGGCCAGTGACCACCCAGGCCCACACACCCCACCCACTACTGAGGGGCTCTGCCCAGGCACCTGGCAAGGAGGGACCCCCAGCATGTGGAGGGGATCATTCCACCCTGAGCTCCCCATCACTCACTCTGTGCCAGACACCCCATTCCACACTCACCCTCTGAGGCAGGCACTAGTCCTGGGCCCACCTGACACTTGGGAGACAGGCAGAGAGTAGAAGTAGCCAGCTCAAGGTCACCGGATCGGGGGGCCCCTCTCCGTTCCCCAGCTGGATTCCCTCCCTGATGAGCTCACCCACTCCGGAGGTTCGGATGCCACTGAAGCAATGACCCCCAGATCTACATCTGACACCAGACTTGTGTGCTACCTGCCCACCTGACATCGCAACTCAGGCATCCAACGAGGACTTCAAACAGAATAAATGTCCAGAACAGAACTCTGCGAATGCCCTGCTCCACCATCTCGGGGACTGCACTGCGTGCTTTGGCCAGAGCTGAGAAGTCACATGACATCTCCCTGCCCCTCACCTTCCACATCCATCTGCAAACCCAAAAAACTACGTCTCGGGGCTTCCCTGGTTTCCAGCGGCTAGGACTCAGTGCCCCCAGTGCGGGGGACCCGGGGTTCAATCCCTGGTCGGGGAACCAGACCCCACATGCTGTAACCAAGAGCTGGCATGCCACAACTAAAGATTCTGCATGCCACAAGTAAGACCCAACGGAGCCAAACAAATACCTAAATAAATAAATACTTTTTTAAAAAAAAGAAAAAAAAAACTAGCTCTCAAGTCCAACCTCCTGCCTCTCACCTACATGCCTGCAGCCATTACAATCCATCTCTCACACGGCAGCCAGAGTGAACTTTTTCAAATGTGAATGGGGTACCATATTCCCCTTCCTGCGGCTTCTACCCTCTTAGAATAAAACTGAACCCCCTTTCTGTGGCCTGGAACCCTACTTGTGCTACTGGCTATCTGCCCGAGACTATGCAGTCCTGGCACTTCATACAAACGACCAGGCACACAGCAGGTGCTCAATAGATGGGGGGCAGTGGGCAGAGGGAAGGGCTGTGAGGTGGGGGGCAAGGGGGGATAGGCAGGCACACCTGTCCTCGCAGCATCTGGAGGTTGCTGCTGGTCTGGGTGGGCTCCTCCATGACCTCCAGCCACCCCTTCGGGGGCCGCGTCTGCCGCAGCAGCACAATGTAAGCCCCGAACACGTCGGCCTTGACGTTCTCCTCGCGCTCCTTGAAGCGTTGGATGAGCGCGGGCGCCAGGGCGCAGTGGAAGTCAGGCAGCAGGTCGGGCCGAGAGTCGATCAGGGCTGCCAAGCACTTGGCCGCTGCCCGGCGCACCTTCCAGCTCATGTCGTCATCATCGCTGTACTCCTCCTCGCTCTCTAGGGCAGGAATCAGGACACCCGTGGAGCCCTGTGCCACGAGGCGGGGAGCCACCAGCCCCACCCAGGTGGTCTTCCAGGACAGAGCAGGTAAGAAGTGAGGGGGCAGCGAGGAGGGCTCGGGTGGGGCTTCCCCTTTCCATGTAGCCTGCCAGGCTCCTCCGTCCATGGGATTCTCCAGGCAGGAGTACTGGAGTGGGTTGCCATTCCCTTCTCCAGGGAATCTTCTCGACCCAGGGATTGAACCTGGGTCTCCTGTATTGCAGGCAGATTCTTTACCTCCTGAGCCACCAGGGAAGCCTCCATGGTCACTACTTATAACTACTAAGAAGTTTCTGCTTAGTTGCTGAGTTGTGTCCAACTCTCTGAACCACCAGGCTCCTCTGTCCATGGGGATTTTCAGGCAAGAATACTGGAGTGGGTGGCCGTTCCCTGCTCCAGGTTAATGAGGACCTGCTGTGTGCTGGGGATGGTGCCAGGCAGGGAACTAGCTGGAGGTAAACCAGGGTACCCCCATCTGCCTCCCTTGATTGTTGTGACTGCATCCGGGAAAAACTGACTCCCAAGTGAGGATTTAGGAGATCCATTTGGGGCATAAGACCTGTCCTTTGGTTTTAGGACTGGCTGTGTGATGTTTTATCTACTTGGCTTTCAGAAGGGAGGCGAAAGTTCCCCCGCCCTGGGCAGGATTCTGATTCTGGTTTCCAAGCAGGACTACGGATGAGAGAAGCTGTGTTTGCATGGCTCTTTGCTCTCCAAGCTCCCCTCAGAGGCCAGAGCTCAAGTCTTCACCACCCCTCAGGAATGAAGGTGTTTTGAGGCTCTTTTGTAGATATGAGTAAGGCTCAGAGAGGGTGAGAGATTCTCCTGAGGACACAGAGCTAGAAACAGCAGAGCTGAGTAAGGCCCACCCATACACATGGCGGAGACATATAGGAGGCTCAGAAGAGGACGGTCCTACCTAGGGACACCCCAGCCACAGGCTCAAAGACCAGCGTGTTCCTACTCACTCTGCTCTGTAGAGAACTCAGACTCAGAGCACTGCATCTGGACAAGCCATGGTGGCCCAGGGGGATGGTCCCCCAGATGTGCCTTGTCAGCTCAGCAGATGGTCCCCCTGATGGCCCCTTGTTTGTTATCTCCACCCCATGTCACTCATGGAGAAATATCCAGAGCTCCTAGATACTAACAAGAAAATGTCCAGTCTCCTTGGCCTGCGACTTGAGGCCCCTACATGCCTGTCCAATCTCATCTCCTGCCACTGCATCTCGCTCCGAGTGCCCCACCGGGGCCTAAGTCTCTCGCCTCCATCAGTGCCTCCAGGGTCCAGGGGCATCCCCCTGAGTGACAGACAGGACCACAGGCACAGAAGGAAAGAAGCTATTGAGTCCATTCCCCACCGAGGCATCTCTCCCTGTCAGTGCCAGTCAATCCATCATCAGAGCTTCACGTGGCTGGGGTAAAGCAATGGCTCTTGGACACTGTAATTCAAAGGGTACAGAGGGACTTCCCCGGTGGTCCTGTGGCTTAAGAATCCACCTAGCAATGCAGGGGATGCAGATTCGATCCTTGGTCAGGGAACGAAGTCAAGATCCCACATGACTTGGGGCAATTAAGCCTGTGCGCCGCAACGGAGCCCACATGCTCTGGAGCCTGCACACTGCAATGAAAGACCCCGCATGACACAGCAAAGATCCCACGTGTGGCAACCAAGACGATGCAGCCAAATAAATTTTTAAAAAAAGGTACAGAGATGGCAGCATGAGATGGGGGAGTCTGGCAGACATAGCTTCAAGGCCCACCTATGCCACTTCCTAGCTGTGTGATCTCAGGCAAATCTCTAAGTCTCAGTTTTCTTGTCTGAAATATGGGCATGATAATAAATATCAGGTTTTCCAGGTTCATCGTAAGGAACATGAAATAAGAGGGCACTTTGGACATCACGAGATGCTCAGTAAACAACAGCTATCACGACTCGCTTGTGATCTGTGCAGTCAGAGAGTGTGGGGATGACAGAGGATCTAGATTTCCAAGGGTGGGACTGGAGCCCCAGGAAGAGTTGGGATCAGGATGGGGGGCACCAAAGGTGTCCCCTGTCTTCGGCTGGGGGATTCATGGGGAGGCTGAACCCGTTTCCACCCACCAGCCCAAGGACAAGTTGGCTACCCACCTTGCTCACTGAACTCGCTGTCCTCAGTCTCCATCTGCTCCTCGTCCTCGTCACTGTCGTAGTTATAGTTGGGGTCGTGCTTCACATACTGGAGGCAGAGGCTGGTCACGTTGGGCACGTGAGGGCCCATTTCCTTGGGGCACCTGTGGGTGGGATGGGGGAGGCTCTGCTGGACCCAGGCAGGACAGGGTGGGGGATGAAGCCCAGGGGTGAGCCCCGAGATCTAAGTGCTTTGAGACCAGCATCTTGTGCCCACTCCATCCCCACCAACTTCTCAAAGAAACCCCAGGGTCCCCATTTCTAGGACCCCCGCTGCACCTACTTCCTCAGGAAGGCCTCAAAGGCCTGGAGGCAGGACTCCCGAAGTTCGTCATCGTCCAGGTTGCAGAACTCCTCCACCAGGGGCACCAGGCGGTCCAGATGGGCCCCTGCAGGACCAGGTGGGTCACTGAGGCGAGGCCAGCCCATCTCCTGGGCTCTCCCAACCCATGGCAATCAGCCTGTGCCTGTCCCTGCCACCTTGGCCACTGCAAACTGTACCTCAGAGGCTTCAGCAGATGTGGGTTGTAGCCCTGACTCAGCCCCATCTAAGCTATGGGACCTTGGACACAACACAACCCTTGTTTAACCTCAGATTACTCATCTTCACAGTAGGGAGAACAGTGCCCACCAGCCAGAGTTTGTCAAGATTATGGATAAAATGCAGATAAAGATCTGCCTGGCACAGAACAGGCACTCAATAAGTGGCAGCTGTTGTCAAAACTATTACTCATGTTCTTGATTATTCCCTGTGCTAGGCTGCAGCCCTGGGTGAGGAAAGTGAGGAGACGGGCACCGCTCTTATAGACCAGGCCAGAGGGGCCCCCTGCCTGGTCCCTGGGCTTCATAAGGAACTCCAGCTAAGCCCTTCTCCAGCTACACCCTTCCCTACTTTCCTGCCCAGTCAACCCTGAACCCATGTCCGGTCCTGTGCAGGTCTCTTTTCCAGGTCCACGCTTCTGAGGGTGGCTGCCATTGGGGAAACGTGGACAGATCTGGACTGCAGGCTGGGGTCTCCATGTGTGCTTGTAAGGGCCCCTGCAGGGAGAGGGCCAGAGGGGCAGGAGGGCACTGTGGCCACTCACTTACACTGCCTTGTTCTAGCCCAGACTAACTCCAAGGAGTTTGAGAATAAATTCAAACCTGATCGCTGAATTCCATTTCTAAAAAACTAACCTCTGGTGACAGAAAGGAGATCAATGGTTCCCTAGGGTGGGGCCTGGGAAGGATGTGCTGCAAAGAGACACAAGGAAAGTTCTAGGGGGTGATGGAAACGTTCTGCATCCTGATTGTGGTGGCAGTTTCACTGGTATATGGAAAGGTCGAAACACACTCAAGTGCACACTTTAACTAGTGTGCTGTGTTGTACACACGTCATCCCTCAATAAAAATTTTTAAAAAATTAAAACCTTGTTAATCACCTAGGTTGTTATTAAGGTACAGTTGTCAAAATAGGACGACAAAACATATTTTACTTAAGTCTGGGGGCATGACTTAGAGTTACCCGTGCGAGCTTCTGGGTAGGGCTCAGAAGCAGGTCAAGCTCAGGGCCCACCTGGCTGCCTCTTGAGCCCACCCTTTCTCTTCCAGGTGCTCCAGCCCCACCCCGGCCCCGCCCCTCTCCTCCGCACCTCCCCACCCAACCACATCCCCTAACCAAGGAGGTAGCGCACCCAGGCCTTGCCCCTTAGCCCAGGGCCCGCCCCTCTCCTAGCGCCCCGTCCTTAGCCCCACCCCCCGCCACGGGGCCCCGCCCCTCACCGTGGGCCCCGCCCCCTTACCCAGGCGGTGGCCTGCCTGGCGGCCAATGCTGCCCAGACACTGGATGAGGGTGCGGATCGCCGTGGGGCTGGCTGGCGCGCGTGGGCCGGGCAGCTGGTCCAGCAGGTGGTCGGCGAGCTCCACGAAGAGGTCGGTGCTGCAGGCGGCCGCCAGGTGGCCGAGCGCCCCAACGGCCCGCTTGCGCACGGCCAGGCGCGGACTGCTCAGCTGCGGCAGCAGACAGTGCAGGAGGCTGGCGTGGAAGGCGCCCAGCGGAGCGCCCAGCCTGGGGAGCCGGAGGGGGCGTCGGGCGGGGCCCACCCGGCGGGCAGCCTGGGCCAGGCACCTCCCCTCTCCCTATGGGCTCCTGGCTTCTTCCCCGTTATGACAACCCAATGGCCCTAGGTAAACAGGAAGGTACCCTGCAACTGTGTGAAGTGATTACTTATTATCACAGGAGAGGAAGCAGAGAGGGGAAGGGTTTTGCTCAAGCCCACTCTGCCCACCTGGGGAGGAAGCCAGATGTACTGGGGCTGGGGGACTCCAGTGAGCTTTCCCGACTTTCCCCGAGTCTGGGCCTTGCCTCAATGCTCATCCTCACTCACTCACACTCACTGAGGCCAGACCGATCTCCAGGGTACCTCTGCCTAACTCCTCCAGTGGCTCCCCAGTGCCCCTGGGATGAGCTGAGCTCCGGGCTCAAGGCAAGAGGGAACGGCAGAGAATGGTTTCTGCACACATAAACGCAGCCCATGCCCACCCTGGCAGCTCCCATCCCTCCTTCAAGCCAGGCCTGTGCCTTTCCCGTCCCATACATGAAACCTTTCCTCTCACTCCACACATACACATTGACCTCACCCTCCCATCTCTCTCTGTCCAGCACAGACCTCTTTCCTGGGTTTCATTTATTCATTTGCTCACCTACTAGAAAAGCTATGACACCCTACATGATACCCCACAACCTCCAGGGACCCCATGTCTTCGATGGCCTCTGTCCTCTGGGCTGAGGGCAGCCTGCCCATCCAGGGTCCCCCTATGCCTGCCCACGCCTGGCCAAGTCCTACCCACCCTTGAAGAGTCAGCTGACTAGACTCGCTCTGGGAAGGTTCCCCCTTCCTCAGTCGGGTGAGGGTCTCCTCCTCCGAGCTCCTACTGGTCCTGCTCTTAGCCGTGCTGCTGTTCTTACTGCACTCACAGGTTTACATGTCTGTGAGCTTTTCCCTGCTGCTGCTGCTGCTGCTGCTAAGTCACTTCAGTCGTGTCCGACTCTGTGTGACCCCATAGACGGCAGCCCACCAGGCTCCCCCGTCCCTGGGATTCTCCAGGCAAGAACACTGGAGTGGGTTGCCATTTCCTTCTCCAACGCATGAAAGTGAAAAGTGAAAGTGAAGTCGCTCAGTCGTGTCCAACCCTCAGCGACCCCATGGACTGCAGCCTTCCAGGCTCCTCCGTCCATGGGATTTTCCAGGCAAGAGTACTGGAGTGGGGTGCCATTGCCTTCTCTGGAGCTTTTCCCTAGAGGCGGCCAAGACCCAGCCAACTCCATCCTCCCAACACTGGTCTAGCACCTGACATTTTTCTGGTAGGTGTTCAAATCTTGAGAAGCTGAATGAATACTTTAGAAAAGTGTAGTGCAATTGAAAACACTGGCCCAGCTATTAGGTTCCTCATGTCCTGACTGTAGTGAGGAGAACTCGTTGACAGTCAAGTTCTCCTGGGACACTACTGGGGCAATTAAAGGCCCCTGAGCACAGGGCCTGTGGTACAGTAAGTGCCTGCTCTGTGAAGCTGAGTCCCTCCCTATGCCTTTGCCACCCCTCCCTGCCATCCTCATTGCTCAGGGTGGCCTCCCGCACCTGCTCAACATGTCAGAAAGGATGTCCAGGGCTTCCAGCTGCACGGCCACGTCCTCCTGCTGGGCGATCGCACTGGTGAGCTGGCCGGTGATCTTCCGGCACACGTTGGAGGCCAGGCTGGAGCCTGCACAGAGCGTAAGGTGGGCACGGTGAGGCCCAGGGTCAGCCTCCACCTGTGGCTGGCCTTTGCTCTGGTTGCATCCCTGAGGCCACATCCCCCACCCCACCCCCAAATGGTGCTGACCAGAGAAGCCAGGACGTCCAACGTCCAAGGTGTGACCCAGGGTCCGGCCAAACTAAAGGAGACAGCTGGGGAGCTGAGGAACCAAGGGCAGACCTGCTGGCTGGCCCACCTCACATCTGACCCCTGTGCCCTCTGCCTTCCAACGAGGAGTCTTTCCCAGACCCCTGGCGGCCTGGAGGAGCCAGATGACCATGTTCTGGCCAGTGAGATACAGGTCAGTGTCTTCTGGGGAAACATGCACTTTTCTTATAAAGGGCAAGAGACCTGGGGAGAGACTTTAGTCCTGTCCTAACTGAGCTTCTCAGTAAATTGCTGCAAAAATGGAGTGGCTGATCCCTTCAGAGTTAAGCAAGAAAAGCAACTCCCCATGTCTTCAAGCTGCCATTAGTTAAACTGTGTTAACTGCAGAGTCTAAGAGCATCTCTGAAACACAGCCATGAAGTTAAGCAGACGTGAGTCTGAATCCTCTGCTATTTACCAGGCTGACCTGGGGTAAGTCCCTAAACCCTGCTGAGCCTCTGCTTCTTCAATCATAAACTAGGACAAATAACAGAAGCATCTGGTCCCTGGGACCTGGGTACCTGTGGCCGCAGTGGGGAGCTCCGACAGGACGGTCTTCAGGCCGATGCCAGCGATGTCTCGGAGCTGCTCCTTGTCTGACCGCATGTTGGCACAGAGGGCATCCACGATGGTCTCCACCTGGTACTCCTTCACTTTGCCCACCAGAGGGCCCAGGCTGAGCAGGGAGGGAGGGACTGTAAGAGCCCAGGCTCAGCCCGAGTTGGGGTACCCCTTAGGCCCCTTCAAGGCTGTGGGGCCACATGTGCTGAGGAAAAGACTCAGATCAACAAGGGACTCCCTATTTTGCCAGAAAGAGAGGGACAACCCTCTGGCTATGCTGACCTCATTCCTGACGCCTCCCAAACCTGCATCTCCTCCTGGATGCATCTCAGCACATGGCTAAAACATCCAACCCAGGAACCTCAGTTGGAAACCAAGGAATGCCCCAGAGCAGGGTTCTCAAACTTCCACGTGTATCACAATCTCCTAAAGGACTCCTTCAAATAGAATGAACCCCAGATTTTCACACCACCCCAGATTTTCAGACTTAAGGGGTCTAGGTAGGGGCCTGAAAATTTACATTTCTAGCAAGTTTGCGGTAGATGGTCCAGGGACCACACTTTGAGAACTTCTGCCTTAGAGGCTTGCTTCTCCAAGTGTGGTCACAGATCAGCCTCATCAGCTCTATCTGGAGACGCAGAGATGCAGAGCTCAGGTCCCACCTGAGAGCTCCTGGACTAGAATCTGTGCTTCAACAAAACCGCCAGGTGACCGGAAAGCACATTAAAGTTGAAGAATCGCACAAGGGCTCCCAAGGCGGCTCGGTGGTAAAGAACCCGCCGGCAAATGCAGGAAACACGGCTTCGATCCCTGATCTGGGAAGATCCCACATGCCTTGAAGCAACTAAACCCAAGCACCGCCACCACTGAACCTGTGCTCTGGAGCCTGGGAGCTGCAACTATGGAGCCCGCACGCCCTAGAGCCCGCGCTCCACAGTAAGAGAAGCCACCGTGATGAGAAGCCCGTGCACGGCAACTGGAGAGTCGCCCCCGCTTTCTGCAGTTAGAGAAAGCCCGTGCACAGCAGCAGAGACCCAGCGCAGCCAAAAATAAATAAAATTAATTTCAAATTAAAAAAATAAAAACCGCACGAGACACACTGTTTCTCAGCCTTAAGTCTGCACTGCCGTCACCTGGGGCCTTTTAAGAACGCGTTACCCAGGTACCAGCCCTAGAGTGTCTGAGTTAAATGGTTTCAGGTGTGGTCTGGACACTGGGGAGTTCTGTGGTTTTTTTTTTTTTTTAATTTCCCAGGTGATTCTAATAGGCAGTCAAGGCTGAGGACCTCTGACCTAAGAGTGGTTCCCAGATGGTGGTGTACATTAGAATGCAGATTCTTGGGTGCACAGCCTCATCTGCCTGCCCCGGCCCCACTTCTGAATCAGAATCCCTGGGTGAGGAGCACACAGTTTAAACAAGGGGCTCACATGTCTGCAGCGCACACCAGTTTGCAAAACTCAACTTCTTTCTCGATCTAAGAAATCGCGGGTCCTCCCACTCAACCTCCTATAGCACTGGTTCCCAATAGGGGTAATATTGCTCTGAGGGGTGTTTTGGAAATTTACTGGCAGGCCTTCTATTAGTTATGCTCATCATTGCTATTTAGATGGTACTTCTGGCTTTTATTGAACGGGGAGAGGGGAGGCCGGGTGTGACAGAAAGACAATATTGCGAAACCATGTTTCTTGTCCTGCTGGAGTTTCTAACATCCCACAGAGCAGTCACACAGGTAAAAAGTCTTTCTATAATTATCTGAGTCCAAAATGAAATTATATGTAATTTCATTTTACATATAAACACAAAAATACTTTTTTGTAGCATTTTAATATATACTCTAAAATTTCCAAAACATGCAGTTATCAAGTAACTTGAAGGAAGATTGTAGTTTGTTGTTCTGGGAAACTTTACCAGGAGATGGTCACCATTTCAGAAATCTCCTAAAAGCAATGCCACTGTGCTGGTATTTGAGTCCCCAGCATCCGTACCTGTCTCTACCTGCTTCCTGCCTCAGCGCTGACAGGAAGCCTACACTCTGGTGCAGGCTTCCCATAACTTTATTACACGGCTACCATCAACGTGCCTGAGCATTTATGCACTGAAACACACACGATCTTATTATCAACTGCATTCCTCTTCTTTCTTTACGTGCTGGTTTAGGGCATTATATAAAGTGTTTTGTAATCATGGGTAGAGGCAGGTTCTAGTATGCATGAATTTCATTTCATGGTAAGAAAAGAGTATTTCAGATTATATGTTATAAAGAGGGGTTACTGCTTTTGCTAGTAGGAAACCAGTCCACATGATCTCAATTCCACTGTCAGAGGGATGACCAGACCACAAGCCTGAGCATGTCTTGTTCCCCAGTGAGACTCTTTACTGAAATCCCCTGCTCTTGGGGTCAAGTTGAAATTCACTACCAGCCTAGGATGCCAGGATCCAGCCCACAGAGTACTGTTTTGAGAGACAGTGCCCCAGTTCTCTGTTGACCCCTGCCATTCCTCAGTCTCCTGCCCACCCCAGCACACACACGCACACACGTGTTCTGAACATAACCCATCTTGCTTTTTCAACTCTGGGGGTAACCAGCAGAGGTCTCAGGACCACACATCATGAGGCCAATGGCAAAGACCCCCGTGTTCTTTCACCCCCACCATTTCTGTACATGCCAGCCTGACTTTCCAGCTGCCAGCATTCGCATCTGTGTCTGAGGGTTTTCTCTACTTGGAGATATCAAGGAATGCATAACCCCCTGCCTACCCCAGGAGCAGCCCTCAACCAAGGAAAGCTGGCAGCTGGGACCCCCCTGAAGGTCTTGTCCTACACTGCGTTCCAGGGACCACTCCCCGCCCCAGCAGGGTTAAGCGCCCCTTGCCCACAGCGGTACGCTGCTTGAGAAGTCATGTTTATTGCTTTTCTTCCTTCCCTATGGCCCCACCAGCTTCCTGGGATCTCTTCCCTAATAAACTTACACGTGAACCCCTGCCACAGGGTGTACTTCCAGGGGAACCCAGAGCAAGGCACTGTCCAGCTCGACTGGCACTCTAAGGAGTTGCTTGGTCATGTCTGACTCTTTGCGACCCCACAGACTGTAGCCCGCCAGGCTCCTCTGTCCATGGGATTCTCCAGGCAAGAATACTGGAGTGGGTTGCCATGCCCTTCTCCAGGGGATCTGCCTGACCCGGGAAGGTGCTCCAAGAACTTCTCAGCCAGTCTTCTCCCAGCGGCTGGACCCCAAAGGGGCAGGGACCCTCTGGCTCCCAGCGGGGCCGACACTTACCACTTGACTGCCAGGTTCTGCACCTCCCCGTTCTTGTCCTCCAGGAGCCGGAGCAGCATCTTCACCACCTTGCGCTCACTGTCCTCGTCCAGCTGGATGGAGTCCTTCTGAAGCTCCGACATCAGGTCACTGGTGGCCATGAACCTGGGCAGGGAGGGCGGAGGGGCATTGCCGAGCAGGCCCCGGGCCCTGGTGACTTGGGCAGTACCCTTACAGTTTCTCCCAGGAGCACACCTTGATACAAAGGGGCAGTCAAGAGCAGGTGGATTATCTGGGCTGTGGGCACAGCTAGGTCATCACAAGGAGTCCTGTGTGTGAGCATGTACTGACTTCCAGATTCTCTTGTCTGAATACAGCTGGGTCTACAGTCTATGGTTTTTCCACTAGTCATGTACGGATGTGAGAGCTGGACCGTAAAGAAGGCTGAGCACCAAAGAACAGATGCTTTCGAACTGTGGTGCTAGAGCAGACTCTTGAGACTCCGCTGGACAGCAAGGAGATCAGACCAGTCCATCCTAAAGGAAATCAACCCTGAATATTCATTGGAAAGACTGATGCTGAAGCTGAAGCTCCACTACTCTGACCACCTGATGTGAAGAAGCCGACTCACCGGAAAAGACCCTGATGCTGGGAAAGACTGAGGGCAGGAGGAGAAGGGGACGACAGAGGATGAGATGGTTGGATGGCATCACCAACTCAATGGACATGAGTTTGAGCAAGCTCCGGGAGATAGTGACGTGCTGCGTGGGGTGGCAAAGAGTAGGACATGGCTGAGCGACTGAACAATAGCTTCCGGTGACAGTACCTGGCTCAAGGGGTGACAGCTGCCTCTGGGGGTGGACACACACTCTCCAGGCCTGCAGGATCTCCCCAGGCCCACTGCACCTGCTTACTGGCTCTTGCAGGCACTTGACAGCAGCAAGGCGAGATGCAGTGAAGTCCAGATCAGAGAGTGGGCGGCCCCAGAAAAAGAGTCAGGCTTTTGATCCCCCATCAGCCTGGTTTTCTAGCTTTAGCAAGTCAACCAAGAATCTCCCCCAGCCCTGCACCTCACAACCTGCCCAGCCAAGGCTCCTAGGGCAAAACTGGTCACAGTAGGATTCCAGCCTCATCTTTGCAGGCTCAGACCTGCTGCTGGATGTCACAGTGGGCCCCAGGGCCCCTCAGGCAGGAGGGCGCTTGTCAGTGTCACAGCTGTTTATCTTTAACAGCTGGGATAAGCCTCAAGCTGCTGAGAGACGGAAGGAGGTTAGGCTGGAGGCAGGGAGAGGGTGGCAGGGTTGACAATGCCCACCTCTGGGCCTGCCTGCTGCAGAAGCAGCAGCCAAGGTCAGATGAAGGAAGAGATTTGGATCTGAGCCAGGACAAGGCTGAGGGTATGGGCTCCCCAGGTGGCCCAATGGTCAAGAATCTGCCTCCCAATGCAGGAGACGCAGGTTCGATCCCTGGGTTGGGAAGATCCCCTGGAGGAAAAAATGGCAACTCACTCCAGTATTCTTGCCTGGGAAACCCCATGAACAGAGGAGGCTGGTGGGCTACAGTCTGTGGGGTCACCAAGAGTCGGACATGATTAAACAACAGCAACAAGGCCTGGGGTAGCCACATGCACTCCTAAGTCTGTCCAGGTGAAGGGATGTTCAGAGAAGGCAGGCGGGACCCTGAAGCTGAGTTTCTGCTGCAATTTGTAGAGACCCAGCTCAGCCTGGCAACCCAAGGGATGTGCTCCTTTGCCCAAGATGGGCCTCCTGCCCCTTTCTTTCTTTTCCACCTATCGAACTCCTATTCATCTGCCAAGGGCCCAACTCAAATGTCCCAGTCTTGGGGAAGACTCCTCTCACCATCCTGCCCTATCCTCCACCCACAGTCTCTAAGCACACTTGGTCTCCCTGGACAGGAACCTCTCGGATACCCTGCTCCCCTTCATTATAGCACCTCTCACACTGCACTACAAGCTTGGTTACCAGTGTCTCCTCCATTTAACATGAACTCATAGAGCCCTGTCAGTTCATCTCTGAGTCTCCAGGCCCAGCAAACAACTAGCCCAAAGAGGCCCTGAGCGGGCAGGGTGAGGGCAGGAGGGGGAGGAGGGTTAGAGTCAGCCCCTAACAGAGCTCAGAGCCAGAGAGCTGTGTGGAGATCCAAACGCTGAAACCCATTCGTCTGAAACATGCTCCAGCATTTCAGACACTGCCAAGTTCCTGCAAATACTCAGCTCTCAGACATATATTAATACATGTGTATATGTGTACGGTGGTGGTAAGAAGGGCAAAGAGGAAAGGGTATAACTTGGTAGATAGGAGCTTGGGCACTGAAGTAAATATACTGGTCATGTCACTTACCACCCAGGTGACCTTGAGCAACTGGCTCCTCTCTCAGCCTCAATTTTTCCTTTTACAAAAATGGGACTTTTCTTTGCCCCACTTCATAACATCACTGGGAGGTTGTAATGGGACAACCAGCTCTTAGCATGAGGCAGGTGAGGAAACTAGGCTCAGAGAGGTTGCAAAGAACCCAGTTGCATTGTCACCCAGCAAGTTGGGAAAAGAATCAGCCTGCCATTCAGCTCTCCTGGCTCCTCAACCAATACTACTCTGTGTTTTCAACAAATGATGTAGCAGGGACTTCCCTGGTGCTCCAGTGGCTAAGACTCTGCTTCCACTGCAGGGGGCCCCGGTTCCATCCCTGGGCAGAGAACTAGATCCCACAAGCTGCAACTAAAGATCAAAGATTCCGTGTGCTCCCACAAGGTGAGACCCGGCATAGCCAAATCAACAAAGAAATATTCAAAAAAATGATGCAGGAATTCCTGCAAGATCCCTCAGTTTACTCGTTTCACTGCTGGAGACTGAGTGGGAACAGAACAGCCCCCTGCTCACAGAGTGGGGACTGGGAACTACGGGGATGGAAGATTCCCTCCACCTGCCCAGGACCCCCACTTGCAGTCACCACCTGCCTCCAGGAGCCAGAGGACACAGTCTCAGTTTCATTCCAGAGAAACCCTAGAGGCGACTCAGCTGAAACACTGGGCCACATGGGTGCCTGGACAGCTGGTCAAGCAGGACCCAGCCCCCCTGGTATTTGGACTGTAAAAATAGACACCATCCTCATATGCTTGGGGGTGGTTTTAAGTGTTCTCAGGACCGCTGGCAGAGCAGACTGGGCGGGCTTCTCAGGCTCCAGTTGGCAAGGCTGATTCCCTCTCCTGGAGCCTGGCCCCAAGGCCCTAGACAGTGGGGCACATCCCCTCGGCCATCGGCCGGCTGTGTGACCTTGAGCAAGTCACTTCACCTCTCCAAGCCTCTGGAGACCAGGAAGAACAATCACGACCACGCAGGCAGATGGGAGGACTGAATGAGATTATACTGGACAACAGGGAGCCTGGGACACAGAAAACCTTCACTGAGCACCTGCTGTATACCCAGAACAGCCTCCGAGACACAGAAGGAGAGTATACAGTCCAGTGGTCCAGGGGCTCCGGGTCTCCCAGGCTCCAGAAGAGAAGGCAGCAGAAACGTAGGACGGGCACTGGAGGCATCCCAAGGAGGCGATGACTGAGTAGGAGCTAGCCTGGTGAAGCAGGGAAATGAAGGGACAAAGAACTTCCAGGTAAAGGCCCAGAGCAAAGAGACGCTGCAGCCTTCTGATATGCACAGGATCACAACAGTGTTCCTGGGGCTTCCCTGGTGGCTCAGGGGTAAAGAATCCATCAGCCAATGCAGGAGATGCGGGTTCGACCCCCTGGGTCGGGAAGATCCCCTGGAGAAGGAAATGGCAACCCACTCCAGTATTTGCCTGGAGAATTCCATGGACAGAGGAGCCTGGCGGGCTACAGTTCACGGAGTGGCAAAAGAGTCAGACACAATTTAGCCACCAAACAGCAACCACAAATTAAGCATTCACCTGGTGCCAGCATCCCACATATAGCTAACTCTTCACACCAACCCTCCAGGTGAGTTGCTATTATCCCATTTCACAGAGCTTCTGAGACTCAGAGGGATTAAGCAGCTTGTCCGAAATCATACCGCCAGTAAATGACTGGAGGCAGGATCTGAACCCAGGACTGTGGCTCTGAGGCTCTACTAAAGCGGGGTGTCTACTAAAGGGGGGCTGTGGAAGAATGAGTTGCTGAAGGCGGGGGTCAGAGCAGGAGGGCAGGGCCTCAGTCTCCTCCCTAGTCAAGAATCAGACAGCCTTGCCGAAATCTCATCCTCTGTGTTAGACTGACCTGGATGTGGACGCAGATTCTCCACTTCCTAACTCTGTGACCGCACCTGAGCCCTTTCTGCCTCTGAGCCTCACTCTCCCCATCTGTAAAATGGGGTAATTGACCGAATGCTCAATGGGTAGGCGTGGCTATCTCCTCTGAAAATTTCTTATAGCTCAGAGGGTCCAGAACAGGCTCCGTGATCATGGGCCAACCCTTTTTCCCCTCCTTGGGCCTCAGTTTCCCCAGAGGAGGAGGGGGTTGGAGTTTTTGTGGGAGTGGCCCACAAAAACGTAGAAGCCCCCATCCGAAGCATCACCTACCCGCGTCTGCAAAGCCACTCAGCCCAGCCCCCTCCCGCAGGCAGGGTCGGAGCAAACCCGCGAGGGGAGGGAAGGGGAAAGGTTACCCCTCTGAAGTGCGGGGGTGGAGGTGAGGTCGCTGAGAGGGGGCTGAGCTGAGGGTTCCAGTGAAAAAGTCAGCCCTGGGGGCTGGAGTCCCGGGAAGGGAACGGGTTTCAATGCGGAGAGGAGGAGGCAGGAGAGGCCGAGGGCTTCAGCGTGGGTTGGAGAGGAGGGCCGGGGCCCGTGGCACGCGCGGAGAAATGCGGGCTTGGGCAGAAACGCAAGAGAGGAGAAGTAGAGACACGGGGCGGCCGAGGGCCGAGCGGTGGGACGGGAGGCAGGGGCTGAAGTTTGCGCGGTGGGAATCGCAGCTGGGCTGGAGTCCCGGAGAGGGCCGGGCAGCGATCCGCGGACAAGGGGCGCCCTCCCAAACCCCAAGCTCCGGAGCGGGGCGCAGAGGCGGGGAGGGGGCGTCTCGGGGGGCGGGGTGGAGCTCCGGGAGGGATGCGAGGCGGGGGCTGCAGGGTCCCGGGGGGCAAGGACCGGAGCTCCAGGAGGGGAAGGCCGGGGGTTCAGGGCGGGGCGGCCCGGCGCGGAGCCCCGCCGCGGGCGCACCTGAAGTCCTTGTCGCTGGACGTCATCTTCTCCAGGAGGCTGGAGATGTGGAAGGCGGCGGTGCTCATGGTGGCTGCGCCGCGGGGCCGCCGGCGGGAGGGAATATGGCGGCGCGGGCCCCCTCCCCCGCCGCGCGCTGGCTGCGCTCAGCGGACAGAAATAGCCGCCCCCGCCCCGCCCCGCCTGCCGGCGCCGCGCTCGCCGCGGCCGCGGCCGCCGCTGCGGGAGGCAGCAAGTGGCAGGCGGGTGGCGGGAGGCGGGAGGCGGGAGGGGCCCGCCGAGGGGCTCGCGGATCCCTCCCCGGCGTCCTTGTAGCAGCCGAGGGCCCATCACCGCTTGCACACTCCCGCGGACGGGGAGCTCACCACCTCTCAGCGGACAGCTCCTCCCTACAATTCCCCGTGGTACCCTGGATCCTGCTAGCGAGACACAGTCACGGTGACCAGAGAGTCTTAGGTGGGAGCCCCCACCTCGGTCAGTTCTGCTCCTGTGAGGCCTTGGCCAAGTTACTTGACCTCTCTAAGCCTCAGCTTTCTCATCTGCAGGCATTCCAGAAACAGGAGCTGCTATTGTCGGTCAAGCCAACCAGCGCACTTCCCATGCGGCCCACCCCAAAGCCAGACAGGATATGAGGAGTAGTACCCTGTCGCACCAGGCCTTCTGCCTGCCTCATTCAACCCAGGACATCACGGCCGGCTTCTTCATCTTACACCCAACGCAACTGAGGCCATAGAGGCAGAGGGGCTTGCTGCAAGTCACACAGCCAGTCAATCTGGGATGGAATCAGGACTGACCCCAGACTGGGCAACAATTCTTAAATGAAGCGGCACAGTTTCTCCTCAGGTAGGTACAAGCTCAGGGTGGCAGGATCTATAGGAAAACAGGTAGAGCAGCAAAACTTCTCCAGGGCTTCCCTGGTGGTCCAGTGGCTAAGAATCTGCCTGCCAATGCAGAGGATGCAGGGTCCATCCCTGATCAGGGAAGATCCGACATTCCTCAGAGCAGCTTAGCCTCTGTGGGACAACTGCTCTTGAGCGGCGCTCTGCAGCAAGAGAAGCCACTGCATTGAGAAGCCCCCGAGCTAAATAAATAATATATACATATATAGATATAGATATAGATATAATCAATTGTATTTTTTAACACTAGCAAGCGGGTACTCTTTCTGCCCCCTTCTGATGCCTATGTCAGAAGCTTTCTCTATCTCCTTTATACTTTAATAAAACTTTATTACACACACACACACACACAAAGAAATTCTCTAAACAGCCAGGAGGCTATTGGCTCTTGGAAAAGTGAGTCGTGTGTGCAAGACAACCCTGGGTTCAAATCCCCACGAAGTTGCTTTCTGACTGTGACGCCTGGGGATAATGACACAACCTCTCTGAGCTATGATCGTCTCACCCTTGTAAGAAGGGGATAAAGGAAATCTTTATTTGATAACACACTTCTTGGGTACCTGTTATTATGGGCTTCTGGGCTCCAGAGCAGCACTGCAATGCTGGAAATTTTCTGTATCTGCACTGTCCCATATGATGGCCACCAGTCACATGTGGGGCTTCCCTTGTGCCTCAGTGGTAAAGAATCCGCCTGCCAATCCAGGAGACACAAGAGATGTGGGTTCAATCCCTAGGTCGGAAAGATCCCCTGGAGAAGGAAATGGCAACCCACTTCAGTATTCCTGCCTGGGAAATCCCATGGATAGAAGAGCCTGGCGGGCTACAGTCCATGGGGCCGCAAAGAGTCGAACATGACTTAGCAACTAAACACCAACAACCACAAGCTATATATAATACTAAATCACTTTATGGCTGTTTATAATATTAAACCACTTCTTTCCGGGATGGAGAAAAATGTCTGAGCTTGAAGCAAACAAGGTTAAACTCTTGTTCTGTTATATCTTTTTGTTCTGTCACATCTTTGGGAAGTGATCTAGGCGGGCAGCTCCAGCCCTGTAGGGGGAGCCAAGGAGCCAAGCGGTGAATGTTCATCTGTGCGTGCTCAGTCATTTCAGTTGTGTCCAACTCTTTGCCACCCCATGGACTGTAGCCCTCCAGGCTTCTCTGTCCATGAGATTCTCCAGGCAGGAATACTGCAGTGGATTCCCATTCCCTCCTTGAGGGGATCTTCCCGACCCCAGGGATCGAACCCGCTCCTCTTACATCTCCTGCACTGGCAGATGAGTTCTTTATCCCTATCTCCACCTGGGAAGCTCTGAGTTTTCGTCAGTCTTTACCAAAGAGCCGGGCTGTTAAACACAGGGGGGATATGGAGGGAAACTAAGATGTGGTGAAGAACAACTACTTTTGTGAGAAGACAGAGCTGAATTTGAGTCGCCTCTAGCTGTGTGACCTCGGGCAAGTGGCTCAGCCCCTCTGAGCCTCAGTTTCCACATCTATAAGATGGAAATAATAGCACCCACACAAGAAGGAAAAGCTCTTGGCTGAATGCCAGGCACAGTTGTTTTTATTATTGTTACAGCTTGTAGAGGAGACGCACATTGAGTCGGATGGCGGAGGGAAGGATTGTGGGAACAGAGGAGAGAGATGGGAAGTGTGAGCCCAGCCTTGAGGAGCAGATACATCCTCCAGGCAGAGATCCGGGCCAGTGTTCCAGACACGCATGCTTGTATCCTCACAGTCTCAGGCTCCATCATAGGGTGCCCTGCATCCGCTCCTCATACCTGCAGGACAGGTGTGTCCTGTGATGTCTACCTGGGCTTGAGCCCAGTTAGACACTGCTCACAGGAGTGTCACTGCCCAGAGCTCTTAGGAGAATTCCCAGGCTGAAGGCACTGTGTCCTTCCAGCATGGGTGAGACTGTTCCAAACATGTGGGTCTTGGATCGGAAGATGATCTCAAAAGCCGTTTTTAAAATCTCCCTCCTTCCCTATTTCCTTCCTCCCCCGCTCCTTTCTCCCTCCCTCCTCTCTTCTTTCTGTTCTTTTTATTCATCATAAAGGTTAACGATTTGCACATTTATTAAAAGAACTTTATGACTACCTCCTCAAGCACAGAACTATACTTGCAAACCCAACAGCAAGTATGGGACAGGATGACCAAGGCTGACACAATTCACAGTTGGAAATTTTGCAGCAGCAGTTCCAGCCGGGAGTCTCCTGATACCCAGTAGCTTAAATACAGGCTTCAGATAAAGCAATGGAAGCCACAGTTCAGACACTAGGGTAGGACGAGACTGCCTTTCTCCAGGTGAGTTCAGTAACACTGCATGCTCAAAGACTGTTTTTATGGAAACGTCCTAATGTCCACGGAAGTAGAAAGAATAATTGATATAATAAACTCCAGCGTATGATCCCCTAGCTTCTGCTGTTCTTCACGTCGGTTGATTGTCCTTCCTGTCTCCCCCTCCCACATTTTCCCCAAAGCTGGAGTGCTTTTAAGCAAGCAAATCCCAGACCCAATGTCCTGTCACCAGGAATTGCTTCAGCCTGCCATGCCAACAGATGACATTTTTCCATAGCTGCTGTGCCAATATCATACCTCACAAAAATAACACTAACCTTTAAATAATCGAATATTTAGTCCATATTCAAGTTTCCCAGATTGTGTTAAAGATATCTGTTGGCAATTCGTTTGTTAGAAGGGTGTTCACAAGATTCACTGGGCTCCGATTTCTACAATTACGGCACTTCATAGATTTTGCCTTCTGGATGGCCTGTACGGGGCACAGACACACGAAATGCATCCTGCCCCTTCTAAAAAGCTCCAGCTGTGTGCTGGACACAAAGTAGCTCACAGTAGGCCCTCAAGATAGCCCTGCTAGGTGACGCTGAGCAGGTGCTCCCATCGATAGCCCCAGGACCCCCACTTCAGCTAAAAAGAAGTCCACTCTGATCTGATAGAATGCCTTAAAGTTTACTTGTCAAGAGGATCGTTCTGCTTAAAAAAGAAATTAAAAGCCACCTAAATTGAGTCTGAATCCCATATTTTGCATTTGTCAGAATGTCCCAGGGTGGACTTTTTCACCACTCACCCCTCCCACCTCTTTAAATTTGTTTGACAAGTACACACTGTTGTATTTATTTATTTTTGGCTGTGCTGCGTCTTCAGCGCTCTGCGAGGGCTTTCTCTAGTTGCGAGGAGTGGGGGCTGCTCTCTTGTGGAGCACGGGCTTAGTTACTCCATGGCACGTGGAATCTCCCTGGACCAGGTATCCGTTTCCCTTGCACTGGCAGGCAGATTCTTTACCACTGAGCCACCAGGGAAGTCCACCCACCCCCTTTTTTGGGAAAAAAAAACAAAACAATTTTAGCTCTTGTCTTTGTTCTTTAGAGGGGGCATTGAGACACAGGTGTCTGAGAGTCAGAGGGCTCTCAAGATGACCAGGTCCAACTTTTGCCTTCAGCTGCAGAGGTTTTCCACAGGCCCATTCCATATTTGAAACAACTGAGGCCTGGAGGCCCAGGGTGAGTCAGGCTTAATCTAGATGTAGAACTATTTTCAACTCCATCTCAGATTGCATCAAATACACCCATTGTTTCTTAAAGAATATGGAATTGCAAAGGCCAGAGGCTACCTCTTCAAAAGTAGATTGACACATACAGGAGCTTCTAAACTAGGTTAGGTTGGAGTTTCTCCATGGAGCAGTGAAAAAAGTCCTGCCTTTGGAGTTGGGGAAACCTGGGTTCAAGTCCCGACTTGGTCATATCTGTTATGTCACCCTGAGCAGTCCCGTACTCCTTTGGTTCTCACTTTTCTCATCCATGAAATGGGGCGATAGTTCCTGTTTAGAGCATTCATTTAAGAAATGTTTGAAAATGATTAAGACAGGCCCTGCCGTCAGAGGCATCCATTTGGTGAGTAAGTAGAAACTCACGTCAAGAACTGGGCTTGGGCTCCCCTGGAGGCTCAGTGATTAACAATCCACCTGCTGACGCAGGAGACACGGGTTCGGTCCCTGATCTGGGAAGATCCCACATGCCACACAGCCAGCAAGCCCGTGCATCACAACCACTGAGCCTGTGCTCTGGAACTCGCACGCTGCAACTACTGAAGCCCGAACACTCTAGAGCCCGTGCTCCGAAACAAGAGGGGAAGCCACCGCAACGAGAAGCCTGCACACCACAGCTAGAGAAAAAGCCGTGTGGCAACAAAGATCCAGCACAAATTAATTAATTATTAATGACAATTTAAAAAAGAACCAGGCTCCAGGGTGTTCATAGTAGGGGCATGTTCTCCAGCCCCCTACACCCACAGGGCATCACTCTCAGACCAGACCCAGGAAGTCTCTGGGGAGTTCCCATCCGCCTGAGGGATCCCAGAGCTTCATTACAAGAGTGTCAAGGCCTAGGAAGGGCTGGTCCAGGCACCGCCCCGAACACTTCATGCAAATAATCTCACCATGGGTTGGGACAGCCGTCTCCCCCACTGTGACGGATGTGGAGACTGAGGCCAAGCTGTCAAGCTGTGTAACTGCTGTCTGCAGAGTTCACGTGCCTGCTGAGTCAGGGGGCCCCCCACCCCGGCTGTCAGTTCTGGAATGCAGGGAAGCCGGATGCCACGCTCAGCTGCTGAGCTAGCTCCCCGGGGCTGTCAGCTGTGCCCACAGGATGGTGGGAAGTTGTCCCATGAATCACTCCCCCGACATACACACAGCAGTGAGGTCACCTCAGGATGGAGCTAAGTTGGACTCCCTCATGCCTCTGGCAGCTCTGTCATGGCCCTGGAGATCCGCCCACGGCAGAGAGGTAGGAAATGCCTGGAGGTCCTCCATCCAACCTTCCGGAGGTCAACTCTTATTTGCTCAGAGAGGGGAAGTACCCTCACCTGGGACTGCTCTGTACTGTGTAGTCACTCCATCGAGAGGGACGGGATGTCACTCCGTTCATTTTTTTCGACCCCATTGACTGTGGCCTGCCAGGCTCCTCTGTCCATGGAATTTCCCCGGGCAAGAATACTGCAGGTTGCCGCTTCCTTCTCCAGGGGATCTTCCCCACCCAGGGATTGAACCTGCGTCTTCTGCTTGGCAGGAAGTTTCTTTACCACTGAACCACCTGGAAGTAGAAGATAGTAAACACGAGGCATTGACTGGGTCTTATGGGCACTACTACGCGCCAGTCACTGAAACCTTTCAGTGGTAGGAAGTATAACATAGTCCATTGGTTCTTCAATGTGAGCAAGCACAAGACTCACCTGGCATGTTGGAGGGTGGCTAAAACACAAATTGCAGTTCCCACCTCCAGAGTCTCTGATTCATTAGGACTAGGATGGGACTCAAGAGTTTGCTTTTCTAAAAAGGTTACAGGTGATGCTGATAGTGCTGGTCCAGGGATCACATTTTGAGGACAACTGATTAGTTCAACTTCCTTCCCCTTGCTTAATGGTGGCTCTCAAGTTCATTTTTCTAGGGACGGAGATCTCATTGCCTATTCTGTCAACCTATTTCATTTCTAGATAGTTTTTACTGTGAAGATATGACTTGTGTGTGTCCTTGTGCTGAGATGAAACTAACCCTCTTGGCTCTCTCCTGGCCAGTTCTCTCTGCCACTGGACTGCATGGTCTCATCAGAAAGGAGCAATTAGAGGGGAGAGGAGACTTGCAATTAGACCAAAGTTCTCCCTCACCTGCACAGTCCAGAGCCACCAAGCCCTCTCAATTCTCCCCTCTAAATCAACAGTGTCCAATAGCAATATATTGTGAGGGAATTCCCTGGTGGTCCAGTGGTTAGGACTCTGGGCTCTCACGGCTGAGGACCTGGGTTTGATCCCTGGTTGGGGAACTAAGATCCCACAAGCTGCATAGCCAAAAAACCAACCACACACACACACACACACACACACATATTCACTATATGTGTATATATGGATATATATATTATATATAAGAATTATTATATATTATATATCAAAATATATAATTTTATTATAGTAATATATATTATATTACTATATTATATATTATGTATATAAAATATAATATATAATATATAATGTATAGTAATATATAAATATAATATACATTATAATTATATATTATAATATAATTAAATAAATATATATTATATATTATATATATTATATAATATTATACATGATATATAATATATATACTATATTTATAAAATTTATATATAATATATTTAATATATATATATAGATAATATAGATAGATATACCTATATAGATATTATATATGATATACAATGTATATCATATATATGATATATAATGTATATCACATATTATATATGATAAATGTATATTATATGTAGATATTATATATTATATATTATATCATAGAAGATATATAATATATATAATACTATATTATAACATATAATATATATCGATATATCAATATAATATAGTATAATGTATATAAATATATAAATATATTCATATAAATATATTATAATATACACAATTAATATATAATATTAGTAATTAATGTATAATCATACTATATATTTTACACTTATAGTACATCTCAACTCTGCCCAGCCACATTTCAAAGGCTGCATAACCACACATGGCTGGTGGCCACTGTTTTGCACAATGCTGCGCCCCTGTCCCTAGTCCTCTCTACCCCTGCCACTGCACCAGCTCACCAGGATTCTGCCCCTTGTGTTTTGCCCCCCAATCCACAATCAGTTCAGTTCAGTCGCTCAGTCGTGTCCGACTCTTTGCGACCCCATGAATCGCAGCACGCCAGGCCTCCCTGTCCATCACCAACTCCCGGAGTTCACTCAGACTCACGTCCATCGAGTCAGTGATGCCATCCAGCCATCTCATCCTCTGTCGTCCCCTTCTCCTCCTGCCCCCAATCCCTTCCAGCATCAGAGTCTTTTCCAATGAGTCAACTCTTCACATGAGGTGGCCAAAGTACTGGAGTTTCAGCTTTAGCATCATTCCTTACAAAGAAATCCCAGGGCCGATCTCCTTCAGAATGGACTGGTTGGATCTCCTTGCAGTCCAAGGGACTCTCAAGAGTCTTCTCCAACGCCACAGTTCAAAAGCATCAATTCTTCGGAGCTCAGCCTTCTTCACAGTCCAACTCTCACATCCATACATGACCACAGGAAAAACCATAGCCTTGACTAGATGGACCTTTGTTGACAAAGTAATGTCTCTGCTTTCAATATGCTATCTAGGTTGGTCATAACTTTTCTTCCAAGGAGTAAGCATCTTTTAATTTCATGGCTACAGTCACCATCTTCAGTGATTTTGGAGTCCAAAAAAATAAAGTCTGACACTGTTTCCCCATCTATTTCCCATGAAGTGATGGGACCATATGCCATGATCTTAGTATTCTGAATGTTGAGCTTTAAGCCAACTTTTCTCTCTCTTCTTTCACTTTCATCAAGAGGCTCTTCACTTTCTGCCATAAGGGTGGTGTCATCTGCATATCTGAGGGTATTGATATTTCTCCCAGCAATCTTGATTCTAGCTTGTGCTTCTTCCAGCCCATCGTTTCTCATGATGTACTCTACATACAAGTTAAATAAGCAGGGTGACAATATACAGCCTTGACGTACTCCTTTTCCTATTTGGAACCAGTCTGTTGTTCCATGTCCAGTTCTAACTGTTGCTTCCTGACCTGCATATAGGTTTCTCAAGAGGCAGGTCAGGTGGTCTGGTATTCCCATCTCTTTCAGAATTTTCCACAGTTTATTGTGATCCACACAGTCAAAGGCTTTGGCATAGTCAATAAAGCAGAAATAGATGTTTTTCTGGAACTCTCTTGCTTTTTCCATGATCCAGCGGATGTTGGCAATTTGATCTCTGGTTCCTCTGCCTTTTCTAAAACCAGCTTGAACATCAAGAAGTTCACGGTTCACAAATTGCTGAAGCCTGGCTTGGAGACTTTTGAGCATTACTTTACTAGCGTGTGAGATGAGTGCGATTGTGCGGTAGTTTGAGCATTCTTTGGCATTGCCTTTCTTTGGGATTGGAATGAAAACTGACCTTTTCCAGTCCTGTGGCCACTGCTGAGTTTTCCAAATTTGCTGGCATATTGAGTGCAGCACTTTCACAGCATCATCTTTCAGGATTTGAAATAGCTCAATATTTCAAATTGCCAGTCCACAATACGGCAGCCAAATCATTGGTCTGAAACGTAAGATTTGATCGTATCCCCATCACCCTCAGGATAATGCCTGATCTCCTTGATGTGGCTTCCAAGTCCTCTCTCTCTTTCCCTTCTCCCCTCCTCTAGCCCCCAAGCCCCCCACTCTCCCACTTTACTGAATTCATTTGCAGGTCCTCAACACAATAGTGCCTCTTACCACTAAACCTTTGCACACTTGGTGCCCTCTACCTCTAAACCTTTGCACCCTTGGAATGCATCTTGGGCTACCCTTTCAGGTCACTCTCATTCTACAAAATTTATCGAGCGCCTACTACGTGTTGGACACTGTTCCAGATCTTGAAACTAAGAAACACATAAGAAGGAGGTATACATAACAAGAAAATAGCGTGTCTGATGGTGAGCAGTAAAGCAGGATGCAAGAGAAAGGTGGTGCTGGTGGTTACTACTATATACAGGGTGGTCAGGGAAGGCTTCTTGGAAACGGTGATGTTTGGCTAGAGAGACCTGAAAAAGTGAGGGAAGGAGCAAGGTGGCTGTCTGGGAAAAGCACTCTAGGCAGAGGGAACAGCCAGGGCAAAGGCCCTGAGGAGGGAGGGCCTAACTGGAGTGTTTAGGGCACATTCCTGGGTGGCTGGAGCAGAGTGAGAGAGGATATCATAGGAATTAATGTCAGAGAGGGCAAGGAGTGGGCGGCACATAGTACAGGGCTGTGTAAGAATAGAAGTTAGTAAGGGGGGCATCCTGGCTGGGTGCTGAGCAGAGGGGGGACATGAGCTGACTTGGTTTTAACCAGATCCCTCTGGCTGCCCTGATGAGAACAGATAGTGGGTGGTGGACAGGAGCAAAGAGACTAGTGGATACCAGGGTGGTTGCAAGGAGATGGCATGAAGAGGCTGGATTCAGAATATGTTGAAGGGAGGGCCAACAGGGTTTTCCAGAGAAGTCAGAACCAGAGTATGAGAGAGCAGAGTCAAGGATGATTCCAAGGATGACTCCTGAGCTTAGATGATTCCTCTTCCAGGAAGCCCTCCTGGGAACCCCCAGCTTCTTGGGCCTTGCCTTCATGGAGATTGTCATGGCCTGTCTCCCTCAGGGTGCTACCCAGGCAGGGAAGGACTTGTTTACTGTACTTCTTCCAGAGTGTTTGAGAGGTGAGTGAGAGAGGCAAGCTGAGCTGGAGTTAATTCTGGCCTCAACTTTGAGAGGTCTGTCCCCACTCCCCACCCATTTGGGATCCACAAGTCAGTAGATATTCTAGCCTTTGCCTAGTTTCCTCACCACCGGAGGGCATTGCCAGCCCCACTCACAGGAGTCTCTCAAGGCAACACTGAGCCTAGGGCCTCCTCTTCTGCTGCCGGTCTAACCTCCGTCCTCGGGGGAGCATCAGGTTGGCCCACATGGCTGTGCCCTGAGTCAACCTCACCCATGGCAGGGAGGAGGCGGCCCTAGGACGGAGCTTGACACAGCCAGAGTGGTGCGACAGGTCCTGAAGTTAGAGGGCCATGGCCATGGCCCCGAGGGGAGGAGGAGACAGGGGCCTAGGGGTGCACCCGCCCCATCTGCCCTTCTGGCATACGGGGGTAAGAGTCAGATCAGACAGGAAGACCGGGGGCCGACGGCACCGCAGGAAGGAATGCCACGCCGGTGAGCTTGTGAACCTGGGGCCCCCAGCGCAGCTTCAGGCCCCGCCCTGCCCAGCGTCAGGCCCCGCCCCTCCCGTCGGGGGCGGGGCCACCTCTCCGCCCTCCTCCCCCGCCCCTCCCCGGGCACCAGCAGTCCACGGTCGCATCGCCTCCAGCACGCACCTGCCTCCGGAGCTCAGGTAAGGGACACGGGGCGCCTGAGGGGCGGGGTGGGGGGATTTTTTTTCCGAGTTTTGGGGAGAAAGAAGCTCTTCAGCAGGCCTGACATTCTGTGGTTCCCGGCGGGCCTGAATTTGAGTCCCACTCAGGGGCTCCCCAGTCAGGTGAGCGCCTCCGTCTCCTCTGGAGAGTCAGGGGAGAGTGAAGTTCTCCCCGGTGCTGGGAGCGTCCCGCCGGCCCACTCTGGGTCTGTCGCTAACTTGCTCTGCGGGGCCTTCAGAAACATTACGACCTTAGCTTCCCCATTTGTGAGGTGAAGGGTCTGACTAACTCTCGGAAGGCTTCGCCCCTCTCCGCCCTCGTGAGACCCACAGATTCGCCCTCCCCTTCCCCGCAGAAGCTGCCCTGGCCTCGGGGCTCGAAGGCATCTTTGAGGAAAAAGTACTGAACGGAGAGCTGGGGGAAGGGGGAGCCCCGCTGCTGTCGGAAGCTCACGGGGCGGGGGTGCGGCCGACAGGGAGCCCCCAGTCCCCTCACCTGTGCGCAGAGCATCCTGGCTTCTCTCCTGGGAGACGGCTTTTGGGCCGGAAGCCAGCCCATTTTTCCTTTCACTGGGGACGGGAAAGATTATGATCTGGGGCTTATCATTTTGACCTGGTTTGTATAGAAACTGAGAGAAAAGTCACGTCAGGAGGGTGTGTTTGTCCTGTTTGGAGTCCAAGCAGATCTATACTAATGAACCCCCTCCTGTCTCCGCGTCTCCCTGCATTTGGGCTGGCGCAGCCTTCTGAAAAACGAGAGTCCTTGTGCTTTGAGATCGTTGCCAGATCACCCTCTTAGCGCGTGGTCTCCCACATGCTGGCCACATACCAGAACTGGGGACCCTTCTGGTTATCGCGGATGGAGGCCTTCTTTCATTTTCATAACAGCTCTATGTGGGAAGTTCTCTTTCTTTAAAAAAAATTAAATAACTTTATGGAGATATGATTCACATGCCATAAAATTCACCTTTTTTAAAGTGTGCACGTCAGTGGTTTTCAGTTTATTCACCAAGTTGTGAAGAAAGTTTCAGTTTATTCACCACTGTCTAATTTAGAACATTTTTATCCTCCCCAAATAAACCCCATACCCTCTAGCAGTCACTCGCCGTGTCCCCTTCTCCCTGGCAACCACTAATCCACTTTCTGTTTCTATGGATCTGCTTATTCTGGACATTTCATGTAAATGGCATCATACAATAGGGGCTCTCTTCTGACTGGCTTCTTTCTCTGAGCATAATGTTTTCAAGGTTTATGCATGTTTTAGCGTGTGTCAGCACTTCATTCCTCGCTATGGTTGAAGAACCTTGTATGATGATACCACATCTGGTTTATTCACCCATCAGTTGATGGATATTTGGGTTGTTCCCACTTTTTGGCTGTTATGAGTAATGCTGCTGTGGACATTCATGTACAAGTCTGTGTGTACATAGACTGTCAATTCTCTTGGACATAATATGGAGGACTCGCTGGGTCCTATGGCGAAACTGTGTGCAACATTGTGAGGAATTCAAACTGTTTTCCAAACTAGCTGCACCATTTTACGTTCCCGCCGACAGTATGTCAGATCTCCACATTTTCCACATCCTCCCCAGAACTTGTTATTTGTATTTCATATTTTAGCCATCCTAGCAAGTGTGAAGTGGTGTCTCACTGTGGTTTTGATTTTCACTTCTATAATGACTAGTGATGTCGAGCATCTTTCCATATGCTGTTGTCGATTTGTACATCTTCTTTAGAGAAATGTCTGTTGAAAGCCTTTGGCTATTTTGAAATTGGGTTGTCATGTTATTGTTGAGTTGTTGATGTGCCTATTCCAGGGGAGATTCTTAGGCTCTGAGACTGGGGGAGACTTGCAGTGATCTCACAGTCAGTGGTAGGGAGAGGTGGGAAGTGAGTCCAGGTCTGTCTGACATTCAAGAGGCAGCAAGCGTTTTCTCCTGCTCTGGATGCCTTTTGTCTGGTCTTTGCTGTTGCCAATTGTGTGTGAGTGTGTGTGTGAGAGAGAGAGAGAGAGAAAGAATGTGAGATACTGATGGGAAAAGATAGAAAGAGAGAGAGAGAAGACAGACAGAGAAACTGAGAGCATCTGGGATGAGAGAAGGAGAAAGAGGAGCCTGACCTGGCTCTGGCTGTTTAACAAGACACCCACCTTGGAGGGTCAGAGCCATGGAAAACCTTTTCAGAGCTGTTGGTTTCTTCCCATTAATTTTCAAACATTGTGGTTGTTGTGAACTTCAAAAAAGTTTACTCAGGAGCACACTTCCCACTAGTTTTTTTGTTCCTAAATCCAAAACAAATCTAATTAGACCCCCAACCTAAACAGGGAATAGCATCCCCTAGTGTCTAGCTGGGCCTAAAAATCCAGAGCAGTGTTTATCAGACTTTTTGATAACATCTTCTGCCCAAGAAAAATGTTTAGGCACCCCCAATACATATATTTATTTATGGATTTAGAAATTATATACAAGTTGTTGTTCAGTTGCTCAGTCTTGTCTATCTCTTTGTGACCCCATAGACTGCAGTACACCAGGCTTCCCTGTTCTTCACTGTCTCCTGGAGTTTGCTCAAATTCCTGTCCATTGAGTCAATGATACTATCTAACCATCTCATCCTCTGTTACTCCTTTCTCCTTTACCTTCAATCTTTTCCAGCATCGGGGTCTTTTCCAATGAGTCAGCTCTTTGCTTTAGGTGGCCAAAGTATTGGAGCTTCAGCTTCAGCATCAGTCTTTCCAATGAGTATTCTCAGGGTTGATTTCCTTTAGGATTAACTCTTTTGATCTCCTTGCAGTCCAAGGGACTCTCAAGAGTCCCCTCCAGCACCACAGTTCAAAAACATCAATTCTTCAGCGCTCAGCCTTCTTTATGGTTCAACTCTCACATCCATATGTGACTACTAGAAAAACCATAGCTTTGACTATACTGAACTTTGTTGGCAAAGTGATGTCTCTGCTTTTTAATACACTGTCTAGGTTTGTCGTATACAGGTACTGCAACCATTAGTTAATATCTCAAGCCCCAACATAGTATATTCAGAGTGACTTTCCATCACCAACGATAGTGAATGGAAGTTCACCTTTCAGGGAGTTTTCTTATTATGATTTCAGTCAGCAACAGTGTGTGTGTCTGAGATCCTGTTCATTATCATTTGCAACATTAGGGTGGCTGCTGTAGGACTTGAACGAGGAGCAGTGGTGGGTCTCTTCCACGCTTTTCCTGTGTCTGGCTTGTGCTTTCTTGATTAGGCCTATCTCCTTCCGTGGTTTCTTGACAGGGACTCTTTGAAGCCACTCGTCCACACTACAGGGGCTGATTCAGTTAAAGCTGCATTGTTTGATCCTAACCCACCACCAGGACACGGCAATATAGGGCAACAGGCTGACCATGGAGGAACGGAAGATATGGCCACAGCAGACCTGTCTGCACTGTGGGCTTCCCTATTGGCCTCTAGGGACCCCACTTAGTGGACATGGTGTTGGGTGTCTGATATATGGCCAAGGGTGCACATTAGAGTTGAACTATGTACTCTTAACTATTTTTAGCTAAAACTGAAGTAGAAGTAGGGCTTCCTTGGTGACTCAGTGGTAACGAATCCATCTGCCAATGCAGGAGACACAGGTTCGATCCCTGATCCGGGAAGATTCCGTATGCCTCATTGCAACTAAGCCTATGTGCCACAACTGTTGAGCCTGTGATCACAATTACTGAAGTCACAGAGTCCAGAAGTCACAGTTACTGAAGCCTGTGTGCCTTATAGCCTGTGCTCTGCAACAAGGAAGCCGCTGCAGTAAGAAGCCTGTTTGCCACAACTAGAGAGTAGCCGCCACTTGCTGCAACTGGAAGAAAGTCTGCACAGCAGCAAAGAGCCAGCAAAGCCAAAAATAAATCGACTTAATTTTACAAAGTTAAGTAGCAATAGGTGAACTGATTTGTCCTTCCTGTGCTTTGCAGATTATTATTTGAGAGACTAATAGGTTTTGAGCTAAGGACATCTAAGCCCACCGCTGCCACGCCTCAGCTTGCCACCTCTCATGCAGGGTGCTTGTGACCACATGAAGCAGTTATCATTTTTAGACAGTTTTTCCATATATTGAGCTGGCATCTGCCTTGGTGACTCCCCAAGATCCTGACTGCTCCCTCTGAGTTCACAGCCCCACCTTGTCCCCCTGTCCTGGAGGAGCCCTGCAAAGACTTGGGGACAGTGACCAGGTCTATTTATGCAGTGCTTATCCTTAGGCTGAGCAAGTCAGACATGGCTGTGCACTAACACACCTGCTCCTTCATCTAATTCTCTTGGATATGGTCTCTACACCCCCCTCATCCTCTGAATTATCTTGATTTGTCCAACTCTCTTCTGTTCAGGACCCAAGATTGAGCCCTAGGATAGGAGATGGTAAGGTAGAGGTCACCTTTCTCACCATGGACTCTGTGCTTCTGTTAATATAAACAAAGGCTGTGTTAGCTTTGCTTTGTCATGTCCGACTCTGTAACCCCATGGACTGCAGCATGCCAGGCTTCCCTGTCCTCTACTATCTCCTGGAGTTTACTCACACTCATGTCCATTGAGTCAATGATGCCACCCAACCATCTCATCCTCTGTTGACCCTTCCTCCTTTTACCTTCAGTCTTTCCCAGCATCAGGGTCTTTTCCAGTAGTGAGATCATTTTACTGTGTACTATCTTATCCACAGCCCCAGGTGAGCTCCAAAACCCTCAGTGAGTGACATTATTTTCTGTGTCAGAGATGAGAAAAAAGGGCCTAGAGAATAGAAGCAAGGGCCCAGGGGTTGGTGGCAGGGCCCAGCCAGGCCCTCAGTCTCACAACAGCTGACTCAGTTTCCTCCCAACCCCTGCCCTGCAGGCACCAAGAGGATTTCCCACCCATACCGTGGGATCTGGAGCTCTGAAAACACCATTTCTGTTCCAAGCCCCTGCTTCCCAGGGTCTGTTTCTGATTCATTCCCTTCCCCAACTGTCCTGCTTGAAGGGTGGACAAAACCCTGGACGCCAGAAGTTGACACTGTTCAGAGTGGCCGGTGAGAGTGCCCAGGCCTGGATGCCAGGATGAAAAGGCTGGCCCCAGGCATGGCAGGGATTGGAGCAGATGACAGTTTCCAACACTGTGCCAAAAGATATGGAGCCACATTCTAGGGGAGAGGACTGTGCTCTTGTGTAGTTTGGGGAAGGACCAGATTAGCTCCACCGAAAGCGCTTTCTCTCCTGCAGGCCTTCTCAGAGCCTTTCATATGCGACGCACCTTGTGCAGCTGCTATTGGAGTCTACGGAGAGCAGCATTGCCCAAATTCTTTGAACATAAAATCCACTTTTTCTTGGAGTATTTTGAGGGCCCCATAAGATGCTATTTGTAACTCACTTTTGGAACATGCTGTTCTAGGCCTTTACGCAGGTCGTATCAACCCCGAGTGCCTTTGCTGATTGAGTGGCTGAACCTTGAAGGCTTTAACAGGAGCAGAGCATTAGTATCCTAGAATATCAGAGCTGGAAGAACCTTGTAGTTTGCAACTTCTACATATGGGGGAACTGAAACCCAGGGCAACCCAGCAACTTGTTTGGAAGAAGGAGGCCAGAGGCAGGCAAGACTGCTGGGAGATTATCATAACACTCACAGGAGAGGTTCTGGCGTCTGAGTGGACCACACTCTGCCTTGCATGTGTTGCCTTTGTTAATGATACAGATTTCCCTGAGCAGCCTAACTCTAACCTTGCTCTGAACATCAGACCCTCTGAGTGAGGGAGTATCTGCACGACCAACAGTGCTCCCAGGGGCATCTGACCATTAGCCAAGTTTGGGAGATGTTGAGCGTGGGGAAGGAAGGGGAAACTCTCATTTACTGGGTGACAGTATTCTGGGCTTGTTGTGGTCATGATATCCTTCAATCCCCGCAACACTCGGGGAGAGAGATATTAATACCGCATTTTACAGAAGCTGAGCAGCAAACAGGGAAGGGTACACAATAATAACTGGCTCCTACAACTGGATCCCCTTGTAGGATCTCTTGGGAAGGAGGCAGTGGGTGTGGAGAAACCAGCTCCTCTTGAAGGAAAAATAGGACAGGCTTGGGCTTTGGCTGGCGGGAGAGGAAGGAGCTGGGTCATCCTTCCTGCCTTTGGAGCTTGAGGGCCCAGAAGGATGGTGGAGTCAGAGGTGCTCGGAAGGAAGATGTTTGGCCTCTGAAAGCTCTGGGCTGAGCCAGACACTGGGTTGGGGGGAGACTGTGGTAGGCAGAGTGATGATCCCCAAAGATGCTTGTGTTCTGATCTCTGGAATCTGAGAGCCTGTTAGTTTATGCGACAAAGGGGAATGGCATTAAATGGAATTCAGGTTGTTCATCTGCTAACCTTAACATACAGGATGATCACGGGTGGTCTGGTGGGGCCCAGTGTCATCACAAGAGTCCTTAAATGTGGAAGAGGGAGGCCGAAGAGGTCAGAACAGTGCAGTGTGAGGACTTGCCCCGACATTGCTGGCTTTGCAAGTGGAAGAAGAGCCACAAGCCAAGGAATGTGGGTGGCCTCTAGAAGCTGGACAAGGTCGGGGGTGGGAGAGGAAGGAGGAAAAGCAGCAGCAAGGAAATGGGCGTTCCCTTGGGCCTCCAGAAAGGCAGGCAGCCCTGTGGACACCTGGATTTTAGCCTGGTGAACCAGTGCTAGACTTCCAGCCCACAGAACGGCGAGGTGCTAACCACGTGTTGCTTCCAGCCACTACGTTTGTGGGAGTTTGTTACAGAAGCAGTAGAAAACCAGAGAGGCTCCGAACCAGCTCCAAGATGGTCTCTGTCCTCAGCAAGGGTATAGGTCTCGAAGGCAAGATCTTTAAGACAACTGGCTCAGGTGGTTACCACGATGGGGAAACCCAGGAGGTCCCCAATCCAGCCTGGAGTTGTAACAAAATACCTCGTATGGTGTAGGGGCCTCAGGGGCCCTGGCCGGCCCGGCAAGCCCCGCTTTGCTCTGCCTACCCTTTCAGAGTGCCCCTCCCTGAACCTCCCCCACCACACACACACACACACACACACACACACACACATTTGTCTCAACTCAAGAGCTTTGGCTGTGCGTAACAGAAACTACCACCGGCTACCATAACAGGGCCTCTTTGGGAGGATATGGGGGTTTTGCAGAACAGAGCACGCAAGTGAGGAAGCCGACTGCAGAGAAGATGGTGCCCAGGAGCAGAAACGAGAGGGCCCTGTTGCAAGGCAGAGCAGCGCCGGCTGGCTGACAGCTTGTGTCACTCACGCTCATCACAAGTCAGATCCCTGGGAGGAAGAGGTTGAGAGTCTGGCCTGGGTGGAGGGCAGTCACCCCTCAAGAACTCCCACATGCTTGTCCTGGAGCTGCATCTGCCTGGCCGGGTTGTGGTTGATGTTAGGGCGTGGGCTTGTCTGGGGTGATTTGAGCAGCCAGAGGACATCATCCAGAGCTGTGACTTGCTCCTGGGCTAAGACTAGCACGCATGAGGTAAGATTGTGGGTACTGAGAACGCCCTGGTAGTCCAGTGGTTAAGACTTCGTGCTTCCACTACAAGGGGCACGGGTTTGATCTCTGTTTGGGGAACTGAGATCCCTCAAGCCATGCCTCCGGGATCACACCATGCGCTCTCTCCTGTCACCAGAAGGGGCTTTGATGCCAGGTGGGCCAGAGCAGTCCACCCCTCTGTGGGCTCTGTTCCCCTCCCAGCTGCTATTTCAGCTTGCAGCACCCCTTCAATCCCACCTCCTGCCCTGGGCGTGTTTAACTAAGCTGGCCCACCACTGGCAGCCCCAAGGCACGACGTTACAGTCCACCTGTGGGGAAAGTTGGTCATTAGCTGAGCTTTCAAGGCCCAGGATGATTCTCCAACCTCATCACCTCCCCACCACCGCCCACCTCTTGCACTCAACCCTCATCCCACTCTGGCCACTATTGAAAATCCAACTGCAGGGACCTCCCTGGTGCTCCGGTGGCTAACATTCCACGCTCCCCAGGTAGGGGCCAGGATTCAATCCCTGGTCAGGGAATTAGATCCCACAGGCCGCAACTAAAGAACCCGCGTGCTGCAATGAAAATTGAACATCCCGTGTGCCACAGCTAAGACCTGGCACAGCCAAATAAATAAAGATTTTTAAAAAATCCAACTCAGTCTTAGTCATCCCTCTCCTCCAAGGTGGGACACCTGAGGAAGATAAGCAACCCGTGAATTGGGAGACAGGGTTCTGGAGCCAGCCTTGCCCTGAATCGCTATGTGACCCTGTGCAACTAACTTCCTCTCTATTCTCAGTTTCCCCATCTGTTAACTCAGACACTGAAGCCCCACCCTAGCTGGGCGTGGAAGGCGCTGTGAAGCTGGAAAGGCTGTGTCCCTTACTGTTCCTCCCACCCTTGTAATAGCAGGAGCTTAGGAAATCTCTGCTGAACTCAAGTGGAAATCCAGTTTAACAAAGCCTGTGGGTGCAGCGGCCCTGGCACCACCGGTGACTCAGCAGGGCTGGGGTTTGCAGAAAAAAATGCTAAGTATTGCATGTCCTTGTAGGACCAGCCTCAGAATGGGGGCAGGTGGCTGAAAGAGGGAAGGCTACAAGCCTCTAACCAGGACCGGGGAACGGGGCGTCATGTTAGTAGGAGAGGGAATGGATGTGAATCCATCCATAAGCTGGGAGACCTTGAACAAGTCACTTGTCTCTATGAACCTCAGTTTCTTCCTGCGTAAAGTAAGAGTAGTGCGCGTGAAATGAGATCATGGGAACTGGGAACTCCCTGGTAGTCCAGTGGTTAAGACTCCGTGCTTCCGCTGCAGGGGGCGTGGGTTTGATCCCTGTTTGGAGAACTGAGACCCCCCATGCCGTGCCTCCGGGATCACACCGTGTGCTCGCTCCTCTCTCTGCTTTCTCCTTTCTTCACTTCTGTCTCAACTCCCTGTGCTCCATCTTGGCTCAAAAGAGGTCATATGCAGTGAACCTGACTTCCAGAAGCCCCTGGCATCAATCCCTCTGTCTGATGTCCCACCCCTAGTGCACTGTCCTTTTGTCTTAAGCCTCGCCCTGCACACTGATTTTAAGAGTGTTACACCTTTACAGTTCTGCTGATCCTTTCTTATAGCAGGAATGTGGGCCAAGGAGAGATGAGTAAGGACGCTAAGAGGAGAAACAGGGCTCCCTCGGGTCCTGCCTCCATGAGCATTCTCTTTCCCCTCCTGTCCGTTTCAGTGTCCTGAAAACTGCTTGAGGAAGTTCCTTGGCTTCTGGGGACACTTGCTCAGGGCTCCAGTGGGCTGAGTGTCAATGGAAGCCAAGTCGGTGTGGTTTGCATAACCCTCCAGTGACTGTCAGCGGCTTCTTTCCTGGTGCTAATGACAGAGGCCTGGGAAGAGCTGCCGGCATCAACGTGGACTAAGCAACCACGCTTGCTCAACCGCTTACTAGCTCCCCGGTCAAGTTTCTTGGCCTCTCTTTGCCTCCGCATTCTGACGTGTAAAGCGGGCACAAGCTCAGTGGGCCCTGAGAGAGTTGTGTGAGGCGTACGCGAGGCCCGCGCGCCATTTGCTCAGATCCTTGCCTGACGGACAGGAAGCACTTAGTTGTTACTGTCTTCATCATTATCCATGTCATCGTTTTTGTTTTCTGCCAGGCCTTACACAGGGCACAGGTGACATAGAGATAAATCAGCTGTAATCCCTTCCCTGGCTGGTTAGTGATCTAGTACAGGAGACACCCTGGGTGTGTCAGACCCTCTCCCAGGCCCTGAGCAGAGATCAGAAAGTGAATAGGAACAGTGGCTCCAGCAGTTGTGCAGCAAGCCAGGGCCTCGAGAAGGAAGATTCTGAAACCAGACACGGCTAACGTAGGCTCAGGAGAGCAATGTGCCCCCTAGGCCTCCCCCGGATCGTGTCCTTCTTTGGAGTTGCTTCCTGCCAACTGTTTCCCATGTGGGCCAAGGCCCCTCGACTCTGTGCCTTTGCACACTGCTCCTCCTGGCCCTTCCAAGCTCCCCTTCAGCATTCCCTTCTTCAGGAACTCTGACTGACCCTGGTGTGATTTGGCCCCTGGGCTCCCATGGGACTACCACCGCACCCCACCCCACCCCACCCTTTGTCTACTATGAAATACCTTGAGGACAAGCATACAACTTATTCACCACAGTATCCCTGGGGCTAGCACATAATACGTACTGTGTACTAAGTTGCTCAGTCATGTCCGACTCTTTCTGACCCCATGGACTGTAGCCTGCAAGGCTCCTCTGTCCATGGGATTTTCCAGGCAAGAATACTGGAGTGGGTTGCCGTGCCCTGCTCCAGGGGATCTTCCCAACCCAGGGATCGAACTCATGTCTCTTATGTCTCCTGCATTGGCAGGCAGGTTCTTTACCACAGTGCCATCACCCTAGCCTAAGCACACAGTCGATACTCAATTAATGTATGAAGGTAGGGGAGGAAAACTGTATCAGTCATAATTGTTTTCAGCTACAAATGCTGAGACTCCTGACTATCGAGGCTTAAACAAAACAGGGTTTGTTTTTCTTAAATAACTAGAAAGCAGGTGGCTGCTGTCAAGGGCTCAGCAGCTCAATGTCCCTGCATTAGCTTTGGCTTTCCCTCAAGGTCACAGAATTGCCACTGCGGCTCCTGCCATCACATTCAAGAAAGAAAGGAGAGGCAAGACACAGCACCAGTACTGTTGGCCTCTTTTGTCAGGAGAAGCAAAACTCCTTCCCAGAGCCCATCAGACTTCTCACTTCTTTTTGGCCAAAACTGGATCATATGGCCACTCCTCACAGGGAAAACAAGTATCTACTTGATGCATGCTTGCGTGCTAAGTCACTTCAGTTCAGTTCAGTTCAGTCACTTAGTCGTGTCTGACTTTGCGATCCCATGGATTGCAGCATACCAGGCTTCCCTGTCCATCACCAACTCCCAGAGCTTGCTCAAACTCATGTCCATCAACTCGGTGATGACATCCAACCATCTCATCCTCTGTCGTCCCCTTCTCGTCTTGCCTTCAATCTTTCCCAGCAGCAGGGTCTTTTCCAGAGAGTCAGTTCTTCACATCAGGTGGCCAAAGTATTGGAGCTTCAGCTTCAGTATCAGTCATTCCAATGAATATTTAGGACTGATTTCCTTTAGGATTAACTGGTTTGATTTCCTTGCTGTCCAAGGGACTCTCAAGAGTCTGCTCCAACACCACAGTTCAAAAGCATCAGTTCTTCAGCATTCAACTTTCTTTATGGTCCAACTCTCACATGACTACTGGAAAAACCACAGCTTTGACCAAATGGACCTTTGTTGGCAAAGTAATGTCTCTGCTTTTTAATACACTGTCTAGGTTTGTCATAGCTTTTCTTCCAAGGAGCAAGCATCTTTTAATTTCATGGCTGCAGTCACCATCTGCAGTGTTTTTGGAGCCAAAAAAAAATAAGGTCTGACACTGTTTCCACTGTTTCCCCATCTATTTGCCATGAAGTGATGTGACCAGATGCCATGTTCTTTGTTTTTTGAATGTTGAGTTTTAAGCCAGCTTTTTCACTTGCTTCAGTCATGTCCAACTGTATGATCCCACAGACTGTAGCCCACCACGCTCCTCTGTCTATGGGATTCTCCAGGCAAGAATACTGGAGTGTGTTGCCATTCCCTCCTTCAGGGGAGCTTCCCAACCTGGGGATCAAACCCCTGTCTCTTATGTCTCCTGCATTGGGAAATGGGTTCTTTATCAGCAATGCCACCTGTGAAACCCAAAATGTTAGTTTCTCAGTCATGTCTCACTCTTTGAGACCCCATGGACTGTAGCCCTCCAGGCTCCTCTGTCCATGGAATTCTCCAGGCAAGAACACTGGAGTGGGTTGGCATTTCCTTTTCTGGGGGATCTTCCCAATCCAGGGTTCAAACCCAGGTCTCCCACATTGCAGGCAGATTCTTTACCATCTGAGCCACCAGGGAAGCCTATCTACTTGAGATAGAGGAACGAAGTTCAGTTTTGTTAACAAGAAGAAAGTTCAGGGGTGATGACAGGCAGGATTAAGGGGATGGGGGTAAGGAGGGTGGTTTCTGGTTAGACCTCGTCAGCAGAGGGTTCATGAACGAGGTGGTATTTGCACTGTGCCTGGAAAGTCACGTACAGTTTTGGCAACAAGGAAGAATGGCCTCAGTGGAAGTCTGGAGGCCTGCAAATGTGAGTGTGCCCAAGGGCTACCACATGAGCAAGACAGCTAAAGTAGGTGACAGGTAGGAGCAGCTTGGCGAACTGTTGACATATTTGGCATCCTCCAGTAGCTCGCTTGCCCCCATACAGCTCTGAGTCTCTTCTTCCCCCTGAAATTCCACCACAAGAGATGATCTCAGCCTCTGAGATGTACTGGACACCTGCTATGTACAAAGGGTCCTCTTCAAAATATAGATACACCCCGGGGCTCATGGTTGTCAGTCACTCGTTCCCAGATATCAGTTCATTTTCTTGGCTAGTGATTTCCTAATGCTGAGCTGAATTCTGCCCTGAGAAATGGGAGTTTTTATTCCAGAGAAGGGTAATGGAGCCTGGAGTCTAGGAGATGGGAGATGGGAGGGACTGGGGCTGGACCCCGAATGCCCAAGGGTCATAGGAGGTCTATGGAAGAGGGAACTCACGCTTATGGAGCCCTCCTCGGGCAGACACTGGCCGGCTTTCTTCTCTAAGGTGCTGCCATCACAGTTCACAATTGAGGTAACTAGAACTTGGAGAAGGGGACCGCCCGGCCAGGGTCATCTCGTGCACAAGTGATGGAAGTGAGGTTGAACCCTACTCTGTCTGACCCCACAGCACATGCTATCTTGTTGCTGCCCCCGTCACAATAATGGTCATCATCTCAGCTGGCGTTTATTCACTCCCTGCTCTATACCAGGCATTGTTCTGAGTGCTCTGTGGGTTTTAACTCATGCCATTCTCACAACAATACACTATGAGGTAAGCACTATTATTGTCCTCATTTTGCAGACAAGGAACCTGAGGTCCACAAGAAGTTAAGTCACTGGCCCGGAATGCCGCAGCTACAGGGGTCAGGGTTCACACCCAGGCTGTCCAGCTCTGAGGCACGGGGAAAGATGCTGCCTTGTCTGGGTCTTGTGGTGGATTAAAAGTAGATTCTCCACCAAAGACAAACAAAACCCCCATGAACTCATGGGTACAGAAAAGAAATTGGTGGTTGCCAGAGGTGAAGGGTGGGTGGGAAGGGGTGAAATGGGTGAAGGGGGTCAAAGCTACAAACTTCTAGTTATACAATAAAACAGTCCTGGGGATGTGATGTACAGCATGGAGACTATTAGTTCAAAATACTCTGTTGCATATTTGAAAGTTGCTCAGAGGATGCTGCTGCTGCTGCTGCTAAGTCACTTCAGTCGTGTCCGACTCTGTGCGACCCCATAGACGGCAGCCCACCAGGCTCCCCCGCCCCTGGGATTCTCCAGGCAAGAACACTGGAGTGGGTTGCCATTTCCTTCTCCAATGCATGAAAGAGAAAAGTGAAAGTGAAGTAGCTCAGTCGTGTCTGACTCTTAGTGACCCCATGGACTGCAGCCCACCAGGCTCCTCCATCCATGGGATTTTCCAGGCAAGAGTACTGGAGTGGGGTGCCATTGCCTTCTCCAGCTCAGAGGATAGATGTTAAAATTTCTCATCACAAGAAAGAATTTTTGTTTAACTATGTAAGGTGACAGATGCTAACTAGATTTAGTATGGTGATCATTTTGCAGCATTTACAAATATTGAATCATTATGTTTTGCCCCTGAAACTAATATAATGTTATAAGACCATTATACCTCAATAAAAATTTTTAATTAAATTGAAAAGAATTTTTAGGGCTTCCCTGGTGGCTCACCTCTTCCCAGCTTTGCACTCAGTGACATCACGTTGATGTCAGCCAGTAGGAGTGTTCATATCACAGAAATCAGGAACCTATACAAATCAGAGCTTTATGGTTTGCTTTGTTGTTGGTCTGAATTGAAGAAAGTGGTCAAGCAAATGTTAATAATGCAGATTAAACCTCAAAACTGTAGGCATTACATTCTACTTGTTGCATATGAAATTCACAATACAGAGGACCTTATTTTTTATTATTTGTGTGCTCTGCATTCTTTTAAAATTTTTATTATTTCTTTTTCTTGAGATATAGGTTGATTTGCAGTGTTTCAGGTGAACAGCAAAGTGATTCAGGTATACATATACATTTATAGCTATTCTCTTTTAGATTCTTTTCCATTGGAGATTATTATAAGATACTGAATATAGTTTTCTGTGCTATACGGTAGGTCCTTGTTGTTTATTTTACATACAGTGGTGTGTATCTGTTAATCCCAAATTCCTAATTTACTCCCGCATTCATTCTTTACATCAGTAACATTTATTGCAGATGTGTGTGTGTGTGTGTGTGTGTGTGTGTATGTATGTACTTTCCCCCCAGAACCACAGAACATCTGTCAGCTCCCCACTCACAGTTCCCATCCACTCTCAGTCTGTTGGCAGGAACATGAGTCACAAGGTCCCTTGGCCAAATCTAGCATCCAGGGATGCTGGGAAATATTGTCCCTGGCTGGATGACCATGTGCCCAGCTACAATCAAGGCTCTGAGGGGGGCAGCCCAACCATGGCAGCTCCGTATATTTCCTCTAGAGAAGGGCACCGGCTCAGTGAGTTTAGTTGTTTAGATTTTCGAAGGCCACACATCCAGCCTTCTCGGGGCCTCACTTGAAGGGCCTCTTCGAGTTACCACCAGCACCCACTCAGAACTTCAGGAAAGCACAGGGTATGGTGTCCTGAAGGGGCGGGTTCCCAAATGTCATTCTGCAGCTCCAGGTGCCTGCTTCCTGCCCTGGCATTGACCATTGTGTCTGTAATCCCAGCAGGGCCTGACTGCATGATGGCCTTTGAGCAGTTTTGGGCTCCAGAACAACGTTTGGGGTTGCATTAAACAAAACGTGGGTTCTGGAGTCTCAAGTTACTTCATTCTTTGAGTCTCAGATTCCTCCTCTGTAAAGTGAGGATGATGAAATTTACCTCGCAGGGTTATAGCAAAGGTTAAATGAGACAATCTTTTGCAAAGTTTTGTTATCTAGAAACTATAATTCAAATGTGAAGTAATTAATCCCAGTTCTCTCCAGATTGGTTTGTGATCCAGCTCAGGTGGAATTATGAGCATATAAACCCATTTCTTGAGAAACCTATATGCAGGTCAGGAAGCAACAGTTAGAACTGGACATGGAACAACAGACTGATTGCAAATAGGAAAAGGAGTACGTCAAGGCTGTATACTGTCACCCTGCTTATTTAACTTATATGCTGAGCACATCATGAGAAATGCTGGGCTGGAAGAACAAGCTGGAATCAAGACTGCCGGGAGAAATATCAATAACCTCAGATATGCAGATGACACTACCCTTATGGCAGAAGGTGAAGAGGAACTAAAAAGCCTCTTGATGAAAGTGAAAGTGGAGAGTGAAAAAGCTGGCTTAAAGCTCAACATTCAGAAAACTAAGATCATGGCATCTGGTCCCATCACTTCAGGGGAAACAGATGGGGGAATAGTGGAAATAGTGTCAGACTTTATTTTTGGGGGCTCCAAAATCACTGCAGATGGTGATTGCAAGCCATGAAATTAAAAGACACTTACTCCTTGGAAGGAAAGTTATGACCAACCTAGATAGCATATTCAAAAGCAGAGACATTACTTTGCCAACAAAGGTCCGTCTAGTCAAGGCTATGGTTTTTCCAGTAGTCATGTATGGATGTGAGAGTTGGACTGTGAAGCAGGCTGAGCGCCGAAGAATTGATGCTTTTGAACTGTGGTGTTGGAGAAGACTCTTGAGAGTCCCTTGGACTGCAAGGAGATCCAACCAGTCCATCCTAAAGGAGATCAGCCCTGGGTGTTCATTGGAAGGAATGATGCTAAAGCTGAAACTCCAGTACTTTGGCCACCTCATGTGAAGAGTTGACTCATTGGAAAAGACTCTGATGCTGGGAGGTATTAAGGGCAGGAGGAGAAAGACGACAGAGGATGAGATGGCTGGATGGCATCACTGACTCGATGGACGTGAGTTTGAGTGAACTCTGGGAGTTGGTGATGGACAGGGAGGCCTGGCGTGCTGCGATTCATGGGGTCGCGAAGAGTCAAGACACGACTGAGCGACTGAACTGAACTGAAACCCATTGTAAAACTGCTTAGTACTATACTGATGTAAGGTGGCATATAACATTTTAAGTTATTAAAAAAATTGTTATTTTATTATAACAAAAGCAGTACTGTTAAAAATTTAGAAAATGCAAAGTGAAAATAAGAAACTAAAAGTACCCATAATGCTATCACTCAGAGATAACTGTATGTGTTTATAAGATATCAGAGATAACTATATATATTTATATATGTGGACCTCTAGGGACTTCCCAACTACTTATACTTTGATATAGCTCCAACAGTTAGAGCTTGAACAGTTCTTAACAGAACAGTTATTAACTTGTTCTGTTGTTGTATTTGGATTCCCCCCTACCGTGCCCTCCAACTCCCTTATTCAGATAATCAAATTATTTTGAAGCATGTCCCAGACATCATATAATTTCATCATGAATAATTCAGTGTTCATCTCTAAATTGAAGGATATATTAATTATTTTTGGCTGTGCTGGGTCTCTAGGTGCTGCGTGGGGGCTACTCTTTGTTGTGGTGTGTGGGTTTCCCATTACGGTGGCTTCTCTTGTTGTGAAGCATGGACTCTAGGTTTTCTGGCTTCAGTGGTTGTGGCATGCATCCTGTGGAATCTCCCTGAATCAGGGATCAGCCTGTGTCCCCTGCATTGGCAGGTGGATTCTTATCCACTGGACCACCAGAGAAGTCCTGAAGGATATTTTATTTTATTTTTTATTTATTTATTTTTAGGATATTTTAAATAAATATAACCTCAACTTAAATATCACACCTAAAAAAATAAATTCTCTAATGGAGGATGTGGATAACAGGGAGAGGCTGTACATGTTTAGACACAGGGGGTAGATGGGCAATCTTTGTACCCTCCATTTAATTTTTGGGTTTTGTTGTTTGTTGCTGTTTGGTCACCAAGTTGTATCCAATTCTTTGAGACCCAGTGGACTGCAGTGTGCCAGGCTTCCCTGTCCTTTACCATCTCCTGGAGTTTGCTCAAACTCACGTCCATTGAGTCCGTGATGCCATCCAACCATCTCACTCTTTGCCACCCCCTTCTCCTCCTGCCATCAATCTTTCCCAGCATCAGGCTCTTTTCCAATGAATTGGCTCTTTGCTTTAGGTGGCCAAAGTATTGAAGCTTCAGCTTCAGCATCAGTCCTTCCAATGAATATTCAGGGTTGATTTCCTTTAGAATTGACTGGTTTGATCTTCTTGCAGTCCAAGGGACTCTCAGCAGTGTTCTCCAGAACCACAATTTGAAAGATACACCCAACTGAATGCAGATTTGCAGAGAATAGCAAGGAAGCCTAAGAAAGCCTTCTTAAGTGAGCAACACAAAGAAGTAAAGAAAAACAGTTTTGCTGTGAGCTGCTCTAAAAACTAAAGTCTATTAAAAAAACAAGTTCTTAATAGTATCAAAAGTTGATCATTACTCAGATTTCCCTATTTTTGTGTTTCTGTTTTTATAAATTGTTCTTCTTGTACCTTTGAATATTGGGTGTTTGTATTTTTCTTATTTATTTGCCAAGCTCTTTATATATTAAGGATATTAACTAAGGTAATATTAATTACTTCCTCCAGGAAAAGCCATGGAGACTTCAGGATCACTTCAAGACCACAGTCAAGTTCATGGAGAATCAGAAGATCTAGACTGTATGTTTGCTTTCTCTAACCCTCTGGGCAAAGCTACATGGGAAATAGTGTCCAGCAATGACTGGAACAGAAGACCCTGCTCAGCCCATGTGGCTCAATGAATGGCCCAAGTTACAGTTGAAACCTCTAGAGAAGTAGTGATTTTATACACTTGCACATGTGTGTGCTTGGTCCAGTCTGTCCCCCAGCACTCTCTAGCAGTGGGAACCCTGCTCCCCTGAGATTTTGCTCCCCCAAATCTAAGAGGCTCTGGGAGCTTGGACTGGCATTAGGGAGAGTCCCCAGAAGGGGGGAAGGGTCCCACATGCCCCCAGAATGGGAAGGTTTAGGGCTTGATTGGATCCCACTTGCTCTGTAATTTACAGAGAATTTTAAATTGGCAACTGTTCCGCGCAGTGTGGGCTTCCTGGTGACTCAGCGGTAAGGAATCCGATCCCTGGGTCGGGAAGATCCCCTCGAGAAGGAAATGGCAAATCACTCCAGCTTTGTTGCCTGAAAAGTCCCATGGACAGAGGAGCCTGAGGACACAACTGAGCAACTAAACCACCGCCACCTACACTGTAGCGGTCTCTTGGAAAGGATGACGGGCTTAGAAGCCCCTCTGTGGGCTCCATATTCAGAGAAACGCCTGTCTTTGGCCTTCCTAGAGCCTCTGGAGCCCTGATCTCCTGCACCTCCCATGGGCCCTAGGGGTTTGGGAAGAGTACCCCACAGTCCAGCCACTCCTGGATCCCCAAGTCCATGTAGACCCCTAGGAAGGCCCAGGTGGTCCCTGGGGTGGGAAGGGCAGGAAATACTCCTCCTTAACTACATGTGCCTCCCAGATGGAGAGACGGATTCCCACAAGCAAGACCGGGAAGCCAGACTCGTTTCTCAAGGACAAGATGAGAGAGACAAGTCTTCCTCCTCTTCATCCTCCTCTTCATCCTCCTCCTCCTCGTCCTCCTCATCCTCTTCCTCAGGTAAAGCAATGACTTAATTAAAGACACATATACTACAATATCATTAAAGACAAGCATTTACATGGAAAAAACAATCTCCTGTCCTCTCCCACCTCGGTATTGCAATTCTGGTTTTCCACATTCCCTTCCTGAGACTACCTTTCCGTACACATAACTTGTACAGTTATAACTCCCACATGGACAATTTTGTCCTCAGTTTACAATTTCTTCGCTGTCTTATCCTAAGCATTTTGCCGTGTTATTCCATAATATCTTAGCAACTATTGTTTTTTGTTTCCCATATAGCCCCTCATGTCAAGGAACATCTTAGTTTCCTAGGAGCGCTTTGGAGCCAGAGGCAGTGCATATGTGTGTTCCAGCAGCCTGCCTGGGCTCACACCCTTTCTTTACCACCAACAGCTTTGTGTCCTTGGGTAAATTGCTTAGACCTGTGTGCCCTGGGGTCCCCATCCATCAGATGGAGACCATAACAAAAGTCATTATATCATAGGATTTGTTGCTGTTGTTATTGTTTAGTCACTCAGTCGTGTCTGACTCTTTTTGCAACTCCATGGACTATATAGCCCGCTAGGCTCCTCTGTCCATTGGATTCTCCAGGCAAGAATACTGGAGTGGGTCGCCATTCCCTTCTCCAGGGGATCTTCTCGACACAGGAATCAAATCCACATCTCCTGCATTGCAGGCGGATTCTTTACCACTGAGCCACCAGGGAAGCCCAGCAACTCATCAGGAAGGGTCTATTTTTATTCACATTTAACAGGTGAGGAAACTGAAGCCAGTGAGGTTAGCTGTTGAAGAACTTCCAGAGGCAGGGGGGCTCCAGCAGGGGATTCTGTCCCTGTTTCTCCTCCCTACCTGGGCAGGGACGTTCTGTCTTCTTCTGATTCTGATCGACCCTCCGGGGATGCTGCTTCCCTGCAAATATTCTCCACTACGTGCAGCCAGAATTTCTTTCCTTCCAGTCTCCAGAGTACACATGGGACTGGTCATATCAATCAATAGTTTGCAAAGCTGAGCCCTAAGAGAAAGCATCAGGAAAACAGACAGAGTCCTGGAACCTTCGAGACAGACTGACATTCAGGATCCTGGTCCCTGATCCTACCCTGGTGGCCAGCCGCTGTATCTTGGACCCTGAGCATTCTTCAGAGACAGACCATTAGTCTTCGGGGCCCGGAGCCTGAGTGTCTCCCAGCTGCCTCCAAGCCCCCTCCACACAAAGGACCCTAACTCAGAGTCTGACATCCAGCACCACTCTCCCTACATATCTATTTGTTCTTAATGCAGACTATTATTTTTTAATTAAAACTTTTTTATTTTAAAAGATTACACATGGGCACATTATAGAAAATGTGAAATATTTAAAGAAGTAGAAAGAAGAAAGAAAAACATCCTTTGTTCTGTTAGATAACCACTCAACACATATTAGTGTATCTCCTTACATTTATTCAATATATGTTAAATTGTATATGTGTATATATTTTTTGTCCACGCTGCACAGCTTGTGGGATCTTAAGTTCCTGACTAGGGATCAAACCCAGGCCCTCTGCAGTGAAAGCATGGAGCCCTAACCACTGGACTGCCAGGGAGTTCCCATCAATAAATATTTATTGAACGTGAACCATGTGCCAGGCTCTGTGATCACTACTGGGGGGGCCAGCAACTAACTGTGATTTTTTTTCTGCCCAAGTTAATTTTTTAAACAATTGAATTAGCACATAAAAAAAACTATCCTCATTTTAGACAGCATACAATTCTGTAATACCTTTTATTTAAAATTATCCATAGGGAACTATATTCAACATCCTGTAATAAATCATAATGGAAAAGAAAAAACAGTCCTTGAACAAATTTTAAAGATTATATATTTTGAATATATCATGGAGAAAGCTAAAATAATTTTTGTTTGCATATTAACGGAGGTCATCCCTGTTGGATAGAATTTGGAGTAATTTTTGTTTTCTTATTTTCTGTATTCTTTGATATTTTGTAAAATGTGATGAAAAAGCCTTTTGGGGGCATTGATTAATGTTTATAAAATACAGAAAAGAAGAAAATAGAAGCCTCTCAAAATCTTATCTCCTGAGATAAATACTATTGTTGTTATCTTGTTAAAAATATTTGTTTATATTTATTTAGCTGCACCAGGTCTTAGTTATGGTGGCATGTGGGATCTAGTTCCTTGACCAGAGATCAAACCCAGGCTCCCTGAATGGCAGTGCAGAGTCTTAGTCACTGGGAGGTCCCCCACTGTTATCTTGATGTGCTTCCTGTTCCTAGTTGAGGTCACATATGCACTGATTTGTAAGCACAGTTAACTTGCTTTCCTGGAATTTAAAATTGTATCCACGATAGACCAGGAGTTTCCCAAACACTGTGTGTGCGCGTAGTTCACAGTCATGCCCGACTCTTGCAACCCCATAGACTGTATGTAACCTGCCGGGCTCCTCTGTCCATGGGATTCTCCAGGCAAAAATACTGGAGTGGGTTGCCATTTCCTTCTCCAGGGGATCTTCCCAACCCAGGAATCGAACCTAGGTCTCCTGCATTGCAGGCAGACTCTTTACCAACTGAGCTACAAGGGAAGCCCCGCGCCAAGCACAGTGAGGGACATTAGGACTGCTGGGGCTCTGTTAATCATCCCAAGGGAAAGGGAGTCCTCTGAACCCGAAGCCAGAAACTCCTAGGCCTGAATCCCTGGAATGTGGACTGATCCAAGAGTTCAGATGATTCGGTCGTTCTTCAAGGCTTGATCAAGTTCCTGCACCAGGCTGGGCAACCTTAGGACAGTTGGTGCCCAGGCCTTGTCCTTCAAGAACTCAAGGTGGTTGGAGGGATGAATAGCACCATGGACCCTCATGCCCACAGTGTCAAGCGCAGACAGCTGACACTATAGAAACCCCAGAGGAGGGACTTCCCTGGTAGTCCAGTGCTTAAGACTCAGTGCTTCCAATGCAGGAATGCAGGGAGCACAGGTTCAATCCCTGGTTGAGGAACTAAGACCCCACCTGCTGGGGAGGGTGGGCAAGACGGTGTGCCGGGACAACTAGAAAACCCCTCTGCAGGAGGTGTCACACCAGCTTAACTTCAGGATGAGGGGGCAAGTGGAAGGGCGTTCCAGGTGGGAGACCAAGCACGAGAAAAAGCACCTCATAACAGTACCTCGTGGGCCTTGTGTCATCAAAGTCGCAATAGAAATAGTAAGTGATTTGTTTAAGGTCACACAGAAAGTTTGTGACAGTTCCTGTTCCCCAGCCCTCAAAGCAGACTTCTTTCCCCCCGACCACACTGCTCACAGAAACTAAATTCCAAGAACCAACACCAGAATGAGGTATTTCCAGCTCAGTCTAGGCTGAGGTTCTCCTACAGCGTGTGTTTGTTCTTGCAGAGAACAGTGATGAGGACCAGCACCCCCGACTAACCAGAGAACGTCGGCACAGCCAGGGGGCTGGACTCCCCCGCAGGGGCGGCTCACCCGGTAGGCGGTAGGCCTCGCCACTTCTCCTTTGTCCACTCAGTGGAACTGAGTGTGTCTGTGTGAAGATGTTCCTTGCAGCATTGTTTATAGTAGGGCAATCATAGAAACAACCTAATGTCCAACAGCACAGCAGAGCTCTGGTCTTCATCCATCTCTAAAGCGAAAAAGAGAAATTTAAATCATAGAGTTGGTTTGATCTCATATCAGTTCAGTTCAGTGGCTCAGTCGCTCTTTGTGACCCCATGGACTGCAGCACGCCAGGCCTCCCTGTCTATCACCAACTCCCGGAGTTTACACAAACTCATGTCCATTGAGTCGGTGATGCCATCCAACCATCTCATCCTCTGTCGTCCCCTTTTCCTCCTGCTTCCAATCTTTCCCAGCCTCAGGGTCTTTTCAAATAAGTCAGTTCTTTGCATTAGGTGGCCAAAGTGTTGGAGTTTCAGCTTCAATATCAGTCCTTCCAATGAACACTCAGGACTGATCTCCTTTAGGATAGACTGGTTGGATCTCCTTGCAGTCCAAGGGACTCTCAAGAGTCTTCTCCAACACCGCAGTTCAAAAGCATCAATTATTTGGCACTCAGCCTTCTTTATGGTCCAGCTCTCACATCTGTACATGACCACTGGAAGAACCGTGGCGTTGACTAGATGGACTTTTGTTGGCAAAGTCATGTCTGTGCTTTTCTAATATGTTGTCTAGGTTGGTCATAGCTTTTCTTCCAAGGTGCAAGCGTCTTTTAATTTCATGGCTACAGTCACCATCTACAGTGATTTTAGAGCCCAGAAAAATAAAGCCTGTCACTGTTTCCATTATTTCCCCATCTATTTGCCATGAAGTGATGAGACCAGATGCCATGATCTTAGTGTTTTGAAAGTTGAGTTTTAAGCCAGCTTTTTCACTCTCCTCTTTCACTTTCATTAAGAGACTCTTCAATTCCTCTTTGCTTTCTGCCATTAGGGTGGTGTCATCTGCATATCTGAGGTTATTGATATTTCTCCCAGCAGTCTTGATTCCAGCTTGTGCTTCATCCAACCCCGCATTTTGCGTGATGTACTCTGCATGTAAGTTAAATAAGCAGGGTGACAATATACAGCCTTGACGTACTCCTTTCCCGATTTGGAACCAGTCTGTTGTTCCATGTGCGGTTCTAGCTGTTGCTTCTTGACCTTCATACAAATTTCTCAGGAGGCAGGTAAGATGGTCTGGCATTCCCATCTCTAAGAATTTTCCACAGTTTGTTGTGATCCACACAGTCAAAGGCCTTGACATAGTCAATAAAGCATAAATAGATGTTTTTCTGGAACGCTCTTGCTTTTTCTATGATCCAACAGATGTTGGCAATTTGATCTCTAGTTCCTCTGCCTTTTCTAAATTCAGCTTGAACATCTGGAAGTTCTTAGTTCATGTACTATTGAAACCTTGCTTGGAGAATTTTGAGCATTACTTTGCTAGCATGTGAGATGAGTGCAATTGTGTGGTAGTTTGGACATTCTTTGGCATTGCCTTTCTTTGAGAATGGAATGAAAACTGACCTTTTCCTGTCCTGTGGCCACAGCTGGAAACTGTGGCCACGGCTGGAAACTTTCCAAACTTGTTGGCATATTGAGTGCAGCACTTTAACAGCATCAACTTTTAGAACTTGAAATAGCTCAGCTAGAATTCCGTTACCTCCACTAGCTTTGTAGTGATGCTTCGTAAGGCCCACTTGACTTCAGACTCCAGGATGTCTGGCCCTAGGTGAGTGATCACACCATCGTGATTATCTGGGTCATTAAGATCTTTTTTATATAGTTCTTCTGTGTAGTTTTGCCACCTCTTCTTAATATCTTCTGCTTCTGTTAGGTCCCTACCATTTCTGTCCTTTATTGAGCCCATCTTTGCATGAAATGTTCCCTTGGTATCTAATTTTCTTGAAGAGATCTCTAGTCTTTTTCATTCTATTGTTTTCCTCTATTTCTTTGCATTGATCACTGAGGAAGGCTTTCTTATCTCTCCTTGCTATTCTTTGGAACTCTGCATTCAGATGGGTATAGCTTTCCTTTTCTCCTTTGCCTTTAGCTTCTCTTCTTTTCTCAGCTATTTGTAAGGCCTCCTCGGACAACCATTTTGCTTTTTTGCATTTCTTTTTCTTGGGGATGGTCTTGAGCACTGTCTTCTTTACAGTGTCACAAACCTCCATCCATAGTTCTTCAGGCACTCTATCAGCTCTAATCCCTTGAATCCGTCTGTCACTTCCACTGTATAACTGTAGGATATTTGATTTATGTAATACCTGAATGGCCTAGTGGTTTTCCCTACTTTCTTCTATTTAAGTCTGAATTTGGCAATAAGGAGTTCATGATCTGAGCCATAGTCAGCTCCGGGTTTTTGCTATTTTTGCTGACTGTATAGAGCTTCTCCATCTTTGGCTACAAAGAATATAATCAATCTGATTTTGGTATTGACCATCTGATGATGTCCATGTGTAGAGTCATCTCTTGTGTTGTGTGTTGTTAGAAGAGGGTATTTGCTATGACCAGTGCGTTCTCTTGACCAATAGAACGCACTGGTTCTTTGCCCTGCTTTGCCCATTAGCCTTTGCCCTGCTTCATTTTGTACTCCAAGGCCAAACTTGCCTGTTACTCAACGTCTCTCTTGACTTCCTACTTTTGCATTCCAGTCCCCTATGATGAAAAGGACATCTTTCTTAGTGTTATTCTAGAAGGTCTTGTAAGTCTTCATAGAACTGTTCAGCTTCTTCAGCATTAGTGGTTGGGGCATAGACTTGGATTACTGTAATATTCAATGGTTTGCCTTAGAAATGAACAGAGATCATTCTGTCATTTTTGAGATTGCACTGGAGTAGTGCATTTTGGACTCTTTTGTTGACCATGATGGCTACTCCATTTCTTCTAAGGGATTCCTGCCCACAGTAGTAGATATAATGGTCATCTGAATTAAATTTGCCCATTCCAGTCCATTTTAGGTCACTGATTCCTAAGGTGTCAATGTTCACTCTTGCCATCTCCTGTTTGACCACTTCCAATTTACCTTGATTTATGGACCTAACATTCCAGCTTCCAGTGCAATATTGTTTCTAATAGCATCGGACTTTACTTCCATCACCAGTCACATCCATAACTGGGCGTTGTTTTTGCTTTGGCTCCATCTCTTCATTATTTCTGGAGTTATTTCTCCACTCTTCTCCAGTAGCATATTCGGCATCTCCTGACCTGGGGATTTTATCTTTCAGTGTCCTATCTTTTTGCCTTTTCATACTGTTCATGAGGTTCTCAAGGCACGAATACTGAAGTGGTTTGCCATTCCCTTCTCTAGTTGACCACATTTTGTCATATATTTTGTAAAAAAAATGACCCATATGTGATTATAAACAAGACTGGAAAGCAAAATATCAAAATGTTAACAACGGTTATCTCTGGATGGTTATATTATGAATGATTTTTCTTTTCTTTTTTGTGAACTGACTTTTACCATACATGTTTTATGATAAGATTCTTTTATTTTTATAAGAAAAATATAATTTTGTGTTTTTTTTTTTAAAAAACAAACAACTTTAATAAATGTTAGCCTAAATTGATCGTGGGAAGAAAAGAACTTGGGGGAAAGAGACTGGATTAATGCCTACTACAGATTCTGACACACAAGGTGTTTAATAAATGTTCCCATGACTCTGCACCTGAGCTCTGGGTCCTATTTCTGGAGATAGAAATGACCAGGAAAGCAGACCTTGGTAACAGATCTGGATTTGAACCTTTAGAATTGCCAGTTCCTGGCCGTGTGACCTTCAGAGAATAACAGCTTTTGTGAGCCTTAGTTTCCTTATCTGTAAATTGGGGAGGGAGAGGTACTAATACCTTCTTCACAGAATCTCCGAGAGGGTCAAATGGAATATCAACTATAAATTGCCTAGTTCAGTGTTGGTATATAGTAAGTGCTCAATAAATGGTGGCTAGTATTACTGACTTTGCACAAGGCCCAGGTCCTCTCTGGCCCCCAGTTCTTTCCTGAGCTGAACATGGTCAGCTCAGGATGTGTGAGGGGTGTCAGACAGAGTAGCAGGAAATCTCTTGTAAGGTTGTCTTTGCTTCTTGAAAACCTCCCACCTCACCCTCTACACAAGGACTCTGTTACTTTTTAAAGCTTCCAACACCAGAAGAGGGAAGCCACTCTGGGGTGCTGTCACTGGGGGAGCTAACTAACAGGTTTTTGTCTCCACCCAGGTGCTGAGCATGGGGAGCCTGACGTTTTGAAGGATGAGCTTCAACTCTATGAAGGTAATTGTTTGTCCAGTGGCTTTGGGCGAAACAGAATAAAGCAAAAGACACGAAGGCTTAGGGCCTTGTTGGGAGGAAGCAAGGTGATGAGGGTGTTTCATGAGCTGAAAGTCGTGGGCAGATGTATGAGATGGGGCAAGGTGAGTGGTTACAGCGTGAGCAGATGGAGGTGGCGACAGGAGTTTTCTACCACAGTCAGACTGTGCCAGAGTATATTCTGATCTATAGCGCGACTTTCAGGGAGACTGTCACCAGTTACCTAACCTTTTTGGATCTCAGCTTTCCAACCAGCAAGATGGAGCTTGATCAGTACCCTCTCTCTTGGAATACTGGGTTGTTTAAGCATGCATGGGAAAATTAAGGACCTGATCTCTACAACACTTACATTATAGAGTAATTGTCTCTAAGCATCGTCACTTTTACAGCAAGCAGATGTAAATATTATGCCACTTTGCTTGGTAGCACTGTGATGAAATGGAGGAATTTGTAGGAATGAACTTGTTTACCAGAAAGCCTCACAAATGCGCACTGCCAGATAAGAAAGTCTGTTTTAACTTTGTTTAATCCAGCAGTTCCATAATCTGCTTGGTCTCTTAACTCCTGATAATAACCCAAGGAATACAACAGGAAACACAGACATTCAAGAAATGTAAATGAGATGTCTTAGTGTCTGGAGAAGGCAATGGCACCCCACTCCAGTACTCTTGCCTGGAGAATCCCATGGACGGAGGAGCCTGGTGGGCTGCACTCCATGGGGTCACTAAGAGTCAGACACGACGGAGCGACTTCACTTTCACTTTTCACTTTCATGCATTGGAGAAGGAAGTGGCAACCCACTCCAGTGTTCTTGCCTGGAGAATCCCAGGGACGGGGAGCCTGGTGGACTGCCGTCTATGGGGTCGCACAGAGTCGGACACGACTGAAGCGACTTAGCAGCAGCAGTGTTCTGCATCAAGCTATTACCAATGGCTGCCACTGGGTGGCGGCATTGTACTTAATTGTCTTACTGTCTTTGAGTTTTCTGATTTTCTTTCTTTTTAACAGAAAGGGCATTATCCGATTTAGAAAAAAAAATGTTTCTAATTGCTCAGGTCGTGCAAGAAAGTTTTCACTGGATGTAAAATGAGAAACTGTTATATATATACATACACACACACACACACACACACACGCATATATTTTAAATGTTTTTTTTCTCTTCAAAAAGTAAGTCACATTCACTGTTGAACACATAAATATCATCATGTATTTGTGAATTAATTCCTCCAAGTAATGAGTTACCCCCAAGACATTGGAGGTAGTTGGTAATTACACTATGGGAGTCGCATTTCGTGCTGTTCTTGGTTGCTCTGTGTCCCCTCGGTGCCGGCCCCTCTTTGATCATTTGCAGACAGTGGTTCCGGTTTGCACATCAGCCCTGAGGACAGTTCTGCCTCCTGGATGTTTGTTGCCAGGAGTTGAGTGCCCGCTCCAGGTGTTTGTGTCCTGAGGCTGACCTGGAGGAGGGAAGTGTACAGAGTGGGGGCTGCTGCCTGCCCTGAGGGGAAGAAGATGACAGGCTAGGAGAGAAGTCACTGGGGATAGGAGAGGCCCCAAGAACCAGAGGGTGATGAGGTGGAGGGCCGCCCAGGCCAGATGAAGAGAAGGCTGCAGCCCAGCGCAGGAACAGGGCTCCACCCATCCTGGGCAGCCCCGACCAGGAGCTTGACACTGCGGTCGGGGTCCAGGGCCCCCAGAGTACAACCCAGCTTGGCCTGTAAACTCTGGGCTTGATGGGGCTGGGGCGCAGGCCTAAGTGTCCTCACCTGCGTCAGAGCAATGAACAGGCACAAATTGCAAACCGGTGGCCTGTGTGTGCAGATGTGTTTTATCTGGATCCCAGCATGTCTTTATTATTATTCCTAATGGTGCATCCGTACTCAATTGTGTCTGACTCTTTGTGGCCCCATGGACTGTAGCCCGCCATGCTCCTCTCTCTATGGGATTTTCCAGGGAGGAATACTGGAGTGGGTTGCCATGCCCTCCTCCAGAATCTTCCTGACCCAGGGATGGAACCCATGTCTCCTGCATTTCCTGCATTGTCAGGTGGATTCTTTACCACTGAGTCACCTGGCAACCCCCGTTATTCTTAATATATTTCATCAATTCAATTGTGTGACTAATAGTTTTTCACATATGGACATCTGTGAAATCGGGGTGCATCTTAAAATCACTGGCAACCCACAGTTATAATTGACGTCATTCTCACAAACCATGACATCTTTGATTGGATGGAATGTGAATTGCCAATTTTTTTATAGTCAAGAAGTTTATTTAAAAACCTGAATTTCTAGCCTCTCGTGGGACATTAGAAGACCTGTAACATGGGGCAGGCGTAACTGTGGCAGCTTTCAGGGACTGCCCTATGGCACCTGTCCCTTTAGATGGAAAAGAAGCCCTCCAATTTGCTCCAGTGCCCCCTGCAGATCAGTGGAAAGCCTCTGGGTGAGAGAGTTCCACCTTCCCTGAGGTGTAACTTCTTACCACCCAGAGCATACAAGTATATAATCACTGATTTCTGTTCTGTGCAGGTGTGCCCGGGGAGGTGGTGCCTTCAGGAGAATCAGGTAAGTGTCTGTTAGGGGTGGGGGGTCATCGGTGCTGGTATTGATGAGGTCTGGGCATCATCTTTCCCCCAAGACAGCCAGCTGCTGTCAGATGCATGACTACAAAAGATGGGACCCCATGTCCACTCTGGGCAGGGGCTCTGACCTGGGCTCCGTAGGCTGGCGGGGCTGGCTGTGGTATGAGGGGGACCAGGGGAGGTGAGAAAGGGGGTCCAGGCAAGAGCAAAGGGATTACTGATAACAGTCTATAGATAGATCCCCTGGGCACTGGAGAATCTGACAGGGGCATTTTCAGAGGTCACCTGTGGCATCTGTTAAGGGCCCAAGCTGGCCTGGGCACTAATGTTGAGTTTCTAATTTCCAGGACTCCGAAGGAGAGGCTCTACCCCCATGAGTGGTAAATATGCAGGTAGTCGGGGGTGGCCTGGATTCCAAGACCTGGGACGGACTACAAACAGCCTGGGAGGTGGGAGTGGGAGTCGGTTCCAGCAGCGATGCCGTCATTACCCAGGTTGTCATATGACCCAGAAAAGGGGCCTCCGGGCTCAGGGGACGTGGAGCAGAACAGACTCAGGCCTGTGGAGCAGGTGGGCGTCAGTAGGGGTCCAAGGACAGTTGCCCCACCTTCCAGCTTTGCCCTGACCACCCTGAAGTGAGCGCCCTCTGACCCAGGAGCTAGAACCCGGGAGAGCCCTTCTCAGTGAGGCCTCCTCAGAGAGGATCCCCCGAGTTGTTCCATTAAACACTCATCTCTCTCTTGTTCCCAAGGAGAAGTGGAGGCCTCTCAGCTAAGAAGACTGAATATAAAGAAGGACGGTAAGGAAATTAAGGTTCTAGGGCTGCTGCCACTGTCTAATTTCAATTTCTCTGGGGAGGAAGTCAGCTGGTGGCCTGGAACAAAAGTAATCACAGCCCACCTCTGCCACTGGCCTTGCAGTTCACAAACTCCTCAGCTTGGAATCAGCTTGAGAGAGTGTTCCAGTGATGCCCATTTTGCAGATATGGAGACTGAGGCTCAGGGTCAGGAAGTGGTCTCACAGCTAGTGAGAGGCGCAGCTTGGGCTTGGACCCTGGTGGTGTGCTCTTTCTGTTGTACACGGAGTCACTAGGATGAGAACTGCCCTCCAGGCCTTATGGCCATGATGGGGAGCAAGGACTGGGTGGGCTGGACTCTAGGGAAGGAATTATGAGAACAGGCGAGACCTTCTCAGCTATAGGCCTGCAATCGTGGGGGTCTCAAGGGGAAGGATGACGGTAGGAAGGGAGACCATGGTTTTATTTTATTTTCAGCCACGCTGGCAGCACAAGGGCTCTTATTTCCCCAAACAGGGATCAAACCCAAGCTCCCTGCAGAGGAAGCTCGGAGTCTTAACCACTGGGCTTCCAGGGAAGACCCTGGAACAGCGAATAAAGCTCCCGTTGAGCAGAGATAAGAATACTTTTAGTTAATTAAAAAGAGAGAGAAAGAGGTAAATAGTAACCCCACCTCTGCCTTGACAGATGAGTTTTTCCATTTCATCCTCCTCTGCTTTGCCATTGGGGCCTTGCTGGTGTGTTATCATTATTACACAGGTGAGTGGGTGGTGCGGTGCGGGAATACGGGGAGGGGGTCTGGATCTGCAGGCTGATCATTCTCTCCCTTGCTGCCCCTGCAGACTGGTTCATGTCCCTTGGGGTCGGCCTGCTCACCTTTGCCTCCCTGGAGACTGTTGGCATCTACTTCGGCCTGGGTAAGGCCCCACCGCAGGCAGAGTCTGGTGTGGGGGCAGTGGCTGGGCCGGCCACGGAGGCTCGCCAAGGGCCGGAAAGCCACGACTTAAATATTTTGTAAAGATTTCTTTATGCTCATGTTTGCTTCCTGACTGCTCTCAAGGTCAATGAGAGGTCATTGGCACAACCCCATGGAAAAAAATGGGCAGCTCCATGAAAATACAACAGAAACAGTTTAAAGTGGCAAACAAACAGAATTAGCCAGATCCTGAAAACAAGGCAGTTAATGGAGTGGGTGCCGAATTCGCCCAGTTTCCTGGCATTGTTACTGCTGTTCGTGGTTGTTTTCAATAATAATAACTCAGGCCTATTATCTAAGCTTAACCTGCTGCCTGAAATTCCATCAGAGCTCTGTTTGTATGGGTGAGGCCTTTGTCCAAAGTGGGCAGGGGGAGGTCTGCCCCTGGGGTCCCTCGAAGCGGGCACAGGGCTGCATCACCTTCCTCTCTGTTTCTGGCAGTGTACCGAATACACAGCGTCCTGCACGGCTTCATCCCCTTCTTTCAGAAGTTTCGGCTGATAGGTAACGTTCACATTCTCCCTCTGTTCACTTTGTCTCTCCCCACCGGGGTCTTCTGCTGCAAATGAGCCTTAGCATATAGGAAAGAGACAGAGCCCGGAGGTGAGGGCCTGGGTTCAAGGCCTGTTGTTGTGGTTCAGTCACTCAGTCGTGTCCGACTCGTCACAACCCCGTGGACTGCAGCGCGCCAGGCTTCCCTGTCCCTCACCATCTCCCAGAGTTTGCCCAAGTTCATGTCCATGTTCAAGTCCTCCCTCCTCCAATTTCCTATTTCTGAGGAGCCTCTTTTAGCCTCAGTTTCCTCAGCTGGAAAAATGGGTGTCATAATACCTACAGCACAAAGGTGTTATGAAAATCAAATGAGGAATGGATGCAAAAGTCCTCAGGTGTGAACCGCTGTGGAAGGGTACCGGGGACCTGGGTATTCCTCATTTGCTCAGACAACTTTGAGCCTCTCTAAACAGTATCTTCTCTGTGATTTTATTTGCTTAATAGCAACTTGTGTTGGGAGTGGGTTTTAGTTCTCCTACACTTGACCAGTGAGGAAACTGAGGCTCAGAGAGGTAGAGTGACTAGGCCGGAATCACACAGCTAGAGTGGCCGGGCAGGATTAGAGGAGATCCGCTTTCTTGACCAGCAGCTCTGTGCCTACCATTACATCACAAAACTGACGGGCCAGGGCCTGTGTGTCTCTAGGTCAGAGACTTCCATCTCCTTTAATCTCGGATGCTAAAGGAGAAACTAGCTGCAATGGTTGTGGGTCTTGACTGCCTTATGTCAGCTGTTAGGGGCATTTGCGCCTCTGGGGTAACGGTGGGGAGGAGGCCTGGCTGCCTTCAGAATCCCGTGCCATCCTGTGGGCTTTGCCTTCCAGGCGTCAGGAAGACTGACTGAGGCCAATGCCCGGTGGGCGGCCAGGCCAGGCCCCGGTGTGACCACCACCTCATCCTCTCCACCCATGAGGACAGAGCGGCGTCCTGGGAGACACGCGGGCGGGCCACACTAGAGCAATAAAGAAAGTGCTTTGCCTTCCATGTGGAGTGAACGTTGGCACCAGCTGGGCTGAGGTGTCCCTCGGGCAGTGTCTGCATGAAACCCAGATGCCAGGATGATGGCAGGAGCGGGGAGGGTGTGGGCCTGTGCCCTTCACAGGGGCCTGGATCAGCAGGGGGGTCCTGGGACATCAGTCCTGTCTGGAGACAGTAGGAGCCCCTGGGCCCTGCAAGCTGTCATCTGTCTAGGCTTGTGATTTCTCTCAAGTGCCCAGGCCATCCTGGCTTGCTGCTCTGAGGCTGGGGAGCACCACGCTGGGCCCGGGGGTGAGCCTGACACATGAGATGTTGGGGACTAAAGCCACAGCATCCGGCGTCTTCCCTCAGCTCCTCCAGGGCCAGCCCTGCTACGCCTGGACTCCACCGAGATTCAGATAAACCCTCTCTTCCCTAGACTACAAAGAGTCAGCTAAGCGTTCCTTTAGGTTTCTCGAGTGTGAGAATACATTCGGGGTCTTCTCTGACCCCACTGAGTCAGAGGGTAACCTTTTCCCACTGGACAAACTATAAAAGGGAATAAATGCGAAAAGCCTGTCATTTTAGGTCCAAGATTTCAATTGTACAGGTTTGGAATAGGAGACAGGGTTTTGCAAATATTCTTGTGAAAAAAGATCTAGAGCTGTGAGGTATTCTTAGCTCAGTAAATGCCAAAGAAGTGAGATAAGACCACAAAAAATCCATGGTAAGCTCGGGTTTCACTAATCGCGGTATAGCGTCTAGATTGAAGGAGGTGAGTATGTTCTCTTGTGCACAGTCAGGCCACACCGATAGAATGTTTTAGATTCACATGTCAGGAATGACAGTGACAAAGTAGAGAAAACACAGAAGAGGAAACCAGTGTGGATATAAAAAATAATTGGAGAACCGAGGACTCTTCAACTTGCAGCAGAGAAAAGTGGGGGCCTTCTCTGAGCTCATAGACTCTGAAGGACACTTTTCTCAAGTGCTTCCGCAGGTCCCGGCCCACTGCGTTGGTTGAATTTTCACAGCAGCCTCAATATATGTGCATCCCCCTCATTCTGCAGATGGACAAACGGAGACTCAAGGACACGGAATAACTTGCCAGGTTCCCACAGCAAGTCCGGGGCAGAGTGTGAGTGTGCCCAGGCCTGTGTTCTCCTAGGCCAGTCCCCACAGCAGGCAGAGCATCCCTGAGCCAGCCGCAGTCTCCCCCAGTATTTCTCAGCTTTGGGATGTCTCAGAGTTACAGAATATTTTTATCAAGTGAGAAAAGGAGAGCTACCAACTCCTTACTTTGCCCATTAAATAAAAATAACAGAAAACAGGGCTTCCCTGGCAGTTCAGTGGGAAAAATCTGCCTGCCAGTCAGTGCAGGAGATACAGTTCGATCCCTGATCCCGAAAGATCCTGTTTGCCTCGGAGCAGCTCAGCCCGTGTGCCACAGCCGTTGAGCCTGCGCCCTAGAGGCTGTGCTCCGCAACAAGAGAAGCCCCCTCAGTGAGAAGCCCACGCACCGCAACTACAGAGTAGGCCCTGCTCACAGCGACTAGAGAAAAGCCCGAGCAGCAACGAAGACCCAGCACAGTCAATAAATAGATTAAATTATTTTTTAAAAAATAAAAAAAAATCAACTGTCAGCATTGTTTTATAACAGAAAGGATAGTAGCCCCAAATCAAAACAGCAGGGACATTATCATCAGAAACAAAATGGGCCTTAAAATGAAAAAAAATGAAACTTTATGAACATCTTACTGGGTGTCCTTTGCCCTCCAATCACTGTGGTCTGATGAAAACTTAATCTTTTGGAAACTGTGAGACTAGAGAATTCCTCAGGACTTGTACGTTTTCTCGTTCCTGGGATTTTCCAACTCAACTCCTACACCTCAAGGGATGAAAAGCCTTGCTGCCTCCCAGAGCACCTTGTACTGCAAGAATTTTCCTGCTCTGTTCTAAGAGGCCTCTGTCAGTGAAGCTTAAGGCCTTATTTCAGGAGGATAAAGTGAGCCACGAGTAGGGAATGTTCCTGATAGTCACGGCTGTGTTCTCTCAACACTCAGCTCTCAGCTCAGCCCTGACAGCGTCACCTGGGGCCCAGCCCTCCAGCCATGTTCCTTCTTTCCAAGTTTGTTCCAGCTGTACTGGGTCGCTTGCATTTCCACACAAGCTTTAGGATCAACTTGTCAGTTTCTGCCGAGAAGCCGGTGGGAACTCTGCTGGGATCGCTTTGCACCTGCAGATCAGTTTGAAGAGGAGTATCTTCTTTTTTGTGGTGGTGGGGGGGTGGGCTTCTCAAGTGGCGCTAATGGTAAAGAACCTACCTGGCAACGCAGGAGACCTGTATTCTTGCCTAGAGAGTCTCATGGACAGGGCAACCTGGAGGGTTACAGTGCATGGTGTCAGAGTCAGACACGACTGAAGTGTCTTAGCACCCTTGCTTCTTTTTAGTGATGTATTACTTAAAAAAAAAAAAAAATGTTAGAAAAAAAAAAATCTCCCCGAATCCCAGAACTAAAATGAACCACAGATGGTATTTTGGTGTGTTTCCTGTGAGTCTTTTTAGTGCATGAGTTCATTTGTTTTGATTTCAGGCCTTTTTTTCTCTCATACATAATAAGCATTTTTCCGTTACTACATACTCTCCATAAGCATCATTTCCAGCCACTGGGCATTTCATACTTTACAGAATAACTTCTCTATATTTAGATGATAGTATCAGCAGCTGGCATTTGCTCAGTACTTGTTACGTTTCATTTCATCCTTACCATCCTGACGTCATTTCATCCTCCTCATAATTCTGAGAGATAGCACCTGTCCACCATCCCCATTGTACAGATGGGAAAACTAAGGCACGGAAAGTTGCCTTCTGAGGTTTAGATTTCAATCCCTTGTGTATAACTCACTGTCCTCAAAAGGGAGCCTGGAGTGCGCCGACAGGATATTTATCAAACAAACAGAACACAAGTTTTCACAACAGAAATGTGAATCTGCTGACCGGCGGGCAGGGTGGTTTAGCCTTCCTTGTCCGGACCTCAGTTTCCTCATCTGTGCGATGGGGATCACAGTAGCAGCCACGTCACAGCGTGCGCGAGGGTTACGGGAGATCACCATGCTTCTGACACAGAGTAGAGGCACTTGATTAGGGCAGGAGGGCACATCAGAGCCCCCAGGGGCAGGCAGAGTCAGCCCGGTGGAGAAAAACGGGGCGCGTAGGGACGCCCCTGGCAGTCGAGTGGCTTAGATGCCACGCTCCCAGGGCAGGGGCCCCACAAGCCGCAACTAAAAGATCCTACATGACGCAACTAAGACTCCACACAGCCAAATAAATACTTAATAAAAATGAAAGGAAAACGGGGAACGTGGGAGAGAGGGGCCAAGGGAGCTGACCGAAGAGGACAGCGACTCTCCAGTTTTGCCAGGAACACCAGCTGAGTGGGACCAGCCAGAGCCGGCCAGGAAAACAGAACCACAGCCGGTGTTTAACAGAGAGCTCTGTTCTAGGGGATTGTTAAACAGATGCAGGAGACTGGAAAGGTGCAGAGGAACCACGGAGGTCTCACAGAGCCTAACTGAGGAGGCAGCCCTAACCACCCAGGCAGGACTCGGGGAACACGGGGAAGAGGCTGGGACCACGAAGCTCGAGGGAGAGTCCTGTGGAGCCAGGACCTAGAGCTGCCCGCAGTGGGGGGTTGCCCAAAGAGACTGATTCTGGGAGTGATGTTAGACCTCTCATGTCTCAACAGAAGCAGGAAACCCAGGTTTTGTTTAACGCTGGCAACTAATTTTTTTAAATTTCAAATTCTGCTGTGGAAAATAGTATAGTGGTTCCCCCAAAAATTAAAAATAGAATCAACTTATGATCAAGCAAGTCTACTTCTGGATATATATGCATGAAAGAATCAAAAGTAGGGATCGAAAGAAATTTTTGCACACCCGTGTTCATACCAGCATGAGTCACAGTAACCAAAGGGTAGAAGCAACCCAAGTGTCCCATCGGCAAATGAATGGTTAAATGAAATACGGTCTGTGCACAACAGTGGTGTATTATTCAACCTTAAAAAAAGAATCAACTTCCGGGACTTCCCTGGTGAGTCCAGTGGTAAGGAGTCCACCTGGCAATGCAGGGGACGCAGGTTTGATCCCTGGTCAGAGAACAAAGATCCCACGTGCAGCTAAGCCTGCACGCCACAGCTACTGAGCCTGCAAGCTCCGCAGCTAAGAGCCCAGCCAAATAAATAAATAAAATAATAAAGAAGAAAGGAATAAATTTCTGATACATGCGAGAGCATGGATGACCCTCAAGGATATTGTGCTCAGTGAGATAAGCCAGACACAAAAGGACAAATCTGAATGATTCCACTTATACAAAGTCTCTAGAGTAGTCAAGGGTAGGGGTCGGGGGAGAGAGCTTAAGGGGTTAGGGTTTAATAGGATAGAGTTTTAGTTTGGAAAGATAAGAAAGTTCTGGAGCTGGGTGGAGGTGAGGGTTGCAGAACAATATGAATGTACTTTATGCCACTGAATGGTACACTTAAGCATAGTCAAGATGGTGCATTTTATATTGTGTGTATTTTACCACAATTAAACAAATTTTTTCCAGTTATTTATGGTTAAACAAATCTGGATCCTGGGACTTCCCTGGTGGGAAGACTCCTCCTTCCAGTGCAGGGGGCCCGGGTCCGATCTCTGGTCAGGGAACTAAGATTCCACGTGCAGCAACTAGAGAGCCCGCATGCACCAGTGAAGAGCCTGCGCAGTCAGACAAACAGACAAACAACAGTGGGTCCCATCTGCAGGCCGTGGACAGCGGGGAGCTCTCCACAGCACGAGCTGGGAGACGGGAGCTGGACGAGGTGCACACAGAATGGAGAGAGCCAGAGCAAGGAGAAGGCTGCAACCATTTGTCTTCATCTTTCCAAAGTTTGGCAGCCTGACTGCTTTGTGAGGACGTGGGTTTGATCTCCTGCTGGTAACCTTGGCCTTTCTGGGCCCAGTAGTCAAAGGAGGGTCTCAGCTGGGTCAAGTTGTAGGAGCCCCTTGTGCTCTGGGAGAGAAAGCCCCCCACCTCCAGATCTCAGCAGAGGGTCTCTCTGCCCTGGTGCACTGCCTCCCTGGGGCACGGCCCCGGGAACCCCTCACTGCTTCTCTGTCCAGCTGGGGCTCAAGGCCAGTGCCAGTGGGGTCTGGTTACATCTCAGGCCTCAGGCAGATTCCAGGAGCCCCAGTCCAACAAGTGGTCTAAAAATAGAGTCCCGAATCCTGAGTCCAGGAAGGCAGGGTTAAACGTAGGGCTTAACGTAGGGCAAGTAGGGCTTGGGGGTGGGGTGGGGCAAGAGGGAGCTTCTATCTCTGGTTCCTTGGACACCATGCGCTGGGTTTCTGCCGTGACCACAGTGGAAGGAGGACATGGGTATGAGAGCATTTTGAGGTCATCCAAGCCAGTTTGCCTTAGGAGGAAAGGTGAGAAGTCCAGCTGTGTTGGGCTTGATGTCTCCTTCTCCTGACACAGCCCCAGGGAGTCCTCCTGCATCTACTCCAGAGGAGCCAGGCAGTTCCAGAGGTGGAGGCAGGGATTCTGCTGACAGCCTGGGAACCTGGGGGAAGCGCTTCATGTGGGGACTGGGCTGTGCGGGAAAGGTGTAGGGAAGGGCTTTGCAGGCAGAGCGCCCAGGGTGGGCAAAGGTGGGGAGGAGTGAAAGGATGGCTTGTCGGGGGGCAACAGGGGTCAGCCCAGCCTGGCTGAGTAGGCATGAGGATTAGTGGGCAAGACAGCACACAAGGGCAGGTGGCCTCCTTTCCCCCAAAGGACCTGGGACTTTAGCCTGAGGACACTGGGGAGCCTTGGAAGGTGTTTGAGCAGAGGAGAAGCATGGAGATTGCCTTTTAGAAAGATCACTCTGGTGGCCCCTTGGGAGCCATGAGAATGAGCGTGACCTCCAACTACAGGGAATCTAGTTGACCCAGGGCTGCTGTGGTCTGGGATTGCACTGAGGCTTCCCGTGGGATGCTCCCAGCCATTGACTCCGAGGCATACTAAACAGGCCCTTTCCTGGGAGATACGGGACTCCTCTGACAGCTGACTGGCTTGAGGACTCCCCAACACCCGCCGAACCTTCCTTAGACTAGCCAGCAGACAAAACCCTTCCACGTGACCCTCTTTCCTTATCATCTTCCCCTGGAGCTTGATTTGCATCATCCCAGACTGCCACTCTCTGTTTTCTCTCCCATGGATGTTAGGGAAGGAAATTGTTTTTTATTTCATCTCATCCTGTGCTAGCTTCTCAGAGGGCCCAGACTAGGGATGAGACTGGAGGCGGGGCCACAGGAGCAGAGAAGGGCAAACTTGGTGACATTAAGGTCTAGTCCACAGGATGGCTGGAAGTGTGCACTCACCCGCAGCCCCTCCTCTCTGCCCCACCCTCACCGCCTTTCCCCAGGGCTGGAGTTCTTTACACAAAGCCGGGCAGTCCTCTGTGTCCATACTGGTCTCCCCAGCTAGGCTCCGAGTCCGTTCAAAATCAATGAATGAGTCACTTTCTGAATGAATGAATGAATGAAGGGAGAAAGTTAGTCTAGAGTGACCCCGGAACTCCACTTTGGGCCACTTGGTTGTAGCCAGTATTTTTGCTATTTGCATGGTAGTTTTTCTGTCACTGAATTTTCCTTTGAAGAATAAACTTGCTCTCTTTCGTGCATCAGAGGAAACTCTCAGGAATAAAAAGACCACACAGGTGGTCCAGTGGTTAAGTACCTGCCTTTCAATGCAGAGGACATGGGTTTGATATCTGGTGGGGGAACAAAGATCCCACGTGACTCAGGGCACCCAAGTTCATGCGGTGCAACTATATAGTCAGTGCTCCGCAAGGAGAGATCTCCCGTGATGCGGCAAAAATCACAGCTAAGACCTGACACAGCTCAATAAATGTTTTTTAAAAGCTGAAAAGAAAACCCATAGAAGGACAGAAATTTTTTGCAAGTCATACATCCAGTAAGGGTTTAACATCCAGAATATATTAAAAACAAACAAACTCTTACAACTCAACAACAGCAAAACAAACCACCCAATTCAAACATGAAACAGAGAAAAAGACAACAGAATCGAAAGGACGTTTCTCCAAAGAAGCTATTTTTTAAATGGCCAGCAAGTACAAGAAAGCAGGTTTTTGGTGCATCGGATGAGGCTCATTCACTTTGGGGAGGATAGTTTGCTTTGCTCAATATTGTTAGTCATTAAGGAAACAAAAATCAAAACCACAATGAGATACCACTTCGCACCTCTTAGAATGGCTATTACGTAAAAAAAAAAAAAAAAAAAAAGGGAAAATAACAAGTACTGGTGAGGCTATGGAGAAACTGAAACCCTTGTGCACTGCTAGTGGGAATAAACAAAGAGTACTCTGCACACTCAATGGAGTATCGTTCAGCCACAGAAGGGAATGAAATTCGGACATCTGCTACAGCGTGGATGGACGCTAAGGACACCATGTCAAGTGAAATAAACCAGTCAGAACAGGACAAATATTGTCTGAGATATGAGATCTCCTTATAGGAGACACTAGAGTAGGCAAATTCATAGAGACAAAAAGTATAAATAGAAGTTACCAGAGGCTGGGAGAAGGTGAGAGAGGAGGTAATTGCGTAATGGGGACAGAGTTTGTTTAGAGTGATGAGAAAGTTCTGGAAATGGATAGTGGTGATGGTTATAGGACACTGTGAATTTACAAATGCTGCTGAATTATACACTTAAAATGGTTAAGTGGTAAATTTTATGTTACACACACACACACACACACACACATATATATCATTAGTCATCAAGGAAAGGAAGAAAATAAAAACCACAAGGAGGTGCCGCTTTTTCGTGGTATGTTGTTCAGTCACTCAGTCGTGTCCGACTCTCTTTGATCCCACGGGCTGCAGCACGCCAGGCTTCCCTGTCCTTCACTATCTCCTAGAGTTCGCTCAAACTCATACGATGACACTGAAAGGTTGTTGTTGAATCACGCGAATACACTGGGATTCTTGGCCCCCGGAGGAGAAGAATTCAATCCGGGGCCAGAGACGAGGCTTGATCGCTTAGAGCTTTTGTGTAATAAAGTTTTATTGAAGTATAAAGGAGATAGAGAAAGCTTCTGACATAGGCATCAGAAGGGGGCAGAAAGAGTACCCGCTTGCTAGTGTTAATAATGAGGTTATATAATCCAAAGAATGTCTGGAGGTTGTAAAGACCTCCTCCGACCTACTCCCATAATTTACATTTTAAGATAACAGAAGGTTGAATCCAAAGACTGTCCTTAGGCAGGATACATTATTGGTATATAATCCTAAGGAATGTGGAGAAAGAAAAAAGTTTGTCCTTTCTTCCTCCTTGAGAATTCCAGACCCCTCTCTCTTTGGGGACCCCTAGACTCCCTATCAACCTGCCTAGGAACTGACTCTCTCAACACCATGTAACCATCTCATGCTCTGTGCACCTCAAGCCTCCCCACTAAAACACCTGCACTTAATGGATTCTGGGCGTGGGTCCTGATCCCCCACTTGCTCTGGCGGTGGGTTCTGAGAGGCTTTAGCCAGTTGGCACATCCTCGCGGCTGGCTCAGGGCTGGCAGAGACACTAGTTGTTCCCTGGGATCTTTTTTCCTTTTCTGGGTCTCTCTGACACAGCAGTCGAGGCTGTACACCGACTAATCCAGGCTCAGCACTCAACAGAACCCACAGTCACCGGGTGGCGAGTCTCCCCAGAGGGACCCCAACCACCTCTCCCTTCCATGTGCTACCCCCCCACCAGGGGTGGGCGGCGGTGCCTATGTCCTCAACCCCTGACTCTCAGCTGCAATTGTGACTTATCTTGACCAATGGAATGTAACACAAGTGATAAGTGGCTATCCCAGGCCAAATCTTTAAGAGGCCTGGCAGCTTCTGCTTTTCTTCCTGGAATTCAGGCTCCGGCTAAGAAATCTGACTGTCTTAAACCCCCTTTGCAGTGAGAAAGCCCAAGCTGGCTGTGCTGGGAAGCCAGGCAGAGAGAGGTCTGACCAGTCCCAAGTTTGGCAGCCACTCCAGCTGAGGCACCAGGCAGGCAAGTGAAAAAGCATCTCGGACTTTCCAGCCACAGCAGATGCCATATGAAGCAGAAGAATCACCCAGTGCAGCTCAGACCATCTTGAAAAACCATGAACACAATAAATTGTTGTGTTTTAAGCTGCCAAATTTGCAATGGTTTGTTACACTGCAGCAGATCGTTGAGACAGAGATCTATGCTGATATATTAGCCAGAGTTCTCCGGAGAAACAGAACCAGTAGGAGATACTCAAATACCTTTATTTATTATAAAAGAATTGGTTCATGTGATTATGGGGGTGGTGAAGTCCCATGATGTGCAGTCTGCAAGCTGGAGCCCCTGGAAAGCCCCAGAGATTGAACCTGTGTCTCCTGCATTGACAGGCAGATTTTTGTTGTTTTTAACCACTGAGCCACCAACGAAGCCCCGGTTTTGGGATTTAAAATGATGCTTTGGAAGAAGTTTGTGAACTAAGTTCCTACTTCTCCATTCTTTGGCCATTAAAGGAAGCTTGTGCTATTCCAGTCTTAAGAAGAAATAACATAAAATAAAAATAAAAGATGCTTTGGAACCCAGTGTCACTTCTGTGATGTTCCACAGGCTGAATTTGATCATGAAGAAATATCTAATAAGCCCAGATCAAGGGACATTTTACAAAACAACGGATCCAGACTCTTCAAAAGCATCAGTGTCATACAAACAAAGACAGAGGAATTGTTACAGACTATTGGAGGCTAAAGAGACATCATAAATGAATGTAAACACAATTTTGAATTTTCTTCAGTTGCAGAGGACATGATTGGGACCATTGGCAAAATCTGAGTAAGGTCTGTAGATAAAACGTTATTAATGTGTCACTAGTAAGACACTATTAACACATTGGTATTTGTTTCCTGGTTTTGATCATTGTACTGCAGTTACATAGGTTTTTAGCAAACAAGGACTGAGGATTTAGGGTAACAAGGCATCATGTCTGCAGTCTGCTTTCAAAAAGCAGAAAACTTATTTACTAGAGACTAGTGCTTAGTCACTCAGCCATGTCCGACTCTTTGCAACACTTTGGACTGTAGCCTGCCAGCCTCCTCTGTCCTTGGGATTTTTTTTTGAGAGAAGGATAAAATAAATGTGGTAATATGTTAACATTTGGAAATCTGGTGAAAGGGATCTAGGAGTGTTTGGTTCTATGTTAGCAACTTTTCTTTAAGTCTGAAATTATGTCAACATAAACAGTTTATTAAAAATGTGTTTATCTGAGATAATAGCTGGCCAGTTGCAGGAACTACAGGTTTCTGCTACAAACACAGGCAACCCAAAAGAAAATGGATTAAAAAATCTGATGAGACTCCAAATAAGAAGAAATCCAATTGGCCAATAAACACACGCAAATGTGCTTGAGCTCATTAATTATTAGGAAGTACAAATTAAAATGACAATGAGATACCACTACACATTCATCAGACTGGAAAAGTTCGTCTGACAATATCAACTGTAGCCCTGTGGAACGCCGGGAACAGACATCTGATGCCAGGTGGGAATGTACACTTATTTGTTCAACAACTTCAGGAAATTGTTTAGCATTATCTAAATAAAGTCACCCTGGAGAAGGAAATGGCAACCCACTCCAGTACTCTTGCCTGGAGAATCCCATGGATGGAGGAGCCTGGTGGGCTACAGTCCACAGGGTCACAAAGAGTCGGACACGACTGAGCGAATCCTTAATAAAGTCAGAGATGCGCATTGGTTGCCTGGCAGTTTCACTCTGAGATGTATAACCTGTTCACAGCAGCGCTGTTCAAAATAGTCCCAGGCTAGAAACAGCCCATTGTCCATCAACAGGAGAATAGATAAACCGGAGTGCAGTCACACAGTAGAATGTTACCCAGCAAGGAGAATGAATGCACGTCTGCTGTGTGCAACACACATATGAAAGCTTACAAACGTAATATTGAGTAAAACCATGTGATTTTATTTCGGTAAAGTCCCCAGACAGATAAACCAGAGCTCTGTTGTTTCGGGTACATGTACAGGTAATAGAACCATGAAAGTGAAAGTCGCTGAGTCCTGTCCAGCTCTGTGATCCCATGGACTGTAGCTTGCCAGGTTCCTGTCCATGGAATTCTCCAGGCCAGAATACTGGAGTGGGTAGCTGTTCCCTTCTCCAGGGGATCTTCGCAACACAGGGATCAAACCCAGGTCTCCCGAATTGAGGGCAGATTCCTTACCGTCTGAGCCACCAGGGAAGCCCAGTAGTAAAACCATGAGGGAAAGTGAAAAAGGGATTACCTAAGCATTGGAAGGGGTTTTTATCTGTAGAGAGGCGTGTGATGGGGGAAGGGTTATTTTAATGTGTCCCAGGTGCTGTTAATGCTGTTTATTTACCGAGGTGGAGGTTACACTTCCTCAAGCTGTGAGTATATCTTGGATACTTTTCTGCATATTATATTGCACAATAAAAAATTACTGAAAACAAGTATTAAAAATAACAAAAAAGTAGTCTTCGTTCTTTTCTCAACTGAAAGTGCTATTACAGGGCATGAACGCAAGAGGGCGCCATAATCGGCGAGCCTAGGGAAAGCGAGGTTTCCTGGCAACGGAGAAACACAGCGAGCCGGTCTTCTCCTGAGAGTTGGGTAAAAGCAGTGCATTCTGGTTCCTACACCCGCCAGGTGGGCCCGAAGTGAGCTTCTGGCACCTGGAGCGTCTCTGTTGGTTCGAAGATGAGAAGGGCTCTTCTTCCAAAGGCAAAGTAGGGTTTGCTGAGCTGGGGAGGCTGTGCCTTCGCGTTGCTGCGCTTTTTCCTGCTACAGTCAAGGGGGTCCTTCTCCGGAAAACTCCGAGAACGTTATACTGTTTCCCTCAAAAAAAAAAAAAAAAAGCGGAAAAAATTAAGAAAGGTCTTTGTCCACAGCCTTCGATGCACAAAAAAGAAGACTTTAAAGATTTAGACCGTTGTTGGAGGTTTTCTTGGATTGTTGACAAAACAGAACGTTTTAAAATAAATTAGTAACAGGTACGTTTGAAGCTGAGTTGTTGTTCAGTGGATCAATCGTGTCCAACTCTTTGCAGCCCTATAGACTGCAGCGCACCAGGCTTCCCTGTCCTTCAGTGTCTCCCGAAGCTTGCTCAAACTCGTGTCTATTGACTTGGTGATGCCATCCAACCAGCTCATCCTTTGTCGCCCCCTTCTCCTCCTGCCCTCAATCTTTCCCAGCATTGAGGTCTTTTCCCGTACAGCAGAATACATTGTTAAAAAGCGCTTTCCCATACTTTGTTTCACTTGATTTCCCAGTCACTCTGGTATCACTCCATTTTGTAGATGAAGAAACTCAAGCCCCAAGATGTTAAATGGTGAGAAGTCCAGAGCTTTCCTCCCATCTCCATTTACAAAAGAGCATTTACTATTTGTTTTGAAAGGGGAGAGGCCGTTGTTTCTAATAAAGAAATGAAAATTAAAACAGCAGGAATATAACTTATTTTCTCCATCAGATTAGCAAAGCTATTTTAAATCATAATCCCTCACACTGGGGAGGTTGTTTGGAAACTGGCAGTCTTTCCAGTACTTAGTGGCAGTGGAAACCAGTAGCCGCTCTTTGGAAGTGCAGCCTGGCAGCACCTAGCAGGAGCCATAAAAATGTTTCTACCCTTGGATCCTGCAACCCCACTTCAGAGAACCTCTCTGAATAACATCATTTGAAATTTGGGGAAAAGTGTATGTGCAGATATTCATGGCAGCAAAACATTGAAAACACAGAGGAAGTTAGATTGCCAAGGGAACCATCATAATTAAGTGACATTAATGCCTCTGTTTTTTTAAATGATAATTCTGAAGCCTGTGGCATCATGGGGAATGCTGCTGTGTAATATTAAATTAAAAAAAAAAAAAAGCTACAAAATGGCCTGGACACTCAGTTCAGTTCAGTTCAGTCGCTCAGTCGTGTCTGACTCTTTGCGACCCCATGAACCGCAGCACGCCAGGCCTCCCTGTCCATCACCAACTCCCGGAGTTCACTCAGACTCACATCCATCGAGTCAGTGATGCCATCCAGCCATCTCATCCTCTGTCGTCCCCTTCTCCTCCTGCCCCCAATCCCTCCCAGCATCAGAGTCTTTTCCAATGGCCTGGACACTAGTTAAGTTCATAACTACACTATATCCCATTGATATGGGGTAGAAGTAAAGTGGGGGAAAGAAAGAAAGTTAGGGAGGTGGGAATTCTTTTTTTTCCCTAAAATATACTTTACTGAAATATAGTTGGTTTACAAGGTGGTGTTTCTGCTGTACAGCAGACTGATTCGGTTATTTATATATATGTACACACACAGGTTTTATATTGTTTCCATTAGGGCTTATCACAGGATATTGAATATAGTTCCTGTGCTATGTGGTCAGACCTTGTTATTTGTCCATTCTATATGTAATAGTTTGCATCTGCTAATCCCCAACTCCTAATCCATCCCCCCATGCTTCTTCATAACTTTTTTCTCCCCTTTCACTTCCACTCAGAATCTAATTTTTCTTTGTCTTCATTTTTTTAGTGGAGTATTTTTGTCATGTCACTTGGCAATATCATGCTGACGTACTCCAGGAAAGTCAGAAAATATAACACTGAAATACACTCACAAAAAGCAACCTCTAGTAACCCTTTAGAACGGTGGTTCTTAAATCTGAACGTGCATTGGTGTCACGTGGAGGGCTTGCTAAAACCCAGTTTGCTGAGCCCCGTGGGGAATTTCTGACCCAGTAGGTGAGGGGTGGAGCTCAAGAATTTACGTTTTTACCAAGTTTGCAAAGTTACCAGGTTTGAGGACCACTGCCTCAGTGCGTAGCCTTACCAAATCTTTCTATGTGTCACAAGTCCAGATACCTCACCAAAAAATGATGGCTATTTAGGTTGTTTTTCCAGGAGCATTCTTGTGGTTTAATCTCTGAAGTATCCTTAGTTATTAATTATCTGATTAATTAAGATTGTCATCATTATGAATTCATGTTATTAAAATTATAGACTTAAGTTTCCACCTCCAGAAGTGGAATCGTTGGGTCTGAAGACCTGTGTGGGGGATTCCCTGGAGGTCCAGTGGTTAGGGCTCTGTGCTTTTTTTTTTTTTTTTTTTTTGACTTTGTATTTTGTATTGCGGTATAGCTGATTAACAATGTTGTAATAATTTCAGGTGAACAGCAAAGCAACTCAGCCATACAGACACACGTGTCTGCTGCTGCTGCTGCTAAGTCGCTTCAGTCGCGTCCGACTATGTGCGACCCCATAGACAGCAGCCCACCAGGCTCCCCTGTCCCTGGGATTCTCAGGAAAAAACACTGGAGTGGGTTGCCATTTCCTTCTCCAATGCATGAAAGTGAAAAGTGAAAGTGAAGTCGCTCAGTCGTGTCCAGCTCTAGCGAACCCATGGACTGCAGCCCACCAGGCTCCTCCGTCCATGGGATTTTCCAGGCCCCAAACTCCTCTCCCATCCAGGCTGCCACAACAATAAGCAGATTGTTATCCCTGTGCTATACAGTAGGTCCTTGCTGGTTATCCATTTTACATGTAGCAGTGTGTACATGTCCATCCCAAACTCCCTAACTAACTATTCCTTACCCCGATCCTTGCCCCAGCAACCATAAGTTCGTTCTCTAAGTCTGTGAGGACTCTATGCTTTAATTGCCGAGATGGCAGGTTCAATCCCTGGTTGAGGAACTAAGATTCCACAAGCCATGCTGTAAGGCCAAAAAAAAAACACCTGAGTGTTTTCCATGCTTTTAATATACCTTGTCAAACTGCCACCATAGAATCTAATGTTTGTCTTGTGCTGTGACAATGTGCCATTTCATTTAATCTGTAGACTTTATTCATTCAGCACATAGTCACGGAATGATATTTTGTGCCAGGTATTTTAGAGACTCAGAGATGAACAAGAGGCACTGATCATGCGGGCTAGAGATGATTACTATTCCCATTGTACAGATGAGGAAACTGAGACCCATGAGCCTGGGAGATGACTTGGGTATGAAGACACAGAGGGTAGCTGAACCCTCTTAGGGCTGCTTCACCATTTGCACAAAAGAGTCAGTGTTGGCTCTGGGCAGGCTCATGCTGCGTTGTTCCACATGGAAGGGAATATTTTAATTTGGGGTGGCAACTCTCTCTCTTTTTTTTTTTCCATCACGCTCCTGGAAAAATCAAATGAGGAAACATCCTGGCATCTAGCTTAGGAAATAAACCTGATCCGAAGGCTGCCAGGAATAAAAGCTACCAAAACTTTCTCAACTGAGTTTGAGTTTCTACTTTTAAGAAATTAGCTAGAATTGGCCCCACTCTGATTCCAAAGTTAGACTTGTTGGGAAAACTTCTAACAGAAAGCATGATAGACGTGCGTGGACATGTAGAAATTCAGTGACATCTTGTTTTTCCCTTTCCTGAATGAGCTCTAATTACAACAGTTGATTGGGTAGCTTAGTGGTGAAGTGCAAATACTTTGGTTTGACAAAGCATAAGGTTTTATAATAAGTAAACTATCTTTTCTTTTTTTTACTTTAAGCTTCAGTTTCCTCCTCTGCCAAATGGGTCTAAGAATACTTTCCTCAGAGATCTCTATGTAAGAGCTAAAGGATTCAGGGGGTAGAGGTCCCCACCTGTCCCCCCCTTTTAAAAATATTCACATTTATTTGGCTGTGCCAGGTCTTAGTTGCAGCACACAGGCTCTTGGATCTTTGCTGCAGCTTCTTTTAGTTGAGGCGCGTGAACCTTTCACTGTGGCACGTGGGACCTTGTTCCTTGGCCAGGGATTGATCCTAGGCATCTTGCATTGGGAGCATGGAGTCCTCGCTGCTGGACCACGAGGGAAGTCCCCATCCACCCCCTTTTTAATTCAGGAATCGAACCCATGCAAAATCCAGGGGTTCCTGGAGCCTGACACTGAATTCCTGCAAACCCAGCTGCATAACAGCCCCAACTGCAGTTGCCACCGTGGATGTGGTAGCTCTGCTGCAGAGCGGAGCACAGCTTCAAGTTCATGGTATCCAGTCCGTGATCTAGCTTATGCATTCTTTCCCATCCCTAACAGGAAGAAGGACCAGAAACAGTTCACTTTCATGTGGGGCAGACAACAATATACGTTGACCATCCAGCTCAGGCTCTGTTAACTCTCCCGCCCTCTGTCATAACACAGTCTGAAGGGACTGGACCATCTGGACACTGCAAAACAGCACACTGTTCCGCTCTATTGGTGACATAGTGTGAATAGGACTCGACGAGCAAGATGTGGTCCCAGGGGGTAGGAAATAAACCCTACAAGAATACAAGGACTCTGGAAGATGGTCAGTTGACCCTAGTAGGTTTCAGGGGCTCACTACATCAATGGTTTGGGGGTGTTCAGGTGGTCTGGGGCACGCCGGGATCACCCTTCCAAGGTAAAGGACATCTGATTGCATCTTGTACCTCCCACCATTCAGAAGGAAGCTCAGCACCCAGTGGACCTCTGCAGGCTGGAGCCCGCATGTCTGATACTTAGGAATTCTTATCCAACCTATTTTCTGAGAGATGTGGAAGGCTTCCAATTTTGAGCAGGTCCTGGGCAGAGAAGAGCCCCATGGAAGCCTCAGGCTGTCCTGCATAGCAGTTCTGCCTCTTGGCCATATGACCTTGGAGAACCTGTGCTATGAGAGGGAAAAGATGCCACAGGTTTATGGCCAGCCCCCACAGGATCATCACCCAGCTCCCCAGAGTTCTGGAGCAAGGCCGTTCACTCTGTAGCCGAGAATTAGCACCCTCTGAGAAAGTCCTCCTGGCAGAGAGGGTGAAGTGAAGCCCATCCAGCCCCTCCTGCATGCATGCTCAGTCGTGTCTGACTCTTTGCGACCCCATGGACTGTAGCCCGCCAGGCTCCTCTGTCTATGGGATATCCCAGATAAGAATACTGGAGTGGGTTGCCATTTCCCACCTCCAGGGGATCTTCCTGACCCAGGGATCAAACCCATGTCTCTGGCATCTCCTGCGTTGGCAGGCAGACTCTTTACCACTGTGCCACCTGGGAGACCCACACAGCATCTCACGCTGGCATCTGTCAGACCTCCTATGGCATGAGGTCAGAGGGCGTGACAATCTGAAGCCAGATGGCGAGTCTGGGATGGGCACAAGTAGGGCAGAAGGCACACGTTAGCTGCCCAGGCAGGGGGCCAAGCCCACATGTCACCCACCAGTGCTGCACCCACGTGTCCCCTTCATCTCACACCTGTGGCCGCATGGGGCCCCCTGTGGCCGCCTGATGAGGAGAGAAAGGGCCAAGCTTGATCCACAGATGGATCCATTTGGTGTGTGGGTAGAAGCTGAAGATAGAGGCTAGCCACAAAGCAACCTCATTCCGCAGTGACCCTCACAGATGATAAATGAGGCGGAATCTTCCCAGTGGGCAGGGCTTTGAGCAGATCATGTGGGCATCGCATCCACTCTGTGGGTAAGAGAAGCTGTCCGAGGTAAGAAATACAGACTTACGGGCAGTGGGAAAAACAGGAAGGATAAATACTAAAGATTGGGAACAAGGAGGTCTGGAAAGCTGGACGTGTGTGGACCCACAGGAGTGGACACAGGGAGGGAAGGTCTTTGTGCCACGAATCAGTGTCTGCGGAAAGCATTCATCATTGAAGAGGTACTAGGCAACCAAGCAGAAAGGGCAACTCAGCTATGTCAGCAGTCAGCTTCTGGCACTGATCTCCTCAGCTTTGGCACGGTATGAAGCTTACGTGGCAGGAGAGAGGCTTTGCATTCACTGAGAATGATTTGGGGACTTCCCCGGGGGTCCATTGGTTAATAATCCACCTCACAATGCAGATGATTTGGGTTCAGTCCCTGGTCGGGGAAATAAAATCCCACGTGCTACAGGGCAAGGAAGTCCACACGCCACTAGAGAGTCCGTGCACCGCAACAAGAGATCCCACATGACGCAACTAAGACCCAACAAAACCAAATATATAGATAAATATTAAAAAGAGGGATGATCTGGTTACTGCCACTGCTGAATGTCCAATTTTCAGCAACAAAGATGAATGTGGAGCTGCCAACATGGCACCGTTCTTCAAGGAACTCACCGCCAGTCACTCGGTGCCAAGTTGATCACAGTGCACATCTTCTACTCAGGAGCATTTGTGTTGACTGGGACTGACACATACTTGGACCATGGGGTTAGCTTTCCTGGTTACAGGTTCTCAGCCAGTCTAAAGATTCGCAGAGTGTTTGATCCACTGACATTAGGTCTCAGAAAACATCACATTGGACCAAGGGATTCATTTCACAGCAAAGAAGGTGCAGCCCTAGACATATGACCATGGGACCCACTGGAATTACCACACACCACATTGCCCAGGAACTCCTGGGTTGGGGGAGGCTTTGGGTGTCCCTGTGGCTCAGCTGGTAAAGAATCTGCCTGCAATGAGGGAGACCTGGGTTCGATCCCTGGGTTGGCAAGATCCCCTGGAGAAGGAAAAGGCTACCCACTCCAGTATCTTGGGCTGGAGAATTCTGTGGACTGTATAGTCCATGGGGTAGCAAAGAGTCGGACCTGACTGAGCGACTTTCACTTTTGGACTTCTAAGGAGTTGAGGGCTAAAATGTACATCCAAACCATTAAACCAGGCCCCCGAAAGATAACAGGTTTTGAGTCTCTCTCCCAAACCCAGAAGTATTATCTCATTTCCACCCCGACAGACCTGTAAGAAGGAGGTGCATGCGTGCTAAGTCGCTACAGTCGTGTCCGACTCTGTGACCCCATGGACTGTCGCCCACCAGGCTCCTCTGTCCATGTGATTCTCCAGGCAAGAATACTGCAGTGGGTTGCCATGCCCCCTCCAGGGGATCTTCCCGACCCAGGGATCGAACCCGTGTCCCCGGCATCTCCTGCTTTGGGAGGTGGGTTCTTTACCACTAGTGCCTTCTGGGAAGCCCCAAGGAGATACTTTAGTTCTTGAATACTTTCTGACTTGTATCTTTTCTCTCTTCCACACACGCAATAAATTCTGCCTGGAAGCTAATGTACCACCAGGCTCCCTTGAGGAGCATTTGCCAAAAGCTGCTTCCCACAGACCTCCCCGGCCTGCCTGGAGGCTTTCTTGGTCAATACCTGGCAAGGCTGCAGCCCTGCTGAGCCAAAGGCTCTGTCATCCCTTCCCCTTCCAGACATCCAGTGGACCGCGATGCTAGCTTTCCAGAGTCATCAGCAAGACATCCTGGCAGGAGGTAGGCTCACACTCAGTTTCTGTTCTTCTCCCAGGTGGATTTGTAGCTCTTTTCAATCCAGCAGTCTCTAGGAAACTCTATCCTATGCCCCAAAGGCATGGTCAGCAGAAAACTGAAGAATGATGAACTACTTCTCAGTAACAACCACTTCCCTCTTGTCTCCTAAGCAGATCTGGCTTTCCCGAGAAGTGGCAATGATGTCATGTTGGAGGGGCCGCCTTACAGTGGGCTGTGCAGCCCCTGGCCTCTGGCTGAACTGCCTTGTCCTCTGCAAAGACCATGTTCTCACAAGCAACAGAGGTGAAGGAAGCAGTCAGGAACCTAAAAACCTGACCTTTCCCTTCATAGCCCCACCCCTACCCCACTCCGTAGATGCTGTTGGGATGGAACTTGGTATATTCAAGAATTGTTATATTAAAAATGTTTGATAGGTCAAAACTAAAACACTTTAGCAGGAAAAAGAGATGCAACTCAGGGACCCACTTGGGGAAAAAATCATTTTCCTCTTTCAGGATTCATCTTAAACCGAAACCATGAATGGGTGCTGCCTACAATACGCAGAAATAGCAGAGCTGGGGTGTCAGTAGGTAAAGTTAAGAGTGACTCCCGTCCCCGTACTCCGAGTGAGCCATGGGGAGAATCTTGACTTCCCATCCCCACCACCCTAGGCTTTGTGGGTCTCAAGGTCTGGGCTCCCAGCAGGGGGATGGTTCCACCAGGATACACAAGAATCCCACTAAACTTTCAGCTCTAGTCGCTACCTGATTGCTTCAGGTTCCTTGTGCCAAGAGAGCAGCAAGCAGGAAGAGAAGTCAACCTCCAGGCAGATGAATAAACTATGACATCAAGAGGAGACCAGACTGCTGTTATACCATCGGACAGAGAAGAATGCATTCAACCTTCCAGGCGATGCTTGTGAGAGTTTCTTGGTTCTTATTTAAAAAAAAAAAAATATATATATATATATATATAATTTTATTTGTTTATTTTTGGCTGTGCTGGGTGTTCGTTGCTGTGCTGATTTTTCTCTAGTGGCAGCGAGCGAGGCTACTTTAGTTGTGGCGCGTGGGCTTCTCATTGCAGTGGCTTCTTTTGTTGCAAAACACAAGCTCTAGGGCATGTGGACTTCAGTAGTGGGCTCAATAGTTGTGGTACATGGGCTTAGTTGCCCCGGGGCACGTGGGATCTTCCCAGACTAGGGATTGCACCCACGTCTCCTACATTGGCAGGCGGATTCTTTACCACTGAGCTGCTAGGAAAGCGCCCCGGCAGGTGTATTGATCATGACGTCAGGAAGAGACAGGGCTGCTGTTATATGACAGGACAGAGAAGAGTACCCTCGATGGTCCAGATGATCCTCTTGACTGTTGCTTGGTTCTTCTTTGACCAATTTTGATGGTAAATAGACAGATGCAGCAACCATAACCAAGATGAGTGTGGTGACCAGGGTCTCAGACCTCTCAGGGGTGAAGGTCCGGGCTGTCTGGTTAGGTAAGCCACCTAGACCAGCAGAGGAGCCAGCTGAGGTTGTGGGGGGGGCCATCTAGAATGGGTACTAGGAGGGAGATAATGATACACTAGCTGGAGCGTGAGAGCTGTAGCTAATTCCACTAACTGAAAGTTTCCCCAGAAAAACAAATGGGTCAGAATCCTGGAAGAGATGGTCTGGGATAGTGTTAACTTATTTTATGAAGGAGAAGGTCCAGATGGTACGGAACTGCAGCGAATGGTGTGGTGTGCATCCAGGTCTCCTGCAGGGCTGAGGCGCCAGCTGCCAGGAATCTTGCCCTCTCATGATGGGGCTGTCTTGTCCAAGGTTAGGACCTCTCCTTAGGGACAGCCCCAGCCAGTCAGCCAGTGAGTAGCCAAATCGGGGGTGGGGGGTGGGGTGGTGGTGGTGGTGGTAGTGATGGTTTATTCGCTCAGTCATGTCTGACTCTTTTGCAACCCCATGGCCTATAGCCCGCCAGGCTCCTCTGTCCATAGGATTTCCCAGGCAAGAATACTGGAGTGGGTTGCCATTTCCTTCTCTCGGGGGTCTTCCTGACCCAGGGATCGAACCTGTGTCTCCTGCATCGCAGGCGGCCTCCTGCATCGCAGGTGGATTCTTCACCACCGAGCCGCCAGGGAAGCCCCAAATCAAGGGTACCAGGGCTCAAACCCCCACCCTGTCAATTCAGGACAGCTCTGGAGGTCTCTCCTACTCCCTCGCAGGTGGTGTTGCTGACAGCACTTTTCAGTAAAGCTCCCGCATGCAATCCTCCTCAGAGTCTGTTTCCTGGGGAACCTGTCCCAAAACACCGTGCACATCCTCAGCCACACCAGTTAATATCAAACCAAGATGCCAAGATGGTCGTACCAACTTACATTCCTGCCAGCAACGCCTGAGAGTTCCGTTTGTTCAGCACCCTTGCCAAATCCTGGTATTGTTTGGCTTTTTATTTATAGCCAGTCGGGTGGGTGTGAAATGGAATTTCATTGTGGTTTGAATTTGCATGTCCCTGATGACTAACGGGGCTGAGCGCGTCTTCACGGGTTTGCCGGCCGTTCGGATGTTCGCTGTTTGGGAACAATCCCGGGCCCTTTGCCAGGTCTGCTTTCACAGACCCGTTCATTTAACACTGCCCACGAAGGGAAGAAGTACAGGACAAAGCCCAAGGAGAACGTTTTACAAATAATTTTATGTATTTATTTATTGTTGGCCGTGCTGGGTCTTCGGGGCTGCACGGGCTTTCTCTAGTTGCCGTGAGCAGGGGCTGCTCTCTAGCTGTGGGGCAAAGGCCTCTCGCTGTGGGGGCTTCTCTGGTTGCGGAGCGCGAGCTGTCAGCGCACGGGCTTCAGCAGTTGTGGCTCCCTGGCTCTAGAGCGCAGACTCAGTTGTTGTCCCGCACGGGCTTTGTTGCCCCACAGCACGTGAGATCTCCCCGGATCAGGGATCAAACCCATGTCTCCTGCATTGGCAGCCGGATTCTTTAGCACGGAGCCACTGGGGAGGCCCCAAGGAGAACTTTAAATAGCCTTCCTGAGGGCCAGCAGCCTTGATGAATCTTTCGTCCTCTCTCACCTGACATCCGAGCAGTGTGAGAGTTGGTGGACTGTTCCCTCCTCCCATCACCTTCTGCTCTTGGCTTCCCCAACAGTGCACAGACCTAGTGTTCTCTGCCTCTCCGGCTGCCCCTTCTCTGTCCCCTCTGCAGGCTCGACCTCCTGCAAAGGCTCTACTGTGAACTGTTGGGGTTCCTCCGGGAGTAGCCCTTGGCCCTGTTTCCATCTTACTCTGCCCTCTGTCTCTTCCACATCCACTCTCCCGCTTCTCTGCCTCCGGAAGCTGATTATATGGGCACCTTGAGTGGGCTTGCCTGTTCTTCACTTTCAGATTGGACTTTAGTCACTGCTGCATAACAAGTTACCTCACGATATAGAGGCTTAAGAATGCTACCATTTTATTCTCTCTCATGATGCCTTGGGTTGGCTGGGCTCACCTGGGGTCCCTTCTGCTCCATCTGATGTCATGCCATGGTAGGCCGCTGGGGACTCTCGTGTCTCCTGGCGCTTGGTGAGGATGGCCAGAAGTTTGGCTACAGCGACACAGGGAAGCCTGAAGCTCTCTTTGGAAGTCGTTTCGGGGCCTCTCCTTCTCCACGAGCCCTTTCTCTCCCGCGGTCTTTCCGGTACAAGGGAGTCAGACTTCTCACATGGTAGTTCAGGGCTTCTCAAACTGCGGAAGCTGAAACTGCCTAGGCCCCTTGAACTGTGAGCACTGAGCTGGCGCTGCATCACCCCGGTGCCTCTGTTGGTTACAGCAGGTCCCTGGACCAGCCCAAATATGACACTGGCGGGGACTGCGCAAGGTATGCACGCCAGGCACCATGATTCCTATGGGGCCATCTTTGGAGCCTCGCCTCTTTGGAGACAATCTCCTACCCCGTCTCCAAGCTCCCCCTCTTGTGCAAAGTGAATGTTTTCCCCCACTTCCCCTGATCCCCAGATTCTCACCCGATTTCAGCCCCAAGGGCAGGGCAGAAGTCTGGCTTCTCAACCAGTTGTTGATGAGGCACTTGGGCCAGGCTCCTCTTGATCTGAAGGCCTGGGGACTAGAGAGAAGTCATCTGCCCCCCGTACCTGGCATATAAGTGAGACAGGAACTGCAGCACCACAATATATACTCCATTCAGAAGCAGAGGCAGCGCAGGCACAGGTCCATCGCAATTCTGAAATTCTGCTGGGTGCAGTTCTCCGTGCTCCAGAGCTGAGGAATGAGTGTTGACTGGGGCCCAGGTCTGCTCCTTGGGAATGGTTCTACTTGGCTCCACCCTCTGAGTCATCCTTCTTTTCCTTAAGAAATGGTTCATGTTTGCCTGATTGCTGCCCTTAGGCACTTGGGAGTCACAAAGGCCAAGCTGTTTTATGATGTTTCTTTTTAAAATTTTAATCATTTTTTCAACCCTTTGAGCTTCTTCACCCATAAAATTACATATAATGCGTGTCTATATACATATGCATACACACAGTATGTATTTTTATTTTACATACAGTTGGCTCTCCATACACAGATTCAACCATCCGTGGGTCGAAAATATTTGGGAAGAAAATTCCAGGAAGTTTCAAAAAGCAAAACCTGAATTTGTCGCATTCCAGCGACATTTTTTTTCCCTGCGAAAAGCTTTCTTGTTTCCATTTGGCCCGCGATTTGGGAGAGGGCACCAGGGTGGGAGAGGGCGCCAGGGCAGTTAAAAAGCTGCCTAGTGGCTGCAGGCAGAAGCCGTGATACCAGGAGTTTGCCCAAGAGGCTCCCAGTTGTTCTGGAGGGTGATCCTTGCAGAAGTTAGGCAGGTGGTCGCCCTTCTTCTTGATGATTTTCACCTCCTCATCCAGGAAGAGGCTCTCCAGAAAGTCACGGAGGTGGCATCTGTGCAGACAGAACTCAGAACTTGCAGATCCCAAAGGGCCCAGTTCAGGTTCTTCTCCAGGACCCTAATGGCTTGCCGAGCATCCAGGTTTTATCTATACCTCACTCATCTTGGGACGGCTCCTGTGTATCCTGGAAGTGTGGGCAGCAGCCACGTGCATCTGCAAAAGACACTCTGCAGCATCATATTTCTCTTCCTCCAACTCGCCGAAGAAGTGGTCCATGCTCTCCGGAGCCATGTGGTCACTGGTGGAAATAGACGCCCAGAGAGATGTGGGTGTGGAAGGCCCGAAGATGCATGTTGACGGGGCGGCTGATGGTGGCCTCCACCACAGTGGAGTAATTCTGAGGAATGCGGGAGCTCCATTGATCTGCAATAAGGAGCTAAGATCAGAGCTTGGCGCTGGCTGGTCCTGGAGGCCGAGGATGGCTGAGAGATTGGTGCCAAAGGTTGTAGCTGGGAAAGAGGTTGGAGGGTGGCTGAGGCTGGAAGAACAGATGTCCCTGGTTCTGTTCAGTCCAATCACTGTAGAAATCAGAGACAGATTCCAGGGATTGAGGTGCACACCCCCCCACACACTAAAAGCTATTTATTGTTGTATTTACAACTATTTATATAACATTTGCATTTTATTAGGTATCATAAGCAATCCAGAGAGGATTTAAATTGTATGGGAGGATATGTGTAGGTTATATGCAAATATTAGGCCATTGGGAAGTCAGGGAGGTGGCGTCTGTGCAGACAGAACTCAGAACTTGCAGATCCCAAAGGGCCCAGTTCAGGTTCTTCTCCAGGACTCTAATGGCTTGCCAAGCATCCAGGTTTTATTGATACTTCACTCAGCTTGGGACGGTTCCTGTGTGCCCTGAGGTTAAGACGTCGCTCTCCAATTCAGGGGGTGCAGGTTTGATCCTTGATTGAGTAGCTAAGATCCCACATGTCTCGGGGCCAAAACCCCAAAACATAAAACTGAAGCAATATTTACCAAACTCAATCAGTTCAGTTCAGTCGCTCAGTCGTGTCCGACTCTTTGCGACCCCATGAATCGCAGCATGCCAGGCCTCCCTGTCCATCACCAACTCCCGGAGTTCACTCAGACTCACGTCCATCGGAGTCAGTGATGCCATCCAGCCATCTTGTCCTCTGTCGTCCCTTTCTCTTCCTGCCCCCAATCCCTCCCAGCATCAGAGTCTTTTCCAGTGAGTCAACTCAATAAAGACTTCTAAAAAAATGGTCCACATAAAAAAATACATCTGAAAAAAAACCCAAACACTACAAATAACTGGCCATCGTATATAAGAGATTTGAGTATCAGTGGCTTTTGGTATACATGGGGGTCCTAGAATGAATCCCCCATGGATCCTTAGGGACAACTGTATACATATAATATCTCTGTTCCTCTCAGTCCGAATTAGTAAAATGAAAGCTTTTGTGCGTTTCCTATATAGTAAATGATCTACTCCGTTAGGCAAAAGCCACAGCTTTCCCAACATTTCTTCCCAAAACAGAGACCCTGTTGTCCACATGCAGGTTGCTAAGGGACACACCTTCTGAGATCCCGAGAAGCATGTTGTCTGGCCAAGAGGCCCTATCTGTGTACCCTGAAATGCATCTAAGGTCTTAAGAAGGGGTCTGATGTGTGCATTTCGGATCTGATCTTGACCTGAAGGCCACCTCTCACAGGCAGCACCCTGGATTTGATCTTTGCCACCAGGTTCCTTCCCTCTCCTGGGTTCTTATTTCCCTTGAGAATTTTTTGGGGGCCTAGAGGTTGGAAACGAGAAACAGTCTCATTTTCCAACCTACCAAGTTTGAGATAAGAAGCATTTCCTCTAGATTCCAGAGGAATACAGAAAAGCTCTTTCTCGGTCTCATCCGGTCTCCATCCCTCAGCTGAGATGAACCAGTTGGTTTTTTCAGCATTCTGCCTTGACATCTCCTCAGCCAGAGCAACGAGTCCGTGAACTATATTTTCTGTTTTCTCTGTTATTACAGGGAACACTGAATTCTTCTGTCAATACATAAGTTGGGTCCCCTTTCCTCAGGCTCCCATAACAATTCCCTCACGGTCTTGTAGATTCCAGTACAGCCTCTTCAAGGCCGCCCGTACTCTGCCCCCTGCCCTATTCCTATGTTTTCAGTGGTATGTATGAGAACCCCAAGTAGATAGCAATGCCTCATATAGACACAAATAGGCTGTATCTATGGCTGAATAGCAATCCCAGCAAAATTGAAAACAGCAGCAATTTATAATCTTGCAGTTCTGTGGATTGGCCAGCTCAGCTCCCCATGGTGTTGGCTGGGCCAGCCATCTTTTGCGGCCCCGTGGATTGTAGCCCAACAGGCTCCTCTGTCCATGGAGTTTTCCAGGCAAGAATACTGGAGTGGGTTGCCATTTCCTACTCCAGGGGAGCTTCCTGACCCAGGGATTGAACCTGTGTCTCTTCCGTCTCCTGCATTTCAGATTCTTTGCCTCTGAGCCATCGGGGAAGCCGGAAAAAGGTGCTACTTAGAAGAACAACAAAAAAATGACTTTAGGCAGGAATAGTGGCTCTCGACCCCGGCTGTGTACTCAGATCACGCGGGGAAATTTTTTTAACGTATCAGTGGCCAGACCCACCCCCAGAGGTTCTGATTTAATTCATCTGGTTTAGTGAGTGGGCATTTGTCTTTCTCATAACTCACCAGGTGATTTGAAGGTGCATGTAGGGCTGAGAACTACTCTGCGAAAGGAAGTGCCTGTGTTGGGGCTGGGAAGAGGGATACGGTGACCAGCCATCCCAGTTTGCCCAGAACTGCCCCAGTTTTAGTCCTGAAAGTCCAGTATCTCAAGAAACTCCCTCAGTCCTGAGTAGTACACTTGGCCACCTGTCGGGGAAATGATATGCAAATATTGATTCGTGGTACTTACAGTTAGGATTTTCTCTGAAGTGCCAGGTTTGAAGCCAAAGTACTTTTAAACTTAGGAAATAAAGAGCAAAAAGCTGCCTACTGTGGCCAACAGAGTCTGAAATGCACAGGAGACCGAGGGCAGGGATGCGGTTAGTTAGGGCAGCATCTCTCAAACCTTGGTGTGCTTGATACTCACTGCAGGGTCCTGTAAAATGCTACCTCTGACCAGCAGGTCTGAGGTGGGTTTGAAACTGTGTGTTTCTAACAGGCTCCCAGGTGATTCTGAGGCTGCTGGTCAGGGACAAAATGTGGAGGAGCAAGAGTCTAGAGAGATGTAACTTCTCCCTCTTTTTAATAGAAAACCACAATCACAGAAAGATAACCAAACTGATCACATGGATCACAGCCTTGTCTAACTCAATGAAACTATGAGCCATGCTGTGTAGGGCCACCCAAGATGGACGGGTCACGGTGGAGAGTTCTGACAAAACGGGGTCCACTGGAGAAGGGAATGGCAAACCACTTCAGTATTCTTGCCTTGAGAACCCCATGAACAGTATGAAAAGGCAAAAAGATAGGACACTGAAAGATGAACTCCCCAAGTCGGTAGGTGCCCAGTATGCTACTGGAGAAAAGTGGAGAAATAACTCTAGAAAGAATGAAGAAACGGAGCTAAAGCAAAAACAATGCCCAGGTGTGGATGTGATTGCTGACAGAAGTCAAGTCAAGGAGATCAAACCAGACCATCCTAAAGGAAGTCAGTCCTGAATATTCACTGGAAGGACTGACACTGAAGCTGAAGCTCCAATACTTGGCCACCTGATATGAAGAGCCAACTCGTTGGAAAAGACCCTGACGCTGGGAAAGACTGAAGGCAGGAGGAGAAGGAGACGACAGAGGATGAGACGGTTGGATGGCATCACCGACTGGATGGACATGAGTTTGAGTAAGCCCCAGGAGTGGGTGATGGACAGGGAAGCCTGGCATGCTGCTGTCCATGGGTGTGCAAAGAGTCAGCCATGACTGAGTGACTGAACTCAGTAGTTGTGGTACACGGGCTCAATTTGCTGCACTTGGGATCTTCTCAGATCAGGGATCGAACCCGTGTCTCCTGCATTGGCAGGCAGAATCTTAACCACTGCAGCACCAGAGAAGCCCTGTAACTTCCTTCTTACAACACACATAACCTTGAGGGAATTCCTTCTTCTTTCAGACCTTTTGATTTATCAGATGTACACTGGGGATACTAATCCCCCCATCACAGGGTAACACCCAGGAGTTTTCACGCTAGAAGTGGACTGTTGTGAAGATTCAGAGTGCCTGGTGTGTTGTCGGGGGCTGCCTGGATGTAAGCCATCTTTCCAACCTCATCATCACCCAACTTTAGCCTCTCATGCTTTCAGGGCTCTGATTGGTCTCTTACACAGTCAGCAGAATCCTTGGGGAGCAGGCACTTCAAGGGCAGTTGCTGACGTGTTCAGAGGGATGCTGAGTGGAGGCGGATGACTGCAAGCCAGTGCCAGGGCATGGGGCCAGCTGCACCTGTGATCTAACCATCCCTGCACCCTGCAGAGAAAAACCTCATTTCATTTGGAGACGATGTTGGCAGTCAACATTTTTTATTTCAAGGCAAAAAGAAAAGAGTAGTGCTATAGGGAGAAAGTTTTTCTCTTAATCACTATTGTCAGAAAGTTCAGGTTGGAGGAAATGTTAAAGAAGGAAAGTATGAAACATAAATAGCCTCAGAAGTACTGTCTTTGGAATCAGCAATTCTGGTTCCATCACACACTATGCTGTATGACCTTGGGTAAATTGCTCCCGCTCTTTGAGCCTCGGTGACTCCTCTGTAAAATGAAGACGAGAATCCCTATCTAGTTAGCTGGTGCTGCCTCCCTTCCAACATGGGTATCTGTGACTCATCCTGTCTCTCTCTGTCTGCTGCTGGGTGTCAGGGCTCCTCTGGGGAGCCAGGACCATTGAGGCTGCAGGCTGACAGCCTAGGGCCAAAGGGCTCTACAGACCCTTCTTGTCATTGTTCAATTTGTTGTTCAGTCACTAAATCGTGTTTGCAACCCCGTGAACCGCAGCACAGCAGGCTGCCCTGTCCTTCACTATCTCCTGGAGTTTGCTCAAACTCATGTCCATCGAGTCAGTGATACTTTCCAACCATCTCATCCTTGGTCACCCCCTTCTCCTCCTGCCTTCAGTCTTCCCCAGCACCAGGGTCTCTTCCAATGAGTTGGCTCTTTGCATCAAGCAGCCAAAGTATTGGAGCTTCAGTTTCAGCATCAGTTTCACGAGCCAACACTAAACTTTAAGAGACTTGCAATAAAATCTTGGCATCACAACGCTTTCAGAAAATGCTTTGGATCTTAAAAAAACACTGCAGCCTGGACTTCCCTGGTGGTCCAGTGATTAGGAATCCGCCTGCCCATGCAGGGAGCAAGGGTTGAATCCCTGGTCTCAGAAGATCCCAAATTCCAAGGAGCAACTAAGCCCACGTACCGGAACTACTGAAGCGCTCGCACCCTAGAGCCTGTCCTCGGCAACAAGAGAAGCCCATGTACTGCATCTGGGGAAAGCACGTGGCAACCAAGACCCAGCACAGCCAAAAAAAAACAGCCCTCTGCAGCCCCTTCCTGCCATGATTTTGTACTCTCCTGACTGCCACAAGCCTTACCCCTTGGAGTCCTGACAGCTGCTGACCCCTCACACTTGCTGGGCCCTGGGGGCTTTGCTTTTGCATCCCTTTTTCTTTCCTCTGTGCTCTGAGGTGTTGGACACTGGCAGGCTCGCTGGAGACCTTACAATGTGCCCGATGCCGCCTCAAGCACTTTTAATGCGTTCGTCCTCCTGCCCGGCCTATGAGACAGATGCTATTATTAGCCTCCAATTCCGTGAGGAAACATACAGAGACGCTAGGGGAACTACCCACGGTCACACAGCTGGGAAGTGGCAGTGCTGGGGGCCCTGGCTCCTGAGTGGTGTGCTGACAGCCTCGATACACGCTTCCTCTGCCAGAGACAGTGAGCCCTTGCTCCTCTTTATTTTTCCCAAACTATTGTGTGTTTTTCTGATGATAATAAAAATACATGCTCATAAAAAAACAAAAACGGGAACATGTAAAGAAACAAGTAAAAAAAAATGTCTCAAACTTTCACTCCCGGCCCCTCCCTAGAAGTAGTAGCATTTGGGGGTCATGTTAGCAGATGGTCACAAGTGTGTGTAATCCAAGATGGGATATTATCATCTGTATGTACTGAAAAGCTACAATGATGAGAGAATGATCTAGAACTCACACAGGGAGCCATTCAGGTGGGTTCAGATCTGCCAGCCTGTGTCCTCTGCCTGTGTGATGCTGGGCATTTCAGTTTTCCGCAAAATGGGAACCTCCTAGAACAACAGGCTTAAAAACTTCAGTGAGGAGAAATGCTTAGCATGGTTTCTGACAGCCAGTGAGCACTCCCTAAAAATCTAGTTGTGATTATGATTCATGGCTGATGGGAGCTCTTTCGGTTGGGAGCCACATGGCCACGGAAAATTCATTCTCTGGCCACGGAGAGAAGCAAAGAGTGAAGGTTGCAGATGGTGTGAAGGCTGAAGGGAGACACCCAGCATGAAAGCCAGGCCTGCCGTCATGACCTGGAGGGCCAGGAGCAGCTTAGAAAGTGAGGTGTGTGTTGGGGTGGGGGGACAGGATATGGATTGGGTACTGGGGTGGGGCAAGGGCTGGAGGAGTCCCTGGGGTAAAGACCTAGGACCCCGCCCTTGATGGGGAGCCCTCTCTTTCGTGGGCCGAGTGTACTGGGTCCCCGGGTCTGGATAATCACCCTGGCGCTGAAACTCGCCCAGCAGTCTCCTCCCTCCGAGTAAATAGGTGTTGCTATTCTAAGCCGGCCTGAGAGAAAAATACTTGCTTTGCTTTGGAAGGATTTTTTTTTTTTTTTAAGCCGTGCAAATAACAGGGCAGTAGGCTGACTATTTTAGGCTGGGGCCTTTGGCTGGCTTTCAAAGGCCCGGCCCAAATGAGATCTATTTAGAAACAGGTCGCGCTGCACACTCCGCACGCGTTGATCGTCCGGTAGAACAAGCCTGGATGGAGGCGTCCTAGAGATTCTGGGGCGCGGACCCGAGCAGCAGCGTTGGGGGGAATTGCGGGCCGCTGTTTACCCGGGGACTGTAAACGCGAGGCCGGCCTCTCTCGCTCTGAGCCTCTGCGCTCTCCCCAAATGCTCCGCCCCGCCCGCCCCGCCGCAGCCCCTAAGAGTTCTCAGGGGGCGGAGCCCGCAGTCTGTCTGTCTCTCCGCTTTAGGAATCCCTGGTCGGGGTGGGATTGGAATATGGGGAATGCTCCCCACCTTCTCTATAAATCAGCCGGGTAGGCGGCAGCGTCGGGGCCAGGGAGGAGCCTGCCCTCTGGAACAGGGCTGAAATTTTCCACTCTCAGTGGGTCACAGGGTGCCTCTGGGGACTGAGAAAGACACTCCGGAGGTGACGGCCTGAGATGGAGTAGAAATACCTGAGCCGAGGAGACTGGAATCTTGACCCTGGCCCTTACAAGCTGTGTGACCTCGGAGAGGTAACTTAACCTCTCTGATTCTTTGTTTTCTTTTTAGCGAAATGGAGCTTCTAAAGCAAACCTAGGGCTTCCCTCATAGCTCAGTTGGTAAAGAATCCGCCTGCAACGCAGGAGACCCCAGTTGTATTCCTGGATAGGGAAGATCCCCTGGCCAAGGGATAGGCTACCCACTCCAGTATTCGTGGGTTTCCTTTGTGGATCAGCTGGTAAAGAATCCGCCTGCAATGTGGGAGACCTGGATTCGATCCCTGGGTTGAGAAGGTCCCCCGGAGAAGGGGAAAAGGCTTACTCACTCCAGCATTCTGGCCTGGTGAATTCCACGGACTAAGTCCATGGGGTCACAAAGAGTCGCACATGACCGAGTGACTTTCACTTTCAAAGCAAAGCTTACAGGACAACAGGAAAGATTTAAGAAGATAACGTATTTAAAAACATCTAGCAGAGGAACCTGGTAGGCTGCAGTCCATGGGGTCGCTAAGAGTTGGACGCGACTGAGCGACTTCACATTCACTTTTCACTTTCATGCATTGGAGAAGGAAATGGCAACCCACTCCAGTGTTCTTGCCTGGAGAATCCCAGGAACAGAGGAGCCTAGTGGGCTGCTGTCTATGGAGTCGCAGAGTCGGACACGACTGAAGCGACTTAGCAGCAGCAGCACATATAGAGTGGCCACCAAATCTGGAAGCACAGAGGAGTTTTTAAGAATAAGTGGTTTGTTGATTATACATAAAAAATTTTCTTCCAAATGTTAGGGTCACCCTGTGGTGGTAATAATACCTAGCACTTACATGGTTCTTATCATGTGGCAGGCACTGTTCTAAATGCTTTACGTATATAAACTCATTAAGTAAGTAGGTGTTAGTCGCTGAGTCGTGCCCGACTCTTTGCCACCCCCATGGACTGCAGCCCACCAGGCTCCTCTGTCCATGAGATTTTCCAGGCAAGGATATGGAGTGGCTTGCCATTTCCTTCTCCAGGGGATCTTCCCAACCCAGGGATCGAACCCTCGTCTCCTGCACTGCAGGCAGATTCTTTACCAGCTGAGCTACAAGGGAAGCCCCATAAACTCATTAAGTCTTCATAACAACCCTATGAAGTCAGTGCTATATTATCCCCATTCTATAGATGAGCAAACTGAGGCTCAACATTAAACGACTTACCCAGGATCATACAGCTAGCAAATGGCAGAACCAAGAATCAAACTCAGATTGTTAACCTTTACACATTAGTTAACCATTTGCTAGAATCCCTTTTTCAAATACAACTGATGGCTTGACCCTCAGATAATGCTAATAGGTAAAAATATGACCGGAACAATTATGATGGTCACGGACCCCCAACACTGCAAAGAATCTTAAGAGGTAACCCAGCTACTGTGGTCTTGACCTTCTGCCTTTGTCAGTTAAGAATAGCCTGAAAACATTTGGGAGGTAATTGGCAAATTTTTTTTTTTTTTTTACTTTGTTACTCCCAGCTGTTAGGTGAGAGGTAGTCTCTCAGTGTGGTTTCTCTTATTAGGGTGGTGGCTATATTTTCATATGTTTCATTTATTTGTATGTTCCCTCCTGTGAATTGTCTGTTTACATCTTTGACTGTTTTTCTACCTGGTCTTTTCTTGCTGATTTTTAGAGCTCTCTTTATTAAAAGAAATGAATCCTTTGTCTGTGAATTGAGTTGCAAATATTGTTTCCCGGTGTGCCATTTGACCTTTGATTTTGCTGAAAGTATTTATCATGTTGCTGAAAGTTGACTTTTATGTGGTTCAGTGTATCATTTTTTATAGCTTCTGGCATTTGTATATAGTGCTTAGAAATGCCTTCCTGCACTGAGAAAAATTTGTTTCCATGTTTACCTTTAGTATTCTTAGGGTTTCTCTCGTTAATGCTTAAATCTTTTGAGTCATTTGGGCCTTATTTCAGTGTAATTTGCAAGCTAGAGATCAAGCCTTGCCCTCTTCTTTTCTAGATGGTAGGAAAACAGCACTTTCCTTCTGCATGCCTGGCACGTCCACATGTATCATTGGGATCATTTCTGCCCCATGCTCCTTGGGTCCAAGTTTAATAGGAAAATTTGGCCGTAGTTTGGCACATTCATTTCCTGGGCTGACACAGCAAAGTACCACAAACTGGGGTGGGGGTGGGAGGACATAAAGCAATAGAAATGTACTCTCTCACCATTCTGGAGGCCAGAAGTGTGAAATCAGGGTATCAGTGGGGCTATACTCCCTCTGAGCCTGTGGGTCACATCCTTCCCTGCCCTTCTCTTAGCGTCTGGTGGTGGTCTCAATCCTTGATTAGCAGCTGCGTCTGCTCCTATTGTCACATGACCTTCTAGGAACAAACGCTTGCAGTAAATGTATGAGAAGTTAATTTATTTGTTGTAAAAAATAATTCACACATATTAATTTAAAAAACACCGATTCTCCAAGAGTCAAAGGTGACGAACAAGCAAGCCAGAAAACAAGGAATATAGATGTGGGGAAATACTCACCTGCTGACTAGTGAAAAATATACAACCTAACACAGTGATATGATACTTTGCTTTTTTCTAATACCCAAAAGGGAAAAAACAACAACTTAGACTGGCAAAGAAATGGTGAAACCGGCAATCTCAGGTACCACCAATCGCTGGAACCTTCTGGAAAACTCGTGGGCAATACAGATCAAGGGTCATTTAAATTTTTCTTCCAATTGACCCAGTAATTCTACTTCTGGGGCTGTATTCTAGAGGAATCATCCTAAGTAGGGAAAAAGCTATTTGAAAAGGCAGAGGGGCTTCCCTGGCAGCCCAGTGGCTAGGACCCCCACATTTGCGCGGAGCACAGATTCAGCCCCTGAAAAGGGAACCGAGGTCCGGAAACCAGACCCCGCAAGCCATTTAGTGGGGCCAAAAAAAAAGGTAGAAAAAAAGGGACATTTATTGGATCCACGCTAAATGCCAAACTCTTCGCAAGCTTTTCTCATTTAATTCTCTCCACAGATGGCACTAGTGATAAAGAACCCACCTGCCAATTCAGGAGATGTAAGAGACTTGGGTTCAATCCCTGGTCGGGAAGATCCCCTGGAGGAGGGCACTGCAACCCACTCCAGTGTCCTTGCCTGGAGAATCCCATGGACAGAGGAGCCTGGCGGGCTACAGTCCATGGGGTTCCAAAGAGTCAGACAGGACTGAAGCGACTTAGCACGCTGCACACATAACCTCCTGAGGTCAGCATTCTTAGCTCCATCTACTGGCAAGGAAACCTAGGTTCTGTGAGGTTAGGCCTTGTCCAAGGTCACACAGCCTCTAAGTGACAGGGCTGAGCTTCCAGTTCTAAGGCCCCTGGGTTCCCAGCTCCCCATGGCTGCTTGGGAGGCAGAGCACGCCGGGTGACCCATCAGCTACACGTGGGAGGTGGGGCCAGGGTTCCACTGAAGGGTCTCTTAAGACTTCTCTGAGCTTTTATGAATCTATTATTGCTGTAGGTAAACCTCAGGAAGGATAAATACAGAAGTGAGTAAGAATTGTGCAAAAAATATTAGACACCCTTCATTTCCCCCTTCGGCTTTGGAACTTTCAGCCAAGATTAATCTTTGTTTTGGGTATATTGGTGCTTTCTGAATTAAGATGAGCTATTTGCTGTGTTTGAGTACCTATTTATTCCCTGGACAAATACATTGTGATGATTAAGAATGCAGGTTCTATATATGGGAGTTCCTTTTCTCTTTGTTTGAAATTGTATCAAAATAGTTTTTTTTTTCCCCCTTAAAAATAGAGATGGGTGGAGTCGGACTGCTTCAATTTCTCCCGGAGCTCACCTGCTATTAGCAGTGTGTTTGTGTCTAAGTTCCCTTGTGTGTGAAACAGAATGACGCTGGTGCCCATCTCATGGAATTGTTACAAGTTGCAGTGGGATTTACTACCCTATGCCTTATGGCATCATCGTAGGTAGCTTTCAGTCACCATTACTATTCATTCCCTTCTTGTCAACCAACTTGCTTTGGAGTTGTCTGCCTTCTGAAATTGTTTCTGAAGAAAAGCACTGACTTTCCTGATACAGCAAACGTCGACAGGACACCAACATTACTAGAAAGTGTCCCAAGAGGAAGATAAAACCAAAGTGGCCCAGAACCACGGTGAGGAAATGAACCAAGAGAAAACAATCTCTAGAATTCTAAGTGTGCAAACCATATTCGAGGCTGAGAGAAGGGGCTGTCTTCTCAGGCCTGAGTTCTACGAATCTGGTGTCAGAAGCTGCTGGCTAAGGTTGCCCTCTTATACCACCTCTAGGTCTTGCCCTTCCGGAGAGGTAGGTGAAGGGGTACAGATGATCACCTATTGAATAAATAGAGCCCCCCAGTTTTCCCACTTACTCAAAGTTATGAGGCCCATGTCTACTTGGAAAAGGATGCAGATATTGCTACTACTGATTGGGTGTAGCTTCCGTATCGTTTGCTGGCAGCCTGAGCCACCGTGTAGCAGTTCCAACTACCTTCAGGCCGCCATGCTGGAAAGGCCAGGAAGTGCTCAGGCAGACAGTGCCCTCTCCCACCCCCTCGCCCGCCCTTCCAGCCTTCCCCCTGGAGGTACCAGACGTAGGAGTAAGGAAACCATTTTGGAAGTGGACCCCCCAGTCCCCAGCCATTCAGGACACCTCCAGTCCCAGACATCGTGGGACAAGCCATTCTGCTTGGCTCTGTCTGCATTCCTCGCCCACAGAACCTGTAGGCATAACAAAGTAGTTCATGTGTACACTGCCAAGTTCACAATGGCTCCTTACACCCGACAGGCGACTGGAATGATCGCCTGCCACAGGAGGTGCCATCTGGTGACAGGGCTTCAGGTTAAAACTGTGCGATGAGTGGTTCCTCATTTTATTCCCATCGGTGTGCCTCTTCAACCTTGTTTGGGGAGAACTGGCAGTTTTTAAGACCCCTCCAGGGCCATATAACCGTGCTGGCCTCTCTCCAGGGTCATCTACATAATTTCTGGGGCCCAGTACAAGGTGAAACTGTGGGGCCTCTTGTTCAGGAAGCCGGGAAAGTTGTCATTAGAGGTACAAAGATGTAGAACTTTTTCTTTTCTCTGGACCCGTCATGGCGTTCTGTATCTGCTGTTTAATATCAGGCTCCTTGAGGTGTGAGGATGCTGGCAGCCTGAGCGCAGACCGTAGTAGGGACACACAGGTGCCTTTTGGCTTCTGGAGTCCCCCCAACCCCACCCTGCCCTGGGGGGCTGGAGGACAAGGACGGCAAATAATCACTTGATTATTGCGGTGGAGATCGGGAGGCCGGGGAGGAGGGAAGTGCCAGAAGGGAGGGGGAGCAGGCAACGGAGAAGCCCTGGGAGGTGGGAGGCACCACTGCCTGTGAGCAGAGGCTGCAAGCCCCTGGGGGCAGGCTCCGTTGTCCCATTACATTCATGGGCCAAAACACATTCAAAGATGAAATTATCAGTAATTTCGAGCTTAAAAAAAATAAAAAGAATTTCAAGATAGAGACCACAGAGCATCGAACCCCAAGTGCTGGGCCTCCTGAGTGTCTGCCCTGTGTGTCTGCCCCGATCTCACATCCACACCACCTGCCCTGCCCCTCATGAACACAAGATGCTTTAGTCAGAATGTCAGCCCCACCCTTGTCCCGTGAAAGCAAAGTTGCTCAGTTGTGTCCGATTCTTTGTGACCCTTGGACTGTAGCCCACCAGGCTTCTCTGTCCATGGGATTCTCCAGGTGAGAATACTGGAGTGGGTTGCCAGGGGATCTTCCCAACCCAGGGATCGAACCCAGGTCTCCTGCATTGTGGGAAGATTCTTTACCATTTGAGCCACCCAGGAAGCCCAGTCCTATGAGGTGGACATTATTATCCACACACACAAGCTAAGAGGACCTCTCAGACAGGCGTGTTGGCTTGTCTGCCTGGCCTGGAGTCACACAACTGACACGAAGAGGAGGTGGAAATTCAGTGTCTGGTTCCAGACCACTGAAGTTGTCCGAACTCGGGTTGGAGAAGAATTTCCAGACACAGAGTATTGCAGAAAGGAGTGCGTTTATTAGGATCGAAGAGCACAGATAACGTGGGCACTGCAAGGGCAGCGGCCCGACACCTCCTGACAGGCCAGGGAGTCGACAGCTTTTGTGCATTAGTACCCAATTTGATCGGAGAAGGCAATGGCACCCCACTCCAGTACTCTTGCCTGGAAAGTCCCATGGACGGGGGAGCCTGGTAGGCTGCAGTCCATGGGGTTGCTGAGGGTCGGACACGACTGAGCGACTTCACTTTCACTTTTCACTTTCATGCATTGGAGAAGGAAACGGCAACCCACTCCAGTGTTCTTGCCTGGAGAATCCCAGGGACGGGGGCGCCTGGTGGGCTGCCGTCTATGGGGTTGCGTAGAGTTGGACACGACTGAAGTGACTTAGCAGCAGCAGCAGCAGCAGCCAATTTGTTATAGCCTCAAGGCAAAGAAAATCCTGCTGCAAGGTGGCATTAGGTGATAGGTTAGAGAGCTGTAGGGTAACTACTAGGGTGAGCATTTTTGCCTAATTTAGGGTCAGGAAGCCAGCTGGTGATGATCGGGGCGGGGCGGGGGGAGGTTGGCAGTGGTGACGAAGGGCCTCAGCCAGCTTCAGAAGTGACCCTGGTTCTGGACTCTGCTTCTGCAGCCTTGGGGGCAGGACTCAGTACAGACCTGTGCGTCTTCCGCCAGTTGAAGCTGTGAGAGCCTGAGAGAAGGCACCCCCGTGAGATGTGAGCTGAAGCGGGAAATGCAGGAAAATGCCAAGGAAGGACAGAACACTGAAGGTGTGAGGTGGAGCCGGAGCCCTGGAGCTGGGGTGGAGAGGAGAGAGGAACATTTCCCTCCGGCAGGGAATAAAGCAGGAGCCGCTTGGGCGGGTACTCTGGTTCCACAGGCCTGAGAGAACGGGCACTGTTGCTGAGATAGGTGTTGGGCAGAGGCAGAATTTTGACAAGAGGGTGCCCTTTACCAAACGTCAGAAAAAGGCACGGAGGCCTGGGCTTGGCGAATTCCCCTGATGGGAGATCTCAGTGAGCAGGAGACTTACTGGGCTTAGTGGAGGAGAAAAGGGCTTCCCAGGTGGCTCAGTGGTAGAGAATCCACCTGCCAGTGCAGGAGATTCGGTTAGATCCCTGGGTTGGGAAGATCCCCTGGAGAAGGGAATGGCCCCCACCTCCAGTATTCTTGCCTGGAAAATCCCATGGACAGAGGAGCCTGGTGGGCTACAGTCCATAGGGTCACAAAGAGTTGGACTCAAGAGTGACTGAGTATGTACTCACGCACAGGTGACAAAGTTGAGCCTGAGTCTAGACCAATTTTGGATACATTTGACCCTAAAAGGGAAGAAAGAATTAGGGTGGTAACTGAAAGTGCAGAAGGGACATTTGAAAATGTGTGTTTTTTTGTTTTTCCATTTTCAAGACCTGGCAGACTCGTCCTTTTAGGGCAGAAAGTGGGGAGTCAGGAAGAAGTGGGGAGGGGGGACGAGGAGCAGCACTCCCTGAGCACCCACTGTGTGCCTGGGCACCTCTTAAGTACCAGGGCCTGCACCTCTCCATTTCCTTTCTTCCCAACCACCCTTGAAGGCAAGGGTTTCTGCTTCTCCATCACCTGAGGAACAGGCCAAGAATCCCAGCAGGGAGGGCAGGGCTGGGGTTTGATCTCCTATTTGCCTGATTGCACAACCCATGCCTACTCTTCTGTGCACAGAGAGAAGCACTGGGATCACCCTGAGGGATGGGATGGGGTGGGAGGTGGGAGGGAGGGTCAGGATGGGGAACACATGTACACCCATGGCTGATTCATGTGAATGTATAGCAAAACCCACCACAATATTGTAAAGTAATCAGCCTCCAATTAAGATAAATTTAAAAAAAAAAGAGGGGGGGGCGTTGGGTTTACCAGGGAGAAACTATGTGTTTTTCTCATTGGCTGCTGAAATAGGAATATGGTGGAGAGGGAGTGGTGACCTTGTGGAGCCCAGTTGTGGTCCCGGGCTGGGGGGAAGCAGGCAGAGGTGAGCCTCAGAGGTGGTGGGAGAGGCCCTGGGAGGCTGTGTGTTGGCCACGCCCATAAGGCAGGTGGACACCGCACCCCACCCCCAGCCCCCGCAGATGCTGTAGGTGAGATTGTGCACTCAGGGTATCTTTCATCTCCAGACCCTGTCGCCGAGGAGCTAGAGTGGAAACAGATGTGGTCCTGGGAAGGGTGGAGAATCTGATCGGGCATCCAGGGGCCCAGGCATCCCAGAGGGCATGGCCTGAGGCCTAGCCCTGGAGTCCTGGGTGGTCAGTGTCCTGGTGAGGGTCACACTGAGTTTGTGGGTGGAGGGAGTGTGGATGGCAGAGGAGGTGCTGCAGCTGGCAGACACACTGGTGACCCAGCTCCATCGCTTATTCCCCCATTCCCAGTCTCCATTTCTGGTGTGGACTGTTCGATTTGACTTCCAGGCCTTTTTTTTTTTTTTAAATTAAATTTTCGAGTGGGTAACAGGCTTGCATGGTTCAACAACTAAAAATTATAAAAGGTATAAGAAAAAAGTAAGAAAAATAAAAATAAGACATAAAGAAGAAACCAAAATATAATTAAAAAGAAAAACCCTTTTATAATTTTAAAACAAAAATTATAAAAAGTTAGGCAGTGAAAGCTATTTTTTTCCACTCTGGTACTTTTATCTACTGAGATCCTACCCTCCCACTAGCCTGTGATCACCATCGGTAGCATTCTGTGTGTATTTCAGAGTTAATTTTAAGCCTTTACCAGCAAATGTTTTCCTTCCTTTTCACAAGAAGTGGCATATACAGTTCGAACTGTTCTGTCCCTTTGTTGCTTTTTTTTTTCTTTCATTCAACAGTATTTATTGGACATCTTTCCATATACACATCATTTCACATGTTTACAAGGGCATCTGAAGGGTGAATTCCCAAAAGGAGAATTTCTAGGGCCAAAAAGTTTATGCGTTCCTAATTTTGATATTTGCCAAATTGACTTTTTAAAAAAAAATTTATTTATGTATTTGGCCGTGTTGGGTCTTAGTTGCGACACGTGAGATCTTCAGTTGCAGCATGAGAACTCTTAGTTGTGGCATATGGGATCTAGTCCCCAACCGGGGATTGAACCCAGGCCCCCTGCATTGGGAGCAGGGAGTCTTAGCCCCTGGGCCACAAGGGAAGTCTCTCAGACTGACTTCCATGGAGATCGTTCCAGGTTATAAGCCCCAAGTCATTGCACAGGCCTTAATAGTTGCTGGTTTCCAAGATCACTGAACTAGGTTTTCCTGCCTGTGACTCCACAGCGTGCACTGTGGACCCCCCAGGAGGCAGCCCCACACCCCTCGTTACAGGCTGCCCAATTTGGCTTGAGGGAGGTTTGGCCCTCCTTCACCGTTCTCTGCAGCGCTCTGCCCCAGGGAGGTCATCTCCCACCCCAGAGCTGCTTGCTAGTCCCCGAACACGTCACACCCCTATGCTTTGCCCGTACTGTTCCCACCTCCTGCCCTGCCCCGCCACCCTTCTCAGCCTGGAAAATTCTGACTCCTCCTTTAAGCCTCTGCTGAAAGGTTGCCTCTGCAGAGGCCTCCCTGACCCTCCCAGGCAGAAACGGTCACTCCCCCGCCTCCCCAGGGTGCCCTCCCACAGAAAGAGGCCAGCTCCTGCCCTTAGAGCACGCCGGGACCAGGTGGTGGGGTAACTGTTTACATGGCTCTGTCTCTCCAGCACGCAGCCCAGGCTGGGCCCACACTTCAGACTCATCTGGGACTAAAATTAAACTCACTGGAGAGGCAGGATGGCATGGAGAGGGCACGGGCGTGGGAGTCGGGCTGGCGTGACTCCATCCTCTGTCATCTCCCCACCGCGCCAGCCCCAGCTCCCCGCTTCCCTCCTTCTCTGAGCTCTGACCGCACCGGTCTGCACGTCTTCCCACTCATGGCCCTTCAAGTGCAGTTCCAACTGCCTGGGGCTCTTCTTTCTTCTCTGCCCAGCTTAACTAGCACCTCCCGAGTCTAAAGACACCTAGCCCCCCATTCCTTTGTTCTGTGGTCATTCCTTTCATGTATGTACTGCAATCCTGAGTCTCACGTTGATGTGTTGGTTTGCTTGTTCACTGCTTGTCTTCCCCGCTGTGACCCCAAAGTCCTTGAGGGTAGAGACCATGGTTTGTTGGCTCCTGGGACCCAGGGCTAACACGGGGCCTGGCACACAGTAGGCACAGCAGAAGTCTTCAGCAACTGGATGAGGAATAAACAGAAGAAATGGTCCAGACCCAGCCCCACCACGGCCCACTTTGCCCCTGTATTAACTACCCTCTCGGAGGGGCTCCTCATTCGAACAGCACGTTTCTCAAGTTGTGATGTGTTATATTTTTTTAAGAATTTTTTTTTTTTGATGTGGACCACTTTTGAAGTCTTTATTGAATTTGTTATGATATTGCTTCTGTTTCATATTTTGGTTTTTTGGCTGACAGACATGTGGGATCTTAGCTCTGGGACCAGGGATAGATCGCAACCTCTCTGCATTGGAAGATGAAATCTTAACCACTGGACTGCCAGGGAAGTCCCTGTGATGTGTATCAAAGATTATGAAAACTGCCTAGTTACAATAGGTGCCATAAATGGTAGCTACTATTTGTGAAATTTTACTTTCTTTCTTCTGAAAAATGCACCCTTTTTGGCCAGGTTTAAAGACCTTAGGTGGCTCAGATGGTAAAGAATCTGCCTGCGGTGAGGGAGATCCAGGTTCAATCCCTGGGCCAGAAAGGATGAGATGGTTGGATGGCATCACCGGACCCAATGGACACAAGTTTGAGCAAGCTCCGGCAGACGGTGAAGGACAGGGAAGCCTGGCGTGCTGCGGCCCATGGGTCACAGAGTCGGTCGCGACTGAGAACACCAGGGCATGTCTGGGCTTCCCAGGTGGCGCTAGTGGGCAAGAACCTGCTTGCCAATGCAGGAGACGTGAGACTCGGGTTGGATCCCTAGTACTGGGAAGATCTCCTGGAGAAGGGCATGGCAACTCACTCCAGTATTCCTGCCTGGAGAATCCCATGGACAGAGGAGCCTGGAGGGGTACCATCCATACAGTCGCAGAGTCAGAAGCGACTGAGCGCAGCATATGGCATGTCCATTTTTCCTTCAAGCCATTTCTGACTCATTCCTTTCCCCACTTCTGTTCCTCTTCTGAGACCTTTCCTGATTCTAGCTCTCCTGCCTTCTCCTACCACCAAACCAGAGGTCTCCAAAGTAGGTATGTGCGACCCAGTGGACTGCAAGATGGTCCAGCAATTCCACTTCTCAGTATATGCCTGAAAGCACGTCAACCAGCCTGAAAACAGGTACTCACACAAGTACGTGTACATGAATGCTCATAGCAGCACTATGCGCAACAGCCCAAAGATAGAGACAAACCAAATGTCCATTGACGGATGATGGATAAACTGTGGTATATACCAATATTTGTTGTTGCTTAGTCGCTAAGTCATGTCCAACTCTTTTCGACCCCATGAACTGCAGCCTGCCAAGTCCCTACGTCCTCCACTATTTCCTAGAGTTTGCTCAAATTCAGAAAAAGACCCTGATGCTGGGAAAGATTGAAGGCAGGAGGAGAAGGGGACGACAGAGGATAAGATGGTTGGATGGCATTACCGACTCAATGGACACGAGTTTGAGTAAACTCCAGGAGTTGGTGATGGACAGGGAGGCCTGGCATGCTGCTGTCCATGGGGTTGCAGAGTCAGACTGAACTGAACTGAACTGAGCGACTGAACTGAACTGAGTTGGTGAGACTTACATACTCAGCCATAAAAAGGAATGAAGTATTGCTGCATGCAACCAGGAGGGTGAACTTTGAAAATATTATGCTAAGTGAAAGAAGTCAGAACAAGAGGTCAAATATTATATGATTTCATTTATATGAAATGTCCAGAATAGATAAATCCGTAGTGATAAATCCATATATTGGTGATTGTCAAGGGCTGAGTGAGGAGAGGATAGGAGGGGGAGAAACTGCTTAAAGGGTAAGGTCTTTACTTTGCAGTGATGGAAATGTTTTGGAAGTAGAAGTGGTGGTTGCATAACACAGAGAATGCACCATGTGCCACTTTAAAATGAGCTTTAAATCATTCACTTTCAAATGGCTGATTTCATGTTATGTGTACTTCACCTCAATATTTTTTTTATAATTTAAGTTGATACATCGTATTTTTGTTTTTATTTAATCCAAGAAATTTTTTTTTCTTGACTTGGGCTCTTAGTTCCCTGACCAGGGATCAAACCCGTGCCCACTGCAGTGGAAGCATGAATTCAAGCCCCTCAATAAATTATTTTTGGAACAATGAAGTAGCCACTTTAGCTGGTCAGCTGAGAGGTTTGAATGAGGTACAGGTTCCTTCAACTTTCATGCTGGGCAAATACCAGCTAGGGGTGGTCGAGGAAAGGAATGGCCTAGGGGTCAGCAAGTGCAGCTTTGGTGCCGTGCCCTACTCAGTAATGACAGGATGATAAGAGAAACTGTCATGATTACAGTTAACACTTCTACAGTGTTTGATGTGAGCCTGGCACTCTTCCAAGTGCTTTACACACTAGACTCACTGAATCCTTACAACTCTGAGCTGGGTACCATCACTTTTTCATTACAGATGACAAACTGAGGAACTGAGGTTTAAATGACTTGTCCAAGTCACAGGTGAGGAAGTGGCAGAGTTCAAATGTGAACCTTGGCGGTCAGCCTCAACTCCCAGGCTCTGTGCTAAGTGTTTCCCATGTTTTATCTCATTTAATCCTGTGAGTCACATATTGTTGACTCAGGCTGGGACCTGGGACCCTTCACTGCAATTCCTATACCTTATCCACCCTTTGATCAATTTCTATTGAATAAGGAGGCCAAGAACCTTCACAGGAAATGACGTTGTGAAATTCGCTAAGTAGTGTCCGACTCTTTGTGACCCCATGGACTATACAGTTCATGGAATTCTCCAGGCCAGAATACTGGAGTGGGTGCTATTTCCCTTCTCCAGGGGATCTTCCCAACCCAGGGATTGAACCTAGGTCTCCCACATTGCGGGCAGATTCTTTACCAGCTGAGCCACAGGGGAAGCCCAAGAATACTGGAGTGGGTAGCCTATCCCTTCTCCAGCGGATCTTCCCAACCCAGGAACCAAACCGGGGTCTCCTGCACTGCAGGTGGATTCTTTACCAACTGAACTAACAGGGAAGCCCAAACATCATTATTATAGGAAATGTCATTATTCCAAATTAAAAAATATCCCCCCACGGTCCTCCCTATTCAATGTTTTCCAGTCTTTCCCCTGCATGGATTCCCTTTCCATACTTATGTGTATTTGTATACTTATGTCTTTGTTTTTACATATTACTTTATATTTATATAGGGACTTCCCTGGTGGCTCAGATGGTAAAGCGTCTGTCTACAATGCAGGAGACCCGGGTTCAATCCCTGGGTCGGGAAGATCCCCTGGAGAAGGAAATGGCAATCCACTCCAGTACTATTGCCTGGAAAATCCCATGGACAGAAGAGCCTGGTAGGCTACAGTCCATGGGGTTGCAAAGAGTCAGATATGACTGAGTGACTTCACTTTCACTTTATATTTATATATAGGTCCATATACTCTTTTTAAAAAAATAGTTTTATTTATTTAGGCTCTTCTCTAGTTGCAGCAAGTGGAGGGGCTACTCTCTAGTTGAGGTGTGCGGGCCTCTCATTGCAGTGGCTCTTGCTGCTGTCGAGCGTGGCCCCAGGGCTTGCAGGCTTCACTAGCTGCAGTCCATGGGCCTGGTAGTTGTGGATCCCGGGTTCCAGAGCACAGGCTCAATAGTTAAGGCAGTTAAGGCACGTGAGCTTAGCTGCTTCTCGGCATGTGGGGTCTTCCCGGATCAGGAATGGAACCCCTGCCTCTTGTATTGGCAGGTGGATTCTTTTCCACTGAGCCACCGAGGAAGCTGAGTCCACATAGTCTTGTTATCTCTTCTTGCTTCATCTTCATTTCCCTTTATACCATACATAGGACTAACTATATTTTCTTTGGCTTTCTCTTCACAAGACAGAGCTTTTGATTATTGCTGACTTCTCAATACGGAGAACAACGTGTGGTACTGACAGGCTTTCAATAAAAATTTAAAGTAAAAAATGTACATGGTATTGGGTAGCATTGTGTGCCTGTGTTAGAATGAATAGTCAGAAGGAGACCAGCCCTGGGATTTCTTTGGAAGAAACGATGCTAAAGCTGAAACTCCAGTACTTTGGCCACCTCATGTGAAGAGCTGACTCCCACTCTGATGCTGGGAGGGATTGGGGGCAGGAGGAGAAGGGGACGACAGAGGATGAGATGGCTGGATGGCATCACTGACTGGATGGACATGAGTCTGGGTGAACTCCGGGAGTTGGTGATAGACAGGGAGGCCTGGCGTGCTGCGATTCATGGGGTCACAGAGTCGGACACGACTCAGCGACTGAACTGAACTGAACTGAACATGTTCTACTTTTTAAAATGTAATGTCTTTGATGAAAAAAAAAATCAGTACATAGAACTGATTCTTTTTAACAGATGGATATCCTGTACTGTGGAGATAGCACCCTTTATTTGAACAGTTTCCTTTTTAACTAAGTAACATTTTTTTCCAGTGTCATCTCTAATGCAAACAAATGGCAATGAACATTTTAGCGAGTGCTTTTTTGTGCTTGCTGCTGCTGCTGCTAAGTCCCTTCAGTCGTGTCCGACTCTGTGCGACCCCATAGACGGCAGCCCACCAGGCTCCCCCGTCCCTGGGATTCTCCAGGCGAGAACACTGGAGTGGGTGGCCATTCGTGTACCTATTCCTCTAGAATTAGTGTCCAGAAGTGGACTTGCTGGGGCGATGGGTATATGCATTAAAATATTCATGTGTTTGTTCCTGTTTAGTAGCTACATTGTGTCTCTTTTGCAACCCTATGGACTGTAGCCGCCAGGCTCCTCTGTCCATGGGGTTTCCCAAGCAAGAATACTGGAGTGGGTAGCCATTCCCTTCTTCAGCGGTCTTTCCGACCCGGGGATCCAACCTGGGTCTCCTGCACTGCAGGCAGACTCTTTCCCATCTTTCCCGTCTGAGCCACCAAAGAACTGAGACTCAAAGGATTACGGACTTTCCCACATGATGGGTAAATGACAGAGTCGCGATGTGTCACCTGATGCGTCGGACTCCAGGGAGGACACGCCAAAGCTGGACATTGTTCTCTACACTGAGTCCTCGGGCTCATTTGGTTATCTCTGGACCTTGAGATGTCACCAGGCTGGCCTTCTTCTCCCTTTTAAGTCTCAGACTCCTTCGGGGCAGCTAAACTCTGACCCTCCTCGACAGCCACTCCGTTGGCCAGTCAGCACCCGCCCTAGAGCCTTCACGGCTCGGAAATGGCGACCAGCGCGATCTCTAGGCCACGCCCACTAGGAGGTGGGACCAGGGTTCAGGCCAGAGCGATGGATGCCCGAGCCAAGTTTGAAGTCGGCCCCTAGGCGGGCTCGCGCAGAAGCAGAGCTGGTGGCGGCGCAGGTCGGGAGGAGGAGCACCGAGTGTAGGGCTCGCCTGCCGGGGCCGCCCGAGAGTCTCTCAAGTGCGGGCGCTGGGGCCGCCATCTTAGATGGCGGGATTAAGGCGAGAACGAGAGTGAGACGGGAAGGCTTTCCTGCCGCTCTTGGGGCCCGGAGAGGGACAGGTGGCCGGGCTTTGGGGTGTGTGCCCTGAGGCCGCGGAGCGCGAGTGGGACAATGCGAGAGCTGCCCGGGGCCCCGTCCCCTGGGTTGGGGACGCGCCGAATGTGATCGCCTCCCGCTCCCTCACCCGCCGCGGGGAGGAGGAGCGGACCAGACGCCGCCGCCGGACGACTGGACGCGGAGGCGGCCGGGCTCCCTCAGGTAGGCTGCAGGGCCGGGCCCTGGGAGCGGGGCGGCGGGGCTGAGTGGGCCGGGTTCCCGGGCGGCCCGGCTAGGGCGTAGCTGACGGAACGGCCCCGCGGCGGTCGGGCGGAGGGCCGGGCCAGGCCGCTGTCACCCCGGGTGGCGCTGGGCGGGCGGGGGCCCCGGGGCTCGGTGTCATGGCCGGCGAGCCGAGTCCCCACATTCCCCACTCGAGATTTCCTTGTGTTTCGGGGAAACGTGCGGGCGCCACCCCAGTTCCCGTTGCACAGTCCTTGTATTTCGGCCACGGGAAAATCCGCCCAGACGCCTCGAATCCGTGTTGTCACTGAGGTGGACCACCGTCGTTTCTTTCTGGCCGCGGAGTGGGGGGACCCGGGCTTGCATCTTCTCTCAAGTGACACCCTTTTCGGGAAGGTGAGAGCAGTCGGGGACAAGAGGAGGAAATAGGTCGGTGTTCCACCACAAAGGAAGGGATCGGGGCCTCCCCTTGGGGCTCAGGATTCTGCGGGTTACTGATGATACCATTGGGATGCTTATACTGACGGTCGGCCCCAGGATGCTTGGGAAAAAAGATCCAGGGCTCCTTTGTGTGAAGTGAGAGCCGCCTGGACGCTTCAGCTGTGCAGCTGCAGAGGCTCTGCAGAGCTAGTCGATGCCCCGAGAGAGGCGTTTGGACAGGAGGAGAGGCGAGGCGGCTGTGTTCATTCATTGTTCTCGCTCAGGGGCCCAGGGTGTGCCCCTTTCTCTGGTGGGAGGAAGGTTAGGGTCTGCTGTGCCTCCTCTAGGTGTGACGGGGTTCTGAAAAGTCTTAAGGAGGGAATGGATTCAGCCCGCGTTCATTATTTCTGCCTGCTTCGTCCTCTAGGGTCTGAGTGGAGGTACGCGGCCCCTCTGTTCGCTCCCAAGTGTGAAAACAATACGCTGTGATTAGGATGGGTTTACCCAGGGTCGTCGTAGTTTGGAACAACTCGTTTTGCCTGGGGCAGTTGAGGGAGCTCGTAGACTGGAGGGGACTTTTCGTGCTGAGCAAATGCTCTTCAGGTGGGGAGGGCGGAGCAGGCTAAGTTGAGGAAACAGCTGGTACAGAGGCCCCGAGATGTGCAGGAGTTGGGATGAATTTGGGGAGCAGCAAGCCGTCTGGGGTGCAGGAAGGAAGTGGTGAGAGATGAGGGTCTGAAACAAAGGTTGCCTAGCTTGCGAAGGATCTTTCTTTGTTGAAAATAGTGAGCTAGTTGGTTTAATTGGAGTTATTTTAGACGAGTGTTGTTAATTTTCTTGCTGATAATCGATTTTCCCCCTTCTCTTGATGATGTTAAAGCTGTTAGTAATTGCACAGATTTACTTTGTTAAGTTCCGTCAAGAACATTTTGATAAATGCTTTATGTCAGATATTTTGCTTTTGCACTGTGGTGAATGAACAGAATTCATATTTCTCGGGGTTCTTGCAAAAGGTTCTTCTGAAGTTGTGCTTGCTCACAAAAGTGTTGTCTTTTTAAGTGTAAGACAGTCTACTAATACTGCATTTTAAATGGTTGTTGACAACATAAATTGTGCTCCCCAATTGCTTAGAAATAGGCAGATTATATGAAACAGCTGAAAACTTGTAGAATGCAACTGAGGATTTTTAGTTTAGTAAATGTTTTATATAGTACACTGTTTGGATTGATTCTGTGGATTTCAGTTCTGTTTTAAAGTCTTTAGCTCTATGAACATGATTTTCCCCAAAGAGCTGTATTGTTGTGGTTAATGTTTGTGCTAAAGTGACTATCACGATATTAACAGACTTCATCCCAAAGTTCCTGAGTCTTTTTCGGGTTGTGATGCTTATATACCACTCAGGAACATTAAGATTAAAACTCTTTTGGCTTGTCTTCACCCTTATCACTTTAAGGGCTGTGCTGTTTAAAATGCAACACCAACATTTGGCCCAGTTGAACACAGGATACTTGGGAAAATTAACCTGTTACTATTTCTGTGTAAAAGTTTATTATCTTTTAGATACACAGTGTTTGTGATTATAAGTTGTAGTGAAAGTGCTTAGTTTTCTAAAACTCTTATTTAACAAGAATTAAAAGATGTGTATGCCTTCAAAGGAGAAGGCTTGAGTGAAATACAGGAGAACATATTTTATAGGTTTTGGTTTTGCAGGAGAAAACAGTGAGAAGCAGATTAAACTCGTCACTTATGATGAAAAGTATCTAAAAGATGAAATAGAGAATGGTTAAACATTAAGTATTACAACTGCTCGGAGACTAGTTGCTTTTAGTTTAAAACAGACCATTTGTGAAATCCAAAGAAGTTTGCTCTGAGAATTAAACAACAACTTCTTGGAAGTTAAATTTGACTTCTCCAGAAGCACTAGGCTACTTATTAAATGGAAAATATAATTAATAACTTCAAATTACTATTTCAAGTAACCTGTTTGTAGTAGGTGCATGATTCTATCACATTTTAATTCCAGATAAAGCTTTGTTAATAACCTGTTGCCTAAAAATAGAAAAATGTTACATGGGGAGTGCTTTTGTTTGCATGTTAACATAATAGCCCGTACATAATAATCCTGGTCTTGGGAGGAGCTTGTTAGATGAACAGCATGCCTTAATGTTGACTTGCAGAAGAGAATTTTAACTAGTGCCTTTGAAAGGCGGTGGACTATGTGACAGTGGGGGGTTTATGAAACCATAAAGTCAAGCTTTGACTTAAAAGATCTTTTGTTTTTTTAAATCATGTGTGTTGTGAAAATCAGTTCTCCGAAAGAAATGACTGTAGTTGGAAACTTGTTCACCTTGACTAAATTAATTGGGACATCAAGGGACACTTGGGTTCATTTAGGATGAGGTTGTTTAGGGTTTTGGTTGTGTGTGTGTGTGTATCTTTGTGTGTGGATGTCTAAGAATTCTTATTTGCTAAACTGCCCAGGTTGCAAATGTGATACTAGTTATTTGTGTTATAATTCAGTTAGTATTTTTGGTACAGGGCTTAACTACCTTGCTGTAATCCTTAGAATACTAATGGCTGGTTTTTTTTGTTTTTTTGTTTTTTTTTTGCCTTAAAGTTGTGAGTAAGAATTCCTTAATTACATATCATAGTTTTCATCTTTAATTTTATAGTGGTTGCGTCATTCTGTCCCTCCTTTTCTCCCGGGATACTTGTGAAGCTCACAATGACTTTAGTAGGTAACTTCAGATCTGTTCGCCTTTCTCCTAAAATTAGTCCTAGAATGTCAGTTTAACCAAGGAAAACGTCAAGTGGGTGTTGTTCCTTTGTTACTGGTTTTGGCCCAGGCTATCTCAAGTCTCTCTGGCAACTCACTCAAGAAGTGTGTTAATTGCTTCACATTCCAATCAGTGTAGATAGTTTTTCTTGAGGAACACTTGACACATAGTTTTATTTTTAGATCAGATTCTAAGGGATTTTACTGGGTGGGGATTAACAATCGTAAAACTGATTTGGAATTAAAACCTTTGTGATTTAGAAATTGTTTACATTTTTGATTAATGAATGGGAAGTCACAGGCAGTGAAAATGTTTTAGGGGAACCAGATATGTCTAATGGCTTCTGAGGATCCTGGTGGACTATATGGGTGACATCTTCTTTCTGCCTGTTGGGTTTCATGTACTGTCATCCAGTAGCAAGAGTAAAGAATACATCTTTACTGTTTTAGTCAAGACTTATCTCCTGTTTATTTTCTTTCATCCTGCTCGGGAAGGGAAAGGTGGTCTGATTTCTTTGAAGCTACTTAATACTAGGCATCACATTTGGACAGAGTATTTACGTTCTTCATCCGTAAACATTTCTGATGGAAGAATCCGGCTAGTAATGGTTAACTATGTTACTGTGTCTTTAAAATTATGAGTTTTCATTCTTAATCTGGGTTTTATGGGGACATACTTTTTTTTTCTCTTTTCAAAATTAAAAAAAATTATAGTGTGATTGCTTTACAATGTTGTGTCACCTTCTGCTGTATAACAGTGGGAATCAGCTGTATGTATACGTATATCCCCTCCTCCTTAGGCCTCCCCCAGCCCCCTCCCCACATCTCTGGGTCATCACAGAGCACCCAGCTGAGCTCTGCGTTACACAGCAGCTTCCTCAGAGCTCTCTGTTCTACACGCGGTGGTGTATACATGTCAGTGCTTACTCTCCGAATTCACCCCATCCCATACTTTTCCATGTTAGATGGCTTTTAACATCTATCCTTTACCTAGGTTTCAGTTCAGTTCAGTCGCTCAGTCGTGTCCGACTCTCTGCGATCCCGTGAATTGCAGCACGCCAGGCCTCCGTGCCCATCACCAACTCCCGGAGTTCACTCAAACTCACGTCCATCGAGTCGGTGATACCATCCAGCCATCTCATCCTCTGTCGTCCCTTCTCCTCCTGCCCCCAATCCCTCCCAGCATCAGGGTCTTTTCCAGTGAGTCAATTCTTCTCGTGAGGTGGCCAAAGTATTGGAGTTTCAGCTTTAACATCAGTCCTTCCAATGAACACCCAGGACTGATCTCCTTTAGGATGGACTGGTTGGACCTCCTTGCAGTCCAAGGGACTCTGAAGAGTCTTCTCCAACACCACAGTTCAAAAGCATCAATTCTTTGGTGCTCAGCTTTCCTCACAGTCCCAACTCTCACATCCATACATGACCACTGGAAAAACCATAGCCTTGACTTAGACCAACCTTTGTTGGCAAAGTAATATCTCTGTTTTTGAATATGCTATCTAGGTTGGTCATAACTTTCCTTCCAAGGAGTAAGCGTCTTTTATTTCATGGCTGCAATCACCATCTGCAGGGATTTTGGAGCCCAGAAAAATAAAGTCTAACACTGTTTCCACTGTTTCCCCATCTATTTCCCAGGAAGTGATGGGACCAGATGCCATGATCTTAGTTTTTGAATGTTGAGCTTTAAGCCAACTTTTCCACTCTCCTCTTTCACTTTCATCAAGAGGCTTTTTAGTTCCTCTTCACTTTCTGCCATAAGGGTGGTGTCATCTGCATATCTGAGGTTATTGATATTTCTCCTGGCAATCTTGATTCCAGCTTGTGCTTCTTCCAGCCCAGCGTTCTCTTGATGTACTTTGCATATAAGTTAAATAAGCAGGGTGACAATATACAGCCTTGACGAACTCCTTTTCCTATTTGGAACCAGTCTGTTGTTCCATGTCCAATTCTAACTGTTGCATCCTGACTTTAGGGTAGATGAAATCCTGAGTTTTCCTTAGAAGAACATGACTTTTGTTCTCTGGCAAATCTGATTAGGAAGCTCAGTTTCTGGGAGAGGCATTTCCCTGGATCTAGATAGATTATTTTGAAAGGAGTTTCCATTTGCATTTTAAAAAGTTTGTTTATAGTAGAAAACTATATAGTAGAAAACTGACTCGATGGACGTGAACTCCGGGAGATGGTGATGGACAGGGAGGCCTGGCGTGCTGCAATTCATGGTGTCACAAAGAGTCAGACACGACTGAGCGACTGAACTGAACTGATAGTAGAAAAAACTGGAAAAACTTGAGATGTTCAATGATAAGTAAACTGAGGGACAGCCCACTATGGGGCACAGCGCTTTTCTTGAACTGTGGCGTATATGAAGCATTTATGACACAAGAAATGCTGTATCTGAATGATTGTAGTTCTGTTAAAACACAACATTTAGTACAATGGAATGGTATTCTGTAGTGAAAAGGAATTCATCTGAGCAAACTCCAGGAGATAGTCAAGAGCAGGGAAGCCTGGCATGCTACAGTTTGGGGCGGTCTCAGAGTTGGACATGACTCAGCAACAGAACAACAACAAAACTTACACATTCTCCAGTATGTATCAACCTTGCAAACATCATGTTAAATAAAAGTAGTCAGTCAGAAAACCCCACATATTCTGTGATTCTTTTTGCATGAATTGCCCAGAACAGGCAAATCTGCAGAGGCAGAAAGTAGATTTGTGGTTGCCAGTGGCTGGAGGGAGAGGGGAATGGCAGTGAACAGTGATAGCGGTTTCTTTTTGAAGTATTGAAAATGTTCTGAAATTGATTGTGGAGCTAAATGTACCACTCTGTGAGTCTAATAAAAGCCATTGAGTTGTACACCTTAAGTGGGTGACTTGTATGGGATGTAAGTTATATCTCACGCTTTAAAAACAAAAACTCAGAGGCTACACATAGGAAGAAAGCACATGTAGATGTTACTAGTGGTTGTTAAACAGAAATTATTTATTATTACTTTATATTACTTTTCATTGTCTCTGAATATATTGTTTTATAATATAAAAAAATTAGGTTTTATTAATCTTCTATATAGATTATACACTCACATGCTCCAGCATTCAAAGGATACAGAAAGTTACACTGTTTAGAGTAACTCTACTTTCTCCTTTGTTTCCCATACCCAGCTTTCTTTCGTGGAGGGAAGTGCTTTATGAGGTTCTTAGGTATCTGCCTGTTTTGTGATGATACAAGAATATTCACGTGTCGGTGAGCTGCCCTTACTTCCTGCCAAATTGTCCAAGAGTCTCCTTTGCTTTTCAGACTAAGGATACAGTTCTTGCTTTTATATCTTGGTAGTGTGGATTTCTCTTACTATCTTCAGTGGAATTCAGAAGGCTTTTTTTTTTTTTTTAAGCACCTGAGTGAGTGCAGCAGGCTAGTGGTGGAGGGTGAATTAGGCAAGTTCCTGCCTCAGTGACCTTATCTACTGAGAGATTCACACGATTTCCTCACTTTTATCTGTTCCTCTTTTAAGAGCCATTTTGAACACCATCTTCTAAATACCATTTCCTCTCCTTTTTCTCATTATGTTTTCTTCCTTGAACCCTATCTTAAGACCCTTGCATTTATTTTTCTTACGGCCTTTATCATATAGTCATTTGTGAGTTTATCATCCCGTTAGATCATAAATTCAAGTTAATGCTTTCTAGTCAGTGTGCAAGTCCTTCTTTGTTGACATTTGTGAAATAATTTGAGAAATTGAGGGACCAGGTCTGTGTACTTCGGTGAAATTATTAAATCAAAACACTACATTTAATGCTAGACTTTATAATAAGACCTTTTATTTAAACTTCGATGGTTTGTGTATGTATTTTTTGGTACTGTACACTGTAGACTTGATATGTATTTATTGTGACATGTATTTTATTTAAATATTTGTTCACCTCTCATCTTTTCTCACAAGACTGTATCTTAATCACCTTTGAATACCCAGAGTTTAGCACAGTGTTGATGCCCCTGATTTCAGTTCAGGTCGTTGAGTGTAAGGTGCTAAATGATGTTGATTGAACTGAATTTTTTATATAGATGTCTTACATCTCTGGCTAGACATAAGCTCCTTAGAACTGAGACATGTCTAATTTGTAAATCTCTAGTTCTTGAAACTTTGTCTTGATTATGTAGTAAACATTATTTGCATAAGTAGAGATTCACAGGTTCATCACCTGTGGATTGTTCCTACTGCCCATCACACACTAATGTTTACAATTAAGATTGTAAGGTGCTACTTCCTAAACTCATACTCAGAGCTTTGTAACATAGGATTTCTATGGAAGGAATCAACCTTGCTCAGCTTCCCCTTCTATTTTGCATTATCAGTAGAGTGCTCTGGGTGCTCAGTGCCAGCTCCCTGAGGACGTTTGTCTGCTTTAGTAGCTCTGATGCATTGGTTCAAGTGGCTCTTGCCACACTGGCTGTTCTCTTCTGCATTCATAGGCTTTCTACATGGAAGGTATAAATGATACTCTAATACCTTCCTTGGTCTTAGTCTGGCTTGGAATTAGAGAAATGTGAATGTGAGAATAACCATCATAAATACTCTGTGCCTAGTATTTATCTAGCTGTCTGACAATTCACAAATGGGCCCCTTAGGCTTTTTTGGAGGGAGTGGTGGTGGTAAACTATACGTAACATAAAATTTACTATTTTAACCACATTTAAGTGTATTATTCCGTGGCATTAAATGCATTCATAGTGTTGTGCAAACATGACTGCTAATCTGTTTCTAGAAATTTTTCATCATACCAGATAGAACCTTGTAACAATTATATTGATACAATAATTCCCAATTCCTCCCTACCTCCAGCCCCTGGTAAACTCTGCTTTCTCTCTGAGTTTGCTAGTCCAAGTATCTCATATAAAGGGAATCATCGTTAGTCAGTTGTGTCCCACTCTTTGCAGCCCCATGGACTGCAGCATGCCAGGCTTCCCTGTCCTTCACCATCTCCCCGAGCTTGCTCAAACTCATGTCCATGGAGTTGGTGATGCCATCCAACCATCTCACCCTTTGTCATGCCCTTCTCCTCCTGCCTTCAGTCTTGCCCAGCATCAGGGTCTTTTCCAGTGAGTCAGCTCTTTGCATCAGGTGGCCAGAGTATCGGAGCTTCAGTTTCAGCATCAGCCCTTCCAGTGAATATTCAAGGTTGATCTCCTTTAGGATGGACTGGTTTGATCTCCTTGCAGTCCAAAGGACTCTCAAGAGTCTTCTCCAGCACCACAGTTCAAAAGCATCAATTCTTTGGCTCTCAGCCTTTTTATGGTCCGACTCTCACACCCATACATGACTACTGGAAAAACCATAGCTTTGACTTTTGGACCTTTGGGGAATCATACAATATTTATAATTTTGTATCTGGCTTATTTTACTTACTGTGTTTTCAGGATTCATCCATATTATACTGTGTGTCAAAATTTTATTCCTTTTCATGGTTGAATAATATTCCAGTGTCACACACAAAATATTTTATCCTTTCAACAGTTGATGGGCTCTTAGGTTCCACATTTTGGCTTTTATGAATAATGATGCTGTGAACATTGATTTGTAAGTGTCTGTTTGAGTCTCTGCTTTTGTTCCCAGGAGTGGAATTGCTGGAACTGATGGTAATTGTGTTTAACTTTTGAGGAATTGCCAAATTATTTTCCACAGCAGCTGCATCATTTTATATTCCCACCAGCAATGCATGAGAGTTCCAGTTTATCTGCATCCTTGCTAATACTTGTTATATTCTGCTTTTTTGATAATAACTGTCCTAATGGATGTGAAGTGGCTCTGGGCTTTTCTCTTAACTGCTAATTAGATTGACTGAGCAAACCAGAAGTTTAGGAAGTTGGCTGTATTTGCATCTATGGAATTTTTCCTCCTTTATAAATGTATTTGTATATAATGTTCTTCAAAGAGATAAATTAATTACACAATTAATGACTCCTTTTTTGGGAAAAAAAAGGGTTTTATTCAGCTGGTACATGTAGTTGTTGCTTTTACCTTCCTTATACCCTTCATCCCCTTTTAATCTAAAATATATTCAGTTAACTTATAAATAATTATTTCAGTTAATCTTGAGTGGTAAGATACACTAAGTGAAAAAAGTAGGGTACTAAAATATGTACATTAAAATTCTATTTTTTATAAAGAAAAACATTTACAGGCACCTATTAAAATGCCTCCCCTTCAATTTCAGATGCTACAGTGAAATCATCCTTCATTGTCTGCCTCTTCCTCTGCTCAGGCTGGAAGTGATTGTTCCATGCTCCACATTCTTATAGCTTTCTTAAGAAGTTACTCCTTTTTCCCCCATCACCACACACACACAGCTGGCAGTTCTTGTTGTTGTAGGCCTATTTGTCATCCTGAAAGCTCTTAGCACATGTCAGTCTTTGGTAAGTCATGATTTTTTGTTTTTTTCTACTTTAACAAGGCAAGGGCTATTTTTCTGAACTTTATAGTCTTCAAAGCCACTGGCAGTTGAAATAGATTATTAGAAATTGTCAAATGATGTGCTCCTTACACTTTTCCACTCAGTTCTGTGCCACGTTGCAGTATACAGAGGCATTCTGGTTTTTTGGATTCTATGTATCAGTACTTTCATGTGGTAGGTAGTGATTCAATATCCATGAGAAAGTTTAGTATAAATAGTGTAATTACGTCATTTCTCCATTAATAGTTTATTCAGCTATTTAAACATTAATTTTGTGCAAGGTACTGTACTGGCATGTGTGCTAAGTCACTTTAGTCATGTCTGACTCTCTGCGACCCTATGGACTGTAGTCCACCAGGCTCCTCTATCCATGGGGATTCTCCAGGAAAGAATACTGGAGTGGGTTGCCATGCCCTCCTCCAGGGGATTGTCCCAACCCAGGCATCGAACTTGCGTCTCCGTTGACTCCTGCATTGCAGGTGGATTCTATACCACTGAGCCATCAGGGAAGCCCTACTGTACTGGATGACGGAGTATATAACAAAATGTAGGAAATACATACAGTTCTTTTCCTTAAGGCGTTCAGACTTTGATGTGTAAATTACATGGGTTACATTTTCATATTTAGTTTTTTTTTTTTTTTTTTACTCCTGTGGCAAAGTAGCTGGGTATAACTTAGAGTTTTAATGAATTAATGGTCCAGTTTACAGTGGAAACCTCTGAACATGTCCTTGGTTTAAGAAAAATATTCTTGAAGAGTTGATTTAAAGTATTTTCTGGGAAACAAATGGTTTTACAGATATACCTTATTGTAATTCTTACAAGTTCTCAAGACAAGCAAGATGCTTACCTTTGTTGGTATCGTTGAAGACCAGGGGATTTTTCTGTATGAAAGCCATTGACTCCACAAGGAATCATTGGAAAAATGACTGAATCAGATGGTTACTTCTTGAAATAGCTTTGGCAACGTTGTAAACCTGGAGGAGTACTTATCTTGAGGGTAAATCTCAATGTCTGCCCAAGTGAGAGATGCCAGTGTGCAGAATAGTGGATTCACTTATTTTATATTTAATGTCTTTATTTTATTAAATTTTTTTCATGTCTTTATTTTTGAAGGAAGCTCATGCTATTTTTTTAAATCACTTGTTGATTATGCAGGACTTGCCAGTAAAATTTATGCCTTTTATGTGGAACAGAAATTATTGGTATGGTTAAGTCAGTGTTTCCAGGCATTAGCTTAGCAGGATGAGATGTCTGGGTGGTTTTTATTTCCTCTCCTTCCCCTTCCACTGTGTAGCTGTTTTTTATTTCATTATTACCCGACCATCAGAGTGATCACACTTAAACCATATTTTATTTGTGTGTTGCATATTTTTCTACTTGTGTTTAAGGATATACTTTATAAATAGCTCTGTTCATTTAAAAATGAACAGTTGCTGCTTAAATGAAGAAGCAATGACTGATTTGGAGATGAAAAGTAAAAAGAGTTAAAGAGTTTAGACAAAGTGACTTAAAATGAAAATAATGAAAAACTAAGAGTTAAAAATAAAATCGGCTCCATATGTCTTTCACTGTGGAACTGATGTTTTATTTTTTTAGGGAACCGGGGAACTGATGTTTTAATGTAATTGTTTGAACTAGCTGATGAACTTTTAAAAAATTAGTTATCCTTTAAAAAAGTTAGGTTCTTTTCTAAACTTGGGCAGCCTGGCTTGCTAACTATGAGAAGGGTAGAGTATCACATTTCTTCATGTGCATTTATGCTGGCCAGTCAGCTGATGAAGTTACCAGTTTGTGGTCAGAAATTGAGAAAGAGGGGTGAGGAAACTCAAAATATTGACACACACTCCACCTTGCAGCATCTGAGTTGCCCTTTGGACTGCTTGGGAAACTGTAGCTAGGCCATTTCCAAACCAGACTTATTATTGTTTCCTAGCTTGGATGAGATGATATTTTATTTTTAAGTGTTGGAGTGTGTCTGTTTCAGCAGAAACTTATATGTGAGGGTGGGTTTTTTCCGGTGTTGTATGACCAATTGAATGAAAAAAAGGAAAAAAAAGAAAATAGAAAAACACTTACTCCTTAAAGGAGGCTTGGAGTAATCTTGAAAAATTGATTACCCAGTCCCTCAGATGGAACAGAGCTAGACTGAGCAAAGAAATAAGCTTAAAGGAAAAATGAAGAGTGAAGCTGCATTCTAAGTATATTAAAATGGGTAGGGAATTCCCTGGCAGCCCAGTGGTTAGTGTTCTGCGCTCTCCCTGCGGGGAACCTGGGTTCAAGCTGTGTGTTGTGGCAAAAAAAACCCCCAAAAACCCCAAAAAACAAAAACAAAGAAGAAATGAGTATTCAACTATGTTTTTGTCCTGCCAAAAAAGTATTTTAATAGTGCAGGCAGTTTCAGCCATCACTCACTCCTTATGGTACTGAGCGTATGTTCTTGGGAGATTTTGATTGCAGTTGAAGAAAGTGAATCTATTCTTTGTCATTCTCAATTCTCCCAAGCCTTATAATTCGACCATCTCATAATTGAGTGTGTTTTTTTGGTCTAAAGATACATTTTTAAAAAAAGCATCCTAAGGATAACAGCTTACCTTTATCTTAACTACTGCATGCTAGAGTTTACCTTAATTCGTTTAATCTTCCCATAAGCCTGATGATGTAGGTACATTGTAATCCTTACTTTAAAGAGGAAGAGGCACTGAGAAAGACGGAGTAAATACCCTAAATATAGGCCATCGACTTAAGGAGAGATGAATGGTATGGACCTAACAGAAGCAGAAGATATTAAGAGGAGATGGCAAGAATACACAGAAGAACTGTACAAAAATACCTTCACGACCCAGATAATCACGATGGTGTGATCACTGACCTAGAGCCAGACATCCTGGAATGTGAAGTCAAGTGGGCCTTAGAAAGCATCACTACGAACAAAGCTAGTGGAGATGATAGAATTCCAGTTGAGCTATTCCAAATCCTGAAAGATGATGCTGTGAAAGTGCTGCACTCAATATGCCAGCAAATTTGGAAAACTCAGCAGTGGCCACAGGACTGGAAAAGGGCAGTTTTCATTCCAGTCCCAAAGAAAGGCAATGCCAAAGAATGCTCAAACTACTGCACAATTGCACTCATCTCACAGGCTAGCAAAGTAATGCTCAAAATTCTCCAAGCCAGGCTTCAGCAATATGTGAACCGTGAACTTCTGATGTTCAAGCTGGATTTAGAAAAGGCAGAGGAACCAGAGATCAAATTGCCAACATCCACTGGATCGTAGAAAAAGCAAGAGAGTTCCAGAAAAACATCTATTTCTGCTTTATTGACTATGCCAAAGCCTTTGACTGTGTGGATGACAATAAACTGTGGAAAATTCTGAAAGATATGGGAATACCAGACCACCTGATCTGCCTCTTGAGAAATTTGTATGCAGGTCAGGAAGCAACAGTTAGAACTGGACATGGAACAACAGACTGGTTCCAAATAGGAAAAGGAGTTCATCAAGGCTGTATATTGTCACCTTGTTTATTTAACTTATATGCAGAGTACATCATGAGAAACGCTGGACTGGAAGAAGTGCAAGCTGGAGTCAAGATTGCCAGGAGAAATATCAATAACCTCAGATAGATAGTGACTGCAGCCATGAAATTAAAAGGCGCTTACTCCTTGGAAGGAAAGTTATGACCAACCTAGATAGCATATTCAAAAGCAGAGACATTACTTTGCCAACAAAGGTCCGTCTAGTCAAGGCTATGGTTTTTCCTGTGGTCATGTATGGATGTGAGAGTTGGACTGTGAAGAAGGCTGAGCGCCGAAGAATTGATGCTTTTGAACTGTGGTGTTGGAGAAGACTCTTGAGAGTCCCTTGGACTGCAAGAAGATCCAGCCAGTCCATTCTGAAGGAGATCAGCCCTGGGATTTCTTTGGAAGGACTGATGCTGAAGCTGAAACTCCAATACTTTGGTCACCTCATGCGAAGAGTTGACTCATTAGAAAAGACTCTGATGCTGGGAGGGATTGGGGGCAGGAGGAGAAGGGGATGACAGAGGATGAGATGGCTGGATGGCATCACTGACTCGATGGACGTGAGTCTGAGTGAACTCCGGGAGTTGGTGATGGACAGGGAGGCCTGGCATGCTGCGATTCATGGGGTCGCAAAGAGTTGGACACGACTGAGTGACTGATCTGATCTGATGCAGATGACACCACCTTTATGGCAGAAAGTGAAGGGTAACTAAAAAGCCTCCTGATGAAAGTGAAAGTGGAGAATGAAAAAGTTGGCTTAAAGCTCAACATTCAGAAAACAAAGATCATGCATCCGGTCCCATCACTTAGTGGGAAATAGATGGGGAAACAGTGGAAACAGTGTCGGACTTTATTTTTCTGGGCTCCAAAATCACTGCAGATGGTGACTGCAGCCATGAAATTAAAAGACGCTTACTCCTTGGAAGGAAAGTTATGACCAACCTAGATAGCATATTCAAAAGCAGAGACATTACTTTGCCAACAAAGGTTCATCTAGTCAAGGCTATGGTTTTTCCCGTGGTCATGTATGGATGTGAGAGTTGGAGTGTGAAGAAGGCTGAGCGCCGAAGAATTGATGCTTTTAAACTGTGGTGTTGGAGAAGACTCTTGAGAGTCCCTTGGACTGCAAGGAGATCCAACCAGTCCATTCTAAAGATCAGCCCTGGGATTTCTTTGGAAGGAATGATGCTAAAGCTGAAACTCCAGTATTTGGTCACCTCATGCGAAGAGCTGACTCATTGGAAAAGACTCTGATGCTGGGAGGGATTGGGGGCAGGAGGAGAAGGGGACGACAGGATGAGATGGCTGGATGGCATCACTGACTCGATGGACGTGAGTCTGAGTGAACTCCGGGAGTTGGTGATGGACAGGGAGGCCTGGTGTGCTGTGATTCATGGGGTCGCAAAGAGTTGGACACGACTGAGCGACTGATCTGATCTGATCTGAAAGGGGTTTCTAGGTTAGTTTTTGACTGCATCCTACACCTTCTCTGCACCTCAGAATGTAACCCCAAGATGTGATGAAAACTTAAGGTTTTTGTTAGGTTTCTGGGAATGCTGTTTTATAATTTCCTTTATGACTTAGAGTAGATCCATTTCCTTCTCATAGGCCTTGTATGATTAACCCCACCTTGTCCTTGTGTTACTTCTTGATCTAAACTAAGTTTATTGAGGGCTGGGATTGAGGCTACTCTAATTTGCCTTTCCAGGTACTTATTTTTCATAGGGCCCTCAGAGATACCGCCCCCCCCGCCCCACTTTTTTTTGACTGCACCGTGCAGGATCTTAGTTCCACACCAGGGATCAAACCCCCACCCTCTGCAGTGGAAACGAGGAGTCTTAATCACTGGACCACCAGGGGAGTCCCGAGATACCCCTGTTGAAGAGTTGTCTTTTCTAAACCTTTTTGACTTGAATAGAAATAATTAGTTCCATTACCTTTTTTCTATAAGATGATAATCATTGTGCTATGACTTTGTATGTGAAAACTTTTCTTCTAATCTTACGTATTTAATTTAGGGAATTAGCTTAAAATAGCACTTTAAGAAGTATTCTTTCTCTTCACCACTAATCAATATTTCATAAACGTCTAGGAACACTTAATCACTTGCATATGTATAAAGCAATTGTGGGCTCACCCTGAAGCCTTTAAAGTTTAGAGTGGTTGGGGGTACCCACCTAATTTTGCCAGTTCTTACGAGAATATTTAAGCTGCTTAGACACTATGTGATAGTAGTACTCTGAAAAGTGAGCTTAGTGCAGAGATTTCTAAAATGATGTATTGGTTTTTGTAATTTTAGAAGTTCATTATACAATTAAGTAATGAAAACTGAGTTGGCGCCAGGCTTTGGAGCAGTGTTCGTGTTGTGATCAGAGTGGCTGTCAGTGTCTCTAAGGTTAATGGACTCGGCTTCAGTGCTGCCATTTCCCCTACTTTGTGCTCTCAGCCTTTTTTCTAATTTTCTGATTTACCAGGAGGATATGGAGTTAGAATACTTTAATTAGTTAACTGGTTACAATTGACATGCACTTCACCTCTGCCCTCTATAGTTAATAGAGCTACTTTTAACTGTGTTTTACGTTTTAGAACAGTGAAACAGGGAATTTTACATTTCTTCTAAGGCTTGCCCTAAGTTGTACATAGCATTAGGTTTACTTCTCTTTGATGGTAAATCTTGTCTAATTTCTCCTACCATGGAGAAATATAAAAATAAGAAGCTTTTTGAGGAAATGATAAATCTAAGCAGAGAAGGAGGTATTTTCCAAAAAGTTACCTTGGTTGTTAATTGCAGGTAATTAGGCATGTGTTGATGTGTAGATAATTTAGAAATGTGTTTACAGATTCCAAGATATAGACTGATGGTAAAGCATCTAGAATTATTACTCCATGCAGGCTCTGGAGAAGATCTCTGGGAATAGAGAGACCATTTGCAGAGATCAAATGAACAAGATAGCATATTAGCTGTGTTATTCCCCCAACTGGGCTTCTCAGGTGGCTCAGTGATAAAGAATTCTGCCTGCCAGTACAGGAGATGTAAGAGAGGTGGGTTTGATCCCTGGGACTGGAAGATTCCCTGGAGGAGAAAATGTCAACCTGCTCTAGTATTCTTGCCTAGAAAATTCCATGGACAGAGGAGCCTCGTGGACTACAGTCCAAAATGGGGTCAAAAAGAGTCAGACACAACTTAGCGACTGAGCACATAGCACACATTAACAGAAGTAACGTGAGAGCTAAACAGTTGATCTGTATTTTGGAAGCTAGGTCTTAATTTTGGAACACAGTAACCGTAGTAGTGAAGAGTGTTAGGCTTTGAACTCAAAAACCCTGGCTGGAGGTTTATGGCTGTCTAGAATTCCTGACTGTTTCATCATGATAGTAGGGAACATTAACTGTGTCAGGCCAACACTCTGTGCTTCACATACATTGTTTAATTTTCACATTTTGTAAAACATGCTGAGTAGAGGGGAGTGAGCTCCAAGTCCATCTTAAGTCTAAATGTCGTGAGTAAAAGGCTGTTTAAAGCTGTGGGCATCTTAGTGTGTTCAGGTCATTTGTTCTAGCAATAGTCTTTTCAAGCCCTTGCTACCCGTTTCTCCTCCTCATTTCTCTCCTTTTGAACCAAGGAGAAACTCAACAGCAGCTGCAAAATATTACAACAGAATTTTAACTCTAGGGCAGTGCCCAGGTTATTTTGATGTATAGGAGTTCTTTTGTATTGACTAATATTCAGAATTAGTGAGTCATGGTTTGTAGTTTAGCAGTCTTCTAATTACATGGAGATTTTATTTTATCTAACTTTTGTTTGTTACCAACTTTGGGTAGAAAAATTTTGGAGTGAAGATAAAAAAAGAATGACTTAAAAACAGTTTATGAGGCCAGCGCTCTCACCCCTGAGCCACAGGCCGTTAGACACAGTGGAGAACTGCCTTATGTTTGGCTTCACTGGCTAGTCACTTGCTGCAGATTGTTAAGAGTTAGCTTCTAAATAAGAGATCGTCTGTGTGCATTTTGAAATACTTACTCGGCCGCGCCAGGCCTTGGTTGAGGCAGGCAGGTCTGCGGTTGAGGCGCTCGAACCCTTAGTTGCGGCATGTGAGCTCTAGTTCCCCGACCAGGAATTGAACCCAGGCCTCCCTGAATTGGGAGTGTGGAGTACTAACCTCTGGACCACCCATGAAGTCCCAGGATTATATTTTTGATACTCTTCTATTCTGTATTATTTAATGGATAAGAAAGAAAGGCTATGTGAGAAAAAGCATTGGGAAAACAACTGCTCTAAGATAATGAATTTGAACTAAATCATTATTTAGAAAGGAAGTAAAAATCTCTTAAATATGAAGGACATTTAAATTGCTTATGTTATATAAAACATTTTTTCCCCATATACCGCATTACTTATAAACTATTTATTTCAAAGTAGTAATAGTAACAATGTTAAACAATTATTTTTCTTTCTTAATGTGTTAAAATAGACCTGTAATTTAGAGTCTGAGAACCTGAATTTTTTTGTTTGTTTTGCTTCCCTTATTGTCACTAAACCTTTTGAACTTTTTGTTTTCTTTGTCTACAGAAGAACTAGGAATAATACCTGATTTTAGCCTGTTTAATTTTAATAGTACTGTGAGATAGTGGAGAGGAATAAACTGTAAAGTTATGTAAAATTTTAAGTTCTCTTGATTGAAGTAAACTTTCTCCAATCAATCTCAACCACAGAATGCATTGCTATGTTCTTAGAAACTCGATATTAGGTAGCTTAAGAATGTCTTTAAAATCTAGTTTAACACCAAAGTGCTAGTTGCCTTAGGTATTTGTGTTCTACCACTTTAATATTTTTAAGTGAAATAAAAGAGAGTAATATTTGAATAAAAGCTCAAAAGTGAGGTTTTAAGACAGATTTCATATACTGATTCACTGAAGCATTTTCAAGAAAAATGCTGTCCATCTGTCTCTGTGAGATATTTATACGTGTGTGTGTGTGTGTGTGTGTGTGTGTGTGTGTGTTTCCCTACTCAGGAAGCAAGAGTAAAATTTATTTGGTTGCTTGGCTTGGCTGAGGTAGGGAGAGGGTAAAACAGTCAACCTTAACCCCAAGTTGGCGCAACTGCTTCTTGACTCTTTTAGGCCGACGTCCTAGAACATTTTGGTTCTTGTACACTGAACTCCTGAAGAGCTTCCTGGATTAATCGGGGTTGTTTTGTTTTACTTACATGGTCCAAAGGTGTCTAACCCTTCAGGAGAGTAACTGACAAGACAATCGATGAGGAATGTTTGAGCGAGTGCTCTGCTGAGGTCTGTATCTCCAGACGTCGATAGGATAGTGTTTCCAGTCAAACGTTTATCCGTCCAATTAGGCCCTGAGTTAGATGATGGACCTTAAACATAGAACTCAAATCCCTGGAGGTACACACTGCGAACTGGCGGTTACGTTTTCATAGTTGTGCTCCCATCACATCTGGCTTGTCCCAGGCTGTTTATTGGTAAGCACTCTGTATGTGTGCTGCTCCCTAATAATCCTGCACCTGAAACGGTCTTGCTTTCTGAACACTTTTTTTAATAGCACATGGTAAGCTAAAAAACAAAAAAACAGCAGGAATCTCCCAGAGTACCTAATTTATTACTGTTTTATTAATCTGGTGCTATTTATTCATTTTTAGAAATGCCTCTGAATGAAGCAGTTCTTTGGTTATTGCTCGAGCTGAGCCACAGGGTGAGAAGGCTGAAATGAATGTGTTGAGTTTAAAATGCCTGTATCATAACCTGTGTATTCTGCATTCTGAGTTTCAGAATAAAGTATCCCAGTGTCCTTTGTAATGTCACTTCTCAACAGCTTGTTAGGAATTGACTAGGAAATAACTTGATTTCTCTAAAAAATTTTAAGCAAGTCAGCTTTCACAGACACAGTATGGCCCCTGTATTTACTACCCTTTTACTTTGTTTGCATACCCAAGTGTTCCTTCCTGCTCTAACCGGCTTCTCAGTCACGTGCTGGTTTGTGTAGTTTGGGGCGTGAGGATTGTGGGAAGAGTGCTCAAAACTCTGCAGACTGGAAATGCAGCCTGCAGAGTTCTGTAAAGCCTTTTGCCTTAGCCGGGAGAATGTTGGTGACTTCTCTGCTAATGCCTAGGAGATGAGCGGTAGGTGCTGTGCTCTTATGGGCCGTTTGATTTGTTGTCCGAGGACAGAAGTGAACCTTGCTTTGCCAGTGTTTAGACTTTTATAAAGATAATCTTATTTCTTGAAAGCGTAAGATGAAAATCACTGGCACCCTGCTTCTGTTCCTTTTCTTCACTCTTCTGCTTGACTGTCCTGGTGCATGTTGTTCATGGAAACTCCCAGGAATGGATTCTTGATTGTTAAAAAAAAAAAAAAGAATTTGCTATAAAAGTTGAGTTCCAAAAAAAAAAAGTTGAGCTTTTCTTAACATTCCTATATCTGAATTATTTTTAAAAGAGTTTGAGAAATCTATCATTTAATCATCTAATTAGCTGTTGCCTGTGAAACATGCTGACATTCAGCAGTTCCTTGTTTTTATTCACTGAGATACTGGTTTCATCATTTTACTAAAATGGAGACTTATTTTTAGAGGTTACAACATACGGCATTAGGCCCATAGCGAATATAGAGAAGGTAATGACTAGTAACTGATTCTAGAATCATTTGCAAACCTAATGTGAAAATGTATCAGTTTTCTCAAATTTTAGCTTTTGTATGTTCTGAAATTACTGAAAACTGTAAGAAAACTTTGATATTCTCTTTAATTTTGTTGATTAGTTTCATGGTTCACAACTTATGTGTATGAAGAACACTTTAGATTGACATCCAAAAATTTAAACTGGAACTGCCATTGGTTATGCCTAAGAAATCATTATTGTTTTGGGACATGTATCCCAAATATTTGTTAATTATTATATTTCTGTTAGGCTGAACCACCCCTCCTCCTGTCTGATAGCCTACTCTTTCTACTCATTCTTTTGCATTCTACATGATCTTAGGCATGTTTAAAAACACTTTTCTACATTTCTTTAGTAGGGACACTGTGGCTTAAAACCACTTTTTATTTTCAGCAGTGTATATTTAGGACAAATGGATGTGTGTGTAGTTGGAACATGTTTACAGTTTAGTTTGACAGAGCAGGTGAACAGGAATGGTGCTTGGTTTTATTTTTACAATAAAACAACTGTGAAGAAAAATGCCAAACAACACTAGTAAATCAAACTTTGGAAATAGTTCAAGCATGGTAGAATTCCATAATGGCTTCAACTGGCTATTACCAGCTAGCTTTTGTCCGTTTGGCATCTGTCTGATAGAGCTGTTATAATTGTCAGCTGACTGCCACCAGTGGTTATACTGTGCCGATTCTACATTTGCAGAATTCCACAACTGTCAGTGTTGTAGACCTGGAGTGTAGCCCCTCAGCATCGTGTGGTTCATAAATGACTGGACTGATGATTTCTAGTAGAACTCAGCACTCCCTGGACCTAGATGCCAGCCTTTATTATTCATTCAGGAAGTGTCTTAATGGCCAGTTGTATGCTAGATACGGTGAAAGGTGATGGGGTTTTTAGGGTAAACTGAACGTGGCTTCTTGGAACATACTATCAAGGGTAGACAGTCACTGGGTAGCAGGTATCTAATATAATTTCAAAGTATTATAAAAATGGCATAAAGGATGGTGAAAACAGTAAAGCTCAGTAAAGAGGGAAAAATGATGGGGAGAGACAGGATACACTGAAACAGGATGGCCAAGGAGGTCCCCTTTGAGGAGCCACATTTGAGTGGAAACATGATTGACAAGCTAGCAACAAGAAGGTCAGTGTGACAGGAATAAATGAACTAAGAGAAAGGACAGGAGGTAAGGTGTCAAACATCATGTGAGGCCTTGTAGGTCATAGTTTTAAATAATTTGGGTTTTATTTTGAGTGTAAGAGGGAACCAGTCACACTCAAAATAAGGACTTTAGCAGAGCAGTCATGTGACCAGATTTGTGCCTTAAGGTAGTAGGTAGAGAATAGTTTTGCAAGTTTTGAGAGTGGGCATAGAGACACCTGGTGTAATCTAGGCAAGACATGATGGTGCTTTAGGTTGGAATGGTTGGGTTGGGTTAAAGTGGTGGAGTTTGGAGGATCTGACAGCATGTGTTGGATGATTAAATGTGGTGGGTGAGGAAAATACTAAAGGAATCAAGGATCATATCTAGTTTACTCTGTTGTGTGGGTAAGCACTATTATTACCAATAATATCATGTAGTGATAGCTATTTTGAATTAAGTGCCCACAGTGTACCAGACAGTGAATTTTGTATTCTTTATAGTTTTTCATTTATTTCTCATAACCCCTCCACCTCTTAAAATATATTCTTATTTTACAGATGAAGAAATTAAGGCGCAGATGTTTTTTGCTCAGTTCCACACAGCCAAGAAGGTTATTCATCAGCAGATCTATGACTTCAAAGTGCTCGCTTAGTTTATTTGGTCATTCAACAAGTACTCTTCTAGGAATTAAGTATACAGAGGTTGTCAAAGCTCAGTCTTTATTTTCATGGAGTTTAATAATTTGAGTGTTAAAAATTTTACCATAAGAGTCTGTATAGTTTTGTGGACCAAGTGTTTAGGAGGACCTTGCTTAGCTGAATGTTGGATTTTTGGTACTCTTAATCTTCTGGAGTGTAGGTTCGACCTTGCAAATAAGCCTATACTGAAGCCTTTTTATTACTCAGTAGGTTAGGCCTTCTCTGGGCTACCCTGGTGGCTCAGATGATAAAGAATCTGCCTGCAATGCAGGAGACCCAGGTTCAGTCCCTGGTTTGGAAAGATCCGTGGAGAAGGGAACGGCTACCCACTCCAACATTCTTGCCTGGAGAATTCCACGGACAGAGGAGTTGGTGAGCTACAGTTCATGGGGTCACAAAGAGTCAGACACAATTGAACAACTTTCACTCTCTGGCCTAGTAGACTAGGTTCTTTCTCTTCCTATTGTTCTGCTTAATATACAGGCTTGATTCCTCTCTTTCTCAAATCAGGTTGTCAAGAGCAAATGCTGAGGAGTAGGGAAATCAGCAGAAATACTGTCAAGTCAGAAGTGGTTCTGGCAGCTAGAGTGCAGGAAGAATCTGAGAAATAGAAGACACAGAACTCTGTTGTCTGTTACATTGATTGTCATTATTGTTTTGAAGCTTTTCCATCAAACTACCGCTAATATTAGATTAAATGCCTACTCTTTAAACCTGAAAGTTTTTTGAAGTCACATTTCATCTTAAATCTTTGGTCTTTGACTTTTACTTCATCATAGATACGTTATAAAAATATTTAAAACTGTGTGGGTGCTAGTCGCTCAGTCGTGTCCAGCTCTTTGCCACCCCATGAACTGTAGCTTGCCAGGCTCCTCTGTCCGTGGAATTCTCCAGGCAAGAAATGCTGGAGCGGGTAGCCATACCCTTCTCCAGGGGATCTTCCCAACCCGAGGGTCGAACCCTGATCTCCCACATTGCAGGCAGAATCTTTAACGTCTGAACCACCAGGGAAGCCCGTATTTAAAACTGTAATTACCTTATTAACCTCCCCAACTCAAATCTGAGTAAAATTATTGTTTTTGGAAAATCTGCTATATTTATATTCTGTAGATAACCAGAGGTTACTCATTACAGTAACTTACAAATCATTAAGAGAAGGTTGCCGTATAGTCTGTTTGGAAAGCTAGGGAAGGATATTCTGTATCAGAAAATTGTAGTATTTGTTAGATTTTCATGGCAGTAGAATCATTACAAGGTGTTAGAGCTGAAGGGTCAATATAGGTCATCTCTTCCAACTCTTTTTTTTTTTTTTTGGGCAGAAGAGGCAGGTAACATAAGAGGTTATGTGGATTAAATGAAATAGCGTTTGAATACTATATGCTTAGGACCTAGCTTGCAGTAGATGCTTAAAAGATGCTGGGTTTTTTGTTTGTTTTTTTTTTTAATCTGTCAAGTCTGTTCCTTTTATATTTTCTCATATTTTGCTTTCTGGAAATTCCATTTTCCTGGTCCTAGTGATAGATGTGTTCCACAGAAGCGATTGAACAAGAAAACGTGGTATTTTGTCCCCTGCCTGCTCAAGGATCTCCCCCTAAGATTTGCTGAAGAGCAGAGTGACAAGGGCTTAAGAAGACCTATGTCGCTTGCCTGATTTGTGCGAGCGTGTGTTTACAAATAGTGGCAATGTTTGAGAAGCTTGAAGTTAAAGGTATTACCTGAGTTTTGATTCTACCTTTAAGAGTATGCACAGTAGGTCAATTTAAGGATACATCTCTAAGCTCCTTCCTTTAACAAACCCTTGATCTTGGTGATTGTCATCTGAAAACTGGTGAAGTGGACACCTGTTGTTTGTTTCTGTTAACCCCCTTTCATTGTAACTGTACCCATATTTTTCTCTGAGGAACTGTCAGCCCTTATTCCCTATTATGTAGCCATTCAGTTTTAATGAGACTCATCTCATCTTTAGCTCTAGTGGAGAGCCTAATTTGCTTCAGTCAGTCTGTAAAGGCCAACCATTTGGACGTAATGATTTGTTCACAGTGACTCACTGGAGGCCAGTGAAATGTGAACTCATGTGTTACTCTGAAGAGCTTCCCTGGGAAATGCTGTTTACCTGAAGGCATTACCAGAAAGTTCGAAAAAGGAGAACTTGAATTTGTTCCTTTGTCAAGGCAACTATATACATATCATTTACATTGCATTAAGTATTGTATTTGTATTACATTGCATTAATCTTGTTGTTGTTCAGTTGCTTCTAAGTAATCTAGAGATGATTTAAAGTTTGAAAGATGTGTGTAGTTTTTATGCAAATATTACACCATTTAATATAAGGTACTTGAGTGTCCTTGGACTTTGTTATCTGCAGGGGATCCTGGAACAAATCCCTTGCAGATACCTAAGGACGACTGTACCACATTTTATTTATTCATTCATCACAGGATGGCTATTTGTGCTGTTTCTACCTTTTGGCGGTTAGGCATAATGCTCCTGTGAACTTTCTGATGTCCTAAGGTTCTGATGGACTTCCCAAGTGGCTGAGTGGTAAAGAATCCTCCTGCCAAGCAGGAGACTCAGATCCTGGAGTAGGAAATGGCAACCCATTCCAGTATTCTTACCTGGAGAATCCCATGGAAAGGGGAGCCTGGCGGGCTACAGCTCATAGGGTTGCAGAGAATCATACATAACTGAGCGACTTCATAACAGCAGCAACATCAAAGGTTCTAGTAACCTGCAAGTCTGCCCTGAAGTCCTGTAGGTCCAGTCTGCAGTAGATAGAGAAGCCTGATGATTTTTGTTGCTCTGAGTGGATTTTTGGAAGGTAAAAGAATAGATTATTAGTTTTAGTTTGGAAATATTGCAAGTAACCTGAATGTTTTATTTTTATGGTTTTTGGAATCTTGGTTCCTTGACCAGGGATTGAAAGTAGTGAAAGCATGAAGTCCTAACCACTGGCCCACCAGGGAATTCCCGGAGGCGTTTTTCTTTTTTTTAATTGGTTTGGCCAAAAAGGTCATTTGGGTTTTCCTGTAAGATATTGTGGAAAAACCCCAGTGAACTTTTTGGCCACTCCAATTTGTGACATTTGGGGTTCACAGGAGTTCTGAGACTCCAAGTTAGAGGTAGGTCTGATTTAGTCCTTTGCACCTGCTTTTTAAGATGAAGCCATGAGGTCCAGGGAGATGCATGGGCTTTCCTAGAGCCTCCAAATTTACTATCAGTGACTTTAATGGTGTTTTGACATGCTATCTTTAAAAAAAAAAAATGGTAGGTTTAGGCAACTATAAACATTATTTGTAAAAAATTTATTGTGGTAAAACATAACAAATTTACCACCATGTACCATACACATAATATAAATCTCTGCACAGTTCAATGGCATTAAGTACCTTTACAGTATGTTGAAACCATCACCACCATCCATCTCCAGAACTTTTCCATCATCCCATACTGAAACTCTGTACCCTTAACCTCCCTGCCTGACTCCCCACTCCTGTCCCTGCGAACTACAATCCTACTTTTTTATGAATTTGACTACTCTAGGTGTGCCATGTAAGTGGAGGCATAGGATATTTGTCGCTTTATGACTGGCTTAGTTCACTTAGCATAATGTCCTCAAGGTCCATCCATGCTGTAGTATGTATCAAAATCCTCTTGCTTTTTAAGGCTGAATGATACTTGGTTGTATGTGTATAGCATATTTTGTTATCATTTCACTGGTGAACACTTGGCTTGTGTCCACCTTTTGGCTGTTGGGAATAATACTGTGAACATGGGTATGCAAGTATTTTGAGTTCCTGCTTTCAATTCTGTTGGGTCTGCATCCAGATGTGGACTCACTGGATCGTATAGTAACTGATTTTTTGAGGAAGTACCATACTGTTTTCTGTAAAGGCCACACACCATTTTACATTTCCCACCAGCAGTGCACAAGAGTTTCACTTTCTCTGTATCCTTGCCAACACTTCCCTCCCTCCCTTCCTTTCTCCCTTTTTCTTTCTCTCTTTTTGATAATAGTCATGTAAAGTGCTGTCTCATTATGTTTTTGATTTTTCTTTTCCTTAAAGATGAGTAATGTTGAGCACCTTTGCGTGTTCTTGACTGTTTCTGTGTCTTTTTTGGAAAAATGTTTATGCAGATTCTTGGCCCGTCTTGAAATTTGGTTGTCTTTTTATTATTGGGTTCTAAGAATTCGTTAGCCTGTATTCTATAGAATATTTATATTCTAGATGCAAATCCCTTATGAGTTACATGATTTGCAGGTTCCCCCCTTTTTTCAATTAATTAATTTATTTTTAATTGAAGGTTAAATGCTTTACAGAATTGCATTGGTTTCTGCCACACTTGGTTATCTTTTTATTTTCTTGATCGTGTTCTTTGAAGCGAGAAGTTTTAATTTCGATGAAGTCCATTTTACGTTTTTCTTTTGTTGCTTGTGTCTTTAGTATTATATCTTAAAAACCACCGGCAAATTCAAGGTCATCCGGATTTCCTCTTTTGTTTTCTTTGAAGTGTTTTATAGTTTTAGCTCTTACATTATTTAGATCTTCATCTGTTGGTTTCATTTTTGCATATTCTCTGAAGTAGGGGTCCAGCTCCATTCTTTTGCATGTGGGTATCTGAATTGTCTGGTGCCCTCCTTATTTCTGTTCTGTTGCTCTAAATCGTTATGCCACTACCACATTGATTACTGTAGCTTTGTGTAATAAGTTTTGAAATTGCTAAGTATGATTCCTCAAACTTTGTTTTTTTTTCAAGATTGTTTTGGCTATTCTGGGTCCCTTGAATTTTCATATGTATTTTAGAGTCAGCTTGGCAATATCTACTAAGAAGCTGGCAAAGAAGCCTATTCTGTTAGAGATTGTGTTGAATCTGTAGGTCAGTTTGCAGAATATTGTTCTCTTAATAGCAAACTTGCTTTGACTGCTTTGAACATACACGGACCAACATTCTTATAGCTCTTGAGTTTTTATGTTCTCAGTTCAAAGGATCATTCTTTATAGTCTCTCAGTTTCAAATCAAGTTTCCACTTGCTTGTTCCATTCAGTTGTAGTGGGGGCTCAAGGGGCGGGGTCATGAATATAAATAGATAAACGTCACTGCTTGGGGCTTATTCCTGTGAATGAAGGAAGGAAGTTCTCAAAAGAGGAATGTGGGGTTGAGAGACATCAGTGTTGTTTGCCACACTTTTCATTGATGGAGGCAGTGGGTATAGGCCAGACTGGAAAGGCTGTGGAACACTTGGAAAGTTGAGAAGTCTTGAGGTGCATGCATGGTTTTGAGGCAGGAAGAACAGAAGCCAGCAAAGCAAGTGGAGGAGATAGAAGAAACCCCTGCAAGGGCAGGATAATGAAAGTCTCTTAGGAGGAAGAGAGGATCGTTAGGCTGAGAAACCCTCTAGATTCGATTACTAGGATTTTATTGTTCAGACTTGCTTAAAAGCCTGACAGATAAGTAATGGCAGAGTACATGGTCTTTTTTTAAAGACTGTATTGCCTCTGCTAGACTAGCGTTTCACCCGTCTCAGTCACTGAAGTGCTATCTTCCTGGCTTTTACCAGAGCAGGGAACCACCTATAGTAGTGCTTGTTCAATATATTCTCTTAAAACAGCTCACTCGTTTGTTTGTTTGTTTTTTTTGGTGATGCCCGGAGGCTTGTGGGATCTTAAGTACCCCAACCAGGGATTGAATTTGTGCCTCCTATGGAGTCCTAACCACTGGACTGACTGCCTGGGCATTCCTGGAACTTTAAAAATAGTGAAGTAGTTTGAGGCTGTAGAGTTACAGAGATAAGGGCCTGGTGCTAGCATCACCTGAAATTGCAGGGGCAAAGCATCAAGGATGCTGATGACTTACTCTCTTGCGTTGACTTCTTCTGCACAAAAATGGAGGGAACTATGTTATGTGCACTTTCAAAATACACAGTCAAAATGAATCCAAAAGGAGCTGCCGGGAGAATGGGATCCATATAGGACTGTATTCCTTTGCTACTATTTTAATATAATAAAACAACAGTATTAATTTTTAGAGTTTGTCAGTGGCTTTTTTTTCTTTAATGGAGATTAAGAAGTGTTAAAGAGGTATTAAAGATCCCAAACTGGTAATTCTTCTTTATCATAATCTTTATCTGATTGATTCAGTGTTATTTTATGTCATGTTCACAAATCCTCTAAAATCACCTTGTAAACCATGAATGATGAATGGCCTGTGCTTTGGGAAACCCTGTGTTGCTAGACCGACTATTCTGTTCATGTTGATCAACCACCCAGAATATATCAAGGTGCAGCCCAGCTCTCACTAGCTCCTGTGTAAGGAAGAGTGTACTGAAAGAAATGGCAACCCACTCCAGTGTTCTTGCCTGGAGAATCCCAGGGACGGGGAAGCCTGGTGGGCTGCCGTCTCTGGGGTCGCACAGAGTTGGACACGACTGAAGAGACTTAGCAGTAGCAGCAGCAGTACTGAAAGGGATATAGGATCATGTCATACATTGTACTGATATTTTCTTAGGTCAGTCTCCCAAGGCAGTAGAAATAAAAGCAAAGATAAACGGATCAAACTTAAAAGCTTTTGTACAGCAAAGAAAGAAGAAAAAGTCACTCAGTCGTGTCCAACTGTTTGTGACCTCATGGACTGTATAGTCCATGGAATTCTCCAGGCCAGAATACTGGAGTGGGTAGCCTTTCCCTTCTCCAGGGGGATCTTCCCAACCCAGGGATCAAACTCAAGTCTCCTACTTTGTGGGCAGATTCTTTACCAGCTGAGCAACAAGGGAGCCCCAAGCCCCAAGAAAACTTGAATGGGTAGCCTTTCCCTTCTCCAGGGGATCTTCCCAACCCAGGGATCGAACCCAGGTCCTCCTGCATTGCAGGCAGACTCTTTACCAGCTGAGCCACAAGAGAAGCCCTTTGTACAGCAAAGAAAACCACAAATAAAATGAAAATACAGCCTATAGGAGAGAAAGTATTTGCAAATGATGAGACCAACAAGGGCTTATTTGCAAACTATACAAACATACAACTCAAGAATAAAAAACAACCCAATCAAAAAACGGGCATCAGATCAGATCAGTCGCTCAGTTGTGTCCGACTCTCTGCGACCCCATGAATCGCAGCACGCCAGGCCTCCCTGTCCATCACCAACTCCCGGAGTTCACTCAGACTCACGTCCATCGAGTCAGTGATGCCATCCAGCCATCTCATCCTCTTGTCGTCCCCTTCTCCTCTTGCCCCCAATCCCTCCCAGCATCAGAGTCTTTTCCAATGAGTCAACTCTTCGCATGAGGTGGCCAAAGTACTGGAGTTTCAGCTTTAGCATCATTCCTTCCAAAGAAATCCCAGGGCTGATCTCCTTCAGAATGGACTGGTTGGATCTCCTTGCAGTCCAAGGGACTCTCAAGAGTCTTCTCCAGCACCACAGTTCAAAAGCATCAATTCTTCGGTGCTCAGCCTTCTTCACAGTCCAACTGTCACATCCATACATGACCACAGGAAAAACCATAGCCTTGACTAGACGAACCTTTGTTGGCAAAGTAATGTCTCTGCTTTTGAATATGGTATCTAGGTTGGTCATAACTTTCCTTCCAAGGAGTAAGCGTCTTTTAATTTCATGGCCGCAGTCACCATCTGTAGTGATTTTGGAGCCCAGAAAAATAAAGTCTGACACTGTTTCCACTGTTTCCCCATCTATTTCCCATGAAGTGTTGGGACTAGATGCCATGATCTTCATTTTCTGAAATTTGAGCTTTAAGCCAACTTTTTCATTCTTCACTTTCACTTTCATCAAGAGGCTTTTTAGTTCCTCTTTACTTTCTGCCATAAGGGTGGTGTCATCTGCATATCTGAGGTTATTGATATTTCTCCCGGCAATCTTGATTCCAGCTTGTGTTTCTTCCAGTCCAGCGTTTCTCATGATGTACTCTGCATATAGGTTAAATAAACAGGGTGACAATATACAGCCTTTTCCTATTTGGAACCAGTCTGTTGTTCCATGTCCAGTTCTAACTGTTGCTTCTTTTCTCCAAAGAAGACAGACAGATGGCCTTCAGGCACATGAAAATATGCTCAACATCGCTAATTTTTAGAAAAAGACAAATCAGAACTATAAGAAGATGTCACTCCACATCAGTCAGAATGCTCATCATTAAAAAAGTCTACAAGTAACAAATGTTGGAGAGGGTATGGAGAAAAGGGAACCTGCCTACAGTGTTTATGGGAATGTAAGTTGATGCAGCCAAAACAGTATGGAGGTTCCTCAAAAAGCTAAAAATAGAGTTGCCATATGACCCATCAGGACTCCCCAAGTGGCTCAGTGGGTAAAAGAATCTGCCTGCTGTGCAGGAGACATAGGAGATACTCGGTTGGGAAGATCCCCTGGAGGAGGGCATGGTAACTCTCTCCAGTATTCTTGCCTGGAGAATCCCATGCCAGAGGAGCCTGGCAACCTCTGGTCCATGGTGTCACAGAGAGTCAGACATGACTGAAGTGAAGGCACGCACGCATGCACACGGGCCAGCAGTCCCAGTCCTGGGCAGATACGTGCACCCCTTTCTTCACAGCAGCACTATTCACAAAAGCCAAGACATGGAAACAGCCTAATGCCCGTTGACAGATGCGTGGCTGATGAAGACGTGCACACTGGAATACACGCAGCAGCAGAGAAGAATAATGCTGTTTGCAGCAATGTGGATGGTGTCAGATATTATCATACTGAGTGAAGTAAGTCAGAAAAAGACTACTGCTGCATGATGTCACCCGTATGTGGACTCTAAAGTACGGTGCAAGTGAACTTACAACGGTGCAACGTTGCAAAACAGCAACTGGCTCACAGAACAGACCTGTGGTTGCCCGGGGGAGGGTTTGGGGAGGGATGGAGTGCAGGTGTGGGCTTGGCAGATGCAAGCTAATTGTACACAGGGTGGGCAGACAGGGTCCTATGATACAGCATGGGGAACTTTAGTATCTTGTGATAAACCATAATGGAAATGAATATAAAAAAGAATATACGTATGTATAACTGAATCACTTTGTTGTACAGCAGACCTTAACTCAACATTGTAAATCAGCTATACTTCAGTTAAAAAAAATATGGAGAGTATAGGATCATGTAAAACTAAAAATGTGGGCTGTTTGCTTCCATCTCTTCTCTCCCCACCTTTCCTCCCTTACCCCTTTCCCCCTCCCCTCTCTCTCCTCTGTCCCTGAAGAAAAGGCCATCGTGCAGGTGAGTGTCGTTGGTGGCAGTTCACAGTGCTACGGAGGGTCACACAGTTATGGATTCTTGTCCCTAACGCACAGGTGTGAATCAGAGATTTCCGCGCACTGGCCTGGGGATTTTGTTTTTCTTCTTTCTTGTGTTAGATGCCCTTTTCCCTATATCTCATCTCTTTCTTGATTTATTCTTAATCATGTAACAAATCCCTTGAGACATGGATCTCAAGGGTAAAATATTTTTAGTAATGAATGTCAGAAAATACCTCTTTTCTACAATAGTTTTGGTGATTATTCTCAATTGGAAATAATTTCCCTTTAGAATTTAGGAGTCTTTTCTTCATTATTTTTCTAGCTTCCAGTGTTGATAAGTTTGAAGCCATTCCAATTCCTGATCCCTTTTATTTTTTTTCTCTAGAAGTTTGTGGAATTTTCTGTTACCCCATTACTGTAAAATTTAGTGCAATGAGCATTTGATGGGGTCTGTTGTGATAATTTCAGTTAGTCTGATAGCTCAAGTCATGCAGGGGTGTATGTGTTTCCTATTGTGTTTTGGTCTTTATCATCCATGTTAAAGTGTCTGATAATTCTTGGCAGTCTTATTTCTAAAAGGATTGGATTAAATAGCTGATTGGAATCTTTCAATTGGTTAGGCTTGGGTTAGGCTTGTTGTCTTTGAGCTTCATTGTATGGTAGGGGAGCTAATGTTGGGTGTTTTTTGAGCCTGGTTGCCCAGCTGTGGAAGAAGCTCTTTGGTCTCTGCTTTCAGGCATTCCATTAGCGTGGTTTTCAGAATAGCACCCATGCTTTCAACTGTACCTGAAGCCTCCCAGTGTAGAGACCCTCTGTTGTACTTTTCCCAGGAATAAACACCTGAGCCACCTTATTAGAAGAGTCTAAGAGACCTCCTTGGGAATTAGGCTGTTGAGTGCTCCTTTTCTTCCATGGAGTATAAAAAACACAAAATAATCTTACTCAATACCCAGCCTGCTGATGGAAAGCTGACCTAATGTGAAATTCTTAAGAAAGTTACACCCATTGGTGTTGCCTTTATCAGTCTGTATCTTTACCCTCTCTAAACTGTCAGAAGTCTTTGTCACCTCTAAGATAATGAAATAGCACAACCCTCCTTTTCCGGGTTAGATCTACCCTAACCCCCTACCCCACCCCCGCCACCCTGTGGTAAAAAAGATCAGAGAAAATAGCCACCAGTTGCTTCAGAAAATAAGGTTATCTTAAAGACAAAAATTCATCCCAGACCAATTTTAAAATATTAAAATTGTGAGAGTAGCAGCATTCATCCATAATTCTTACCTTTTGACCTAGTATCTCATACCTAGGTTATTAAGCAAAATACTTACATACCTGATGGTATTCTTTTCAGGTTCTCTGTTGGGACAAGTAAGGCACAGCATTGTTTTTATCATATGTTCTGATTTCAGAGACTTTTAGCTCTGAAAAAAAAATGTGACTTAAGAGTAGGTTAAGGATGAATTATATGCAGCACAATGGGGTATGATTAGACAAAGAATTATCAAACATTTAAAGTTGGAAGGGGAATAATGTAACAGTGTTTGGGTTGGGACTGCAGTTGTGCCTATGTACACGTATGGACAGGATTGAGGCCACAGTTAGCCCTAAAGACAGCATTGCTAAATAGTGAAAGTCGGTAGCTCAGCTCCCAGGACTCCCCACTTCACGGGATTTAGGAGAGCCCCTTCCTTCAGCCTGGTCTGTCTGTATACACGGCACACTGAGGCACAGGCTCGTTTTCCACCTCTCTCATTCTCCGTGCTGAGTGGCCTTGGTAAGGCAGAAGCAACAGCAATATCAGCATCAGGCACAGCCGTTTACAAATATTGAACCATTTTCATGACAGCTCAGTGAGTTAATCCTTCAGCACAGACATCTTCTGAACTTCATAGTTGGATGTCTACTGCGCATGTAGTTTATTTACATGTAGCAACTGGACTAGTCCTTCTAAGACCTTAGGTTGTGTGTCTTCTCTGCTCAAAACTTTTCAGTGGCTTCCCATTTCCCTCAGTAAAAGACAGAGTCCTTCCAGTGGTGACCTGGGGTGACCGCATCGCCCCCTCGCCCGGCTGTACTCTCACTTCACTGAGCTCCATGATCTTTGCTAATTGTGCACGGGACACTCCTCCTATAGGTTTTCACTGGCTGCTCCTTCTGCCTTGACTGTCCCCCCAGCAGCTTGCAAGTCAAACTCCTGACTTCCTCACTCAACTCCACCTCCTCGGTGAGACCGACTCTGACCTCACTATATAAATTGCAAGTCTCCCTTCCCCCAGCACTTATCACCACCTATCATGTTATGTAATTTACTTTGTTTTGTATGTGTCCTCTAGAAGATCCGCTTCTCCGGAGGGTCTTTGTCTCTAATTCACTGAGTTAACTCAGGCATCTAGAGTAAAACAGTGTCTGGTACATAATAGTTGCTCCGTAATGTGACTGAGTGAAAAAATTGGTATAGGGGAAATTAAGTAATTTGGCAAAAGGCCACACAGCTAATAAAAGGTGGAAGTAGATTCTGAACTGACATCAATGTACCGTGCTTCTAATATTAGGAGATGGTATCCAAAAATGTTTTGTCAGGAGGAATAAGGTTATGGGTAACTTTCCTCTTTTATGCCCCTCCCCAAATTTAATTATATCATATTTTAAATAAAAGTGTAATAAAAACAACTGATCAGAGTGGAAGGAAGGAGCCAGTAGCAGGAAGCTAGAGCAGGCAGCCACAGGGTTGAGATCTGGCACCTCATCTGAGCAGCAGCCTGCCACACAAATGCACTGATCTTATCTGCCTGAAGAATAAAGAGTGATAGTGTGATAAAGCTCTGGCAAAACTTGTGAGTGCTTTTGACCTCAGATATTCTGTCAGTAATCTTGGCTCTCTATCTTACTGTGTAACCTTGTACAGTTTTATTTAACTTTCTTGGCCTTCAGTTTCCTTATCTCCAAAATCAGGATAATAGTATCTCTTATAGAGTTCTTGGGAGGCTTAAATGAGAGATTGTATTTAAAGAACTGATACTTACATAATGAAATGTGGAAAATTCAATATTACTCTGCGTGTTGTAGTCTGTACTCAGTAGTATTGTAATACTGAAATGTTAAAAACGCAGTAGCAATTAGCTAATGTTATTCTTGCTGTATAGTTGGTACAGAATTTTAAGAAATTCATTTTTGGTGAATATGTCTCGTTTCCTAGTCAGTTTTGGCAGGTGTCAAAATAGAGAACAAACCAACATTGTTACTGTTCAGATAACTAGTCTTTGTTAAGTATTTGTATTTTTCGTGGATCCTTGCTTGTGGTTATAATCTTATATTACATATTAAAAATAGCCCTTTCCCTTAATAATTTACATAAATCTAAATGTTTAATATGTTGTGGATTCTGTAACAACCATCTCATTGATTTGAAGTCTTCGTTGAATAACTCCTGTGAGTCGTGTGTTGTGGTAATAGTAAGTTCTGGGGAAACAAAGGGAAGCAGAGAGGCATGTGTGTGCTCTGTCCTCAAGGAGCTTATAGCCAAATAGGGATGCAGACATGTGAATAACTAGGGAAGGGCTATTAATAGCATGCATGTGAATAATAGCAATATAAAAACACAAGAGAGAGTGGTAAATTCTTTATGAATAGGAAGCAAAGAAAGGAGGTTTTATGGGAAGAGTGTTTACCTGAAGGACATCACAAAGAACCCAAAGCTCAGTAGAGGCATGTACAATTTTTCTACATAGGGGCTGCCTTCAAAGACTTCCGGAAGCCTACTTTGTATCTTTTGAGGTTCTCATGCTTGCTATCCAGAAACTTGATCTCTGGAACTCTCCAGAAGTGAGGTTAAAAAAAAAAATTATGAGACTCTGAGTGAGGATAATCTTTCTCACGTCCACTTTGGAGAAGGATTTAAATTGGGAGTGGAATCTGCATTAAGTTCAGTGAAATAGATTTAACCCCACACTCTTATTTGGTATTTCCTTTAAAAGCAGAAAAGAATAGGAAACAGAAGATCTTACAGCAACAATGATCATTGTAAGGAGTGATAAATGAGACGACAAAGAGGAAGGGCAATTTTGAGAGAGAATGAAATATTACAACTTCAACATGGAGTAAACTAATTTAGTAAATGAGACTTCATAGGGGCTTCTCTGGTGGTCCAGTGGTTAAGACTGGACTCACAATGCAACGCGCCAAAGTTCGATTCCTGGTCAGGGAACTGAGATCTCACATGCTGCAACTGGGGGAAAAAACAGATTTGGCATGCTGGAAACTAAGACTTGGCACAACCAAACAGATAAATATATTTACATATATGTTTAAATGAGACTTCATCATGGGAGTACAAGTTCCATGCCTTACAAATGTCACAGTAGCTCTCTTTGCTATTCTGTGGAACTCTGGATTCCATAGATACAGGTGGGTATCAGATCAGATCAGATCAGTCGCTCAGTCGTGTCCGACTGTTTGCGACCCCATGAATCGCAGCACGCCAGGCCTCCCTGTCCATCACCAACTCCTGGACTTCACTCAGACTCACGTCCATCGAGTCAGTGATGCCATCCAGCCATCTCATCCTCTGTCGTCCCCTTCTCTCGCCCCCAATCCCTCCCAGCATAGGTGTGTATAGCTTTACTTTTGTCCTTTGCCTGTACACGTCTCATCTTTTCTCAGCTATTTATAAGGCCTCCTCAGACAACCATTTTGCCTTCGTGCATTTCTTTTTCTTGAGGATGGTCTTGATCACTGCCTCCTGTACAGTTTTACAAACCTCCATCCCATAGTTCTTCAGCACCTCTGTCAGATCTAATCCCTGGAGTCTGTTTGTCACCTCCACTGTATAATCATAAGGGATTTGATTTAGGTTATACCTGAATGACCTAGTGGATTTTCCCTACTTTCTTTAAGTCTGAATTTTGCAATGACAAGTTCTTGGTCTGAGCCACAGTCATCTCCTGGTCTTCTTTTTGCTGACTTTGCTCCATCTTAGATTGCAAAGAGTATAATCAGTCTGGTTTTGGTATTGACCATTTGGTGATGTCCATGTGTAGAGTCATCTTTTGTGTTGTTGTAAGAAGGTGTTTGCTAGAATCAGGGTGCTCTCTTGGCAAAACTGTTAACCTTTGCCCTGCTTCATTCTGTACTCCAAGGCCAAACTTGTTTTACTCCAGGTATCTCTTGACTTACTACTTTTGCATTCCAGTCCCCTATAATGAGAAGGACATCTTTATTTGGAGTTAGTTCTAGAAGGTCTTGTAGGTCTTCATAGAACCAATTGGTCAGCTTTAGCTTCTTCAGCATTAGTGGTTGGGGCATAGACTTAGATTACTGTGATACTGAATGGTTTGCCTTGGAAATGAACAGAGATCGTTCTGTCATTTATGAGAATGATAAATAAGGTCACAAAATAACTTAATGGAACCTGAGAAAAGAATGAAAGCTTAGTATACTGAGTTTCTTTGAGTCTGCTTGGCAGTGAAATACATGAAAACTGGAAGAATCACATGAATTAGCAGAAATGACTGTTTTAGTACATAACATAAGGTGGAATTAGCAGACACATGGAGAGAGTTCATTGGTAAAACTAAGAAAGACAATCTAAGACTACATGGATCCTTAAAAAAAATTGATCATTCAAGCACAAGAAGATATATTCTGAGTGGATAAATGCACTTGAGAACTAAGTGAATGCTCTGGTAGGGATTCTGAGCTTTATAATTACACCAGCAGTTTTCAGACTTAGTAGTGAAGGCAGTGGCACCCCACGACAGTGTCCTTGCCTTGAAAATCCTATGGACGGAGGAGCCTGGCGGGCTGCAGTCCATGAGGTCGCTAAGTCGGACACGACTGAGCAACTTCACTTTCACTTTTCACTTTCATGCATTGGAGAAGGAAATGGCAACCCACTCCAGTGTTCTTGCCTGGAGAATCCCAGGGACAGGGGAGCCTGGTGGGCTGCCGTCTATGGGGTCGCACAGAGTCGGACATGACTGAAGCGATGTAGCAGCAGCAGTGATCTATACTAAGGAATACATTTTATGATGTGTGTGTACCTGAGTCAGAGATTTCTCAAAGTAATACTTAACTCTGCTACATGGATACACTCTGCTCTACCTTACTTGAGAAAGCTGGTCATAACTCATGAAAATGATATTCTGAACACTTAGGGGTCACACTCCACAGTGTGAAAAAGTGCTGAGTTACAGTCTGGGAGAGAAAGAGACTTAAGTTTTGGAAGTCTTCCTTGAAGAAGCTGGCTGTTAAGGAGGTACTTATTCTGTCCTTGTTTGATGCATGCTGGATACTATTTTAATTACATAATAGTCCCCCCTTACCTGTGAAGGATACTTTCTTAAGTGTCCGCCCCCCACTCCCCCATGGGTGTCTGAAACTACAGGTAGTTCAGAACTCTTGTACTGTTTTATGCTGTACATACATATATACATATGATAAAATTTAATTTATAAATTAGGCCCAGTAAGAGATATTCGAATTGCCAGCATCACAACTCTTGGACTTTTGCCCTGCTGCGACAGCCCACCTGATAACCCAGAAGACCGCTAAAGGACTACAGAGCAGGTGGAACATGTAGTGTGGGTGTGCCGGGCAGAGGGATGGTTCACATCCTGGCAGGAGGGGGCGAATTGGTGTGAGATTTCATCACACTACTCAGAAATCAAAAAGCTTTGAAAGGCGTGCAGTTTAAAGCTTAGGAATTATTCATTCTGAACTTTTCTATTTAATATTTTCAGACGGGTAACTGAAACTGCAGCACGCTAAGCTTTCTAAGATGGGGCACTACTGTACCAACCAGGAGGGCCCAGAGAAGGCAGCTGAAATGGATCTCAAGATAGAATTTAGCAGATTATTCAGGGGTTTGGTCCTCGACTCTTCCTTGAGTCCCCTTGCTGCATAATTCAGGGCAATGTGCTTTCTAGTGTGGTTCTTTCGTTCGCTCCCGAACTCCCTGGTGGCTCCGATGGTAAAGAATCTGCCCGAAATGCAGGAGACCTGAGTTCAGTCCCTGAATTAGAAAAATCCCCTGGAGAAGGAAATGACTACCCAGTCCAGTATTCTTGTCTGGAGAATTTCATGGACAGAGGAGCCTGGCACAGAGGGCTGCAGTCCATGGAGTCAAGAGTTGGACATGATTTAGCAACTAAACCACTACCCATGAAACTCAGTACTATTAGAATTTCTAAACCACTTTTTAACTTAGATATAGGATAGATATCATTCTCTAACTTTCTAAAAGAATATTCATGCAGAGAATAAGTGAGGTCGAATGATTATGACAAGTGAACTATGATAGTGAAAGCAAACATTTTGAAATAGAAAGATTCGGCTTTAAAAAGAGTTTAGACTACAAAACCTTCAAATTCCAGTGTGATAGATGAAGCATGAAGTCAATAAAAGGCAGACTTTTTGGTGAACCTATGGAGGCTGTCAGCCTCAGAAATTATGCTAGAAGTAATAGATTTAGGGAAATTTGGATCAACTAATGATTAACAGATATAGACTAAGTGACTCAGGAAAGCTATGATACCTATTAATTAATGAATTGCCCCCCCCCCCCCTTTAATCATAAAATGTCAACTCCTGTGGTGTCTTTCAGAGACTGGATTTGGGGGTAAGCCCATTTTGGCACATCTTTAATGGAAGAGTCATGGAGGAAGCAAAGTAGAGTAGGATCTAGGTTTGATTTCTGTGTTGTTCTGTAATGGGGATGACTGGAGGAGAAGGGGTATGAATGCAGAAGGAAGCAGCTTGAAACCAGTTGAGCCTAGCCTGTTCTAGAATGTTCTGTTCTAGAATAGGCTAGAATTCATGTTAAGTAAATTGTAGGCTTCCTAAAATTATAGCAGTTTGCTATCATAATGAGATTGTGAATATGTTGTGTCCTTTCTGGTAAAAGGTCGATGTTTAGCTTGTCGAATACAAATTCTTAGGCTGTCTCACTATATATATATATATATAAACACAGAAGTGTGTACAATCAGGGTCTTTTGACATAATAAAGCTACTACTTTGTATTTGTGAAGAGAGTTATCTAAAAAGTTATTTTTTAATCATGGGACAGAAAGGAGCTTTTAAAATTAGGTTCCATATAAACTTTTTGTTTCCAAAGTTATCTTCAAATGGCTTACTGAACAATCCTCTTTTACACAATACACTTTTATAAGTAAGGATTGAAAAGGTTGGATAAATACCAAGAAATACTTTATGAACATTTTAAACTTCTTTTTTTAAATGTTTGATTTACTTTTCATATTACACAGCACATATAGTCCTTTGAAGTATTTTTTAAAAGATGATGTCATTGGCCCCATCTTGAGAAGTGTGAAAGTGTTAACCACTCAGTCGTATCTGACTTTTTGCGACCCCATGAACTGTAGCCCACCAGGCTCCTCTGTCCATGGGATTTCCCAGGCAGGAATACTGAAGTGGGTTACCATGCCCTCCTCCAGGGGATCTTCTCGACGACCCAGCTAGTAAACCTGGGTCTCTTCCCTGGTGACTCAGACGATAAAGAATCTGCCTGCAATGCAGGAGATCTGGGTTCGATCCCTGGATGGGAAAGTTGCCCTGGAGAAGGGAATAGCAACTCACTCCAGTATTCTTGGCTGAAGAATCCTATGGACAGAGGAGCTTGGTGGGCTACAGTCCATGGGGTTGTACACGACTGAGCGACCAACACTGTCTGCATTGCAAGCAGATTCTTTGCCATTTGAGCCACCAGGGAAGCCCTGGACCCATCTTATGGATGAATAATTTACAATTTTAGCAATAATGTCCAGTAGTTTTTCTATTTAAATATGAAAATATGAAATACTCCGTAATTAAAGTTTGAAAATTTTCTTATTAATTTTCAGGAGTTCTTTGTATGTTAGGAATGATAATCCTCTTATTATATTCTTGTGTTGTAGGGAAGTATATATGTCTTGTTTTAAATTATTTCTTCTGATATAATGAATTTCTCTATTCATAAGAGAATGTGTTTGTTTTGAAACTTTTCTTGGGAACTGTGAAAGACCTTTTATTATCAGAAGTAGATTTCTACTTTGGACTGTCTAATTTTATGATATCTTTAGGAGGATATGTGTGGCTGTGTATATATATATTTTAACTTAGAGCATTTGGTCAACAGATCAGAGGGAGAGATCATAATATTATAAACTAGATTTATATTTACAGTGTGCATACTTTTACATTTGGGAGTAGTATCAATGGGGTTTCTGAATGTCTTCATTTAATATTGAAGTATGTTGGCTGCTATATGGTTTTTTAGAAGACTCTTTATTCTTATTTTTAGATGTGTATCCTTTCTCGTTAATCGATTACAGAATACTTTGGCTTACAGCTTCCTGTGATACAGAGGTCAGCACTGGGGCAACTGGTAGGGCCCTCAGCCTTTCTGGTCTTGTCTGCTTATCTCAGCGTGCCTTACAGTTAGGGTTCATCGTGTTCTGTGAGTGGCATGAAAAAGGCACTGCTTTAGCATGCTTCTTAGCCTGTAAGTGGTCTTGATATAGACATGGAAACTTCAAAGTTATGAATGATAAATAATCAAAAACTTGAGAATTAGAGTGGATTTGCTTTTGTCAGTTTTTACTAACAGTTATTGTAATGTGTTCCTACTAAGTCCCAGCGTTATTTTCTAAGTGCCTACAGTAGGACACAGAATTGGTCATAAAATAACTATGATCTTGAATTTAGGCTGCAGTTAAGGCAACGGCACCCCACTCCAGTACTCTTGCCTGGCAAATCCCATGGACGGAGGAACCTGGTGGGCTGCAGTCCATGGGGTCGCTAGAAGTCGGACACGACTGAGTGACTTCCCTTTCACTTTTCACTTTCATGCATTGGAGAAGGAATGGCAACCCACTCCAGTGTTCTTGCCTGGAGAATCCCAGGGACGGGGGATCCTGGTGGGCTGCCGTCTATGGGGTCGCACAGAGTTGGACACGACTGAAGTGACTTAGCAGTAGCAGTAAGTCTTGTAAGTGGGTTCTTTAGCCAATAGATTATAATGCAGAATGCAGTTTATTGCAGTTTGTCTTTTGCTGAATAATGGGTTTTTTTTTTTTTAAAGATGTACTACCAGATGGAGATTTAATTTACATTTACTAGTTCTTGACAGGTCTTTTCTTTTAAAATATATTTTTTTGCAGCATTATTCTGGTTCCTAACTGAATTCATTTAATAAATATTTGAGTGCTTTTGTGATCCAGGTACTGTATCAAGGACTTAAGAATACAGTAGTGAACAAGATTGGCAGGAGGCACTGGCAAGATTGGCATGGAGCAGAAAAAGGGTGGGAGGCACTGACCAAAATCTGTAAACAGTTAACGTAAGTGGTAAGTGGCATGAAGAAAGACTGGGTTATTTGATGGGGGTAGGGCTGTGGAGTCTTACAGTTAGGGTGGAGAAAGCGTCTCTAAATGATATTTTAAGTAAAGCCCTTAATGCTCTGAAAAGGACAGCTTGGCTGTTTGTGGAGGCTTTGGCTTTCCAGGTGAAGGGAACAGAACGTTCAGAAGTACTGAGCTGTGCAGCTTGATGGGAGTTTAGCTTTTATTCTGAGCCACACCTTTTCAGGCTACTGAGATGCTCAGATAAGTCTTTTCTGTTTAGTTGGGCAAAAAGGTCTAGGGAAAAGAAGCTGTAGATGTCCCTAAAAAGTGACCTCATGGTAATAGAATTAGGAATGTGTTGGAGCTTGGGTGGTGTCAGAAAGAAATGGGAGGCAGTGCGTCATGGTCCTGCCCCTTGAAGGCTGTAGGATCTTGTCCTGTCCCTCCCCCTTACACAGATAGGCTTCTCGTGTAGTAGTAAAATATAAAAAGCAAAACGTAGATATATATAAAGTAAAAATTTATATATACTAAATATATTTAGTTATTGGCTGAAATAGTTATTGGCACGTTATTACTCTAGATTTTTCACCTTTAAAAAATGATTTTAGATTTTTCTCCTTTCTAGATTAGTATGAAAGAGGTTCAGACTACATTTTCATTTTGCCTTGGGTTGCTTTTTCTATCTCTGCACATACAGAGCGACTTTGTCACATGGGAGTTCACATGAAGGTCTCTCTTGTTAAGTATCCATCTTTTCCCCAGGTTTTCAAGGAAAGAACAACCCTGTAGTGAAGATGCTTATCCATATCTCTTTTTTGTTTTTCGGCTGTGCCCTGCGACATGTGGGATCTTAGTTCCCCAGCCAGGGACTGAACCCGTGCCCCCGCATTGGCGGTGCAGAGTCTTAACCACGGAGCATCATTGAATTACCAAGTTAGTCTTTAAGAACATTTCAGATTTTTAATAGTTTTTTTGTTTTTAACAATCAGATCAGATCAGATCAGTTGCTCAGTTGTGTCCGACTCCTTGCGACCCCATGCATCACAGCACGCCAGGCCTCCCTGTCCATCACCAACTCCCAGAGTTCACTGAGACTCAACGTCCATCGAGTCAGTGATGCCATCCAGCCATCTCATCCTCTGTCGTCCCCTTCTCCTCTTGCCCCCAATTCCTCCCAGCATCAGAGTCTTTTCCAATGAGTCAACTCTTCGCATGAGGTGGCCAAAGTACTGGAGTTTCAGCTTTAGCATCATTCCTTCCAAAGAAATCCCAGGGCTGATCTCCTTCAGAATGGACCGGTTGGATCTCCTTGCAGTCCAAGGGACTCTTGAGTCTTCTCCAACACCACACTTCAAAAGCATCAATTCTTCGGTGCTCAGCCTTCTTCACAGTCCAACTCTCACATCCATACATGACCACAGGAAAAACCATAGCCTTGACTAGACGAACCTTTGTTGGCAAAGTAATGTCTCTGCTTTTGAATATGCTATCTAGGTTGGTCATAACTTTCCTTCCAAGGATAAGCGTCTTTTAATTTCATGGCTGCAGTCACCATCTGTAGTGATTTTGGAGCCCAGAAAAATAAAGTCTGACACTGTTTCCACTGTTTCCCCATCTATTTCCCATGAAGTGATGGGACCGGATGCCATGATCTTCGTTTTTCTGAATGTTGAGCTTTAAGCCAGCTTTTTCACTCTCCACTTTCACTTTCATCAAGAGGCTTTTGAGTTCCTCTTCACTCTCTGCCATAAGGGTGCTGTCATATGCATATCTGAGGTTATTGATATTTCTCCCGGCAATCTTGATTCCAGCTTGTGCTTCTTCCAGCCCAACGTTTCTCATGATGTACTCTGCATATAAGTTGAATAAGCAGGGTGACAGTATACAGCCTTGACGAACTCCTTTTCCTATTTGGAACCAGTCTGTTGTTCCATGTCCAGTTCTAACTGTTGGTTCCTGACCTGCATACAAATTTCTCAAGAGGCAGATCAGGTGGTCTGGTATTCCCATCTCTTTCAGAATTTTCCACAGTTTATTGTGATCCACACAGTCAAAGGCTTTGGCATAGTCAATAAAGCAGAAATAGATGTTTTTCTGGAACTTTTCTTGCTTTTTCTGTGATCCAGCGGATGTTGGCAATTTGATCTCTGGTTCCTCTGCCTTTTCTAAAACCAGCTTGAACATCAGGAAGTTCATGGTTCACATATTGCTGAAGCCTGGCTTGGAGACTTTTGAGCATTACTGTACTAGCGTGTGAGATGAGTGCAATTGTGTGGTAGTTTGAGCATTCTTTGGCATTGCCTTTCTTTGGGATTGGAATGAAAACTGACCTTGTCCAGTCCTGTGGCCACTGCTGAGTTGTCCAAATTTGCTGGCATATTGAGTGCAGCACTTTCACAGCATCATCTTTCAGGATTTGAAAGAGCTCAACTGGAATTCCATCACTTCCACTAGCTTTGTTCGTAGTGATGCTTTCTAAGGCCCACTTGACTTCACAATATTCTCCAAAAAGTTTTGTCAAGACTTTATGAGAGTGATGCCAGATAGTGATGCTGTCTCTAAACTTCTCTAGTTTCCTCAGCTGTCAGCTCAGAATAGTTAGTATCTATCGTCCCTTCTGGATTCAGGCATGTGAGGTGAGAAAGAGCTTACCGCATAGTGGGTGTGCAGACAGAAGCTTCTGGTACAGAGCAAGATGTTTGGATTAAATGATCTTTAACTCTGGGCCATTTTAGCTCTGACTAAATGATTTCAAGTGTCAGTTCACGTATGACAAGGTAAGGACTCTGGAATCAGATAGAGGTGCCCAGTTCTGAATCCCATCTTTGCCAGGTAGAGTGAAATGGATGTCATTTCCACCTAGAGTATCCCCTAAGGATCAGGGTGGACAATATGAATGGGGTGTATGCAGCATATACTCATTCTCATGATAGGTAGTGGGCATCTAGTAAATGGTAACTACTGCTGACGATGCTGATAATAAGATAAAACAACTTTTTGAAGGAGGAAGGCTTGAGAAGGATGGGTTCCCTGTCGACCTCACTGTTCTGTAAAGGTGGAAGCACCTCTCACTTCTGCCGAGATTGATTGCCTTCAGGGTGGTATGGCTGTGGACCCCCTGTCACTTCTGCATGGTGGCTGACTCCCGGCCGGTGCCAGGGCATGGCACGGCCTCACTGCAGAGTATCTCCAACTTACTTTCATTGTGTGAATGTCTGTGGACTTCAACTGCGGTTTTCTTGTTGCCCTATTAAAACATTTGATTACTTTTTGTTAGGTTACTATTTCTGCATCTGTTTGTAAGCTTTGTTTCCACACTAAAATTGGACTCCAACGAATGTTATGTTGGAAAGTTCATGTACTTTATATATAAACAGATACAGAATCTGGTTATTTTACTTATCAACCTGGATGTTTTTGGGCAGGTAGCATGGTTTTCCTCTGCCTCATTTGTTTAAAAATTAAAGCATGGTTGGAGGAAGGTATTTAAAATCTTTCTGGGTCCTTATTATAGATTAAATGAGATAATTTATATATAAAGTGTCTAACACACATCTTACAAAAACTGGTTTCTTTTTGTTCTTCAAAGGCAGAAAATGATGGCTTACACTTTTTTTTTGTATTTCTCATAGTACTAATGTGTTACTAATATTCAAAGGTAGTTTGTGCTTAATATACAATAATAAAAGAAAAAGTGGAACTGAAAAAGCATTAGACTAGACCTAGGCTATGTTCCATGTTGGCTCTTACCTGGTTGTATAACCCTTGATGAGTCTTTTGATCTCTAGTCCCCATCTTGTTCATTTTTGAGTTGTCTGTCTATTATATACTATAATAGAAGTTTTCTGAATAATGTATTTAAGCAGAATATGTCACCTACAAAAAAACCCACATAGTACTGTTTTCACAGTTACTCTGTATATTGTATTGTTGAGCTAATTAATTTTACTCAAGAATTATTATTTTTTTTGTTAGCTTGAAGTGCTGCGTAAGCTGCATCAATGGAGCACATACAGGGCGCCTGGAAGACGATCAGCAACGGTTTCGGATTCAAAGACACGGTGTTTGACGGCACCAGCTGCATCTCCCCTACAATAGTTCAGCAGTTTGGCTATCAGCGTCGGGCGTCAGATGATGGCAAACTTACGGACCCTTCTAAGACAAGCAACACTATCCGTGTGTTTTTGCCAAACAAGCAAAGAACAGTGGTACGTGAACATTCCTCTCCTAAAATGTAGCTGTCCATCACCTATAAAAACATTACAGATCATGTTGCCCATCTTATAGATAGCAAACATCTTCACTGTCACTAGAGTCTTTATTTTTAAATTTTATTTTAGTGTCTTGTAGTTGCACCTTTGTTTTGGATTGAGGTGTTGTTGATTTACACTGTTGTGTGAGTTTCAGGCATGCAGCACAGTGACTCCAGCATATATATATGCTTTAGATAACTTTCCGCTGTGCGTTATTACAAGATGTTGAATAGTTCTCCATGTTATACAGGAGATCCTTGTTTCTAATCTATTTAATGTATTGCAGTTTGTTTCTGTTAATTCCACACTCCTGACTTATCCCACCTTTCTTTCCCCTCTCCTTTGGTAATAAGCTTGGTTTCTATGACTGGTCTGTTTTGATTTTGTATGTAGATTCATCTGTCTTTAGATTACACATTTAAATGATAATTACATAATATTTGTTTTCTCTTTCTGACTGACTGCACTTAGTATGATAATCTTAAATGGCAGTAGTTCATTTTTCTTTATGGCTGAGTAATACATTGGTGGACACTGGGGTCGTTTCCATGTCTTGTGTATCGTAAATAGTGCTGTGAACACTGAGTGCATGTATGTTTTTGAATTAGTTTATGTCTTTTTTGGATATGTGCCCAGGAGTGGGATTGCTGGATCATATAGTAACTCTGGTTTTTGTTTTGTAAGGAACCTCTATCCTGTTTTTCCTCGTGTGTGTACAAATTTTCATTCCCACCAACAGTGTAAGAGGGTTCTACTTAGAGTCTTTGTTAATTGAGTTTCTAGTTGTAGATTTTATTGCTTTATATTCTCTTCACACCCCTTGCTTTTTTCTTTCTAGCTCTTGGCCTTCCTTCGACTTAGTCTTGCCTACACGGGCTTTTCTGACAATTCACCTAAACAAATAGTACATTTTAAAGAAAATATTTACTGAAATGTAGTTGATTTACAATACTGTGTCTCAGATATATAACACGGTGAATCGTTTATGCAGACACATAGATCCGGTGTTTTTAATACTCTCTTCCCGTATAGGCCGTTGTCGAGTACTGAGTAGAGCTCCCTGTGCTGCAGCAGGTCCTTACTAGTTACAGTTTTATATATAGTCGTGTGTATAGGTCAGTCCCAGTCTCCCAATTTATTCCTCCTCCTCCCTACCCTCTGGTAACCATAGACTTGTTTTTTTTTTTTTTTTTTAGACTTGTTTTTTATATCTAACTTTCTGCTTTGTAGATAAGCTCATTTGTACCCTGTTTTTAGATCCCATGTGAAGGTGATATCGTGATGTTAGTGTTTGTCTTGCTCTGTCTTCACTCAGTATAACAATCTCTAGGTCCGTCCATGTTGCTGCGTTTCATTCTTTCCTATGGCTGAGTAGTATTCCGTTGTATATATGTGTACCACATCTGTATCCATTCCTCTGTTGGTGGACATTTAGGTTCTTTCCATGACCTGCTTATTGTAAGTAGTGCTGCAGTGAATGTTGGGGTGTCTGTATCTTTAGAATTATAATTTTCTCCAGATATATCCAGGAGTGGGATTGCTGAATCATAATGGTAGTTCTGTTTTTAGTTTTTTAAGGAACTTCCATTCTCTTCTTCTCAGTGGCTGTATCAATTTACGTTCCCCCCAGCAGTGTAGGAGGGTTCCCTTTTCTCCACACCCTCTGTGGCATTTATTATTTGTATTAGATTTTTTTGATGGTGGCCATTCTGACTGGTGTCAGGTGAATATAGTACATTCTTAATGGGGATGTATTTCAAAGGGCTCTTTTAGAATCCCCTTAGACATTTCTGGCTAATTATAAACTTTGTTCAGTGTATTAAAGCAAACTGTTCATTTAAAAATTTTTGATACACAGTCAAGTATATAGAAGAAAATAAAATTACCTGGAAAAAAATTATTTTAGTACATTTCCTAGGTTCTGGGGCAAAGCTGGAGGTAGCCTGGAAACCAAGCTTTTTTCCACGGCCCTGGACTAGCCAGTTATTCCTGTGTAGCTTCTGACACAAAATCTCAACTTTTCTAAGAAATTACTGCTCAAAACCTTCTTCCTATTCTGGGAGGCGGTGGGGGAAACACCACCTGAAACCAGAAAGTGAAGCTGTGCTACTCGTGCTTGGTGTGTGACTGTCCTGCACTGATGCGGTGCGGGAGAACCTCTGTTCAGAACATCAGGCGTCATCCTTTCCCACCCTCTGTTTTTTGTGTAGAATCGGTGCCTTGTGTTTATTCTGTGTTCCAAGGTTGGGAAGTGCAGTGCAGAGTTTTCTTTCTAACAGTTCCACTCTCTCCTCTTTACTAAAATTTCCTTTTACTTTTGTGAAACCTAAAGAGCCTGCCAGTTACGGTGTCATACATTAAGGTACATTTTTAAACTGAAGGCAAAACTCAAAGGCATTTAAAGTTTGAGTAAATTTATTTTTGTTCCCTTTCCTGGAAATGAAACTTTAATGACTGGCAAAATTAATAATAATAATAATCTCCTTATTTCAGCAGTAATCTTTTGTTTGCAAAGTGAGTTTTCTCATTAATTTTCTGACCTTAAGAAAGTGGGAAGTGTGACTGTGTCGGGCAGCTGAAGACCCTCTGGTGCTGCTTCCGGGTGTTGCTGCCCCTGTCTTCTCCACCCCTGTCTACCCGTTTGCCTGCAGACTGGGAACCTTAGTTTTGCACAATAGTTTAAGTGTTTAGGCCTTTAAGACAACGAGGCCCAAATTTAAATCCCTGTATTGCCTTTTATAAGCTGTATCATGACAAGTTACATAATATTCTGAGCCTCTGTTCCTGACCTTCATGAAATGAGGCTGATGCTAGCTACAGTGACTAATTTCACAAGTAAAATGGTAGTTATGATAGTTTCTGGAGGAGGAAATGGCAACCCACTCCAGTATTCTTGCCTGGAGAATCCCAGGGACATAGGAGCCTGGTGGGCTGCCGTCTATGGGGTTGCACAGAGTCGGTCACAGCTGGAGCGACTTAGCGGCAGCAGGATGGTTTCTGAGAGTTTCCTACATCAGTGTGTCCTCGATAGCCTTCAGCTGAGTGCAGCTGGGGGCTGGGGACCACCGATTTGAAAAGCATGACACCTGCAGCAGCTTTTGAGAAGGTTCTATCAGAGAAAGCTAGTTTCTCTTGTTTCTTTGACCAGAGGTGGACTGTGTGCTTCTGATAGAAACACTCACACACTGAGAGAGCCAGGACCTGTGTCAAATACTGTGCAGTAGTACTCTGAAAACTGAAAAGTGATTTCGGTGACATTTAATCTTCATTAGAAGCCACAGCTCCAAGAGCGAGACGGTTCTTTGCTGCTGCTGCTGCTAAGTCGCTTCAGTCGTGTCTGACTCTGTGCGACCCCAGAGACGGCAGCCCACCAGGCTTACCTGTCCCTGGGATTCTCCAGGCAAGAACACTGGAGTGGGTTGCCATTTCCTTCTCCAATGCATGAAAGTGAAAAGTGAAAGTGAAGTCGCTCAGTCGTTCCCGACTCTTAGCGACCGCATGGACTGCAGCCTACCAGGCTCCTCTGTCCATGGATTTTCCAGGCAAGAGTACTGGAGTGGGGTGCCATGAGATGGTTCTTTAAATATCCTCTAATCCAGTGGGGTTCCCAAACGTGGCTGGTATCAGAGTACCCAGCTCCAGGGGTACCTTGAAGGAGGAAGGCGTCATGTGCTGGCCGGCTCGGCCAGTCAGCTGTTTCTAGTCATCCCCAGGTTGCTTCACTGCCGGAGCCCAGAATGACTGTTATAATCACTTAGTGGGCTCCAGAGATTAGTCAGACCGTAACTGATCACAGCACGTATCCATGGGGAGTCCAGAGAGAAGAGTGACAGGGTGTATGTGTGATAAGTAATTTTTAGAATACTTAGTAGTTGCTTGGTTTTTGAGTTTTTCTTGTCATTTGTTTTGTAAATGTGTGTCTCTTTGACTTACTGCTGCTGCTTTTTACTAGATGAGTGATTGGATCAGAGCTCAGGCTCTTTAATTACCACTGGAATCACGTCAGAAGCAGCTTAAGCTACAGATTCCTGAGCTTCAGTCAGGATGAACTGAATCAGATGAGTGTGTTAGAGGGGGCAGGCTGGGAAAATACATTTTCCCAGGCTCCTCGGATGACTCTAATACCAGCCACGTTTGGGAACCCCGCTGGATTAGAGGATATTTAAAGAACTGTCTCGCTCATGGAGCTCTGGCTTCTAATGAAGATTAAATATCACCGATATCACTTTTCAGTTTTCAGAGTACTACTGCACAGTATTTGACGCAGGTCCTGGCTCTCTTACTGCGTGAGTGTTTATTACTTTTCATTGTCTTCATTCTTGGTGTCTTCACAGTTCAGATCAGTCTCTCCCTTTACTGAGTTGTTTTGTTTCTGAAAAGCTGGAAGTTAGTGGGATATTTCTAAGGATATCACTGCTTCAAGAAGCCTTAAAAACAAACTTGTGAAACATTGAAGATGGACAGTTGAAAATATTCTAAACCTTTAAAATAAAAAATCACTTACCTCTCTCTGGAAAGGGGCTGGATTGGCCACTGTCAGCTGTCACATTTTCAGCAGAAGGACTCCACTGTGGGCAGTTTGCGAGCACTGCAGATCTCATTCTGCTCACCCTGCTGCCCATTCTGAGTGTAGTTGCCTTCCTTTTGATTAAGTTTATTGGCTTTAAAAACACTGTATAGGGCTCTTACTGAAATGCTTAAAATCTTGGTTGAAATGTTTATCTAGCTGCTGATATTAGCATGCTGGGTGCTCACACTTTCTGTTAGGCTCTGAAGTGCCTACTGAGCTCCTGAGGACCGGGTACATGGGGGTATGAAGGGGTCTATACTGCTGAGACTACTGGATGGGTGTGCACACGTGTTTAAACCAGCAGTGCTGTTTGCCCTGACAGCGGGGCAGAGGCTTTATTTCCTCCACTACCTTCTTGCCCCCCTCTACTGTGCAGTGTATGTGAGACGGCTTTTTGGTTAGGAAGATGAACCATTTTGTTGAAAATAAGTTGAAATACAAATTTTTTTGATACAAAGAACTCATGTCATAGATTGGATTGGTTAATTTTCATTTCTGGTGGATATTTATGTTTGCATGAATATTTCATTGAGTCAAACAACTTCAGTCAATTCAGTTCAGTCGCTCAGCTGCAGCATGCCAGGCCTCCCTGTCCATCACCAGCTCCCAGAGTTTACCCAAACTCATGTCCATTGAGTTGGTGATGCCATCCAACCATCTCATCCTCTGTCGTGCCCTTCTCCTCCTGCCCTCAATCTTTCCCAGCATCAGGGTCTTTTCAAATGAGTCAGCTCTTTACATCAGGTGCCCAAAGTATTGGAGTTTCAGCTTCAACATCAGTCCTTCCAATGAACACCCAGGACTGATCTCCTTTAGGATGGACTGGTTGGATCTCCTTGCAATCCAAGGGACTCTCAAGAGTCTTCTCCAACACCACAGTTCAAAAGCATCAATTCTCCTGTGCTCAGCTTTCTTTATAGTCCAACTCTCACATCCATACATGACCATTGGAAAAACCATATCCTCGACTCGACAGACGTTTGTTGACAAAGTAATGTCTGCTTTTTAATATGCTGTCTAGATTGGTCATAACTTTCCTTCCAAGGAGTAAGCATCTTTTAATTTCATGGCTGCAGTCACCATCTGCAGTGATTTTGGAGCCCCCCAAAATAAAGTCAGCCACTGTTTCCACTGAGACCGGATGCCATGATCTTAGTTTTCTGAATGTTGAGCTTTAAGCCAACTTTTTCACTCTCCTCTTTCACTTTCATCAAAAGGCTCTTTAGTTCTTCTTCACTTGTAGATGGTGTCATCTACATATCTGAGATTATTGATATTTCTCCCGGCAGTCTTGATTCCAGCCTGTGCTTCCTCCAGCCCACCGTTTCTTATGATGTGCTCTGCATCTAAGTTAAATAAGCAGGGTGACAGTATACAGCCTTGATGTAGTCCTTTTCCTATTTGGAATCAGTCTGTTGTTCCATGTCCAGTTCTAACTGTTGCTTCCTGACCTGCATACAGGTAGAAAGGGAAAGTTGATCATTTTCTCTCTCCCAACTACTCTCTCTTGGGGCTTCCCTGGTGGTTCAGTGTAAAAGAATCTGCTTGCCAATGCAGGAGACGTGGGTTTGATTTCTGGGACGGGGAGATCCTCTGGAGAAGGAAATGGCTACTCACTCCAGTATTCTTGCCTTGGAAATCCCTTGGGAAATTCCATGTAGCCTGGTGGGCTATGGTCCATAGAGTCAAAAAGAGTCAGACACATCTTAGTGACTAAACAACAAGAAACCACTTTCTCTTAGGGGTAAGAGCTATTTTTTCACATGCATATGACATATATAGACATATATAGGTTCCCCACCCTTTAAATAATCTTCTTGTCATTGTTCAGTTGCTAAGTCATGTGTGTCTCTTTGCAGCTCCATGGACTGCAGTACGCCAGGCTCCCCTGTGCTTCATTATATCCCGGAGCTTGCTCAGTCTTATGTCCATTGAGTTGGAGATGTTATCTAAACATTTCATCCTCTGTCACCCCCTTCGTCTTTTGCCTTCAATCTTTCCCAGCATCAGGGTCTTTTCCAGTGAGTTAGCTCTATGCATCAGATGGCCAAAGTACTGGAGCGTCAGTCTTTCCACCAAGTATTGGGAGTGGATTTCCTTTAGAATTGATTGGTTTGATCTCCTTGCAGCCAAGGGACCCTCAAGAGTCTTCTCCAGCACCACAGTTCAAAAGCATCAATTATTCGGCGCTCAGCCTTCTTCATGGTCCAACTCTCATACCTGTATGACTACTGGAAAAACCATAGCTTTGACTATTCGGACCTTTATTGGCAAAGTGATGTCTCAGCTTTTTAATGTGCTGTCTAGATTTGTCATAGCTTTCCTTCCAAGGAGCAAGCATCTTATAATGTCATGGCTGCAGTCACTGTCTGCAGTGATTTTGGAGCCCAAGAAAATAAAATCTGCCACTGTTTCTACCTTTTGCCCTTGTATTAGCAATGAAGTGATGAGACTGGATGCCATCATCTTTGTTTTTTGAATGTTGAGTTTCAAACCACCTTTTTCACTCCTCTTACATCCTCATCAAGAGACTCTAGTTCCTTTTCACTTTCTGCCATTAGTGTGGTATCATCTACATATCTGAGGTTATTGATATTTCTCCTGGCACTCTTGATTCCAGCTTGTGATTCATTCAGCCCAGCATTTCACATGATGTACTCTGCATGTAAGTTAAATAAGCAGGGTGACAATATACAGGCTTGATGTACTCCTTTCCCAATTTGGAACCAGTCTATTGTTCCATGTCCAGTTCTAACTGTTGCTTCTTGACCTGGATATAGTTTTCGCAGGAGACAGGTAAAGTGGTCTGGAATTCCCATCTCTTTAAGAATTTTCCATAGTTTGTTGTGATCCACCCAAAGGCTTTCACATAGCCAGTGAAGCAGAAGTAGGTGTTTTCCTGGGATTCCTGTGCTTTCTCTGTAATCCATCGAATGTTGTCATTTTGATCTCTGGTTCCTCTGCCTTTACTGAACTCAGCTTGTACATCTGAAAGTTCTTGGTTCACGTATTGCTGAAGCCTAACTTGAAGAATTTTGAGCATAACTTTGCTAGCATGTGAAATGAGTGCAGTTGTATGGTAGTTGGAACATTCTTGAACATTGCCCTTCTTTGGTATTGGAATGAAAACTGACCTTTTCTAGATGAAGACTGACCTTTTCCAGTCCTGTAGCCACTGCTGAGTTTTCCAAATTTGCTGGCATATTGAGTGCAGTTAGAACTGGACATGGAACAACAGACTGGTTCCAAATAGGAAAAGGAGTACGTCAAGGCTGTATATTGTCACCCTGCTTATTCAACTTATATGCAGAGTACATCATGAGAACGCTGGGCTGGAAGAAGCACAAGCTGGAATCAAGATTGCCGGGAGAAATATCAATAACCTCAGATATGCAGATGACACCACCCTTATGGCAGAGAGTGAAGAGGGACTAAAAAGCCTCTTGAAGGTAAAAGAGGAGAGTGAAAAAGTTGGCTTAAAACTCAACATTCAGAAAACTAAGATCATGGCATCTAGTCCCAACACTTCATGGGAAATAGATGGGGAAACAGTGTCAGACTTTATATTTTGGGGCTCCAAAATCACTGCAGATGGTGACTGCAGCCATGAAATTAAAAGACGCTTACTCCTTGGAAGGAAAGTTATGACCAACCTAGATAGCATATTCAAAAGCAGAGACATTACTTTGCCAACAAAGGTCCGTCTCGTCAAGGCTATGGTTTTTCCAGTGGTCATGTATGGATGTGAGAGTTGGACTGTGAAGAAGGCTGAGCACCGAAGAATTGATGCTTTTGAACTGTGGTGTTGGAGAAGACTCTTGAGAGTCCCTTGGATTGCAAGGAGATCCAACCAGTCCATTCTGAAGATCAGCCCTGGGATTTCTTTGGAAGGAATGATGCTAAAGCTGAAACTCCAGTACTTTGGCTACCTCATGCGAAGAGTTGACTCACTGGAAAAGACTCTGATGCTGGGAGGGATTGGGGGCAGGAGGAAAAGGGGACGACAGAGGATGAGGTGGCTGGATGGCATCACTGACTCGATGGACGTGAGTCTCAGTGAACTCCAGGAGTTGGTGCTGGACAGGGAGGCCTGGCGTGCTGCGATTCATAGGGTCGCAAAGAGTCGGACACGACTGAGCGACTGAACTGAACTGAACTGAGTGCAGCACATTAACAGCATCATGTTTTGGCTTTTATTTATTTATTTAAAAAATGTATTTATTTCTTAGTTCCCTGACCAGGGATTCAACCCTTGTGGTGGAAGTGGAGAGTCCTGAGGTGGAGAGTCCTAACCACTGGACCACCAGGGAAGTCCTCCTTTTAGGATTTTAAATAGCTTAGCTGGAATTCCATCACCTCCACTAGCCTTGTTTGTAGTCGTGCTTTCCAAGGCTCACTTTACTTTACATTCCAGGATATCTGGCTTTAGGCGAGTGACTAGACCATCATGATTATGGGTCATTAAGACCTTTTTTTTTAAATAGTTCTGTGTATTCTGTCACTTCTTGATCTCATCTGCTTCTGTCAGGTCCTTACCCGTTCTGTCCTTTATCTTGCCAGTCCTTTCGTGAAATGTTCCCTTGATATCTGCAGTTTTCTTGAAGAGATTTCTAGTCTTTTCCAGTCTGTTGTTTTCCTCTTTTTGCATTGTTCACTTAAGGCCTTTTTATCTCTCTTTGTTCTCTGAAACTGTGCATTCAGTTGGGTATATGTTTCCCTTTCTCCTCTGCATCTCTTCTTTTCTCAGCTATTTGTAAAGCTTCCTCGGACAGCCACTTAGCCTTCTTGCATTTCTTTTTCTTTGGAATGGTTTTGATTACTGCCTCGTGTACAGTGTTACGAGCTTCTGTCCATAGTTCTTCAGGCACTCTGTCAGATGTAATCTTTTGAATCTAATACTACTCTTTGTGTTATTCTGAAAAATATTTTCCCCCAATTAAGATGGGGGGACCTGACCCCTTCTGACAGGTCATTAGAAGTAATATAGTAACAGCACAGCGTGGCACATGCTGATGTTCAGTGCTTTATCCCAACTCTCGCCTGTCGCTGGGCATCCTGGTTGTTCCCCCTGTGTATGGATTTGCCATCACAGTTGGCTCTTGAACAACTTGAGGGTTATGGGTGCCCTCCCTGTGTGCAGTTGCGAACTCAGATATAATTTATAGTCAGCCCCTGGGTATGTTGCTGTGTATCTCCTGTTCCGTAGCCTTTGGATCAAACAACCACGACTCATGTAGTACTGTGGTATTTATTACTGAAAAAAGGCCACGTGTAAATGGACCTGTGCAGTTTAGAGCCGTGTTGTTCAGGGGTCAGCTGTCCAAGCAGTGCTGTCCTACATTCTCTCCTTACACCTTTACAGACCGATGCCTTTATTCTGTGCTTACTTTCCAAGGAGTATGCTTCCACAGCCTGTGTTTGTTCTAACGGGGGTCCTTCGTTTGTAGGTCAATGTGCGGAATGGAATGAGCTTGCATGACTGCCTCATGAAAGCTCTCAAGGTGAGGGGCCTGCAACCAGAGTGCTGTGCAGTGTTCAGACTTCTCCACGAACACAAGGGGTAAGAGCTTGAAAGTCAGCCAGGTCTGCCTTCATACTAGTAAGGATCTCCTAGCTTCAGATAATAACCGTTTCCATTAAACAAAAAACAAGTACTTGCTTCCTATTGAACAGTGAATATTTGAATATCTTGTTTATAAAGAGACAGCTTAGAAAAGTAAGATACCAAGGCCTTGAACATTTTGCTTAAATATCACATTGGAAAATAAAATACATGTTAGGTGTTGGATACTGTTTCCACAGAAGGAAGCAGTAACGTCAGATGGTATGTTTCTTCAGAGCAAGGCTTTTGTATTTGCTGTAAGGCAGTTAACAGAACGGGTACTCAGAAAGTGTTTGCCTTATTATTTATAGTTAAAGAATGTTGTCTGTAAGAGAGAAACTTTTACAATTCACTCATTTTTATTCAGTTCTACTAAATCCCAGCAGTTTGATAGACACAGGGGTTAAAGATGCAGGAGAATTTGCTTCAGGGATGATCCATAGAATATCCTATTTCTAATGATGGTGGAAAGATAGAGGCATCATCTCACAGTCTAGGAGTCATAATAATAAATACTCTGAAGCATCAGAGCTGTCTGTGACTATCCATTACCTGTTATCGTCTCCCCAGAAATCTGGGATGATACCTTAACTTGCCCTTCTTTTTTCGCTTGCATGTTCTATTTTTCAAGGTACTCCCTAGTTTGAGAGAGGAGCCTAGGGAATGAGTCTGCTCAGAAGGGTGAGCATAAAGTCATCTGTTGATGATGCTCCTTTCAGCTTCGGAGGCTTTTTGCTGAAGTGCAAATCTTTGAAGCAGATGGCAGCTCTGTCTGGGTACAATTGCGGGTTGGTCCCCAGGCTTATGCATAGAGCTCCTTAGATATTGGGGTGCTGAGATGGTGGGGGGGGGGCTTGAGCCCCCCGGTCCAGGCACGTTTGTTTGGAGCCATCCTCAGTTCTCCCTTGGGTGGAGAGTACCTGAGGGCTGATCAGAAGACAGCACAACCCTCATCTTCGCCACTAGGGCGAAATGGAGTCATGTTGGGTTTCCTGTACCCAGTTCAGGGAATTATATTAAGGAATGGATTGTTTCCTGTTAGGTAATCAGACAAATGGCTCTGAAGGCTTCTTGTAGGTAAAGGGAGAGGTTTGAATGGCGCTGTGTACGCAGTGTTCTCTTCCTGTCCTAGGGTCTTCTTCCTTCAGGAGATGGGCCGGATGGACTGCACAGGACACAGGAAAGGAGTTGGGCATTCATTTTTACTTACATATACCTGCGTTTATGTCTCGTGTAGGCACAGAAAGAATAGTTTCAGAGTAAATATTAAGACACTTAAGTCTTTCCTCAGTTTATATTTATAAACAGTTCTACAGAGTTGAGCCCATTATTAATAGAAAAAGTGCATTTCGTTTGTGATTCCTTTCTACTTATTTTCAGAGTGAAATAGGCTAGTGAAGATTATATTTTGCTACTCTCACAATATTTTTAACCCGTTTTATAGGATTTTTATAGGATTCTAATGTTTAAAGATGTCCAATTTATTGCAGATTTCGTTATGAGATTGTTTTATTGCATTGTTTAAGGAAAACTTTATTCTAAGAGTACCCATTTGGAGTCTGACTGACCTAGATTCCAAATAGGTCTTTAAACTCTGTGTAGCCTTGAGCCAAATTACCTTCTTAGAGCCCCAGTTCTCTTGTTTTTAAGATGGAGGTAAGAATGCCTGCTTTATGGATTTGTTGTATGAATTAAATGTTAGTGCTGTATGGGGCTTATGTAGCATGAGCTAAATGGTATTTATTATTTACTGGTATTCAACTCTTTTACCTTGTTTAAATATTTCCCTTTTGTGTTATGCTTTTAAAAATCCTCTTTAGTAAAAAAGCACGGTTAGATTGGAATACTGATGCTGCCTCGTTGATCGGAGAGGAACTTCAAGTGGATTTCCTGGATCATGTTCCCCTCACAACACACAACTTTGTAAGTGGCGGATCTCTTCTCTCTTTGTGGTGTGTTGGGTGCTTTGGCTGGCACAGTAGGAATTTCTCAGAGATAATAAGCATGTATGTTTTTGGATTGTTTAAAGCTATGCTATTATTGTTTACAGTAGAGCAGTTTAGGTTTCACTAGATCACAGATGTACTTCAGTTTCTATGTATGAATTTTATTACAAATGTTGGAAGTATGATTCTCCATTGTAATAAAACCTCATGGGGGCCAAGGAGGAAATTATTTTGTCTTTTATTCAGCATAATTTACACACCTGTATTCTTGTTCCAGGCTCGGAAAACCTTCCTGAAGCTTGCCTTCTGTGACATCTGTCAGAAGTTCTTGCTAAATGGATTTAGATGTCAGACTTGTGGCTACAAGTTTCACGAGCATTGTAGCACCAAAGTACCCACTATGTGTGTGGACTGGAGTAATATCAGACAGCTCTTGTAAGGCATTGTTCTTTTTTCAAAGAATATAAGGGGATAGGGAGGTATAAACCCCCTTGGAGGGTGCATATTGTGTATTTGACTGACAGGTCTGGGTTTTAGACTTTCTAAGTGAATTATCATGATCTGGAAATGATCTACTTTAGAAATATGACAGTTCTGAAATCAGTAAGTTTTAGTGTGGCTTGTATACAACTTTCTAAAACAGCTGGGAGGGCTGTCATCTAGAGATTGATATACTGTGATTCTGTAAGACAAAGAGCACGTTGACATGGAGAGCCCCCAGGGTTTACTGGGTTGCTAGGAGACACTCCTCTGTATTGTATTAAATAATGCTGACAAGACCTCTTCTGCAGAGAAGGAGTAGTAGGTGTGGTTGGTGCTGTTTTCTTCACCTCAAACTAGGGAAAACAGTAGTCTTCAAATGATTTTACAGTAACCTTAAACACATATGTCCCTCTGACGACAAGCCAGTTACTCAAATATATTCCATATAGACAAACTATTTTTTTTAGTAAGGTTTAATAAAGAAGTATTCCAGAGCACCTCTTAAAACCTGTGAACAGGGACAGGAAACGTTGGAGTTGCACTTTACCCCTTTTTGAGGGCACTAGAAAAATAGAGGCGTGTTATCATGAAGCCATCATGGGAGCACCTGTTTTGCTTTCGTGGTAGTCACATGTAGCTTTTGCAGAGAGAACTTCTCTCTTTTGCAGAGAGAACTTTGTAAGTAGCACAGACTTTGGAGTCCAGCAGACACTGGTCAGAATTTCACTGTTGCATTAACTAACTGTCATTACTTCTGAGCTTTGGCTCACTCATCTGTAGAAGAGGGCATCCCCTGGCTGCAGCATTCTTGTGAGCCTTATGTGAGAACGCATGAGCTTTCCAGTCACTGAGTGCTCATCTCATGGAGGGAAGATGCCCAGTTGATGTGAATATCACTTTTTCTCTATGTATGACTTTTGGTGCTGACGGTGATCTGTCCTTCATACTTCAGTCTTACCATTTGTGCATTTCTGAGACAGAATGTTTCCAGAAAAGCTATATGATTTAGGTTACAAAGTGCCCTACTATATATAGATTTTTAAAAAAACACTATTTCGATGTAGTTGGACATTAGGCCAGTATTTCCTAGAAATGCACACTAGAGACTCTGTGTTCATTGGCAGGTCAAGATTGTCCACGTTTTGTAGTCATTTAAGCCAGTCACTTAGGTTGGTAGTCCATTGGTGGACTTCCCAGGTGGCTCAGTGGTAAAGAATCCATCTGCAATGCAGGAGACCCTGGTTTGATCCCTGGAGAAGGGAATGGCTACCCACTCCAATATTGCATGGAGAATTCCATGGATAGAGGAGCCTGGCGGGCCACAGTCTGTAGGGTCGCAAAGAGTTGGACGTGATTTGAGCTACTTACAAAACTTACTCTGCTGCTAAGTCACTTCAGTCATGTCCGACTCTGTGCAACCCCATGGACTGCAGCCCACCAGGCTCCCCCGTCCCTGGGATTCTCCAGGCAAGAACACTGGAGTGGGTTGCCATTTCCTTCTCCAATGCAGGAAAGTGAAAAGTGAAAGTGAAGTCGCTCAGTTGTGCCCGACTCTTAGCGACCTCATGGACCGCAGCCTACCAGGCTTCTCCGTCCATGGGATTTTCCAGGCAAGAGTACTGGAGTGGGCTGCCATTTCCTTCTCCAATGAATGTGATTGGCTCTCATCATAACCGACATGCCCATCCACGTCCCCTCCAAACTGCCCACAGTAGAAAGGATAAGACTGAAACCCAGAGAGAGAAAGTGACCACCGCTCTGAGGGGCTCCTGAGTCTCCTCCCTGGCTTCAATTCTGAGGCCTGATTGTTGATCAGGGACTGCCGAGCTGCTATGTCTGAATCCTCTTCCCCTCCGGGATCCTGTGGCCCAGGAGACGTGAGCAACAAGAAATAGCTGGCCAGCAACTTACTCTGAGTAGCCTAAAATGGTCCAGGAAAGTGTGATGAGGAGAAGCTCAGTTTGGAAGGCCAAGTAGGCTGACTGTAAAATCACTACTGCAAGTCTGTAAACCAGTCTTTCTCTGATTTCATTTAGATTGTTCCCAAATTCCACTGTTGGTGATGGCGGGGTCCCAGCGCTGCCTTCTTTGACGATGCGTCGGATGCGAGAGTCTGTTTCCCGGATACCTCCTGGGTATTTTGCACCTACTGCTTTTATGGGAAGTTGTACTGGGGCAGATGGGATTGAAAGTGTGAACACAGAGGACAGGAGTTCCCTTGGGTTCCTGTCTCTTTCCATGTACACTCTGTGCAGCCTCTGTGGAACTCAGCATTGGTGTTAGAGCAAAATGTGGAACTTTCTTTTTGTAGTCCTTTAGTTCTTAAATTCTGGAAAGTGAATACAATTAATTCTGGTATCCTGGTGTGTTCGTTATATCTCATTTGTGTGTTTTGTTTTTGTATTTTTTATTGGAATGTAATTGCTTTACAATGTTGTGTTACTTTCCCCTCTGCAGTGAAGTAAGTCAGCTGTGTGTACACAGGTATCCCCTCCCTCTCCCATCCCATTCCTCTAGGCCATCGTCTCACAGAGCTGAGCTCTCTGCGCTGTACAGTGGCGGCCCTCTAGCTCTCTGTCTTACACGGTAGTGTATATATGTCAGTCCTCATCTCCCAGTTCATCACACCCTCCCCTTCCCTCACTGTGTCTACAAGTCCGTTCTCTACGTCTGTGTCTCTAGGGCTGCCCTGCAAATAGATTCTTTGGAGCCGTGATTCTAGATTCCACATACATGCATCAATATTTGACATTTGTTTTTCTCTTTCTGACTTACTCTGTATGACAGACTCTAGATCCATCCACATCTCTACAAATGATCCTGTTGTTTTCCTTTTATGGCTGACTCATATTCTCATGTATATATGTACCACTTCTTCTTTATCCATTCATTACATTTTAAAGACTTTGAGATTTGCCTTTGTCAGTATGCAGTGAGACTCAGGGAAAGGGTCCCAAAATGATACACGGTGATTCAATTAAAATAAGACCCTCGACTTTGAAATACTTATTATGGCCTTGCATTGCTAAAACCATGATGTTTAATAAACTGCTATCTTGAAGAAATCTAATTAGATTTTTAATATAAATAATCCATTTTAATGTGCCTGTAAGTTTGCACATAATCTGTCTTTATTCTGTTTTCCAACTTTAAAATAAGTTTTGTTGAGTTCACATGCCTCACTAAGTTTTACACATGAATTTGGAACCTAAAATAATTCTACATCTTTGCCCAAAATATCTGACTTTAATTTATATGTAGTCATATAATATTTAATGGCCTTTGTAAAACTAACATGGAAATGATTCAAGGCAGCATATCTTAGAATAAGGAATTTGTATTGAAATGATACTTGGATGTATTGTTCAATGACCTTTATTTTTCTTGATAATTTGAAAAGCATGTCTGACTGAAAAACTGTACTTGCTTCTGAATATTTAGATAGAAGAAGCCAGGCCTCTGAGGCCATTCATGTTGAATTGCCTGGAAAGGCAACTTTTCAAGGCCGAGGAACAATTTCTCTTGAAAAAGTCTTTCATCCCTTGAATTCATGCATGGTGCTAACCTTGTCTGAACGAAACCGAGAGTAATCTTTTGAGCAAATGACAGTGTTACACTGAATGCATGTTCCCAGTTTGGCTGGTGGGAGTGGCATTGGGTAAAAGAAGCCAGGGATGAACGTCAGAGGTATGCAGATCTGAAAATCAAAGTCATTGTAATTGATTTTGTGAGCCGTTTATGGGGAGAGGATGCCCATGAGTAAAGTGCTGCCTGTGTGCAGGCACGCTGGGCAGGTCTAAGACGGTTAGACATCTTCCTTCAGGTTTTCTAATTTAGTCTCGAAGTGAACCTGGGAAAGTTCCAGCTAGCTTAATTGTAGAGGGTGGTGTTGAGATGGTCTAAAATTTTGGCGTATTCTGTAGACGTGATTTATTGAAGTACCATTTCTTTTTACGTGAATTCTGAGCATGTATATTATTTCCTTTTTAAAAATTTGCATGCAGAGGCACCTCAACAGAAGAAAAATTTTTAATGGTGCATATTTAGATTGACAAAAGAAAGGAATACTTTTGTCGAAGGTCATAGTGTAAGTAGGGTTTGTCCCGAGTATGTTAATGAAGTAAGTAGTTGAAAGATCTTTCCATTCCAGAGGCCCGAGTGTCAGCCATGGACTTTTCTTTCTCTTTGTCGCCTAGTTCCCAGCACAGATATTCCACACCCCATGCTTTCACATTCAGCGCCTCCAGCCCCTCCTCTGAAGGCTCCCTCTCCCAGAGGCAGAGGTCGACGTCCACGCCCAACGTGCACATGGTCAGCGCCACCCTGCCTGTGGACAGCAGGATGATCGAGGTAACGGCCCGCGGGGGCAGGAGTCGCCGTCGGGCGGGCTGACAGTTGCGTCAGAGAGTTCTGGGTTTCTAACCTGGTAAGGAATGTTGCAGCAGTTTCTCAGGCCCCTGGACTTTCCGAATTCTTATTCACTGTATCCTCAGACTAGCTTAATAATCCTGTTGGTATATCATTCAAATGGAGAACTGAAATTTCCTGAAGAGATGTTAACATTTGAGCTCATTCTTTCCAGGTTAGATATGAAGAGAATTTCAGTGAACTAGTGGATAAGTTAGAATAGAGAGTCCTGTTTTTTTGGAGGGGGAGTGGGGAAAAGAAAATAATAGTGATAGAGGACTATGAACTCTCTGAAAGACTTTGTGATTTTATTTAGAAATAAAAGGGTGGAGTCCTAAGGTTTTAATAAGCAGATATTTAGGGATATATGAAAGTACCCAAAGCAAGTGTTTTCAAACTGCTTTTTCTTTGCTTTGCTTTATGGTATGTTCTGTTTGTTTGGTTTGCTTTCTGGTTCATCTTTATTAACAACTGAATACACTTAAAATACTTCGTTTGTTCTTTATTCTTCTTATTTCTCATTGCTTTGGACTAGAATAACAGCCTGAATGCTTCTCCCAGGGCGTGGTCCAGACGATTTTGTGTGAGGGGAAGAGTAGGTATTCTTCTTCATGCCTTTGCTTTCTTATAAACTAACAGGATTTCTTAGACTGTCAGACAGTAGACTGTCAAAAATGAAACAATCACTGCATTTTATGTTTCTTATCAGACTTGCTTTCATGTTTTCTTTTTTGGCAGCAGCATGTTTAGGAGTTAAAAAAAAATACCATATGTGGTATTGTTGATAGGTGAAATCAGGTGGCATTTTGAGTCTAAGGGTATTAAAAATTGTTCTTTAAAAATAATTTTCAACCAGAGACTAATGCTAGTTTATTTACTTCATATTGAATACCATCACTATCTGTTTGCATTTTGTTTAGAAACAAAATGTGTCAGTTTGGTTGGTATACCCTGAAAATCCTTTGATACGAGTTTTTTTTTTTTTTTTAAATCAGAGACAGCTGTACTGTCTGCATCCTGAATTGGTCCTTGAAAAACCTAAGGGCCACCTTCAACCTCAGACACAGCTCACCGTACTCAGACCTCAAGTCATTTCTAATATACTTGTCCTTTGAGTGTGGGGTCTACATTGGTCGTTTAGGGGCACTTTGCTTATCACACGATTATTATGAGGTGGTGTGTATGCAGACTATGAATCTTACTATTTTATTATGATGAGCCAGTTTTTACCAGTAATATACAAGTAATATAGCCAGTAATATACCAGTTTTCTTCTGATATATAATCTGTTCTTGTATAAACACTCTATTATAGTTAGAGGGAACATTAAAAGTGAAAATTCTTGAATTGTAGAAAAACTGGTGACTTCACTTTCACTTTTCACTTTCATGCATTGGAGAAGGCAATGGCAACCCACTCCAGTGTTCTTGCCTGGAGAATCCCAGGGACGGAGGAGCCTGGTGGGCTGCCGTCTATGGGGTCGCACAGTCGGACACGGCTGAAGCGACTTAGCAGCAGCAGCAGCAGAATAACTGGCACACCTGTTGTGCTTAATCCTGTCTGTACTTCAGAAGCAAAGCAAAATTTTTTTTTTTTTTGCAAAGCAAATTTTTGACTCCTGTGTTTTAAAAATTTGATTCAGCATTTTTAAAGTACACTTTCTTGCTTTGTATAAACCATCTTAGTTCTCTTTAATATTTAGATTTCAAGATGACAAGTCAATCCAGCTGTAGAAATTAGCACAGGAAAAACAGGGAAGAAAATTACTATGGCATTAAGAAAAAATCCTAATGCACGGGGTATATAATTCTGGTCAATAAAAATACGTTGTGCCATGCTTTGACTGAAAACAATAGATTAGTTGAATAGTAAAACTACAGCCTCTAAATATTCTACTGAAATTCAGGTTTTTTTGGGATAAAGGATTGTCCACCTGGCAGTCATCTTGTCATTCTTAAAAGCATGCAGATTCCTAGATTTCCCACCTTTTCTCCCAGACATTCTTAGATCAGTTCTACTGGTGGAGGGACTTGGGAATCTGTGTTCTTACATACATCTCCAGGTAATTCTGAAGACTGACCAGTTTGGGAAACCCTAGAACCAGGCTTTATTGGTAAACTCTGAAGATGGGGCTGCCAACGCTGGGGGTCTTGGCTTGTGATTTCTCTCATCTCTTGTAAAGATACCACAGAGCGCGAGCATTCTGGTAATAATTCTGTGAAAAAAGTATCTGTGGTTACACAAGCAAAACAGAGTAGGACTTCCAAGAAAAATGTCCTTTTCGAGGATATGGGGATGAAGTGGTTTTATGTTGTTGTCATTTATATACTCCAAGTGAGCATTTTATAAAATGAGGATGTAGGCCTCATGGGAGGGCCCTGTGATCTACACTGTTCCAACTAAACGGTTTCTAATAAATTCTAAAGGTAACCTTTGAGCTCTCACCTGAGTAGAATGTGGCTCATTTCCGAGCTCACCCGCAAGGTCTGAGGAACATTTGTGGTGATGTGCTCCTGGCTGAGGCCCTCGGGTGGTTATCTTTAGTTCTGTTCCTGCCACCTGCAGGCCGTGTGGCCCTTCCCGTGTCCCTTTGCCTGTTTCCATATGTTTTCTTATATGTAAAATGTAGGTTTCAGACTAGGGGATTTACGGGTCTCCCAGCTTTCCATGATTTCAGGCTTGGATAAAGTATGTAGACATGGTGCTTACCCTTCGCAAATCTAACTCCTAGGGGAGTAAGAATGAACTGGGCACTGAATCCCTTGCTGAAAAATAGTACTTTTCTGAGCTTCAGTGGAGCAAGATCCCCAACCATTGGAAATCTCTCAGCTTGATGGTAACTTTGTTAGCCTTCCTTTAAAGAGTACTAGTCTGCTGTGTGCATTGCTTTTTTCAGAGAAAAAAGAATGTCATGTCCATCGTGTATGAGAAACTAGCATCAGTCCTCCTAATATGTAATAACAGTCCTGGAGATACTGGCCACAGACATTTGATAAATTGAATCAAAGAAAAGTTAGTGTATGTAACTAGACCTTTTGTGATTTAGAGATTTTATAATCTCTTTTGCTCTTGTAAATCCTTATCCTCCCTCTCCGTCCCCTAGAGAACGTCTTTTCTAGGGCAGAAATTGATGCTTTCCTTTTCTGTTTCAGGATGCAATTCGAAGTCACAGTGAATCAGGTACTTGCTTAAGTCATTTAGCAGACAGCAACGGGCTCTTTCTCTTTATGCTGTTGTATATTCTGTTGGCTTATCCATGAGTGGATCCTGTTTGTCTTGTCTCTTAAGGCTCCCCTTCAGCCTTGTCCAGCAGTCCCAACAATTTGAGCCCAACAGGCTGGTCACAGCCCAAAACCCCTGCGCCTGCACAGAGAGAGCGGGCGCCAGGCTCCAGCACCCAGGAGAAGAACAAAATTGTGAGTGCGCCACAGCACCCCCTGCATGTCTGGGTTCCGCAAGAGAAGTCTAGTCAGAAAAGGGGATGCCGTTAATTTTAGGGGTGGGGAAGGCTAATTATACATGTCAGTGCTGTTTTTGGCCCACTTGCCCTGGAAAACTTGCTGGTTTGTTGCAAGGCAGGGCACAACTAAAATGGTATTTTCTCAAATGGCAAAAACTAGACTTATAGTAATAGGTATTTTTAAAAGATCTGGGAATGGATGGATTGGGTTGATCCTTTCTTTGACACCCTCATTCAACAGAGTTTTAACCATTCATGGAATATATTCATGATCTGTGCTTGCTTTAGAGGCCTCGTGGACAGAGAGATTCGAGCTATTACTGGGAAATAGAAGCCAGTGAAGTGATGCTGTCCACTCGGATTGGATCAGGCTCCTTTGGGACTGTTTATAAGGGCAAGTGGCATGGTAAGTTTGGTACCCCCTTGCCCCCACCAACTACCAGGGTGAAATCCTGTTTCAGTCCAGAGAGGGCCAGGTGGGCTCACAGCAGCACTGTCCAAGGGTACCTGTTCTGTCTCAGTGACACTGCATACTGTTCTTTGTAAGACTCAACAATCTATAATTGGTACAGAAAAGTTTTCAGGATAACTTGAAATCGGTGAACAAGGGTTGAACACTATAGTCGAATGTCACAGTCTCTTCTTTCTTATAAATTGACTAGATAGTGTCAACCTGGGAGGGACACGCTTTGAAGCTCCTTAAATGTGTTTAAGAGTCTGTTAGGGTCATGCATTCCAGCAAGTTAAAACTGGCAAGGCTCTTAGAGATTTTACATGCAGAAAAGCAAGGTCTCAAGAAGGGGAACTGGCACACCCATGGTCAGACAGTCACACAGTAAAGCCTTGAGCCTCCTAAGGCAGATTTTCTTTGCTCTGCCCTGGAAATTGGTTGTGGGAACCTCTGTCAGACAGGAATGCACAGACTGTATTCTTGAATCTGTATGGAGTTGATGTTCTTATTTGAATGGAAACACTTTGTCACTTGGAAGAAACTTTGTATTTTAAGGTCTGTAGCCACAGCTTCTTTATTTTGGCAACACACTTAACATTTCTCTGTCAGGTTTTTATTGCCTCTGCCTTTAAAATGTCAGCAGATAGAGTATTTTCTTGAAAATGCTACATGTTCTCCAAAAGACATCTCTCCTAAATTCAGATTTTAACAAAAAGGCAAGCAAGCAGACCAACAAAGCCTCTCAAAACCACACACAGAGTCTAGAGTGCCTGCATTTCTACCTTGGGTGCCACCATGTCTGTCTTTACACATAAACGGACAAAGGCTGAGAGAAGTCACGAGCATAAAATGTGTTGGAGCATTAAGATTCAACTTGTTAACAACTGAGAAACACTTGCAGCGTTGCGAGTAGCTTATTCATTAACATATGGGTTTTCCACTTATAACTAATCATCTGACAAGTCTCTGGTTCTTTGTAAGAACTGAGAAAGGACTGAATATTTGTAAATTACATGAAGGGGGATTCCTTTCCTTTTGAAAATTGCATCTAATATACTACTCTGGCCTGCCTCCCAGGTCACCGAGAAATTATGCTATTGCTGAATATTTTGTAAATAGATGTCATAAATGTCTTGGTGATCCCTTAGAAAAGAAAAACACAATTTTGTGAGATAGAGTGCTTATATCTGAGACAGCAAGCCTGTACGTAATTGCAGGAAGTAGAGCAGAAAATACTTCTTTTAATGCTTCAATTAGGAGCATTTTATCATTTTTGTACATTTTAAAGCCTCTGCCAGAAGCCAGTACATGCAGTTTAAGTGTTGCCCCAATTTAAACCTCCTCCTATTGAGCACTTTTATTGGGGGTTCATAATTTTTAGAGCATTAGATTTGCCACAGTACTGCCTTTGAGATTGTAGATTTTCTCTCAGTTATGAGCTTGTAGATTACTGTAAGGAGGTATGTTGCACTAGTGTTACTTCCATAAAGACAACCGTTAGAATGTGGATAACATCTAATGCTTTTAGGATTCTAATTTTTCAGTTAAGAGTCTCAAAAGTCAGAGGAGTGAGGAGCTGTGGACTTTTAGGTCAGCCTCTCAGAAAGCAAGATGTGGTCTGCAAATGAAGACGAAGAAGGAGAGGGTCAAGGAAACCATGATTTCTAGAATGTTTTATGCTATGCCTGCTTCCTTCCCCGCCCTCCATGCTTTTCTGATTCCTGTATATAATATGTTTTATTAGATTCCTTAAAAATTACAGCTGTTTTGGTGATTTTTAAATGCTTTTTATTTTGCCCAGCTGCAGAACAAAAATAAAAAATAAGAAAAGGTCTTAAAGCAGCCAAGGTGGAAGGCCTCAGATCTGTGAACGGAGCCCACTGACTTCACATACAGAAGAGACTCTTTGGGCCCGAGAGCCGAGTCTCTTTTTGAGTGTGAATTTGGGGTCTCCTAATTGCAAAAATGCATTAAAAGTGATGAAGACAGCAGCTGAAGCTGTCAAACTGTTAGCAGCAGGGTCAGTCTCTCAGGGCTAGAAGAGGCAGCAGATCCCAGACCAAGGACACTCAGGGGCCGCGTGTGAGGTCTGCAGCTGGTGGAGCCATACGTGGGGACCCCCAGCCCCGCCTCAGGCTGAGGCTCATCTTGACTGAGTCAGTACGAAGAGGAGGAATGGGGTTCACTCTGTTTCTGTTCTAGAAAGCAGGGCTGTGTATAGTAAGTTTTAGACAATCCCAGATGATTAAAACAGGGAAGTTAATTGACGTATAAAAAGGTAAAAAGAAAAAGAAAAAAAAAACCCACTTCAGATTCATCCTTGAATATTAAGGGCGTGCCCGATTAGGCTAGGCCCGGGGAGCGGTTTCCCTGAGGGATGGCCAGCCTCGCCTGGCTCCCGCCCGCAAACTCCCCAGCCTGTCCCTCCGCCACCCCGGCCCTGCCTCTCAGCTGACTGCCGCGTTGAGCCGGTTCACCTTCACGAGATTCTGGCCTCTGTCCCTTCCAGGCCTCCCGTCACCTCTGCCTGTGCCGAGCCTGCGCCCGTGCTGCAGACTCCCCCCCTCCTGGACTGCAGGCGTCACAGCACACGCTAGCCTTTTCCTGGCATCTCTTTCCTCCCCCTCACCTCACTGTGTTCCTGGCGTTCCTCGTCCAAAACTGCCTCTTCCCTTGGCTGACGTCCCCTCTCCCTCCGAAGACCGCCACCCTCTCTGCTGACATACACGCTCCCCTCTTGTGTCACCGCCCTCGCCTGCATTCTGTCCTGGCTCGGGGGCTCCAGAATGGGCAGTTACCCAGAAGACTCTCGTCCCTCTGTCCGTCATCAGAGCTTGGGGTCGGGGCCGCACGGTTCACCAGCTCTGTCTGCCCGGGTAGAAGGCGGCTCTGAACACACAGTGCATCTCTGCCGTCCACAGGCAGCCTGGGCCCTCTGCAAACTCATGTGGCAGGAAATTGGTTAGGAACCAGGGTGGAAGCTGCTGTTAGGTGATTTCACTTTCAGATGATGCGGAGATGGTAGGGCAGCGATCTGTCATGAGAACCATCTCTCTACCATTTGGCGCCCTCAGAAGTGAAACGAGTGCCTCAGCAGAGGTGCTGGGGTGCTGCTGCGGGCACGGGCTCGGGATGTGGGGGACTCGGTTGCCTCCGAGGTGCCGCTGAGCTGGACTCCCCCTGTCTGATCGCTTGTCCTGAAAGCTGGCGTCCCCATAGGGCTTCAGGCAGTTTGTCATTGTTACTATTATAAGGACGACATAACTCTTCTGAAAGTGGCTTCTGAATCAGCCGTACCTATAAAGTAGAATTGCTCTGTGGATGTTTCTGAAGTTACAGGAAGAGTGATTGACAGTATTTTAGTTATAAGTACAGCTGTTGGACTGGGTTCTAACCCTGGCTCTGGCTTTTTTGGGCAGTACTACCTTGGCCAACTGACCGAACCTCTGTGCGTTGCTTGTAGGGTGAGGCCAGCAATGCTAACGTCAGAGGGCAGCTGTGAGGATGGAAGGAGGTGCTGACCCGTGAAGGCAGGCACGTCAGGGTGCAGTGAGCGATCACAGGTCATCGATAGGACTGGTTTCTAATGGGATTGAAGGCAGAGGCACTTCATTACAATACAGATCTTTGAATCTGTGCAAGGAGCATCTGGGCTGTCACTGGCCCGCTTCTGGGCATCAGCCTCTGGCCCCGGAGACTCAGCATCTGCTGGGCGGCTCACACCCCGCTGCTGTCGTCCTCACGGGCCCAGGTTGTGACGGTCACCTCACCACCAGGGACGCCAGGCTTGACAGGAACAGCTGAAACCGAGCTGGTTCAAGGCCTGTGGGGCGGAATTTTAAGGATAGTAGTATAACCTATTTTTTTTCAGCCTCTTGAATAACTCAGAAATTGGCATAGTATTTGTTCTGTGTAGGGCTGTGATTTTGAATAAGGGATTCACTATCTCTTCCTCAGACGAGTGTACATGAAAAATGAAGTTGAGATCATTCAGCTGCACTGACTGTAAACTCATTTGCAGGAGACGTTGCAGTAAAGATTCTGAAGGTCGTTGACCCCACCCCAGAGCAGTTCCAGGCCTTCAGGAATGAGGTGGCTGTCCTCCGGTGAGTGGAGAGTGGGCCTCTGCGGCTCTCTGGAGGGGCGGGCGGGACCTGCCTCTGGGGGCAAGCTCCCTTTCGAGTGGAAAGGAGTGGAACCTTCTTCTAGCTCCTGTGCTTGTTAGGCCTTGAGAAGAGCCGCTCTGATGACACCAGCCTTCCACCGCCCCTGCTTCTGGGCTCACCACCTCAACAGCTCAGATTCTGTTGCTGGGTTTTGGTTTGACATAGAGAGAAATAGGTTCTATTTTCATATTTATTTCCAAGAACTCTTTATAGCCAAATGGCCTTAATTTGGACTTCAAAACCATCAGCTTTTCAGTCTTTGTGGAGTCCCTATTTAGACTCAGGACTAGGCTGAATGGATGGGCTCCGCAGATGGAGTCCCTGTGACCCCTGTGGGGAGCTTGGTGGGTCTGTGCTGCTGGGAGGGGATGCCTTTTCTGCCGTCCAGGCCGGCACCCGGGCGGCCGCCCTGATAGCCCAGAGCAGCGGCTGTGTGGGCGCAGTCTGCCGTGCTTGCTTTGTGAGCCCCGGGGTTGTCAGCACAGTGGCATCAGGGCACACCGGCTGCGCTCGGGGGCAGGATGCACCTCCCTGTTTGTAGAAGCGCAGAGCCTTTTGTTCCTCCCCCTCCAGCAAAACCCGGCACGTGAACATCCTGCTCTTCATGGGGTACATGACGAAGGACAACCTGGCGATAGTGACCCAGTGGTGCGAGGGCAGCAGCCTCTACAAACACCTGCACGTCCAGGAGACCAAGTTCCAGATGTTCCAGCTGATTGACATTGCCCGGCAGACGGCTCAGGGAATGGAGTGAGTGGATGGCTTGACGAGTAGGAGGTCTGGGGTCTGTGCACCTTGTCCCTAAATCACAACCAAGATTAGGGAAAGCTAAGTCTGTTAAGTGGATTCTGTGATATTTTTGCCCACTGGAAGTGAACCTGTGGGGTGGACTGAAAGAACAAGAAAGTTGTTCTTTGCCTGAGCTGTCTACCTGCTTGGGGCTCAGATTCAGGTTCCAGCTGCTGCCCTCAGAGTTCAGCCAGACACCCCAGAACACAGAGCAGGCCGGCGGCTTCTGGGGGGCACCACGCCTCGGAGGCGTAGCCGTCCAGTGTGGTTTATCCACCTGAGGGTTTATTAGATGTCACTTTTCCGATAATTTGTTTTCCTTTGAAGTTCCCTGAACTAAAGTTGTGCTTGGAAGTGGTTTATAAAATCTCCTGTCGTGCTTATAAAATTCATACAGAATTTGCATGGTATACGTTTTCAGAAATGACTAGTGACTCATTTTTTAGAGATGAAATTCACCCCTAGAGTTGAGGTTTTTTTGTTTGTTCAGTATATTCAGAGTTGTGCAGCCATTACCACTATCTAATTTTAGAACATTTTCAAGATTAATTAGATGGAAGTCTTCTGTGTCTGGCTTCTTTCCCTTGGCACGTTTTTGAGGCGTTCATCTGCGTTGCAGCGTGTTAGTACTGCAGTCCTTTCTGTGGCTGGAGAACAGTCCGCTGTACAGATACGGTTTTACTTGTTTGTCAGCTGATGGACATCTGGGTTGTCAGAATTACCTTTTGAATAAAACTGATGCTAAAAGACGACCCTTCCTGTTTGTGCTGTGGCCTCACTTTCAGGTCTGAGTCCTAACGGGGACCACACTGAACCAGGGCAGGACCAGTACCCATACTGGGTGGCCAAAAAGTTCAGTTAGGCTTTTCTGTAAGATGCAAGTAAACAAATAACCGAACTAACATTTTGGCCAACCGCATAATGCCTCACCTAGGAGTCAGGCCTTCCAAGTGGTTTGCTTCTTTGATGTAATTTGAAGGAAGCTGCTTTTTACCAATGTCTCTCAAACTGGTTTTAATAGATTTATTTTCCCTTCACAGCTATTTGCATGCAAAGAACATCATCCACAGAGACATGAAATCCAATAGTATCCTTTGATGGTGGTTTCATCAGACTGCTCAGTTCTAAATTTAGAAGACTTTTAAAGTTTACTTCAGCAAAAGTGACTTTGGAAAGAGTTCCACGAAAGTTGAGATACTTGTTTTGGTTATGCTTGAAACAGGCCTAATTTAGAATGCTATTTATTAGTAAATTTAACTTGGGGGAATGGGCCTTTTGTCTCATGTTTATTTCTGGTTTGTGGACTATATCTGGTCAGAAAGTAGATGCAAGTCCAAAGTTATAAGATTTTTAAAATTATTACTTGAAATTGTCTTTCTTAAATGTACGTAAGTGGTTTCCTTAGAGACCGTTGGAATCAACCCTTTTCTGACTCTAATGTGCTTTGCAGAAGGGGAATGAATAAAGGCGGTTCTTGTGCTGTGGGTGTGAAGTAGACAAGTGCACGCCTGCCTCCCGCCCCCAGCCTCTGAGGAGCAGGCTTTACTTCTGGCCAGAAGCAGCTTCTGGCCTGTGGGAGGCACAGCAGTTGTGTTGGGTTGGAATTTGGGATGTGACCCACTTGGGGCATGTGTCTGAGGCAGGAAATAACCTGTTAGTGGTGGGTTTGGGGGCCAACACATCACACCAGGAGAGCAGACACCAGATTCTAAGGAGGTACGGATTACTGGGCATCAGCAGATCGCACACCTCGGCCTTAAACTGCCAGACTACTTTACCCGGGACAGAGGCAAGTTTGGTTCTGATTTTGAAGTCACTACGGTATCTGTTCTCATGGGAAATGTCTGAAGGCAGACAGCACTCAGGACTGAGGTGTTTCCCTTGGTCATGAGAGGGCGAGGCGCAGGCCGAGACAGTGTGCACAGGTTGCGGGGCCGTGCTCACAGTCTTGGGGTGTGGGGCCCTGCAGGCTGCAGGGAGCCCTGCTCCCTGTGAGCGTAGCGGGAGGGACAGGGTTGGCCGGGCCCCTCGCTCTGGTCCCCTCGGCAGCGCCGCAGGTCCAGTGCAGAGGAGGCCGAGAGGCGGTGCCAGGGGAACTTAGGGTGGCTTTTCAGGAGGAACGGGACCGTCCTTCTAAACTAGCGTCCTTAACGAGCATTGAGATATATTTCTCCATGAAGGCCTGACGGTGAAAATCGGTGATTTTGGATTGGCCACGGTGAAGTCGCGCTGGAGTGGTTCTCAGCAGGTCGAGCAGCCCACCGGCTCCATCCTGTGGATGGTGAGGCGGCTCGGCACCCACGGCGGGTGGGGGACCAGGGGGCCGGGGGTGAACTCCCGGCCGAGCCCAGAGCACCTCCATGCCATGCCCTGTGCCGGCAGCTCCTGGGCACACAGGTTCCTGGAGGGAGCTGGCGGCACACAGCGCAGCGTGGAGTTGGGTGGTGGGGGTGCTGGGTTCACGTCGGGCTCTGAGCTCATGGATCCTGAGCGTGGGAGCCCTTGGGGGTGAGCAGCCGCAGGGCTTTCTGAGGACAGGACAGGCATGCTCAGCCCCGGGACAGCCAGCCTGCCTCCTGGACGGCTGGGGTGCCCAGTAACAGATGCACTTGGTTCTGTAGGCCCCAGAGGTGATCCGGATGCAGGATAATAACCCGTTCAGCTTCCAGTCCGACGTCTACTCGTACGGCATCGTGCTGTATGAGCTCATGACGGGGGAGCTCCCTTACTCCCACATCAACAACCGCGACCAGGTGCGTCCCCAGCGCCCACCCGCTGGCTCTGGGAAGCCCGGGCCACCGCCTGAGCGGCAGGGTTAGAGGCGCTCTGCTCACGGCCCGCCCTCCCCCGCTGCTTCCCCAGATCATCTTCATGGTGGGCCGCGGGTATGCCTCCCCAGACCTCAGCAAGCTATACAAGAACTGCCCCAAAGCCATGAAGAGGCTGGTAGCTGACTGCGTGAAGAAAGTGAAGGAAGAAAGGCCTCTTTTTCCCCAGGTAAGGCTGGCTCCAGGCGCTCCAGCGCATTAGAGCGGGTCTAATGACGCGGAGGCGGCTGGACACGCTGTGCGTGGGGTGGGAGCCTGTCTTGGGCCCGAGGGGAAGCTGCTGCAGGGACACCCGGCGCGCCCCCCGAGACCGCCCTGGCGCCTCTTTCAGATCCTGTCTTCCATCGAGCTGCTCCAGCATTCTCTGCCCAAGATCAACCGGAGTGCCTCGGAGCCCTCCCTGCACCGGGCGGCCCACACCGAGGACATCAACGCCTGCACGCTGACCACGTCCCCTCGGCTGCCTGTCTTCTAGCAGCCCCGCGCCTGCGCCCGGGCTGCCGGCGGGAAGGGCGGTCAGCAGGCACCACCGTCTGTTCCCTTTCTGTGGGGACAGAGCTGGTCTTCCGAGAAGCTGCTGCTAAGGACCTTCTACACCACTCAACAGGGCCTTAACTTCACGTTGCCTTTTCTGCCCTTTCTGCCCCGGGAGGAGGAAGCCATTCGCCAGCTGGTCTGTCCTGCTCCCCCGGTGGCCCCCGAGCTCACGAGCTGACCACCTCCAGATGCACCCGTGGCTGCCGATGGCCACACGCTGGGCCCAGCTGTCAGCTGCAGGAGTGTCTTTGGAGCAACGACCACGCTCAGAGGGGAAATGAGGTGCCAGGCAAACCAGCCTTGACGTGGGACTGTTGGGACTGTGGCGGCCTGGACAAGCCCGCTTTGGTACTAGGGACTTGACTAGGGGACACGTCCTTTTCCTAACGGGCTCCAGTGCTGGGCTTGGTTCCACCAGAGGCGCTGGGCCTCCCCGCCCGGGGAGTAGTCCTCAGCCTGCCGAGTCGTCTTCCAGGGGCAGCCCCCGTGGGGCGGGGCCTGGCCAGCCTTGTCTCTGCATCACATCACGTGTGCAAGGAAGCCAGGAATACCGGTTTTCTTGATAATTTGGATTTAATTTTGTTTTTATCGCGCCTGACAAAATACAGTTATTCAATTATGTTATTTTAATAAAATAAATTAAATGTAGGTTTAATGGCTGTTTCCTCCTCTTAAAAGTAATCCTGAGCTCACAGGATTGAATTCCGTTTGTTCAGCCTTCTGGAGCAGAACTCCAGAAGCAGGAAATGGGCCAGTCTCTGCCAGAGTGAACGGAATCCAACCTCTGTTCACCCTCCACTAAAGAGTTAACTGTAGGAATTATGCAGAAAAGCAGTCTAAACTCAGGTAGAGACTCCTTTACCCATACTTTAATAGTTTATAAAATATCTGCTATCTACAGATGTCTATAAAAATAGGTAATTCAGGCTTGGAGTGAGTTCTGGGATTGACAATATTTTAAGCTCTTAAAATCACAATTGATGAGACACTTGTATTCAGTTTTCCTTAGGACCACTGCTGGGTTAGAACTAGAAACTGTTCTTAGGTACTGTTAAATTTGTATAAAACTTCAACTCAAACAAAGCCAGTTTACAGAGGAGAGTGCACAGGAGCCCTTGGTACAGGGACCCTCGGGTCACAAGCCAGCAGGTAAGAGCCAGGGGCGTGTCCGCAAGGTTGTTATCTGCCCAGTGGCCCCGAAACAAACCCTGAACGGGGGGCTGTATCTGCTCTGCCCCCTGCTGCTTCAGGAGCCCCCACCTCAGAGGAGCATCCAGCTGCAACGCTCCTGCCCTGCCTGGGGCACTGGAGTGCCCTAAGCCAAGCTGTGAGCCAGGGAAGTATGGTGTGCGGCGCCCCGTGTTCTAAAAGCAAGGTGCAGATCCCGTGTTGAGCACACGCTGTTTGCGCACACTAGGCTCACACAGGAGCCCTCTGAAGGGGGAGGCTCCTTTGGGGATCCGAGCACCTGCTTCTGGGGGGGCAGCTCCACGCTGGAGGGGCGACTACAATAGCAGCTAGAGAAGCAGGACCCCATCTACGTGTTAGGTTATTTTATATCCTTCACTCTTCCCACGGCTGTAATAACGGAGTGGCTGAGACCCAGAGGAGTACAGCCCCACTGACTCTGGCACCCGCCGCCCTGGGCTGCCGTGGACGGAGCTTGGCGCGCCGGCGGCAGGAGGCTTGGCCGCAGAGCCCCCGAGGAGGGCGCGGCCGCTCTTCAGGTTTCGGACGGCTCCACCCCGGACAGGTGCATGAAGAGGTCCCCGAGCTCCGTCACGTCCACGTCGTCAGTGTTAGGGGCATGCCGGCTCTCTCGGTTTTCGATAAAATCCCAGAGCCGCACAGAGTTAAGGAACTGCAAAGACAGCCAGCAGATGTGCTTGGTTACTGCTAACCGCAACGCGAAAGCGGAGTCTCTGAGACTCCATTGGCATCCCTGTGGCCAACGCCCCGGCAGAGGCCAGGAGTGGCCCCAGCGATACCCACAGGTGGGCAAAGTCCTTACCCGCACGGTGCCTTCGGAGCTGAGCTGTTTCCGCGGTTTCTCAGGCTCTGCCAGCCGCCCGTCAGGGTAAGCATGACGGTAAAGGCATTTGCTTCCAAATGGACAGGTCCCTCTGCCTTGCTCAAAGTATTTACAAGCTTTTTTCCTGAAAAGCAGAAGAGGATATGTCAAAACCTGGGTGCAGATGAACCACTCCTCTGCCATTCCTGCTGGAGCGGGGTCAGCCTCCCGTCCGAAGCACTGACGGGGAGGCTCAGAGATGCCGGAAGCCGATCTCCATGCTGGATGGTGGTGCACCATGCTGCACAGCCTCCCGCGGAGTCTCACGCACACGGGGAGCCCCGTGCGGCCAAGATCCCGAAGCCGGGCGACTCGCCTCAGCCCAGGGTCCCAGCACTGGCTCCACCCCAGCAAGCTCCCCGTCCTCCCGGCCAGCAGTCACGTCAAGGTGAACACAGGAGCCTGGACCTCGGCTGCTGCCTTACGGGTCTCATTCCGATTTCCCTTGGTCCCACCCTCCAGAGCAGGGCTTCTTCACTCTGGGCCACAGACCCCCTGCTCAGACCAGTGTGTGCCTACAAAACGTAGTCGGAAAGTTAAACTTTCCCCATCTGCAGCTTCTAGCTACAGATCTCTGTTAAAAACCCCTGCTCCTGAAACTCAAAACCAGACAGACAATCCACATTCCTTGCTGAAATGAAATCTGTGGGCCAAAGTTATCCCAAGCTGAAGAGATGCCCAAGAAGCCGGAAGGTGTCTGGAGAAGGTGGAGAGATGAAGCCTGACGCCAGCTGACCAGATGCAGGTGAGGCCAGCCGGAGCCCAGCTCCCCACAGCCGTCCTCCCACAGGTCTGACCCACACACAGGGGCCTCGGTCCCGTTCCCAAGCTTCTGAGCAGGTCCTCAAAGAACTGCCCAAGCCAGGGGTTCTTACCAGGGTCTCTGGGACACTGGCTTTTTAAAACGTGTCATGTTTGACTCTAGTCCCCACCCCAAAATGACTTTTCCCAGCCTTATCTGGCCACCAAGTCTACAGAGCACCTCCCCAGGCGACCCTCCTCTCGGTTCGCACACTGCCAAAGCATTTGGGGCGCCCCTCTGGGGCGGCTCCTGGTGTGCTGTGTGAGGGGGGCAGAACCTGGGGGCCAGTGGGGACAGGACCGTGAGCAGAGTTCCCTGTCGCCCTCTTCCTGGAGACCCCGGTCAGGCTGAGGCCCTTCAGGACTTGTGTCTGTGTTGCTGTAAATGCCACATCTTCCCACGTTTCCTCTAACCCGAGGGACTGCTACCCAAACAAATCTGCTCCCCTGTCATTCCACCTGCTCCCACAAGCCCAACACAGGCTGCTCACGCATCTGGGCTCGAAGCCTCCGCCCCATCCTGCTCTCCTGACGCTGCCAGGTGCCATGAGGACTGGGCCACCATAAAACCATGTGACTGTCCTTGCGTAACTTACTATGCAATTTCTTACCAGCTCTCCCACACTGGCATTTACCTTGAAGGGGCTGGGCCTACAGCTCAGTAAAATCTGCAATGCACAGAAACACTCATCCACAGAAAGCGAGGCCAGGAAGCCCAACGGCTGTCCTGGGATGTTTCCAGGCGGCTGCAGCAGAGCTTTCTGCAGGCGGACCCCCCGCCTTGCTGCTCCTGCCCTCTGGTGGACACACAGGAGGTAAAAAAAACGATGCGATCTCAAGCCTTCAGTGACTTAAAGGAGCTAGTTTTGCTCTTAGTACCATTTCTGCAGATAAACTAGTACCTTCAGGTCTTTTAATCGTATCTGTGTTTCTTTTATGAAGTTTATGAAGAATGAACAAAAGCAGGGTTTTTCAAGGGATTATACACACCTGGAAGAATGGGATGGTAAGAGGTTGAGTTACCTTTTAAGAATAGTGCTCAACCTAGAGCAGGCCCCAGTCAAATACCTTGGCAAGGGAGCTGAAACTCCAGTGGAAAAGCCATGTCTTTGTGGCCTGAAGAACCTAAAGACAAAGTTGGTGGAAATCCACTACTGGAGGTGAGGAAAGACCTGTCATTGGCTCTTTGTCATTCCCCACCATCCTGGGTGCTAACAATACAAAACACACAACATAAGAGTCAGTGAAAGGTGACCCATTCTTAACGACAAAAGTCGCCAGAGGCTAACTTCAAGATGACAAGGATTTCAAAGCAGCTTCTTAATGGTGTTCAAGAAGATGAACAGAGAGAGGAAAAGATTGGGGGGGGGGAGGGGAGAAAAACTGAGTGGGCAATATAAAAAAGTTTATCACCTGCAGAAAAAAATAAGTGATGAAACAATGGTCAAAATGTATTCTATCAGTTCCTAACAGTAATGCTTACATGTGACAATAAAACCCTCTAGCATCTTTGGTCTGTATCACAATATTTAGCCCTTAATTGGAAGATGGTCTGAGATTATTTTCTGTTTTATAGATTTCCCTAAGCCGAATTATACGGTCTCTGAGGATAAGATCTAACAGATAATAGTGTGAGTTCTTGCTGACTTAATAAGAGCACGCTGATCTCCTGCAGTAATTCTGAGGCCAGATACTGGAAGCTGTTTAGTGTGTGCTGAAAAATATTCTAAAACTGATGCTAATGCAAACAAAACATATGCTTTATGTGCTAAAAAGCCAGGTAAAAAATTCCAGACTACCTATTAGAGTTACTTGCACCATGGCCTTCCATTGGTTTGAATATGATTAGCTGAATATCATTTCAATATGATAAGTTTGTAAATTATCCAAATGCCTGGCTTCTAGTACAAGTCTGCCTACCTCTTGATACTGCCAGTGTTCCTCTGAACTTCAGGAGGCTTATCTGCAAGCAGAAAAGTACCTTACTTGGTTAAGTAAGTAATATCCCACATATAAACGCCCTTAGAGCACTATCCGCTGTGTCATCAAGTGTCCAGCAGACAGTTCTGTCTTCTTACCTTTAAAATGGAAGTTAAGCACTTTGGGATAATATAGGCTTACATTGTCCATACTATCAAAAGCTTCCCATTTCCATAAATTCCTTCACACGCTCTAGACATGTGAACACAATGGCCCCTTATTTCTGTTGGAGAAAGTTAAATACTCATTCTTCATATTTTGCTTTGCATTAGCAATTACATATTTTTAATGTAAGATAACTAGATATTACTTTACTGTTTTGTCTTACTATGTTAAAGACCTATTAGGTAGACTGGGCAACTCTGCTTAATTAGTTGATTAAAATAGTGCTACTAATATCGTAACAGAGAAGGCAATGGCACCCCACTCCAGTGTTCTTGCCTGGAAAATCCCATGGACGGAGGGGCCTGGTGGGCTGCAGTCCATGGGGTCGCTAAGAATCGGACACGACTGAGCGATTTCACCTTCCCTTTTCACTTTCGTGCATTAGAGAAGGAAAGGGCAACCCACTCCAGTGTTCTTGCCTGGAGAATCCCAGGGATGGGGGAGGCTGGTGGGCTGCCGTCTATGGGATCGCAGAGTCAGACACGACTGAAGAACTTAGCAGCAGCAATAAGATCCTAAAGTATGTGTTGGTTGGCTGGTTTAGTTGCTAAATGTGTCTTTACTCTTGCAACCCCATGGACTGTAGCCTGCCGGGCTCCTCTGTCCAGGGATTCTCCAGGCAAGAATATTGGTGTGGGTCACCATTTCTTCTCCAGGGGATCTTCCCGACCCAGGGATCAGAGCCCGGGTCTCCTGCACTGCAGGTGGGTTGTGTACCAACTGAGGTACAAGGGAAGACCAATATTTAACATACTGAGAAAGAAAGATGGAAAAGACAGGGAAAACTTTTGAAAAGAAAACATTGTATAAAATACAGTGACACTTCAAAGAAGCAAGTCTCATAGACTGCTGATGTAAAGATAGTTCAGTGATTATCATAAAACTGGTAGCTTGAATGTAACCAACTGATGTTTTTCAATAAAGATGTCTCAAGAAACACCTCAAGGACATTAACTTTCCCACACAGGACTCCCATTAGGTCCTGGAGAAAAATACCCTAGGGACCTAGAGCGAAACGGAACACAGACAGTCCTGAGTCACCTCTTACTAATTCTTCAGCACCCTCGGTCATTCAGGATGGGCTCAGACCACAGACCCAGGAGGGCCACGCCTACAGCTCAAGCGAGCCAAGTGAACCCGAAGCTCAGAGCACCCTGTGGGCTGTAAGGAGTTCTGAAGAGTCCTCCGGTTGGCAAGGGTCCTGGTGGTGGATTTCCTTCCTCTTTCCAGAGTGATCCCTCCCTGCCACGACAGATTAGCGTGCACTAGATAATATACACAGATACACTAGCATACACAGATCCCCAGAAAGACCTGGTGCACACACCCCAGTTTTGTGAGCAGTGAGGGGGAAGCAGGAACGAGACTCTACCCCGCGCTTTCCTCTGGCACAGCTCCTACCAGCCACCCAAGATGCAGACGTGCTGCCGCCCTGTGGACGTTTCCTGGCACAGCACCGTGACATCCCGGCTCACGGGCCCTTCTAAGTCACAAGGCCAGAGGGGCCAAGAGGGGCCCCTGCCACACAGCAGGGTCTGGGATAGGTCATCAAGAACAGCTGAAAACACAACTGCCTCTCAAGAAGCAAATTCAAGACATTCATTTCACAAAGAACAGTCCCCCCGACCTCTTTTCAAGCACGTGGAAAGGATGCCACCTCGCTGATTATTAGATAGGGCTAAATAAACATCACAGTGAGGTGTCTATCACCTCCTCACTGACAGTGGCCATCCTCAAATCTCTACAAACAGTACCTAGCACAGGGCAGAGAGCAAACGGACTCCTCCTGGGCTGTCTCTGGGAAGGTATGTTTGTAGGAGGCCCCATCGACAAGGGGCCAGAGTTTTCTAAAAGTTAAATATACACACACCAGGTGATCCGGCCACGACAAACCTGGCCTACAGGCGAAGGCGCGCCACGATTTCAGACGCGCCAGGCCCCACCCTCAGTGCTCCGTCACCAGCAACAGACGGCACAGGACACCCGTCACCAGATGAGGGGGTTCGGAAGACGGGGAACTTCACAGAATGGACTAGTTATTACTCAGCCACAGAGAAGGAGTGAAGTGACGCCAACAACCTGGATAGCCTCAGACTTAGACGCAGGCGTTCCAAAAAATGTATATGCTATTAGCTGGAGGTGGGATCTACCACACGAGACAACTAAACCCACGTCAAAAGCAAAAACCGACTGGCAGGCCCACAGCACAGCCTGACAGCCGCCCGAGAAAACAAGATGCTGGTTGTTAAATGGGGGGGTCTGACTGGCATGAGCACACGCGTGCAGAGCAGACGGCCGACAGAGGCCTGGTGCTCAGCACAGACGAGTCCAGACCTCACTCTAATAAACTAAGGCACGAAGTGAAACAAAATATGTATGTACGTGCATATACACGAAATATACATGTGTGTATGTATAAGTGAATCAAGTGGCTGGACACCCAGGAGAAACAGCACAGAAGAGGAAGCCTATTCCAAAGGAAAACACAAACCGAAGGTAAAAGCAAGGCCAACGGCGTTCCCCTGAGGTCTCTGGCCCCCGGGCTGTGTCCCAGCCCTGAAGCCTGGGCGTCCTGGGTCCCAGCGCTGCACCTCCAGGGAGCTGCAGGAGCCGGGCAGGATGAGGCTGCACACGGCACCGCCGGGCCCTGCACGGTCTGCCCCGTAAGGCGGGGACCACACTGCAGAGCCAGGAGGGCCCGCCGACGGCTCAAGCAAGCCGGGCGGACCCAACATCGGCACACCCTCCGGTCGGCAAGGGCTCCAAAAAGGCACCGCGTCTGCCAGCGTCCTGGTGCCAGCGTCCTGGTGCCAGCGTCCTGGTGCCGGACTTCCCATTCTCTACGAGGAGCCCCTCCCTGCCGGGACAGCACCCTCAGCCCAGCTGTCTCCCAGCGGTTGAGCTCTGCCTGCTGGGGCGTGAGGCTGAAGGGGAGGCGGGAAGGAGACGCAAGTCCTTGGCTGAGTCCTCTGGCACACCCCACCCTCCCCTAGGACCCAGCACCCGCACCTTCTCTAGTTCCTCACTGCCCTAGCAACCAGAACAGAAAACGCAGGAATGCTGCCGGCTTGCGTAAATCTCTGTACCAACAACTTAAAACATGGTGCGTTCGGGCCCTTTACGCAGATCTGGGGACTGTAAATGCCACCTGTCTTCGAGCCCAGTCCCTAAGTTTTGTCTTCAGTCCCTGTGACCGCGTGCGTTGTGGCCCGCCTGCCTTTTCTGTGCATGGAATTTTGTACGCAAGAAGATTTGAGTGGGTTTCCATTTCCTTCTCCAGATCCCTGGACTGAAGTGGTGTTTGCTGCATTGGCAGGCGGGTTTTTTACCACTCAGCATTTTGTGCACACATGCTCAGTTGCCTCAGCCATGTAAGAATCTTCGATCGTAGGACTCCTGCCTGCCAGGTTCCTCTGTCCGTGGGATTCTCCAGGCAAGAATACTGGAGTGGGTTGCCATGCCCTCCTCCAGGGGATCTTCCCCACCCAGGGATTGAACCTGTGTCTCTTGTATCTCCTATATTGGCAGGTGTGATTTTTACTAATAGTGCCACCTGGGAACCCCCTGACCCACCAGGGAAACCCCAAAAGACCCGTTCCAGGAGACAAGGAAACCCTGCCACTTGTGACATCCTGGATTGTCCCGGAGGGCATCATGCTAAGTGAAGACAGACAGGGAAGACACTGCAGGACCTCACACACACCTGGGGTTCTCGGCAAGAGTTACACAAATAGCAATGGAGTAGAAACATGGTAGCCAGGAACACAGTGCTGAAAAATAGGGGAAGCTGGTGAAAGGTTACAAACCCTCCCTGTAAGATGAGCACGTGTTTAATGTAAAACACAGCGACTGTGGCTGAGGACACTGCAGGGCACTGTGGAAACCGCTATGGAGACGGCAGACTCCACACGGACATCACCACGGTCAACACGGAAATCAGACTGAGTGTATTCTTTGCAGCCAAAGATGTAGAAGCTCTACAGTCAGCAAAAACAAGACTGGGAGCTGGCTGTGGCTCAGATCATGAACTCCTTATTGCCGAATTCAGACTTTAATTTGAAGAAAGTAGGGAAAACCACTAGACCATTCAGGTAATGACCTAAATCAAATCCCTTACAATTATACAGTAGAAGTGAGAAATAGATTCAAGGGATTAGACCAGATAGAGTGCCTGAAGAACTATGGATGGAGATTTGTGACACTGTACAGGAGGCAGTGATCAAGACCATCCCCAAGAAAAAGAAATGCAAAAGGCAAAATGGCTGTCTAAGTAAGCCTTACAAATAGCCGAGAAAAGAAGAGAAGCTAAAGGCAAAGGAGAAAAGGAAAGATGTACCCATCTGAATGCAGAGTTTCAACGAATAGTAAGAAGAGGTAAGAAAGCCTTCCTCAGTGATCAGTACAAAGAAATAGAGGAAAACAACAGAATGGGAAAGACTGGAGAGCTCTTCAAGGAAACCAGAGATACCAAGGGACCATTTCATGCAAAGATGGGCTCAATAAAGGACAGATGGTATGGACCTAACAGAGGCAGAAGATATTAAGAAGAAGTGGTAAGAATATACAGAAGAACTGTACAAAAAAGGTCTTAATGACCCAGATAACCACGATGGTGGGGTAACTCACCTAGAGCCAGACATCCTGGAATGTGAAGTCAGGTAGGACTTAGGAAGCATCATTAAGAACAAAGCTAGTCGAGGTGTTGGAATTCCAGTTGAGCTATTTCAAACCCTAAAAGATGATGCTGTGAAAGTGCTGCACTCAATATGCCAGCAAATTTGGAAAACTCAGCAGTGGCCACAGGACTGGAAAAGGTCAGTTCTCATTCCAATCCCAAAGAAAGGCAGTGCCAAAGAATGCTCAAACTACCACACAATTGCACTCACCTCACACGCTACTAAGTTAACGCTCTAAATTCTCCAAGCAAGACTTCAGCAATACGTGAACTGTGAACTTCCAGATGTTCAAGCTGGTTTTAGAAAAGGCAGAGGAACCAGAGATCAAATTGCCAACATCTGTTGGATAGTAGAAAAAAAACAAAAGAATTCCAGACAACCATCTACTTCTGCTTCATTGACTACCCTAAAGTTTTTTACTGTGGAGATCACTACAAACTGTGGAAAATTCTTCAAGAGATGGCAATACCAGACCACCTGACCTGCCTCTTGAGAAATCTGTATGCAGGTCAAAAAGGAACAGCTAGAACTGGACACTGAACAACAGACTGGTTCCAGACTGGGCAAGGAGAATGTCAAGGCTATATATTGTCACCCTGCTTATTTAACTTACAGGCAGAATACATCGTGAAAAATGCCAGCCTGGGTGAATCACAAGCTGGAACCCAGGTTGTCGGCAGAAATATCAGTAACTTGATATTATGCAGATGATACCACCCTAATGGCAGAAAGTGAAGAGGAACTAAAGAGTCTCTTGATGAGGGTAGAAAGAGGAGAGTGGAAAAACTGGCTTAAAACTCAACATCAAAAAACTAAGATCAAAAAAAAAAAAAACAAAAAAACTAAGATCATGTCTTCCAGTCCCATTACCTCAGGGCAAATAGATGGGGAAAAAATGGAAATTGTGACAGACTTTATTTTCCTCTCTCCAAAAATCACTCCAGATTGTGACTGTAATCAAGAAATTAAAAGACACTTGCTCCTTGACAGAAAACCTATAACAAACCTAGATAGACAGCCTATTAAAAAGCAGAGACATCACTTTGTCAACAAAGGTCTGTATACTCAGAGCTGTGATTTTTCCCGTAGGCAGGATAGATGTGGGAGTTGGACCATAAAGAAGGCCAAGCGCCAGAGAGCTGGTGCTTCTAATTGTGCTGGAGAAGACTCTCGAGGGTCCCGGGACAGCACAGAGATCCTACCGGTCAGTCCTAAAAGAGATCACCGTTTCCACAGTCACGGGAAGGACTGACGCTGAAGCTGAACCCCCAATGATCTGGCCACCTGATATGAAGAACTGACCCACTGGAAAAGACCCTGATGCTGGGAAAGACTGAAGGCAGGAGGAGGAGACGACAGAGGATGAGGTCGTTGGATGGCATCACCGACTCAGTGGACGTGAACTTGAGCACGCTTCAGGTGGTGACAGCTGAAAGCCTGCCCGGCATGCTGCAGTACATGGGGTCGCGAAGAGCTGGAGACAACTCAGTGACTGAACAAGCTGCAGTGTCGATTATACCTCAGTCAAGCCGAGTTCTAAAACTGTACCACCACCTTGTTAGCCTTACGTATGTAAATATAATGCATGTGTATTACATCTGTACCACAAAGATGCTAATAGGGAGGTAACTGCATTTCATGTATGGCAATAGGAGTATTAACTGCCTGAAAAATTAGGAATACATTGTAATCCCAAGTAAAAAAAACAGTTAAGAAAAAAGAGAAGCTTAAAGATGTCAGTTAAAATGGAATTCTAAAAAAAATATTCAAAATAGCTCTCAGTTGTAAACAGTAGCGGTGTCCTTCAGCAGAGGAGGAGATCAGCGCTTCAGCAGGCAGGCCTGCTCTGGTGGCTTTGGTATGTGTGTGTTTCAGCATCACGGGTCACGGTCTGAGTGTGTGTGAGTTCCCGGCAACCCTCAGGCCCAGCGGGACGGGGTCAGCAGACAGGTGACGGAGTCAGGAGGTGGGCCCTCAGGAGGGGGAGCAGCGCTCCTGCAGGGGGCCCCGTGAGCTCCTTCACCCTCCCAGCACATGAAGACGCGGCGAGGGGGTGCGGGCCCTCACCGGAACCTGACCGTGCCGGCACGCTGATCTCGGACTTCCCGGCCTCCAGAACTGCAACAGTGAGCACGCCTGTGGTTTTTAAGTCCCCTGGTCTGTGCCATTTCATTACAGCATCCGAAACAGGCTGAGAAACCACATACAGGGAGATGCACCGTGGGCACATCCTAGCCCCTGGTTCCGGGGACAGGGCCCTCCTCTGGAGAAACCACGTCTGCTGATGCAGCGAGAGATCTCGAGAGGGGCTTGTCCTGGGTTAATGGGAGGGTCTCACAGGAGAGCCTCACCGGGGCCAGAAGGGAGAGAAGCAGGGGAGAAGGCAGAGGTGGAGGGGTGCTGCCCCCCGAGGCCGGGAGAGGCCTGGAGCCCCCGGGGAGCCACGCCTGCCCACACCTGGTTTTGGGCTCCCGGCCTGCACACCGTGGGCGCCAGTGTCCACTGTTCCTAGCCCCCAGTCTGGTCGTGTTCCAGCAGCCACGGGAGACAAAGCCCAGGGTTCTGCCAACCGTCACCGGTGCCCCCGCAACACGGTTCAGATTCCATCCTCACAACACAGCCCGCAGGAAGCACAGCCAGCCTTCAGTCCAGACCAGACCACCACACAAACAGCGCACGAGTGCGGGGAGGACCGACCGTCCGGAGCTCTTCTCACGCCTGTCAGTGGCCGGTCACTCAGCGCTGCCTGTTGCCTCCTCTTTCCCAGTGCTAAACCCTCAAGAGATTTGACAAAAACTGATAAAGAAGAAACTGGCCAACAAAGACAGACACGCAGCCAAGCAAATGGAGAGTGGCAACACTGAAGTGAGAGTGAAATCCGGCTTCTCAGCCCTCACCACATTCAGGGCCCCAGCAAATTCATCCTGATTCTCCCGCACAGACAGAGAATCCAGGTCTGTTCCAGAAACCTCCACGCCTCCCGTCACATCCCCCACCTGCTGTATCTCGCCTGGCTTGTTGTAACAGGCCGACTGGTCTCCCTGCTTCCCCTCTGTCTCCTCTTTATTTGCAGTGGTTCAGTCACAGGTCACGTCACTCCTCTGGTCAAAAGCCTATGACGACAGCCCACCTCAGCCAGAATAAAAGCGGGGTCTCCCCAGTGCCCCCAGCCCTACATGATGTGGCCCGTCCTCCCTTCTCAGCCCGCACAGCAGACGCGCTCCGGCTGCAGGCCTTCTCCGCAGGGACCACCCCTCCCTCAGACGGCCTCCTCAGCCACGTGGACACGGCCACTGCCTCCCCTTCTCAAGGCCTCTGCTTCCTTTGCCGAGGTGCTCCAGGCTCCACCACGGACACCGCGACCCCTCCCTTCCTGTCCCCATTCCCAGGCTTGTTTCTCTCCTTCGTCCCACCGGCTAACATCCTGTTTATCTCACTTGTTCACTTCATTCAGTGGAGCGAGAACGGTGCGCGGGCTGGGATGTCTGTCTTCTGTTTGAAGCCGTATCCCCAGCAACTAGAAAAAGTCTGTCATTCAGACCCTCACTGCCATTTGCTGAATCAACGATCAGGCACGACGGGCCTACCTCAGCATTACAAGCAGGATTTCAGGGGCATACTGCTCAGCTTAAGAACCGAAAGGCAAGCCCACTTCACCCCAGCCACGCTCATCTCCACGCCCCCAGAGCCCGGCCCGCCGCCTGAGAGAGAGCAGACGCCGAGCGGCCTCAGGCCCCCACGGTGGAGGCCCTACACGCTGCGCGACGGGACGAGCCGGGCCGCCACCAAACCACGCGTGCGCTCATGGCACTTACCCCATTCCCTGTTTGAAAGCTTCGATCAGCTCGTTCTTTTTGTTCTGATCTTCTACCCAGTACACACTTGGAATTACAAACTCTGATATCACGCGGCATTCTGGACAAGACCTGCAACGAGAAGCAGGTCAGGAAGGGAGAGACTCAGCCACAAACCCTGTGCCCACTCCCCACTAGATCCCGCGCCCACTCCCCACTAGACCCCGTGCTCAAGTGTGTGACCAGCTGGTGTCTCTCACCCCTGAATTCTAAAAGGTACAAACACAATCCTCTAAGCCTAATTTACAGTTAAAACATGTTCAACAGTAAAAAGACAACCTAATTTTAAAATGGGGAAAGCACCGAGTAGGCACTTCTCCACAATGGCCAACAAGCACAGAAAACGCTGTTTAATACCATTCATTAGATATGGGGGAAACGCAAATTAAAACCGTACTAAGGAATCACTTCATACTCGCTATGATGGCTAACATCAGAAATCAAGACAATTTCAAAATAACTGTTGGCAAGAACGTGGAGAAACTGGAATCCTCCTATGTTGCTGAAAGTGATAAGTTAAAGCGAAAGTCACTCAGTCGTGTCCGACTCTTTGTGACCCCATGGACTATACAGTCCATGGAATTCTTGAGGCCAGAATACTGGACTGGGTAGCCTTTCCCTTCTCCAGAGCGTCGTCCCAACCCAGGGATTGAACCCAGGTCTCCCACATTGCAGGCAGATTCTTTACCAGCTGAACCACAAGGGAAGCCCGAGAACACCGGGGTGGGTAGCCTGTCTCTTTTCCAGCGGATCTTCCCGACCCAGGGATTGAACCAGGGTCTCCTGCATTGCAGGCGATTCTTTACCAGCTGAGCTATCAGGGAAGCCCTGGGGATGCAGAATGGTTCACCCATTTTTTTTTTAACAGACTAAGAGCTTCGGGCTTTCTTTATCTGGCTGTGCTGGTCGTAGCTGCAGCACACGGAGCCCAGTGGCGCACAGGCCGGGAGCCGCGGGTGCCGGCTTGGCTGCTCCAAGGCATATGGGACCTCAGCTCCCTGAGGCGGGGCTGAACCCACGTCCCTTGCATTGCAAAGTGGGTTGCTCACCTCTGGACCACCAGGGGCGTCCCTGGTTCAGCCACTTTGGATAGCAGTCTGGCAGGTTCTCAAAACGTTAAACACAGAGTTTCCATATGCTCAGCAACTGCGCTCCTAAGTGTATACCCAGAAGTACTGAAAACAGCAGGCAAACAAATACACAAATATTCACAAGCACTCTAGCTGTAACAGCCAAAAATGAGAACAACCCGGACGCTCATCAACTGGTGAACACATAAACAAAACGCGGCCTAGGCACAGAACGGAATACTACTCGGTCACTAAAGCGAACAGTATGTTGACTCATGTTACAACAGAGGTGAACTCTGAAAACACGCTGAGTTGAGAAGCCAAACAGAAAGGCCTGCTTATTGTAGGATTCCACTTAACGTGTCCAGAACAGGCAAATTCACAGAAATACTGATTTACTGATTGAAATCAACCTTGAATATTCATTGGAAGGACTGATGCGGAAGCTGATGCTCCAATACTTTGACCACCTGATGAATGGACTCATTGGAAAAGACCCTGATGCTGGGAAAGATTGAAGGCAGGAGAAGGGGACGACAGAAGATGAGATGGTTGGATGGCGTCACTGACTCAAAGGACATGAGTCCGACCAAGTTCTGTGAGATAGTGAAGGGCAGGGAGGCCTGGCGTGCTGCAGTCATGGGGTCACAGACAGCCGGACTGAACAGCAGCAAAGCAGTCACCAGGGGCTGGAAGGAGGGAATAGGCAGTGACTCAAAGCAGAGTTTTTTCTTTTTAAGATGATGAAAACGTTCTAAAAATAGACTATACTGACAGCTGCACTACTCTGAATATAATAAAAGTCCTCTGAACTGTGTATTTTATCTCAATAAAGCTGTTATCTCACCACACAAATGTGTGACTTTAGACCAGTCACCTGACCTCACCATGAGTCACCATGTGAGTTTCCCAACACAAATCGAGGGTGATGATCACGGGGTCACTGAGAGAATGACGACGTGACGAGTGGAAATCTCTCGCGCTGCCCAACACGTGGCGGCTTCTCCCTGTGGGCGAGCTCTGCTCCCTCCCACTGAGGAGCTGAAGACTCCCATGTTCTGATGTGAGTTCTCGCTCAGTAGAGCTGGGACAAAGCCCTGTGCCAGCTCAGAGGACACTTCCAGTGTCAGATGCCATGTGAAATGTGCTACATACGCTACTTCATTTAGGCTTCAAGTGACCCCTATTTGACAGATGAAAATAAAAACAGGCAACTGTCCTAAGGGCGGACCACCAGTTACGTGAGCACCAGAGTCCAGGGGGCCTTCTCACACAGGGGCGCCTGCTGAGGTCCCCCCGACACTGCAGATACCTGCAGGAACTGACACCCACATTTAAAAGGAGAACGCATCTGGGCTCGGGGGGCTCTGTGACTTGCTCAAGGCCCTGCAGCCTGGAAGACGAGGGAAGGCTTCAGAGCGGACGGAAGAAGGTCCCGGGTCGAACCTCCTCCCAGTGCCTACAGCTCAGACCCCAGCCGCACTTACTTGATGATGGGGTTCTCGAACTGCTTGGCGCAGCGCCACTGGCGGATGCAGGACAGGCAGTACGTGTGGCTGCAGCTGGACAGGATCCCAAACCTGCGCTCCGAGGCCGACGCCTTCTCCAGGACCACCTCCATGCAGATGCTGCACACCTTGTCCTGGCTCGCCTGGAGGGCGAAGGCCTTCTCCATCTCGTGCTCGAACGCTGCCATGCAGACCTGACGCACGGAGTGGGGAGCCTGAGGTCCGGGAGCAGCTGGGCCCACGCGGCCAGCTCGGGCCGGGGCCCAAGGCTGCCAGGCAGGGCCTGCGTGCGGGACGGCGCGCTCTCAGGCCACCACTGGCTCGGCCCTCTGCCCTCCAGCACTGCTCCTGGGTCGCCTCCAATTTAAACCCGAGATCAGAGGCCCGAGAAGGCTGCAGGGCCAACGTGGGGTCACGGAGGTTGCCAGGACTGTCACCCTGGTGTCCTGGCCCCTTGGGCACTGCCCTTCCCCACACCAACACCAGACACGGTGAGCAATTCTTAAGCTAAAACATCGGGCTGACAGGCCAGGGTCGGAGGTCGTCAGCATCACCTCCTCCCAGGAGCAGCAGTCACCAGACGCACCCCTCCACTCTGGAAGCAGGTGAACACATCCCGGAGCAGCACCACGTGCCAGGCACCGGAGTCAACGCGAGGGATACGCAGCCCTAGGCCCTGGCACCGTGGACGCACACTGAGCACTGCATCCCTGGGAGGAGGGCAGCTCTCAGCGGTGCTCACCTCCACAAGCCCTGGAGACGGCGGAGGGTGCAGCCCACCCACAGCCTGTGCTGAGCAGAGGCCTCCAGAAGACGCTGGAGCCTCCGGCCCTGCACGGTCCCTCCCAGCAGCGGGCTCCTCACACTCTCCGGGGCCGGCCTGGCTGGCCAGGCCCAGGATGCAGGTATTACTGGCAGAAAGACGCGGACAGAGCTACCAAGGATTTCATCACCCAGTGCGCCCCCCACTCCTTCAGACGCGTTCACGTCAAGCTGGGCACTGTACCTTCTCGTGAGCTTTCCTCTGCTCGGGGTCGAAGGGGTGCAGGACGCGTAGCCTACAGATCTCGCACACGTCCCCATGCAGGTAGACACACGCATCCCCAAAGCGGCACTCCCCAGCGGCCGCGTAGGGGCACAGCTGCTGCCCGCCGCCGTACGAGCTGCCAGCCTCCAGGTCGTCCAGGCCGCTCCGGATGGCGTCCAGGTAGGAGTGCGGCCTCAGCTCGGGGCCGCTCTGTGCGTCGCTGCAGCCCCCGGGGCTACTCCCCACGCCAGGGCAGGTCCTGTCTTCAGCCATGCCGGAGAGATCTGAAGAGAAAATGCCCAGCACACAGACTTGTGAACACCGGCCCCACCTTTCTAGGAAGCCATCAGTCAAAACCTGACAAATTAACCCTGACTTTGGGAGTTTCACCCTTGGGAACGTATGGAAAAAAAATAAAGGCCAGAGGGGAAAAAATGTTCAGAGTGATATTACTTAGGATTGTAATAAAAACCAAAAAGCCATAATTGGCAACACAGGGAAATAGCAAAGCAGACGGTGATACATTTATATAAAAGAATGTGAAAGTTGCTTTTTAAAAACGGCAAGTATGGAAATGTCAACACACGGACCAGTTACACTTGAAAAAAGAGAAAAAGTCAAATGGAATCCAGAATGATGTCAACAGGATTACAGAGACTTCCTTTTCACCAGTCACTTTACGGTGAGGAGACTAAAGATCCGGGGCAGGCTTCTGGCCCTTCAGCCACCATCCACCTCTCAGCCAGGAGCTGCCGCTGCCCCGGCACACACTCCTAACCTCCTCAGAGGGGGTATCTATGGGACGGACCTGTTGTTTGCTTAGTAGGGTATCTGCCTATCTTATGCTGAACAATTTCCAGAAGTAGAAACTCCTTCACCTGCTGAGAACCAGCCAATAAAAACAACTACAGTTTGTAGTCTCTGACCCAGGCAGACCCTGTTCCAGGGCACAGACCACTCCTCAAACCGTGACGGGCTCTTCTGTTTCTGAAAGTGCAACTGGTTCAGCGTGAGGACTAAGACTGTGAACCGACGGAGAAGGGAAACAGCGAAACACGCACTTCATCAAAATGTGGAGCTCTGCGACGAGCAGCCTGCGGCCTCTCAGAACTAGGCCGGCACCCCACGAGGTGCCAGCAGCGGCCCTTCCCCACCTCGGGCACGAGGCCAGACGTGTGGCCTGAGCGCCCTGCAGCAGAGGAGGCTGTTCTCAGGGGGCTCTGGGTAGGTGCTGAGGGGCCCTGACAGGGAAGCCTACAACGCGAGGGTGCTGTTCAAAGGGGAGACAGGGCTGTGCCTACTCACTTCGGTCTCTCAGTACCAACGTCCTTTTCTCACGCTTCCCAGGCTCGTGTAAGTTAGTCTTCACGATTGATGCAGTGAGCTCAGAAGCAGGGCGAGGGCTGTGGAAACCCGGGGAGGGCACCCCGTGGGGCATGGTGCCCACGGCCCCACCAGCCGCAGCAGAGGGCCTCGTGTGATCATACCTGAGCAAGACACACGCAGAGGCATCAGGACCCCCCCATGCACACGCCTCACCCGCCCCAGGCCGCAGCGGCTCCCCTTCTGCTCCATCTGCGCACGTGGACAGGGAGACAGTCTTCTCTTGTACTTTAATCGATAAAACTCTTACCAACTGGTAAGAACTGCCTGGCAATTCAGAGTGGGTGGTACACTGCTGTCTCTTACTTCCTCTGAGTGCCCTTGTGGAACTTGAGCGGGATGGACCTGCTGCCCAGACCACGCGGAGCCCAACCCGCCAGGAGATGCTGGCTGTTCCCTGGACTCCTGGGGGCGCCTGCTGGCGGGAGCAGAGCAGGGCGGGCCAAGTGCCCGCGTCCAGGGAACACAGGGAGGGACAGAGGGCGCCCCCGGTCTAGGAGGCAGAGCAGCCGCTCTATGTGTGCACAGGGAAAAGGCACCTACAGACGGCGGTTTCAAATGAAGACTCCGTGCGCATAATGTTTGCTGCGTGGGTGCTCACACAAAAAGCTGGAAGCCACTTACGTCTCTAAAAGTAGCTAATATAGGAAGAGTTAAATGATGGTACATCAACATTATGGAAAGTTATAAAATTACAGTTAGCACCTAACAGTGGCAGCACTGGGAAGAGCTTATGACACGTTATTAAAAAAAGGCAAGACATAAAATCTTAGGTATACTGTGAATGCAAATTCATAAGAACGGGCCTGAAAGTGACTTTGGAAAATTAAAATTGTTTTTAGGGCACCAAGTTTGAGGTTTCCGAATTATTTTTGTACACTCCTTTTGAAGTTCTCCCCTCACCAAGACCCAAGGTCCAGATGAAGGATCTAAAGCCCGAGCGCCGGCTGAGGGTGGCGGCCGGCGCGGCGCGGCTCTTGCCTGCAGCGCGCCCCGTAGGCGCAGCAGCCCTTCTGGTAGTATTTGCAGACGGTGGACGGCTTGCTGTTCGCCAAGTCGTGTGAGAACAGGCACTGGCTTCCTTCCCGACACACACCGTGCATAAAATACCTGGAGAGAAAGCAGAGGCACAGGGCTTTTAGAAGCACACTTCACTTTCCAAATCACCATATTCTTGAACCAAGTACACAAACACACACTCTCCATACACTGTGTGTTCAGTGGGCACTGCAGATACCCGTGTGTCCTTGACTCGAAGACACAGTGATTTTAGGCACACCACAGCTATTTCCATGGCAGTGTTTCAAGAAGAAAAATGATCCCACATATTTCTATCTTACAATACATCCTCTTGATCTAAGAAATGTTACCCGCGTAAAATGCGAGCCTCCTAACTGAGAAAGTACACGCTGAAGACCCACTCCGTTCTCACGGAGTTTAAGGGTCTGCTTGTACAGAAGCCAGAGATCTGGACTCCAGCCCCAGTGGCGTCAGCTATCAGCACGTCGCAAACCAGCTTTGCTGGGCCCTGCTGCTGCTGCCGAGTCGCTTCAGTCGTGCCCGACTCTGTGCGACCCCAGAGACGGCAGCCACCAGGCTCCCCCGTCCCTGGGATTCTCCAGGCAAGAACACTGGAGCGGGTTGCCATTTCCTTCTCCAATGCATGAAAGTGAAAAGTGAAAGTGAAGTCGCTCAGTCGTGTCCGACTCTTCATGACCCCATGGACTGCAGCCCACCAGGCTCCTCCATCCATGGGATTTTCCAGGCAAGAGTACTGGAGCGGGGTGCCAGTGCCTTCTCCGAAACTTACACTACCTACCCTACTAAACCGTGCTAAGGACCACACAGAACAGCATAGCACCAGGACAGTCACAAGTAAGAACGTCCACTAAGTCATCCAATTCCAGCCATGAAGGAGCCACAGGGAGGCTCTGTCCAGCCAGAGTAGAGGCCTCACTGAAGACTCAAGAGCGAACTGGAGCGGGAGGTGCTTTGACATTAAGGGCAAACACATTCTCAAATACAGAGATTTTAGATCTGCCCTAGTAATGTTTAGAAAAAGAGAGAAAAGCTTCAAAACGAGCTAAATGATAGCAAATAACTTACTGGCAGTTAAAACAAACTTTAACATTCTGTGAGGGAGAATAAAATCTAAATGCTCAAAAACACAACGTTTGGCATTCAATCGAAAATTACTGGATATACCAAAAAGCAGGAAAATGTGACCCCCAACCAGGAGGACAATCAGTCAGGAATGGCCGGCGATAGACTCAGGAGACAAGGATTTAATTACAGCCATCACAGGTTGTGTTCAGTATGCTGGAGGCTTTAAGGGAAACACAAAGATAACATGAGAAGCGGACAATGTAACAGAGAAGCGAAGGGGACTTCCACAGCAGATGAACCAAAGGCAATGAACACACGACATGACACCACACCACGGCACCAGAGCACTGAGAAGGCCTCAGGCCTGCAGACACGTGCAGACCACCCACACTGAAGGACAGAGGGGAAGAGAGGCTTTTGCTTCCAGCTAGGAGGAGCATGGAACCTGTCCTTCCACTATGAAAAACTAGGAAACAGAACAAAACATATCAAACAACTGCTTTCACACATGGACAAAAGGCAGCACCAGACTGGCCTTGAAGGCGAACAAAGGCACCAAGCCCGGCTTCCTGCCGCGAGGCATGTCTGGGCCTGGAGCAGGGAGGGCGACCCCAAGCAGAGCCCTGCGGTCTTGCCGAGATGAAGAGACAGAAACTGCAGTTGAAGGAGGCAGAGGGAGGCTCTTTTAAAAGCCTATAAATAGAATTACACGTGTACAGTGACTGACTTTTGATAAAGGTGTCAAGGTAATTCAACAAATGATGTTGGACCCAGTACACACATGAAAAAACAAAAAACATCATGTCTGCTGATGCTCCCCAATGTGAGTGAAGGATACAACACCACGGCCACGTATTCTAGCCCAAAACACTCAAACCCGAATCCAACAAAACTGTGGATCTACACATCAAAGAATAAAATACCTAGGGATAAACCTACCTAAGGAGTCAAAAGAAGTAGTCCAAACACTGTAAGAACACATAAACAGATGGAAAGATATACCATGTTTGTGGACTGGAAGAATCAATGTTGTCAAAATGACTATACTACCCAAGGCAATCTACAGATTCAATGCAATCCCTATCAAATTTCCAATGGCATTTTTCACAGAAATAGAACAAAAATCTCAATATCTGTATGTAGACACAAAAGACCCCAAATAGTCAAAGCAATCTTGAGAAAGAAAAACAGAGCTGGAGGAGTCAGGTGCCCGGACTTCAGTCTATACTACAAAGCTACAGTCATCAAAACAGTATGGCACTGGTACAAACCGAGAAATACACGTCAATGGACCAGGACGGAACACCCAGAAATAAGCCCAAACCAAGAAATACACGTCAATGGACCAGGGCGGAACACCCAGAAATAAGCCCAAACCGAGAAATACACATCAATGGACCAGGGCGGAACACCCAGAAATAAGCCCAAAACGAGAAATACACGTTAGTGGACCAGGACGGAACACCCATAAATAAGCCCATGTGCCTACGGTCAACCCATCTATGACAAAGGAGTAAGACTACACAATGCTGGAAAGACAGTCTCTTCAACAAATGGTGCTGGGAAAACTGGGCAATCACATGCAAAAAAATGACAACAGATCATCTTTAACTCCGTATACAATAATAAGCTCAAACAGGATTAAAGACCTAAATGAGAGCGGATACTATAAAACTCCTAGAAGAAAACACAGGCAGAATACTCTCTGCAACACATCACAGCAACATCTTTTTCTGATCCATCTCCCAGAATAATTGAAATAAAAACAAAAATAAACAAATGGGACCAACTCAAACTCAAAAGCTTTAGCACAGCAAAGGAAACTATCAACAAAACGAAAAGACAACTCACAGATTGGGAGAAATATTTGCAAATGATGTGACAGATAAGGGATTAGTCATGATCAGAATATATACAAACAGCTCATGATACTTAAGAGTATCAAAACAATCAACTCACTCAAAAAATGGGAAGAAGACCTAAATAGACATTTCTCCAAAGACACACAGATGGCCAATAGGCACACAAAAAGATGTTCAGGATCACTAATCATTCAAGAAATGCAAGTCAAAACTACAATGAGATCTCACATCCACCAGAATGGCTATCATAAAAAAAATCCACAATTAATCACTGCTGGAGAGGGTATGAAGAGAAGGGAACCATCCTACCCTGTTGGTGGGAATGTAGACTGGTACAGCCATTATAGAGAACAGTACAGAGGTTCCTTAAAAAACTAAAAATAGAGCTACCGTATGACCCTGCAATCCCACTCCTGGGCGTGCACAGACGGATAAAAACATGATCCAAAAGGATACGAGCACCCCAGTGTTCACTGCAGCACTGTTCACAGCAGCCAAGACAGGGGAGCAACCTGAATGCCCATCGACAGGAGAATGGATAAAGAAAACACGGCACATACAACATGAGGGATGTGACTCAGCCATTAAAAAAGCATGCAATGACACAATTTACAGCAACCACGGATGGACCCAGAGAGTATCCTACCGAGTGAAGTCCGTCAGACAGAGGAGAAGAAATACCATGTGACAGCCCTTACATGTGGAATCTAAAAGGAAATTATACAAGTGAACTTACAAAATAGAAACTCACAGACTTAGAAAATGAGCTTATGGTTGCTGAGGGGAAGGAAGAGTTAGGGAGTTTGGGATGGCCATGTACATACTGCTGTATCTTAAATAGATAACCAACAAGGACCTACTGTATAGCGCGTGGGAACTCTTCAATGCTATGTGACAGGCTGGATAGGAGCGGGGCTTGAGATCCAACCAGTCCATCCTAAAGGAGATCAGTCCTGGGTGTTCATTGGAAGGAATGATGCTAAAGCTGAAACTCCAATACTTTGGCCACCTCATGCGAAGAGCTGACTCATTGGAAAAGACTCTGATGCTGGGAGGGATTGGGGGCAGGAGGAGAAGGGGACGACAGAGGATGAGATGGCTGGATGGCATCACCAACTTGATGGACCTGAGTCTGAGTGAACTCCGGGAGTTGGTGATGGACAGGGAGGCCTGGCGTGCTGCGGTTCATGGGGTCGCAAAGAGTCGGACACGACTGAGCGACTGAACTGAACTGGGGGAGAATGGATACATATATATGCATGACTGAGTCCCTTTCCTGTTCACCTGGAACTGTTACAACATTGTTAATTGGTTATACCAAAATACAAAATAAAAAATTCAAGAAAACCCCGAACTGCAGATCTTTGAGTTTATAGGAAATTCAGGAGGATTGGGAACAAACTAAAAGACTTCATGATGAAGCAACCAGATAAATACAAAAGAGGAGACAGCATGTGGGGCAGGTCTCTTTACCAAGCAAGTGTCATGGGAAAAGAGTAAGGGGAGAGGGCCTTGGTCTGGAAAACAGTTTGGCAGTTTCTTAAAACTTAAACATAAATTTACCACAGGACTCAGCGATTCCATTCCTAGGTGTTGACCCTGTCTACCCAAGAAAGATGAAAGCATGTTCAAACAAATACTTGGACAGGGACATTCGTAGCAACGTCATTCATAATAGAGTGAGAACTCTGACATTCCATCAAGTGGTGAAGGGATAAACCAACTGAAACATCCACATGGTGGGGTACTATCTGGCAACAGAAAGGACAATGATGCGCGCTACAAGGACGAAGGGCAAGCACATCAGAGCGCGTGAAATAAGGCCGACACAGAAGACCGCACGCTGTGTGGATTCACTTACATGTAGTGTTAAAAGGGGCACGTCTATAGGGACAGAATGGTCCTGATACAGACTACTGTGCAGCTTCTACAGGCTACACACAGACACAGTCCCTATGAATGCTATGAAAATTATACTTCAATAAAGCTGTCAAATTGCACTAGCTTAGTAGACAGAATATAAGGTATGCAATAACCAGTGCAATATTTGGTCCTGGATTATATTCTGGTTTGGACAAAGCAGCTCCAAAAAACACCTGTGGCCCTGGAGAAGGCAATGGCAACCTGCTCCAGTCTTCTTGCCCGGGAAATCCCAAGGACAGAGGAGCCTGGTGGGCTGCAGTCCATGTGGTCGCAGAGAGTCAGACCCGCCTTAGCGACTGAACAGCAACGAAGCGGAACAGAACAGTGAGTACACGTGAAATAAAGTGCTCAGTGAAAATGGGGAAAGCCTGCGGGACAAATGAGGGAACCTGAGCACAGACGTGCACAGACGAGACATCAGATAATTTACTGACATGGAAACTGAAGAGTGCTGAGAAAAGCGTATCACGAAACAGAATACAGAGTAAAATGGTGCAGTCGGCACTGTGCGAAACAGTACAGCGACTCCTCAAAAATTAAAAGCAGAACCGCCATACGACTCAGCAATTCCACTCCTGGGGATACACACAGATGAACGGGAAACAAGAACTCAAGTATTTGTACACCCCACATGATTCACAACAGACAAAAGGTGAAAACAACCCAAGTGTTCACCCAGGGACGAATGGAAACAACATGTGGTTTGCACAGGCAAGGAAGGAAAGCTGACGCCGCTACCCGCGGAAGGCCTTCGAGGTGTTATGTAAGTGGTGACACCAGACACGGAAAGACAAGCAGCACAGAACCCACTCCCACGAGGTGCTCAGAACAGCCAGACTCACAGAGGGGAGCAGACGGCGGCTGCCAGGGGCTGGGGAGGCAGATGGAGAAGCTAAGTGTTTAAAGCGGACAGGTTCAGTTTGGGGGTTGGACGAGTTCTGGAGGTGGCTGGTGGAGATGAGCGCACGAGTGCGCATGTACCTACCACTGGACTGCACACTGACATATGGTTAAGACGGCACATTGTTGTTGTGTACATTTTACCACAAATTTTAAAACATACAGTATGCTCTCACACACACACATATTCGCATTTCAAAATGCAGAAAGGTATTTCTGCCATGAATATACACTACTTCTGTAAGAGTGAATGATGGTTGTTTTAGTTTTTAAAAATTATAGAGTACTGAATACTGGGGAGAGTGTGTTTAAAAAAAACAAACATAAATGCTCAGTATAATACCTATCCAACCCCAAAGTTCATCTCTTATTCAGTTCAGTCCCTTAGTTGTGTCTGACTCTTTGTGACCCCATGAATCGCAGCACGCCAGGCCTCCCTGTCCATCACCAACTCCTGAAGTCCACCCAAACTCACGTCCATCGAGTTGGTGATGCCATCCAACCATCTCATCCTGTCATCCCCTTCTCCTCCTGCCTTCAATCTTTCCCAGCATGAGGGTCTTTTCCAATGAGTCAGTTCTTCACATCAGATGGCCAAAGTTTTCGAGTTTCAGCTTCAGCATCAGTTCTTCCAATGAATATTCAGGACTGATTTCCTTTAGGATGGACTGGTTTGAACTGACTCACTGGAAAAGACCCTGATGCTGGGAAAGATTGAAGACAGAAGAAGGGGATGACAGAGGATGAGATGGTTGGATGGCATCACTGACTCACGGACATGAGTTTGAGCAAGTTCTGGTAGTTGGTGATGGACAGGAAGGCCTGGCGTGCTGGAGTCCATGGGGTTGCAAAGAGTCGAACGTGACTGAGCAACTGAACTGAACTGATCCTGGCCCCAAGCATCAGAACAAGACCCAGTTTCCCCCTCAGTCAGTCTCTCCCATCAGGAAGCTTCCATAGGCCTCTTATCCTTATTCATCAGAGGGCAAAGAGAATGAAAACCACAATCACAGAAAACTAACCAAACTGATCACATGGACCACAGCCTTGTCTAACTCACTGAAACTAAGCCATGCTGTGTAGGGCCACCCAAGATGGGTGGGTCATGGTGGAGAGGTCTGACAGAATGTGGTCCACTGGAGAAGGGAATGGCAAACCACTTCAGTATTCTTGCCTTGAGAACCCCATGAACAGTGTGAAAAGGTAAAATGATATGATACTGAAAGAGGAACTCCCCAGGTCGGTAGGTGCCCAATATGCTACTGGAGATCAGTGGAGAAATAACTCCAGAAATAAAGGGATGAAGCCAAAGCAAAAATAACGCCCAGGAGTGGATGTAACTGGTGATGGAAGTCAACTCCGATGCTGTAAAGACCAATATTGCATAGGAACCTGGAATGTCAGGTCCATGAATCAAGGCAAATTGGAAGTGGTCAAACAGGAGACGGCAAGACTGAGTATCGACATTTTAGCAATCAGTGAACTAAAATGGACTGGAACACATAAATTTAACTCAGATGACCATTATATCTACTACTGCGGGCAAGAATTCCTTAGAAAAATGGAGTAGCCCTCATAGTCAACAAAAGACTCTGAAATGCAGCACTTGGGTTCAACCTCAAAAATGACAGAATTATCTCTGCTCATTTCCAAGGCGAACTATTCAGTATCAGAGTCATCCAAGTCTATGCCCCAACCAGTAATGCTGAAGAAGCTAAAGTTGAATGGTTCTATGAAGGCCTACAAGACCTTCTAGAACTAACACCCAAAAAAGATGTCCTTTTTATCATAGGGGAGTGGAATGCAAAAGTAGAAAATCATGAGATATCTGGAGTAAGAGGAAAATTTGGCCTTGGAGTACAAAACGAAGCAGGTCAAGGCTAACAGAGTTTTGCCAAAAGAACACACTGGTCATAGCAAACACTCTCTTCCAACAACACAAGAGAAGACTCTACACATGGACATCACCAGATGGTTAATACCAAAATCAGACTGACTATATTCTTTGCAGCCAAAGATGGAGAAGCTCTATACAGTCAGCAAAAACAAGACCAGGAGCTGACTGTGGCTCAGATCATGAACTCCAAATTCAGACTTGAATTGAAGAAAGTAGGGAAAACCACTAGGCCATTCAGGTATGACCTAAATCAAATCCCTTACGATTATACAGTGGAAGTGACAAATAGATTCAAGGGATTAGATCTGATAGAGTGCCTGAAGAACTATGGACAGAGGTTCGTGACACTGTACAGGAGGCAGTGATCAACACTATCCCCAAGAAAAAGAAATGCAAAAGGCAAAATGGTTGTCTGAGGAGGCCTTATAAACAGCTGTGAAAAGAAGAGAAGTGAAAGGCAAAGGAGAAAAGGAAAGCTATACCCGTCTGAATGCAGAGTTCCTAAGAATAGCAAGGAGAGATAAGAAAGCCTTTCTCAGTGATTAGTGCACAGAAATAGAGGAAAACAATAGAATGGGAAAGACTAGAGATCTCTTCAAGAAAATTAGATACCAAGGGAATATTTCATGCAAAGATGGGCTCAATAAAGGACAGAAATGGTATGTACCTAACAGAAGCAGAAGAGATTAAGAAGAGGTGGCAAGAATACACAGAAGCACTATACAAAAATAGATTAACGTCCCAGATGACCACGATGGTGTGATCATTCACCTAGAGCCAGGCATCCTGGGGTCCAAAGTCAAGTGGGCCTAGAAAGGATCACTATGAACAAAGCTAGTGGAGGTGATAAGAGTTCCAGATGAACTATTTCAAATCCTAAAAGATGATGCTGTGAAAGTGCTGCACTCAATATGCCAGCAAATTTGGACAACTCAGCAGTGCCCACAGGACTGGAAAAGATCAGTTCTCATTCCAATCCCAAAGAAGGGCAATGCCAAAGAATGCTCAAACTACCGCACAACTGCACTCATCTCACATGCTAGCAAAGTAATGCTCAAATTCTCCAAACCAGGCTTCAACAGTATGTGAAGCAAGAACTTCCAGATGTTCAAGCTGGATTTATAAAAGGCAGTGGAACCAGAGATCAAGTTGTCAACATCCACTGGATCATAAAAAAAGCAAGAGTTCCAGAAAAACATCTACTTCTTCTTTATTGACTATGCCAAAGCCTTTGACTGTGTGAATCACAACAAACTGTGGAAAATTCTTCAAGAGATGGCAATACCAGACCACCTTACCTGTCTCCTGAGAAATGGAACCAAGGAATGGTTCCAAATTGGGAAAAGAGTACGTTAAAGCTGTATATTGTCACCCTGCTTATTTAACTGATATGCAGAGTACTTCATGTGAAATGCCAGGCTGGAATCAAGATTTTTTTTTCCCCCCAATGAAAAATTATTCAGTCTTTATTTATTTTTCCTTACAATACTGTATTGGTTTTGCCATACATTGACATGACCCCGCAACGGGTGTACATGTGTTCCCCATCCTGAACCACCCTCCCACCTCCCTCCCCATCTCATCCCTCTGGGTCATCCCAGTGTACCAGCCCTGAGCACCCTGGAATCAAGATTTAAAGGAGAGACAGCAATAACCTCAGATATGCAGATGACACCACCCTTATGAAAGAAAGTGAAGAAGAACTCAAGAGCCCCTTGATGAAAGTGAAAGAGGAGAGTGAAAAAGTTGGCTTAAGACTCAACGTTCAAAAAACTAATATCATGGCATCCAATCCCATCACTTCATGGCAAATAGGTGGGGAACAATGGAAACAGTGACAGACTTGATTTTCCTGGGCTCCAAAATCACTGCAGATGGTAATCACAGCCATGAAATTAAAAGACGCTTGCTCCTTGGAAGAAAAGCTATGACAAACCTAGACAGCACATTAAAAAGCAGAGACGCTGCTTTGCCAGCAAAGGTCCATCTAGTCAAAGCTATGGTTTTTCCAGTAGTCATGTATGGATGTGAGAGTTGGGCTATAAAGAAAGCTGAGTGCTGAAGAATTGATGCTTTTGAGCTGTGGTGTTGGAAAAGACTCTTGAGAGTCCCTTGGACTGCAAGGAGATCCAGTCCATCCTAAAGGAAATCAGTCCTGAATATTTATTGGAAGGACTGATGCTGAAGGTGAAACTCCAATACATTGGCCACCTGATATGAAGAACTGACTCAATGGAAGACCCTGATGCTGGGAAAGATTGAAGGTAGGAGGAGAGGGGACGACAAAGGATGAGATGGTTGAATGGCATCACTGACTCGATGGACATGAGTTTGAGAAAGTTCCAGGAGTTGGTGATGGACAGGGAAGCCTGGACAGCAGTCCATGGGGTCACAAAGAGTTGGACATGACTGAGCAACTGAACTGAGGTGAATGAGAACCTAGTGTATAGCACTGGGGTGGGTGGGGTGGGGAGAAAGTGCAATCTGTTTGTAGGACATACATTCAGTTCAGTCGCTCAGTCGTGTCTGACTCTTCGCGACCCCATGAATCGCAGCACACCAGGCCTCCCTGTCCATCACAAACTCCCGGAGTTCACCCAAACTCACGTCCATCGAGTCAGTGATGCCATCCAGCCATCTCATCCTCTGTCATCGCCTTCTCCTCCTGCCCCCAATCCCTCCCAGCATCAGAGTCTTTTCCAGTGAGTCAACTCTTCGCATGAGGTGGCCAAAGTACTGGAGTTTCAGCTTTAGCATCATTCCTTCCAAAGAAATCCCAAGGCTGAGCTCCTTCAGAATGGACTGGTTGGATCTCCTTGCAGTCCAAGGGACTCTTGAGTCTTCTCCAACACCACACTTCAAAAGCATCAATTCTTCGGCGCTCAGTCTTCTTCACAGTCCAACTCTCACATCCATACATAGCCTTGACTAGACGGACGTTTGTTGGCAAAGTAATGTCTCTGCTTTTGAATATGCTATCGAGGTTGGTCATAACTTTCCTTCCAAGGAGTAAGCGTCTTTTAATTTCATGGCTGCAGTCACCATCTGCAGTGATTTTGGAGCCCAGAAAAATAAAGTCTGACACTGTTTCCACTGTTTCCCCATCTATTTCCCATGAAGTGATGGGACCAGATGCCGTGATCTATGTTTTCTGAATGTTGAGCTTTAAGCCAACTTTTTCACTCTCCTTTTTCACTTTCATCAAGAGGCTTTTTAGTTCCTCTTCACTTTCTGCCATAAGGGTGGTGTCATCTGCGTTATCTGAGGTTATTGATATTTCTCCCGGCAATCTTGATTCCAGCTTGTGCTTCTTCCAGCCCAGCGTTTCTCATGATATACTCCGCATATAAGTTAAATAAGCAGGGTGACAATATACAGCCTTGATGAACTCCTTTTCCTATCTGGAACCAGTCTGTTGTTCCATGTCCAGTTCTAACTGTTGCTTCCTGACCTGCATACAGATTTCTTAACCTTAGAAATGCGTCCCAATTTACAGTGCAGACAAATACTGTTTGATTCCCATGTATCCAAGTTACCGAGATTACCTAGTCAAATTCAGAGTCAGCAAGTAATGATAAATCGGTAGATGCTGGGGGGTGGGGAGGGGCGGGGCACGGGGAGTTAGTGTTTAATGAGGACAGAGTTTCCATTTAGGAAAGTGAAAAATATTCAAGAAATAGATGATGGCGAGAGTCACTAAACAGATGATGGTGGCTCGGTGGTCAAGAATCCACCTGCAATTCAAGAGCTGTGGATACTTGGTTTGATCCCTGGGGAGGGAAGATTCCTGGAGAAAATGGCAACCCACTCCAGTATTCCCGCCTGGAAAATGTCATGGACAGAGGAGCCTGGCGGGCTACAGACCACGGGGCCACAAAGTGTCAGACGCAACTGAGCACGCACGCATGCACAAACGTTGCACAACAGTGTGAAGGGACTTGGTGCCACTGACACGTACAGTTAAATGTGGTTAAAACAGTATGTTTTATATTGTGTGAATTTACCAACAACGACAACAAAAAAGGCGAGAAAGGGCACCAGAGAACAGGGGTTCACGCTGTGCCTCAGCCCTCCAGAGCCCGGGAGGCTGCTCAGCGGGGCGCCACGGTCTGAAGCCTCCCGCCCGCCCTGCTCTGCACACCCTTCCCCGTCTCTCCAGCTGCCCATCTCCCCACCAGCAGCGTGTTTACCAGGCCCACCGGGCAGTTCCTCTTCTCCCAGGAGTGTGAAAAGGGTGCTCTGCTCTGCGTGTCAGTGCCCACTGAGTCTGGGTACCACGTGCTCAGTCGCTCAGCTGTCACTCACATAAAAAGCGACACCTGGAAAGCCCCTGGGTAGCATGTGTCACCTCTAAACACCAACAGAATCAAGTTTCTGAGCCTACAAAGATGACTGGACCTGTGATGCAAGCGACGACACGGAGGCGGTGTCCTGTAGGGTCTCGTCTAGGTGGTCAGCTAGGCTCTTCTCAGGCGACACCCCCGGGGCTGCCACCAGACCAGAGACTTGTGTAGTAACTTGCTATAAGGCCGGATGTAGTTTTATGTAAAAAAAAGAAAAAAGGCTCTGAACCTGGCAAACTAGGGGTATTCTTGTTAGAAACATTAAAAAGATAAAGAAAGGGCCTAAATAAACCTTGGTATTCACAATACTGGCTTTCAGAGTGTGCAGCAGCATTGTGAATACAGCAAGCCTGAGCCCACCTAGAAGGCGGGCCCCTGCCTACAGCCCCTGGGGCCTGGCTGGTAGATGGCCCCCTGCACCGAGAGAGACAGTCTCTGAATGACGAGACGCTCGCTGCGCGTCTCCTGTGTAGCATCTGGTTGGTGCTGCGCATCTGCTTTCCCAGGAGTCTGGTCTGGGGACATGCTGGGCAGAGGGCGAGAGGCCTGGGCACAGTGTGCTGCATTTCCGCTGCAGCAGGAAAAAGGTGCTGTGACCCTTTATGGGAGGAAGCCTGCACTCAGGTTCCCCAGATGCCACTGGAGTCTGTCTCCCTTAGGATCCAGCTGTGATCCCTCACCACTCACTGTGATCAACCTTCATCTTGAGTACAATGATACGTTGAGTTCATGGGTCATTCTAGCCAATCACCAGCTGTAATGGTGATTCTGGGATCCCCAACATGGAAGTGTATCACACTTCTCAACAGTTTGGTAACTCTTCTGGAGAAACGCTACTCAACATTGTGACGCAATTCCGGGACTCCTCTGGTGGCCCAGTGGTTAGGAATCCGCCTTGTAATACAGGGGATGCAGATCCAACCCCTGGTCGGGGAACTGAGATCCCACATGCCGAGGAGCAACTAAAGCCCCGCATCTCAACTACCGAGCCCCTGTGCTCCGCAACTGAAGATCCTGCGTGCCACAACTAAGACCCAACTCAGCCAAACAAATAAATATAAAGGAAACAAACACTGATAGATTCCAACCATCCTCAAGTATGGTAATCTCTGAAGGTGTTAAAAAAAAAAAAAAAAAATCAGTGACAAGAGCCAAATCCAGTTATCAGAATTAAACTCCTGAAGAGTGGAATGCAGATGACACCACCCTTATGGCAGAAAGTGAAGAGGAACTAAAAAGCCTCTTGATGAAAGTGAAAGAGGGGAGTGAAAAAGTTGGCTTAAAGCTCAACATTCAGAAAACTAAGATCATGGCATCCGGTCCCATCACTTCATGGGAAATAGATGGGGAAACAGTGGAAACAGTGTCAGGCTTTATTTTTTGGGGCTCCAAAATCACTGCAGATGGTGACTGCAGCCATGAAATTAAAAGATGCTTACTCCTTGGAAGGAAAGTTATGACCAACCTAGATAGCATATTCGAAAGCAGAGACATTACTTTGCCAACAAAGGTCCGTCTAGTCAAAGCTATGGTTTTGCCAGTGGTCATGTATGGATGTGAGAGTTAGACTGTGAAGAAAGCTGAGCGCCGAAGAATTGATGCTTTTGAACTGTGGTGCTGGAGAAGACTCTTGAGAGTCCCTTGGACTGCAAGGAGATCCAACCAGTCCATTCTGAAGGAGATCAGCCCTGAGTGTTCATTGGAAGGACTGATGCTGAAGCTGAAACTCCAATACTTTGGCCACCTCATGTGAAGAGCTGACTCACTGGAAAAGACTCTGATGCTGGGAGGGATTGGGGGCAGGAGGAGAAGGGGACGACAGAGGATGAGATGGCTGGATGGCATCACTGACTCGATGGACGTGAGTTTGGGTGAACTCCGGGAGTTGGTGATGGACAGGGAGGCCTGGTGTGCTGCGATTCATGGGGTCGCAAAGAGTCGCACACGACTGAGCCACTGAACTGAAAGAGTGGAAGAGAACAGGTTCCAGTTGGCTACAAAAACAGTTCCACACAAGTGAGATCTAACAAATGCTTCATTAATGATTTCTTTTGGAGAAACTAGACAAAATTTCCTCAAAGAACCAGGGCAAGACTGCCAGATACCATCTACCTAACCAGGCAAGAAGAGGAAAGATGCTCAGTGGTGGGCCTGCAGATGTCTTTTATATGGAGTAATTCTACCACCACCTCCCACAAGTCCTATTTAGAAAACACACCTTCCCAACTGCACTAATTATATTCCCCATCAAAAATTCGAAATATTTAACCACCACTCAAGTTCCCAGTTTTCTCACTTAGAAGCTGGTGACTCCATACAAGGCATTTCACCTCTGTGACTAAACTGAAATTTAGTTTCAAATATAACTTCTAAGCCTCCACCATTGCCTCAAGCAAGGCAAGTGTGAAACAAGGAGTGGAGCCCGTCCAGTCCTGTTTCTGTAGCGTGTGTCAGCACTTCCACCACCCGGTGACAAACCCAAAGCTTCCCTGGGAGCGGCCCGCCAGCCCTCAGGGCATCTCTGTCAGCTGCTCACAGCGATTCCTCACCATCTGGGTTATACTAAGCCTAACCCCGGCCTCTTTCATGGGGTACGTATCCTGTAATGAGTTTCCAACTGCTCACCCTTCTGGATGGCCAAACCATCCCTCATACGTCTTGCTAGAGACCAGAAGCAGACCCGAGCTGGTGAGCACTGTGGGCTGTTGGTATGTGACGGGGGACGCGCACAGCTGAGACTCAGAGTAGGGAGGTTCTTTCCAGGGGACACGCCAAAGCCATCTGTTATCCTGGGTAACCTAAAGACGGTTTCAGGTGGTGCGGCTGTTATCTGTTGCAGAGGGTATCCGGTTCACTTCCAGCTACACAGCCGCCAGCAGCTGTGGCTGAAGGCTGAGCCACACAGAACCAAGCTGGCTTGGTGCAGGTCTTTCCACAGTGCCCGCCTCCAGCAGGACATTTTTGCAAATCACTTCCAAGTACACGGGCAACTTGCATCCTCAGTGTCACCTTCCTTCACCTTTTCCCACGTATTCTCACAGGCTTAAATTTTACAGCTGTACTGCCTGTGACGACAGATCCATAAAGGGGGAAGGCAGATTTGGACTCCCCTGGTGGTCCGGTGGCTGAGACTCTGAGGGGGCCCAGGTTTGATCCCTGGTCAGGGAACTAGATCCAGCCATGCCACAGCGAAGAGTTCAAATGCCACAACTAAACTGCCTGCGTGCTGCAACTAAGACCCACGGCAGCCAAATAAATAAAAACAAACTTTATAAAAAGGGGAAGGAACTTAGCTAATGGGAGGCATGGCGATAGGCTTGAAATAACTGATTAGTGGTAGGGATGAAATAAAGAACAATGTAGTGGTTAAAGGAAGACTGTGAAGTTAGCTTCCTATATGACCTCGAGTAAATAATTTAAATCTCCAAGCCTTTCCCATCTGTAATATAAATATAATTCACAGTACTTCATAGACTGCATGTCAGTGCTTAGCCTAAAACATCCTCAATGGTCTTAGGATTGTTTGTTATTATCTAATCTCTTAACCAACCCTACTGGTTGGGCATTGTTATTCAGTCACCCAGTCGTGTCTGAGTCTGCCACCCCATGGACTGCGGCATGCCAGGCCTCCCTGTCCCTTGCCATCTCTCAGAGTCTGCCCAGGTTCATGTCCGTTGCATCGATGATGCCATCTGGCCATCTCATCCTCTGACGCTCTCTTCTCCTTCTACCCTCGATCTTTCCCAGCACCAGGGGCTTTTCTAAGCTGGGTGGGCATGGCCATCCCCATTTTACAGATGAGGAGACTGCAGCCCAGGTGAAGCCAGAATCAGAATCCAGAGCTGCCCTAGTTTGGAGCTCAAGCGCTTCCTATCACTCACGGGCCACAAGGTGCCCCATATTTTGTTGGTGCCTTTCAATGAGTCACAAGCTCCGGGCCTGACTCTCTGGGTCTTAACAAAGGGGCTGCTATCACATGAGGAGGAGGACAAACAAACTGGTTACCAAGCAATAATAAAGGCCTGCACTAGGCTTTTGAAAACAGATTGAAAACCTAGGGAGATGGTTTGGAAAAAAGAATCAGCAAAAAATTGAGATTCTGGACAGATTGACATTCTGGAGAGAGTGGAATGCTGAGGAATCAGGGGAGCTGACCGACAGCACAGAGGTGTGAGTGGCCATTCTTGCAGTCCAGGCAATAAATGAATGTCTTTGTCCTTAAGTCTGGGAATCCTACCATTTAGCTCATATTATAATAGAAGCAAAACAAACACTTTGTCCTGCTGACATGCAGCATAAACCAAAACCAGTTTGCACCTTGACATAAACCAAAAACAGCAGACCACCCAGTTTTAGATCTGGTCTTCCAAACAAATCAAACCTTGAACATTTCATGTAAGTTGCCAACGTCTGGAGATAAGATCTCGGCGTATAAGGTTCTGAATGAGAAAAGCTTTCCATCACTACTGCACTAATGTGAACCTGGCACTCTTGGTACCACTGCCATTCTTCCTATGTAAATATGTCTTCTGTTTCTCCTTTGCCAAGGCAGACCCTGTGACGCCAGACTCTTTCACATCCCTTTGCAAGTAACCTTTCTTCTTTTTTAATGTGGACCATTTTGAAGTCTTTACTGAATTTGTTACAATATTGCTTCTGTTGCTTATGTTCTGATTTTTTTGGCCCTGAGGACTGTGAGATGTTAGCTCCCTAACCAGGGATCGAACTGGACCCCCCTACACTGGAAGGCAAAGTCTTAAGCACTGGACAGCTAGGCACAGCCCCACTGTATAGTTTTGGATGAGTTTTCCTTTTTGTATCAGCAAATTAAAAACTTTGAAAACTCCCGTAGTAAACAAACTGTAATTTAGCATTTCCCGAACTTATTTGGGGGCCAGAGCACCTACAAGAGCACAAACTCTGAGGCCACATATGTGCCACCTGGAAGCTGAATAACCTTGGAAGTCAGTTCACTGCTGAGGTTTGGCTGGTGATCCACGGAATGGTGTGTGTTGCTGGATGACAAGCAACATGGCTGATAGGGAACCTCAAAGAGCACCCAGGGCACCGCCAACAAACATCACTTTGTACACAACCGATCCTTTCTCAACCTTCCAACCCACTCTAGTTTCTCTGCACCAACTTCTGCAGGACACTCCTATCTGGGAAAACCAGAACCAAAGCTTGTAGGTCAAGCCATCTCCTAGGATAGAAAGAACAACCCCAAGGTGATCTTGATTTACATTTCTGTTCCTCCAGGTAGATGTGAATTTGGGGCAAGCTTCAAGTCGGAGCACAGCTTCTTCTCATCTGTCAAATGAGACACCACGCAGGTGGGAGATTCCATTACAAAGCCGCGCAGACATAAGCACCGTTATGCAGACGCGGCTTAGACGGGGTAACGGAATTTGGTATACAGACCACAATGATTAAAGATATTGTCCAACAGGGGGAAGTTTACAGAAATATACATAATCATACGCACAGGTCCTCACAAAAGACCTTCTATTACAAATAACCTAGTGACATTCTTTTCTATCCACACAAACTGCCAATTTCTGACGACGGCACATAGGCCTTGGATAAACTGGTTGAACGGTTAATAGAGACTAATGCTAACAGGAAACTTCTCACATCACACTTTCCCAACTATTCATAGTAAGGAAGACAAGCAGCAACACAGATGATACACTCTTCATTACGTATAATAGAAACGTACGGCTGGGGGCTGGGTACCGCCGCCCATCGTGTCCCACACAAATTTAACTCAGACCAACTATTAAAAGTTGTACTTTCCAGGTCCAGTAAGAGCAGGACCCCCAAACCTTCAAGCCACATACCTGCCGAGGAACGCGGGTGTTACACACACCAAACTCCTTCTATTTAACGGGCGCAGTGGAGCCATCCGGTTTTGAATTTTCTACAACTACCCATCCACCCGTTACTGCTCTCACTTACCCTCCGTCGGCCTGAGTTTCCTGCACTTCAACACAGGAATGAAGCCTGCCTAGTAGTGTTACTGTGAAGGCTGCTGAGAACACAAGCCTTGGGGATACGCGGGAAAAGAAAGAAACTTAGCGCAAACGCTATTTCCCACACAGCACCTCCCAACTCGCTAACTGTGCACGGGAGTTCTCCAGACGCTTAGGAACCGAAGGCCGCTTCCGCGGGCCCTCACCGACGATGAGCGCCTACACCTGGGTGGTATCGCCATTTGTAAACGACCTCCTCCGCCCCCTGACTGCACAGCGGCGGCTTCGCTCCAGGTCTCAGGGGCCCACCTCTCAGCCCGCACGGCCCGGCCAGCGCCCCCTCCTTCCAGCCGCGCGGCGGCCGGCGCGGCGCCCGCGGGGCTCCGCCACGCACCGCCCGGTCCTGGGCATCGGCCCCGCCGCGCCGGCCCCGCCGGGGGACTCCGGAGCCCGAACCTCGGGAGAGCCGCTTCCCACCGCCCCACTGCGGCTCGTTTCCCTGGCACGGCGGTGAGGCGCGCGGGGAAGGACCCGCGGCGCCGCGCGCTGACCTGCAAGTGACCTGCTTGGTGCTCATGGCGGTCGGAACGGAGGGCCTTCGTGCGGCCGATGCCTCTAGCTCTCCCAGCCGCCGCCGTCTCCGCCCCGGCCTTGGCCCTGCCCATCCCGCGGGGCCGCGTCACGCCGGCGCACGCCGGCGTCTCCGTGCCGCACGCTGGTGGCGCCGGCAGGAAACCTCGCCAGCGTCACAATTGGTTCCGCACCGGGGTGAGGCGGGGCCAACCGCCAATCGCTGCACTCCTAGTCCCGCCTCCCCAGGCCTCCCGGGCGGGCGCGGCTAGGCTCTCAGGCCCGCGGGTTTTACGCCCGGGGGCCCATTGTTAGTCCCTACGGGTCTCTCCCTTTTTTCTTCAGCATTCCTTAGCGACTTCTCGTGGCTTAGGATCACCTCAGCCCTTCCGCGGGCAAGCTCCCCCCTCTCCTGTGCGCAGTTCACTTCAGTCGCTCAGTCGTGTCCGACTCTCTGCGACCCCATGAATCGCAGCACACCAGGCCTCCCTGTCCATCATCAACTCCCGGAGTTCACTCAGACTCACGTCCATCGAGTCGGTGATGCCATCCAACCATCGCATCCTCTGTCGTCCCCTCCTCCTCCTGCCTTAAATCTTTCTCAGCATCAGGGTTTTTTCCAATGAGTCAGCTCTTCGCATCAGGTGGCCAAAATGAGAGTTTCAGCTTCAGCATCAGTCCCTCCAATGAATATTCAAGGTTTTATTTCCTTTAGGATGGACTGATTTGATCTCTTTGCTGTCAATGGGACACTCAAGAGTCTTTACTGCTGTAAAAATATTGTCTTCTGATGAATGAGCATAGAATATACTTCCAATTATGTAGCACTTTTGAAATTTCTTTAAGAAACTTAGGAAGAATATTGGAAAATTTGTCGTTTTCAGTGTAGAAGTCAACAACTTTTATTATGTTTATTCTCACGTACCTTGGTGAGTTTTTTGGACGCATTTTAAATGATATTTTTTAAATGTCCTAATTGTTTATTGCTTGCTCCATGCTACATTCATGTATCAGTTCCAGTGGTTTCTTTGTTTTTTGGATTTTTTACACATACACAATCATGCCATCAACAAATAATGATAGTTTCACTTTGTTTTCAGTCTTCACATCCTTTATTTCTACCTCATGCCTTATTGCACGGCTGAGAATCTTCAGGGCAACTGTGAACAGAAGCGGTAATAGTCGACACCTCTGTCTTGTTCTTGAGTTCAGGGAAAGTAATATTTCATCATTAATTAAAATGTTAGGCCCAGAGTTTTTAAGGCTACCCCTTATCAAATAAAGGCAGTTTCTTTATTATTCTAGCTTTCTTTAAGACTTTTTAATAATAAACATCTTGTTCTTTTAAAACAAATTTGTTTTTCTCCTCTCTGAGAAAACCACACAGTCTTCTCCTTTATTTGGTTAATGTATTGAATTATATCAATTGATTTTTCAGTGCTAAACCAACCTGAGATTCCTCAGATATACCTCACTTGGCCATGATACATTATTCTTCCTATAAATCATCAGATTTGATTTGCTAATATTGTGTTTAGGAATTTTGCACCTGATTCATAAGAGATATTATTCTGTAGTGCTCCCTTGATGTCCATGTCAGGTTTTGTACTTGAGATGTGCTGGCCTCATAATACAAGTTTGGAAGTCTTATCTCTTTTCTATTCTTTGGAAAAGTCTGATAATATAGGTATTAATTTTTCCTCAAATATTTGGAAGAATTCACCACTGAAGCCACCTCAGCCTGCAGTTTCTGGCATAAACAGATTTTTAATTAAAGATTTAACTGCTGTATTACATATGGGCTGGGCTTCCCAGATGGCTCAGTGATAAAGAATCCACCTTCCAATGCAGGAGATGGGGGTTTGATCCTGGGGTCAGGAAGATCCCCTGGAGTAAGAAATGGCTCTTCTTGCCTGGGAAATCCCATGGACAGAGGAGCCTGGAGGGCTAGAGGCAATGAGGTAGCAAAGAGTCAGACACGACTGAGCATGCACGCACGCAGGCACATACAGGCCTATTCAGATTTTATCTTGTCAGGTTTGGAAAGCTTTTTTCCCCCAAGTAAAATAGTCCATTTCAATTAAAATTATTACATTTATTGTCATGGAGTTAATAATATCTTCTTTAAAAAACGATCTGTAACCTCCTTTCATTACTGACACTAATTGGTTATCTCCTTTCATTACTGATGGACTTCCCTGGTGGCTCAGATGGTAAAGCATCTGCCTACAAGGCAGGAGACCCAGGTTCAGTCCCTGGGTTGGGAAGATCTCCTGCCGAAGGAAATGACAACCCACTCCAGTATTTGTGCCTGGAAAATCCCATGAATGGAGGAGACTGTTAGGCTACAGTCCATGGGGTCGAAAAGAATTGGACACGACTGAGCAACTTCATTACTGATATTATTTGGTATTTTATCTCTTTTTTAAAAAATTCATTTTACTAGAAATTTATCAATTTTGTTAATCTTTTCAAGGGAGAAGCTTTGGACTTTGTTCATTTTCCCCACTGTAGATGCTTTTTATATTTCACTGATTTCTGCTCGTATCTTTAGTACTTTTTTTCCCCTACGTTCTTTGAATTCATAATGCTGCTATTTCTGGCTTCTTCAGATGGAACTTCAGATCATCAATTCTCAAATGTTCTTCTTTTTTGAGTATTTAAAGCTATAATTTTCCCTCTAAGCACATTTTAACTGTGTTTCACAAGCTTTTAAGTCCTATTTTCATTATCATTTAGTTCAAATATTTTCTAATTTTCATTCTTTGACTCATAAGTTATTTAGAAGTGTTCTGCTTAATTTTCAAACAACTGAGACTTTCTAATTATCTTTTCCTCACTGATTTCTAGTGTAATCCCAGTGTGGAATTGTCTTTTCTCTTTTAGGTTTGGTCAACAGTTGATTTATACATTTTGAAGCTGTGTTTTAGGCTCAAATTTAATGCTTTATCTTTTTTGTGTGTTATACATTACTGAGAAATGTTCCTCTTCATGCTTAGCTGTACCTGTTAACCAGGGCAGAGTTATATCAGTGAAAAAAAAAAATGTGTTAGAAAGTGTCAAGAGACTCTTCTAATTTTAAAAGTAATTAGAAGAGGAACCTGGAGCTAAAGTGCCATTCTCATCACATATTCTAAGGACTGGACACACAAGCTACTGAAACTGATTCAGGAAGGAGAAAATATGAATAGACCTCCATCAGGAGACTGAATTAGTGATCCAAAAGCTTCCCACAAAGAAAATTCCAAAACCAGTAGCTTCACTATATCTGGGTCCTCAGTCATGTCTGACTGTTTGCTGAGGACTGTAGGCTGCCAGGCTCCTCTGTCCATGGTATTTTCCAGGCAACAATACTGGAATGGGTTGCCATTTCATTCAGGAGAGGATCTTCCCAACACAGGAATTGAACCCTTGGCTCCTGCATTGGCAGGCACATTCTTTACCACTAGCGCCACCTGGGGAGTCAAGCTTCACTAGTGAATTCTATTGAACATTCGAAGAGGAATTAACACCAATCCTTTACAGAGTCTTACAAAGAGCGGAAGAGGATGGAATGCCTCCCATTCTATGAGGCCAGTATTACACCTTGATACAAAAAGCAAACACATCACGAGAAAACTACAGATCAATATACTTTTATATAAAGAAAAATATAAAAACTTTCCACAAATTACTAGCAAATGGAATGCAGCAACGTAGAAAAAGGATTATCCGCCACGACCATGTGAAAGGTATCCCTGGAGTGCAGGACTGATCCAACATACTGCTGCTGCTGCTGCTGAGTCGCTTCAGTCGTGTCCGACTCTGCTCGACCCCACAGACGGCAGCCACCAGGCTCCCCCGTCCCTGGGATTCTCCAGGCAAGAACGCTGGAGTGGGGTGCCATTGCCTTCTCCATAAATCAATGTAATTCACCGTGTTAAAAGAAAAAATAATATGCTTATTTTAGTAGACGCGGAAAAAACATTTGACAAAATCTAATGCCTTTTCTTTGGCATCGCCCTTCTTTGGGATTGGAATGACAATTGACCGTTTCCAGTTCTGTGGCCACTGCTGAGTTTTCCAAATTTGCTGGCATAGTGAGTGCAGTACTTTCACAGCATCATCTTCCAGGATTTGAAATAGCTCAACTGGAATGCCATCACCTCCATTAGCTTTGAACATAGAGATGCTTCCTAAGGCCCACTTGACTTCACATTCCAGGATGTCTGGCTCTAGGTGAGTGATCACACCATCGTGATTATATAGGTCGTGAAGATCTTTTTTGTACAGTTCTTTTGTGTATTCTTGCCACCTCTACTTAATATCTTCTGCTTCTGTTAGGTCCATACCATTTCTGTCCTTTATCGAGCCCGTCTTTGCATGAAATGTTCCCTTGGTATCTCTAATTTTCTTGAAGAGATCTCCAGTCTTTCCCATTTTATTGTTTTCCTCTATTTCTTTGCACTGATCACTGAGGAAGGCTTTCTTATCTCTCCTTGCTATTCTCTGGAACTCTGCATTCAAATGGGTATATCTTTCCTTTTCACTTCTCTTCTTTTCACAGCTATTTGTAAGGCCTCCTCAGACAGCCATTTTGCTTTTTTGCATTTCTTTTTCTTGAGGATGGTCTTGATCCCTGTCTCCTGTACAATGTCACAAACCTCCGTCCATAGTTCAGGCACTCTGTCTATCAGATATAGTCCTTTAAATCTATTTCTCACTTTCACTGTATAATCATAAGGGATTTGATTTAGGTCATACCTGAATGGTCTAGTGGTTTTCCCTACTTTCTTCAATTTAAGTCTGAATTTGGCAATAAGGAATTCATGATCTGAGCCACAGTCAGCTCCTGGTCTTGTTTTTGCTGACTGTATAGAGCTTCTCCATTTTGGCTGCAAAGAATATAATCAATCTGATTTCGGTGTTGGCCATCTGGTGAGTCTTCTCTTGTGTTTTTGGAAGAAGGTGTTTGCTATGACCAGTGTGTTCTCTTGGCAAAACTCTATTAGCCTCTGCCCTGCTTCATTCCGTATTCCAAGGCCAAATTTGCCTGTTACTCCAGGTGTTTCTTGACTTCCTACTTTTGCATTCCAGTCCCCTATAATGAAAAGGACATCTTTTTTTTTTTTTTTTTTAGGTGTCAGTTCTAAAAGGTCTTGTTGGTCTTCACAGAACCATTCAACTTCAACTTCTTCAGCATTACTGGTCAGGGGATAGGCTTGGATTACCATGATATTGAATGGTTTTCCTCGGAAATGAACAGATCATTCTATCGTTTTTGAGATTGCATCCAAGTACTGAATTTCAGACTCTTGTTGAGTATGAGGGCTACTCCATTTCTTCTAAGGGATTCCTGCCCACAGTAGTAGATATAATGGTCATCTGAGTTAAATTCACCCATTCCAGTCCATTTTAGTTCACTGATTCCTAGAATGTCAACATTCACTCTTGCCATCTCCTGTTTGATGACTTCCAATTTGCCTTGATTCATGGACCTAAAATTCCAGGTTCCTATGCAATATTGCTCTTTACAGCATCGGACCTTGCTTATATCCCCAGTCACATCCACAACTGGGTGTTGTTTTTGCTTTGGCTCTGTCTCTTCATTTTTTCTGGAGTTATTTCTCCACTCTTCTCCAGAAGCATATTGGGCACCTATCAACCTGGGGAGTTCATCTTTCAGTGTCCTATCTTTTTGCCTTTTCATACTCTTCATGGGGTTCTCAAGGCAAGAATACTGAAGTGGTTTGCCATTCCCTTCTCCAGTGGACCACATTCTGTCAGACCTCTCCACCATGACCCTTCCATCTTGGGTGGCCCCACACGGCATGGCTTAGTTTCATTGAGTTAGACAAGGCTGTGGTCCATGTAATCAGATTGGCTAGTCTCCTGTGATTGTGGTTTCAGTCTGTCTTCCCACTGATGGCCTCTCTCAGCACTTACTGTCTTACTTGGGTTTCTCTTACCTTGGACATGGGGTATCTCTTCTCGGCCGCTGCTCCTGACCTTGGACATGGGGTATCTCATCTGAGCTGCCACTCCTGTGCTACGCAATCACCGCTTCAGCAATACTTGAACCATGAACTTCCAGATGTTCAAGCTAGTTTTAGAAAAGGCAGAGGAACCAGAGATCAAATTGCCAACATCTGCTGGATCATCGAAAAAGCAAGAGAGTTCTAGAAAGATGTCTATTTCTGCTTTATTGACTATGCCAAAGCCTTTGACTGTGTGGATCACAATAAACTGTGGAAAATTCTGAAAGAGATGGGAATACCAGACCACCTGACCTGCCTTTTGAGAAACCTGTATGCAGGTCAGGAAGCAACAGTTAGAACTGGACATGGAACAACAGACTGGATCCAGATAGGAAAAGGAGTATGTCAAGGCTGTATATTGTCACCCTGCTTATTTAACTTATATGCAGAGTACATCATGAGAAACGCTGGGCTGGAAGAAGCACAAGCTGGAATCAAGATTGCCAGGAGAAATATCAATAACCTCAGATATGCAGATGACACCACCCTTATGGCAGAAAGTGAATAGGAACTAAAGAGCATCTTGATTAAAGAGGAGAGTAAAAAGTTGGCTTAAAGCTCAACATTCAGGAAACGAAGATCATGGCATCTGGTCCCATCACTTCATGGCAAGTAGGTGGGGAAACAGTGTCAGACTTTATTTTGGGGGCTCCAAAATCACTGCAGATGGTGATAGCAGCCATGAAATTAAAAGACGCTTACTCCTGGGAAGGAAAGTTATGACCAACCTAGGCAGCATATTAAAAAGCAGAGACATTACTTTGTCAACAAATGTCCGTCTAGTCAAGGCTGTGGTTTTTCCAGTAGTCATGTATGGATATGACAGTTGGACTATAAAGAAAGCTATAGAGTGCCGGAGAATTGATGCTTTTGAACTGTGGTGTTGGAGAAGACTCTTGAGAGTCCCTTGGACTGCAAGGAGATCCAACCAGTCTATCCTAAAGGAGATCAGTCCTGAGTGTTCATTGGAAGGACTGATGCTGAAGCTGAAACTCCAATACTTTGGCCACCTGATGCACAGAGGTGACTCATTTGAAAAGACCCTGATGCTGGTAAAGATTGAAGGCAGGAGGAGAAGGGGACAAGATGGCTGGATGGCATCACCGACTCAATGGACATGGGTTTGGGTGGACTCCGGGAGTTGGTGATGGACAGGGAGGCCTGGCGAGCTGCGGTTCATGGGGTCGCAAAGCATCGGACATGACTGAGCGACTGAACTGAACTGAACTGAACTGAATGCCTTTTCCTAATAAAAACACTCAAAACAACTAGGAAGAGAAAGGAACTTCCTCACCCTGATAAGGTCTTCTACCCAAACCCTACAGGTAACATCAGACTTAATGGTGAAAGACCAGCAGGTTTCCCTCTAACATCCAGAACAAGAAAAGGATACTCACTGGTAACACCTCTATTCAACAGTATGCTGGAGTTTCTCACCAGGGCAATTAGGCAAGAAAAAGAAATAAACTTATTCCAATGGAAAAGAATAAGGAAAACTATATTTATCTGCAAATGGTATGATTCTGTGTAAAACTCTTAGATGAAAGTACAGTCACAAATTTTCATGACACTGGATTAGGCAATGGATTCTTAAATGAAACACCGAAAGGGTAAGAAATGAAAGAAAAAAATGGATAAATTTGACTTCATCAAAATTTTAAAAATTTGTACTTTAAATGATATCATCAAGAAAGTAAAAAGACAGCATTTAGAATTTATATAGTATATCCAGAATATATAAAGAACAACAAAAGCACCAAAACAGATAAAATATATAAAGAACAATTATAAACTCAACAATTTATATACAGAAAAGGACAATAGGCATGTGAAAGGATGTTCAGCATCATTAGTTGCTGCTGCTGCTGCTAAGTCACTTCAGTCGTGTCCGACTCTGTGCGACCCCACAGACGGCAGCGCACCAGGCTCCCCCGTCCCTGGGATTCTCCAGGCAAGAACACTGGAGTGGGTGGCCATTTCCTTCTCCAATGCATGAAAGTGAAAGTGAAGTCGCTCAGTCGTGTCTGACTGCTAGCGACCTCATGGACTGTAGCCTACCAGGCTCCCCCATCCACGGTATTTTCCAGGCAAGAGGACTGGAGTGGGTGCCATCGCCTTCTCCACATTAGTCACTAGGGAAATGCAAATCAAAACCATGATGAGGGGCGTTCCCAGTGGTCCAGTGGCTAAGACTATGCACTCCCAATGCAGGGGCCCCGGTTCAATCCGTGGCCAGGGAACTAGATCCCACATGCCACAATTAAGAGTTCACATGCCTCAAATCTAAGGTCCCTTGTGTGGAAACTAAGACCCAGCACAGCCAAGTAAACAAACAAAAAATCCACAAGGAGATTCTACTTTGAGACCGCTAGAATAGTTAAAAAAATACAGACAGTAACAAGTGATGATGTGGAGACACTGAAAGTGAAAGTGAAGTCGTTCAGTCGTGTCTGACTCTTTGCGACCCCATGGACTGTAGCCTACCAGGCTCCTCTGACCATGGGATTTTCCAGGCAATAGTACTGGAGTGGATTGCCACTTCCTGCTCCAGGGGATCTTCCCGACCCAGGGATCGAACCCGGGTCTCCCGCATTGTAGACAGACGCTTTACTGTCTGAGCCACCAGGGAAGCCCTTTGGAGACACTGGAAGCCCCTAAAATTGCTAGTGGGAAGGGAAAGTGACGCAGCCACTTTGAAGACAAGTTCGGCAGCTCCTCAAAATGTTAAATATAGTCAGTATGTGACCCAGAGATTCCACTCTTGGGTATGGGATCAAGGGAACTGATGACATATGCTCACACAAAAACTTGTACAGTAATATGAAACTTGTTTATAGCAGCATTATTCATGTAACCGCGAGGTGGAAACAACCGAAACGTCCATCAGCTGATGAAAGGAAATGTAAAATGTGGTACAGCTGCCCCATGGAATATTATTCAGCCATTAAAAGGGATGAACAACCAATGCGTGCTACAACATGGATGAACTTTGAAAACATTATGCTAAGCAAAGAAACTAGATACCGAGGACCACATATCAAATGATGCCATTTATATGCAATGTGCAGAATAGACAAATGCCTAGAGAAGAAAGACAGTGGTCCCCAGGGGCTGGTGGGAACAGAGAATGGGGAGTCACTGCTAACAGGTGCAGCTTTGAGGGAGGTGGTAAAAAACGCTCTAAACTTAGATCAGGTACAAGCCATGGAATTGTACACTTGAAATGGGTGCATTTTACATGTAAAATTTTATCTGAATTTTTTAAAAGAAAGGGGTATTGAAGACAAAGGGATCCAACATACAGAGAAGAGAACTTCATAAAGAAGAAAACCAAAACGAAGGAAACAGAACAAATCCTCAAATTATAATTTATGAAACCTTTCCTGAAATAAGATACAAAACTACATAGTCAAAGGACGCAGCACAAAATATAACGGAAAAACAGCAGACTCACAGATACAGAGAACAAACCAGCGGGGAGAGGGAAGTGGAGAGGCCGCAATACAAGGGCAGGGGATTAAGAGCAACCAACTATTAGGTATAAAATAAGCTTTACAAAGGACTTCCCTGGTGGCATGGTGGGTAAGATTCCCCCTGCCGAGGCAGGGGACGTGGGTTTGATCCCTGGTCCAAGAAGACTGCACCGGCTGCAGAGCAACTACGCCTGCACGCCTCACCTACTGAGCCCACGCTTTAGGGCCTGCAGGCTGCACCTAACTGAAGCCCACACGCCTAGAGCTCATGCTCTGCAACAAGAGAAGCCGCCGCATTCAGAAGCCTGTGCACGAGAGTAGGCCCTGCTCGCTGCAACTAGAGAAAGCCTTTGCAAAGCAATGAAGGCCCAGCACAGCCAAAAATAAAATAATTTATTTTAAATAAAAAAGCTACAAGAATATACTGTACAATATGGGAATGTAGCCAATATTTTATAATAATTTAAGTGGATTATAGCTTTTAAAAAGTAGTTTTGTAAGTTAAAAAAAAATACAAAGAACATACCACAAGCCTGAACTGTGCTCAGTCGCATCCAACTCTTTGCAACCCCGTGGACTGTAGCCCACCAGACTCCTCTGTCTATGGGATTCTCCAGGCAAGAATACTGGAGTAGGTTGCCATTTCCTCCTCCAAGATAAGCCTGAATAAGTCAATCCAAAAAGATAACATCATGACATATTATAGTAAATCTATTTATCTTTAAAAGAAAACTAGATCCTTTGGGTATACTGGCAGAAAAGCACAGGACTTATATGAGAAAGAAAATAAGTTACTTTGTCATCAGACTTTTGACAGCAGTGTCTTATACCAGGAGAAAATGTAATAAGATATTAAAGAAAATGTAGCCAAGGATTTTATATCCAGCCAAATCGAACTTAAAGTATAAAGAACAGGGATGAATTATCCAAGAACTCACAATATTCTTCCTATGAGCTCTTCCTATGGAATCTTTTCTAGAATGAACTTCAGACAACCTTATAATTACTAGAGAGTGACGGACAGAGGAACGGTGCGCACGAAGAGAAGTTTGTGCATAAGACTAAGCCTCAGCGAGGGTCAGAAGGGAGACACAATTGTTTACCACGGCAGATGCTCTGACAGTGACGATACAGGACTGACCATGTGAGGACATGAGAGAAAGATGGGGAGACCATTGCAAAAATAAAAATAAAGCCTCTCGTCGTGAAGAGAGGTGGCAGAATTTACTACTGTTACTCCTGAGATCGCGTCAAGTGGGATTCTCAGTGTGGAGGAAAAGAGATCCACACACAATGCAGAGCGGCTGAGTGAAAACGCAGTCCTGAGCTTGGACGGAAATGCATTTAGTCTCTGTTTGCATGTGAGTTTCTTACCCTGTGGTGTTTTACCCTGCTCTGTTTACTGAAAAGATCAAGAAATGATTAAGGGGGAAAAAAAAAGAATGCGAGTGTATTAAAAAATGTTTATTAAGGCATAGGTCCCCCGTTTATTTTCACGGGGCTAAAAATACCTCTTGGCACTGATGTCATGAAGATGAGAATATTCTCAGTGAACAGCAGTGGTGGTTTCTATTAATAATGAACAATCTCAGACCCTTGTCACCTGAGCTAGGTGTCTAGCTATAACCTGTCTGCCTTCGCTGTAACAGGAGAAGGTTGGTTGGAATGATTTCTAAGGCCTTTTTTATTTCTGAGAGTCTGATGATCACTCCGTATTACTACACTGGATGTGTGCTTTCCTGCATTTCAGCATGCTGTAATTTATCTGAATGCAACGAGGAAGCGCTTTTCTGAAGCACTTTTACCGCCCACGATACCTTCTCTGGGGGTCTCCCCTCTTCTCTGAAACCACAGTCATCAGCAGGGGCTGTCTAAGTGAAGTGTGTCACAATCAAACTTTGGGGTCCTCTGCAGGTATCTGATATGCTGGGCTGGACTTATACAACTGATACTGTAAAGAAGTTTCCAGGATGAGAGAAAAACATGAATTTCCAAACAGTATACAGTGAACAGATAATTAACAAGAACCTGCTGTGTAGGCAGGGAATTCTACTCAACACTCTGTAATGGCCTATATGGGGAAAGAATCTAAAAAAAGAAAGAGTGGACATATGTATCAATGTATGTATAACTGACTCATTTTGCTGTATACTTGAAACTAAGACAGTATTATAAATCAACTATAATAAAAATAAAAAAAACAGTATACAGTTATAACAACATTGGGGTTTGAAAAAAAGCATATGGAAATAGTCACTAGTTTTACCGTTTAGTTTTCTCCTGGGAATAGAACATGGTGGGTGCAAAAATGTTCTGAGAGACACTGGACATTGCCTTGCTTTCCATCTTTTTGTGCAGTTGCTTAAAGCTTTTAAAACTGCAGAGTAACAAACTGCAGAGAGTTAAATGTATAGTTTGATGAAATTTTACAAACTGAATACCGTCGGGTAATCAACACCTTCCCTGGTGGCTCATACAGTAAAGAACCCGCCTGCAATGGGGGAGACCTGGGCTCGATCCCTGAGTCGGGACGATCCCCTGCAGGATGGCATGGCAACCCCCTCTAGTATTCTTGCCTGGACAAACCTGTGGACAGAGGAAACCACTGGGCTACAGTCCATGGGGGGGTCGCAAAGAGTCGGAGACAACTGCGTGACTAACACACAGTCGAAACCTAGACATCGAATCAGCCCAACCCCAGACCCCAGACCCGCCTTCATGCCCTCTCCTGGGCAGTATTCACCGCCTCGGGTAACCACTACCCCTACTCCTGTGCTGTCTGTTTTTTAATGAGCAAGATTCCTTCTACAATATAAAATATCACAAGAAAAATAACCTCAAAGTAAGTGAAAGTCACACAGTCGTGTCCGACTCATTGCAACCCCACGGACTATACAGTCCATGAAATTCTCCAGGCCACAGTACTGGAGTGGGTAGCTGTTCCCTTTTCCAGGGATCTTTCCAACCCAGGAATTGAACTGGGGTCTCCTGAATTGCAGGTGGATTCTTCACCAGCTGAGCCACCAGGGAAGCCCAAGAATACTGGAGTGGGTAGCCTATCTCTTCTCCAGGGGATCTTCCCAACCCAGGAATCAAACCAGGGTCTCTTGCATTGCAGGTGGATTCTTTACCAGCTGAACTACCAGGGAAGCCCTAATAGTTAAGAGACTTATTTAGTTGCTAAGTCATGTCAGATTCTTTTGTGATCCCTTAGACTGTAGCCCACCAGGCTCCTCTGTCCATGGGATTTCCCAGGCAAAAATACTGGAGTGGGTTGCCATTTCTTTCTCCAAGGGATCTTCCCAACCCAGGGACTGAACCCTCATCTCCTGCATTGGAGGCGGATTCTTTACCACTGAGCCACTGGGGAATCCTTGAAAGTAAGGATCCCATGTATCTATTCAAGACCCAAATGAGATAACAACCTATTCTAGCAAACCAAAAGTAAAAGTGGGTCTCTAACTCCAAGAAGCTCACAGACATTGACAGCTCTAGTAGAAACAAATATTGTTCAGTCGCTCAGTCGTCTCCGACTCTTTGCGGACCCCACGAACTCAGCACGCCAGGCTTCCCTGTCCTTCACTACCTCCTGTAGTTTGCTCAAACTCATGTCCATTGAGAAACAAACACAGCACTGCCTATGCGAGGGGACGCTGGGGGAGGCCGAGGAAGCTTTCACAGATGAGTAGGGCTATGGAGGATAAAGAGGAGCTGGATGTCGACTGGGGGAAAACGTATCATGGCTAGAGAGACACGCTGTGAGCACAGATGAAACTAGCTCTTTAAGACACTGGGGAGGCCTGGTTACAGGTTAACTCTAGCTGGCTTGGCCTGAAGCCGCCCCGCAGAATGACATCACAGCTCTCAGGTTACTCAGATGCAGACACTGACTGGCTGAGTTAATGAGGAGAAGGAAGTCCGGGGAGCTCGCCCCGCTTGCCCGGGACAGGGAAGCCATGCAGTGCCCAGAGGCCGGGAAGCCTATCATCAAGGTCAACCACTGTCAGAAGTACATCTACAGCTTCGGGGTGCCGAGGCGCTGCCCCCTCTGCGGGCAGGATGTGGGCTCCAGGAGGCTGGAGGAAGCGCCCGTCAGCATCTCTGAGCCGTTTACCAACGGCCATCGAGAAAAGTGCTCCTTCCTCCTCAGGCCGACTCGAGGGACGTTTCTCAGGTACGCTGCTCGACGTGCTGCCCTGGACTCTGCAAGGTCTCCCTTCGCTGTTTCGGTCACTTCAACTTTCTTTTTCTAACATGCACTCTACAGTGTGAGATCCGGTGGATCACCTATTCAGAGCTTTGGAGTTAAATGCTAAGACGCAGGCCTCTGTGTTTCCTAAGAGTAGAAGGGTGCATATGTTCCTGGGGGCTTCCCTGGTGGCTCAGTAGTAAAGAATCCATGTGTCGATGCAGGAGGCGAACAAAACATGGGTTCGATCCCTGGGTGGGGAAGATCCCCTGGAGGAGGAAATGTCAACCTGCTCCAGTATTCTTGCCTGGGAAATCCCATGGACAGAGGAGCCTGGCGGGCTACAATCCATGGGGTTGCAGAGTCAGACATGACTAAGCAACTCAACAACAACCACATACTTTTCTGGGGTAAGTGCAAGAATATACAGAGGTCAAAGCTGCTGCTGCTAAGTCGCTTCAGTCGTGTCCGACTCTGTGCGACCCCATAGATGGCAGCCCAACAGGCTCCCCTGTCCCTGGGATTCTCCAGGCAAGAACACTGGAGTGGGTTGCCATTTCCTTCTCCAATGCTTGAAAGTGAAAAGTGAAAGTGAAGTCGCTCAGTCGTGTCCGACTCTCAGCGACCCCATGGACTGCAGCCCACCAGGCTCCTCCATCCATGGGATTCTCCAGGCAAGAGTACTGGACTGGGGTCCCATTGCCTTCTCCGGTCAAAGCTGCTTATACAATTTTAAGAGAGAGGAATCAATAGACTGGAGTTTTTTTTTTTTTTTTTACTCATAGATTTCATACCAAGAGACTCACTGGGAAAATGACCCAGCAGCTAATCTCATCAAATCAATACCTTTACTTCGAGTTAGTCTGTAACATTTGTGACAAGCAGGTACTCAGCACAGAGCCTGAAGAATGGCCACTTACAGACCATTTTCCAGGGAGGTGCATTAAACTGAGACAAGCTGGTCTGCTTCAACTGGAGATGCCACCTGACTTTCAGAAACATTTCAGAAAAAAGGATGGTGGCTTCTCCGAGTCCTGAGTTGACGGAACTGAAACTGGTGCTGCTGCAAGCCAGGGCTCAAGAGCACACAGGTGCTGAGTGAGCTCTGGGAAGCGTGTCCTGCACTCCATCGCCATCCAATGCCTGGACGGTCCTGCCTCCTGAAACACGCCCCCGCCCGAATCTCTCATGCTGGTTTGGGACTAGAAAATGGGACTTGAGTGCTTCTTTGCTCACCAGCGCCTTAATCAACCCCCTTCCTGTTCCTATGGGGATGAAATGAACTGACGTGTTTAGGAGGCACGGGTCAACATTAGAGGCAAAACAGACTGCACCCCGACCCTTCCTCGGGGAGGCTGTGGGGTTCAGAGGGGAGCGTGCAGGCTTTGACGGTTTTTGCTCTGCTTCAGAAGAGCTCTGGGACCCTCATCTGTTAAATGAGGACCCATCGACCTTGCAGAGTTGTGTGGGTCAGTGATAAGGCCTATCAAGCTGGCCCAGGTGTGGCAGGCGTGGTGTTGAACCAAACTGCTCCTTCCCGTCCTTTTCGTTCATACTCAGCTCGGAAGGTGACTGGTAGAACCTTCCTTTCCACCCTAACCAGAACCATGATGCTCAAACAGTGAACAGCTACAGCGCTGCTCTCCAGAAATGACACAGCCCGGGACAGGCTCTCGGGCTGGCCCCTGGAAAGCACTCATTTCGTCTCTGATGCGCTAGTGACAGTGACAGGCCTGGCCTCCCTCGGCCACAGCAGGGAGGAGGCGGTGGTGCTGACACCGGCCGTCTGCTGAGGCGTCTTCCTACCCGCTCAGGCACTCAGGCCAGGAACTGCAGAACCCAAGCAGTAGCCCCCTGTCCACCAGACCCTTGAATACCAAGTTCCAGACTATTTCCTTCCCTCTCATCCTATTTCTAAGCCCTCAGAACTGGCTCCCACAACCCACCTTGAGACAACTTCATCTACTTCAGCAAAGAGAACCAGCAGGGACTCGAGGAATCGCCGAGGCTGTGGTCTAACCAGATGAGGCTCCCCCAGGGCGGCCACATACGGTTGTGCAGGTTGTGGACTGCACAAAGGCACCTGGCCACTTGTACACTGAAACTCGGCCGGAGTCCCGCCCACCCTGGGCAGAACTGCATCTGCAAGAAGAAGGGTCACCTTTTCTTAATTTGTACAAAAGTGTCATATGGCATAAGGGTGCCCTGGCCCCGCCCCTCTCACATGGTTCTCTAACACTTTCCAGGCTATCAAAAACTTGCTAAACTAAAAATGTCCTCACTGGAAGCAAGTGAACTCTGTGAGGCAGGGACCCCATCTTATTTCCCGCTGTGTCCCTGGCCCTTTGCTACAAATGACTGGCCTGCAGTTGACACCTGTTACGTGACTGAAGCGGCTGAAGGAAAGGGAGGAGGAAGGAAGTGGGATGGACCCCTGGGATTCAGGTGGGGAAATGGGGGGGCTGCAGACACGGGGAGCGCGCGTCCAGGGCCAGCGCCGTGACCAGCCGCTCAAGACTGTCTGCCTTTCCCAGCTTCATTCTCAATCTCTGAACTCGCAGGATCGCAGAAAACTCACAGTGGCTGCAACAGGACAACGCTGGGTGTTGGAGTGGGCGGGGGGAGCTGCTCTGAAGAAGATGGAGCAGTCACCTGTGTCCTTGCGTGCGTGCTAAGTCGCTTCAGTCGTGTCCGACTCTGGGCAATCCCATGGACTGTAGCCCACCAGGCTCCCGTTCACAGGATTTCCCAGGCAAGAGTACTGGAGTGGGTTACCATTTCCTCCTCTAGGGGATCTTCCCCACCAGGGATCGAACCTGTGTCTCTTACGTCTAACCTGCGTTGGCAGGCAGGTTCTCTACCACCAGCGCCATGTCCTTGGGCCATTTTAAAGCCCAGGACTTCTTGCTTTAATGAGGAACCAGACATCCAGACCTGTGGTCTGAAGAAAGAGCTGTCGTTTAAAAGTGACCTGGTTCATGTGACACCTCCATGTGGTGGCACTCAGTGGGCATTTTACCCCAACAACCAGCTTGCTAAGAGGCTTATGCTATTTCCGTATTAAAGGTGGGAAAATCTCAAGGTCAGTGAGTGATGATCTGGGATCCTATATGGAGCTTAAATCACCTGGAGTTGTACATCTAATGTCAGGGTGGGGTGAAGAATCATTTCAGGAAAAGCAAGTGTGGCTACAGGCTTCAGGGAATGGGCAGTGTTCATTTTAGAGGTAGACGCCCACTGAGCTGCACTCACGACCCTCTCACCCGTGTGGTGAGGAACTGGCTCCCCCCAACACACAAGGAGGAAGGAACGAGGAACAGGGAGCTTCCTCGACAGCTGCCCACCCGGTGGACCCCTCTGCTGCGGAGCCGGGTGTTAGGTGGCTTCTTGCTCCAGCAGAGCAGGCCTTCCAGCACACTCACCTTCAGGACTGGGGGCCAAGAAAATCCAGCGGAGGCACGGGGCAGTGGCTCTCCTGGTGTTTCCACGCAGCTGGCCGCTGGTGCTGAGTTCCGGTACCAGCCAAGTGGGGAGGCCCATTGCTCTCCGCCCACTTTAAATACCAACTCCAGCTGCCAAACGTGTGCATGTGAGACGACCGGAACGCACTTGTGTCTTTCAGGGAGTACGACGGAAGGTCTGATCTTCACGTGGGAATAACCAACACGGGCGGTAAGTGTGTTCTCACAGCTCAAAAAGTTCCCACGTGATACCTGGTTAGAAGAGAGCAGTGTCTCTAGACAAAAAGTATTGCAACAATATCACCAACAACCCTCAGTATCTGAACACTCACAAAGGAGTGTCTCCAAACATTCAAACCACCATCAACCTGTGAGTGTTTCTGTTAGAGTTTTAAGACAAGAAGAAACACATCCGGAGATGGAGCTGTCCAAGCCCTCCTCTTGCGTTAGGAGCAGACCCTCTGCTCTCAAAGCCGTACCCAGCCCACTGCCACTGGGTGCTCCCACTTCAGGGGCCAGGCAGGGACCCCAGCGATAGACTGGTGGGGAGGGGGCACAGCAGCTGAGCACGTGGTGGGGCCCGCAAAGGTCTGCTTAAAAAAAAATCAGAGAACGCTGACACTGTGAACAGACAGTGAGGACTGGGTTTTGAACGCAATGACTGGTGTGAGCGTGCCAAGGTGCACCGGTCTTTGTCAAGAGAAGTCTGCTGCTCACTTACGGAAACCAGACAGACCCCTTTGTAAATAGAGCTTCCACAAGAATCTTTGGAGATGACAATCTCAGGCCATCTTACTGTCTCGTTTCTCTGGGGCGACCTCGGGTGCTGAGTGGCGTGCCAGCGACCTCGGTTTCTGTTGGGTGCAGTCACCCCTGATGGTACTGGGGGGGGCGGGCGTTTCCCCTGATGCCTCTGCGTGACTGTGGTTTTGGCCGCAGGAGTCGTGTATAACTACACGGTGCACGGTGTCCAGCGAGACGAGGTGGGCTGGGAGCAGAGTGTGAGCATCCCGCTCCTGCGGCCAGGCCTGTTCGGACTGCTGGACCAGTGGGACAAGTACCTGGAGGACTTCTCCGCCACGGGGGCCTGGCTGCCTCACAGGTAGGACAGGGCCCTCACTCACCGCCAGGTGTGATCCCAGCTCCCCGAGGACGCTGAGCTGCCCCAGCTTTCATGTTGAGCCTGTACCGGGCAGGTGCATCTGTAACAGAACGAAGCAGGGGCTGAAGGACTGGGGTTTTCTGCAGAGGTGAGCCAGCACACCTTTACACATTAGAACCACAGCACTCTACGAGCTTTGGAAAGGACCAGAACTTAGTGCTGAAGTTATTTTACTTATTTTATTCGGTATTTTTAGATACTTGATGTTTAACAGGCTTCCCCAGTGGCTCAGTGGTAAAGAACCCGCCTGCCAATGCAGGAGACGCAGGAGATGCGGGTTCAATCCCTGGCTCGGGAAGATCCCCTGGAGGAGGAAATGGCAACCCATTCCAGTATTCTTGCCTGGAAAATTCCATGAACAGAGGACCTTGGCGGGCTACAGTCCATAGGGGTTGCAGAGAATCAGACACAATTGAGCAACTGAACACACACAAGACATTTAATAATATACACAGCAAAACCCATAGTCTTATGTTCCCTTAAAAAAAATTTAAATGATGTTCAAAACATAAACCTATCTACAGCTCCCCGCATTTTAAACTTCAGCTATTTTGAAATTAACTTCTCGATTCCATGCCCCCTTGTCACTATAGAAGAGGTATATGGTAATGCTTGTAGACCTAAATTGTTCTGACGCTTTCCTTGAAATAAGTTTAGACACTGTTGTGTAGTTGCTAAGTTGACTCTCTGCAACCCCATATCCATGGGATTTCCTAGGCAAGAATACTGGAGTGGATTTTGCCATTTCCATCTCCAGGGGATCTTCATGACCCAGGGATTGAACCAGCGTTTCCTGCATTGGCAGGCGAATTCTTTACCACTGAGCCACCTGGGAAACCCTTAAACACGGTGGGATATCATAAGACATGGAATTCCACTTCTAGAACATAGGTCTTCAGGGAAATTAAGCTCCCCCAATCGGCGCTTAGTGGTAACTGGACATTTCGGTGAGTCCTTTCTGCCCCGCAAGCAGAAATGGGCCCAGATGCCAAGTGTCCCTCAGAACCGCACTTCTGGATGACTTGCCATCAAGTGGGCCGGCTCACGTGGGGGCCCAGCTCGCAGAGGGATTAAGATGACGGAAGGCTTCGGGCGGCTCAGGGTAACCCTTGCCTTCTCGACACCCTCGCCCTTGTAAGGTATGAAGAGGATCACCACAACTGCTACAGCTACGCCCTTGCGTTCATTAACTGCGTCCTGGCCACAGAGGGCGAGGAGCAGCTGGACCGAGACGAGTTCACGGAGAAGTTCGTGGTCCCGAGGACGAGGAAGGCTTCCAAGTACATCACGCTCTACCGTGCGATAGAAGAGCGAGGCTTCTATGTCACCGACCCCCCTGGTCCCTAGACGGGCCCACGCCCGGAAAGCAGCTCGTGCTGAGCGTGCGGCGCTTGAGACCAGACGGGACAGGACGGGGCGTCTGGGGGCTCCTGCCTGGAACAGACGCTCGGTTTCTACATGCCTTAAACCGTGGTTAATAAAAAAAGTTACAGCTTTCCTTTCTGCCTGTTTCAGCCTCCTGCAGTGAAAGAATTTACGAAATGAATAAAAAACAGCCCTGGGTTTTCAAAGTTGTAGACAGGGAGGACAGAGGATGAGATGGCTGGATGGCATCACCGGCTTAATGGACATGAGTTTGGGTAAACTCCAGGAGTTGGTGATGGACAGGGAGGTCTGGCGTGCTGTGTCCATGGGGTCGCAGAGAGTTGGACACAATTGAGCAACTGAACTGAGGTACTACTACCAAAATGCCTTCCCTAGTAGTTCAGGGTCCATGTTAAAGCATGAAGTGGCAGCATGTACCTTTTATGCACAGAGCGGTGAAAACTCTTCCTATAAAATTACTGGCGCTGAACAAAGTCACCTTTCAATGTGAATCCAGAAAGTGGGATTTATAGGATGCTGCCTCGGACCTTCACAGTTTTATTTAGTAATGAGTGCCTTCACCTCGCTGTTTTTATAGAAACAGCACATGGAACAGCCCATAGGGTTGCAGACTCGGACGTGACTGAGGAGACTTAACACACACAACTTTTTAATGATCAATAGTAGGGGGGAAAAAAAAAAAGAAAAAAGGTCTCAGAATCTGAACTGGGAATCGGGCAGTCTTCTGAATCAGACTTTGCGTATCTATGCACACAAATAGGATTGGGAATTTCTCAGTCAGTCCATTTTCCTCTCATCTCCTGGCCTGATGTGAGGAGCTGGGGGTGCTGGGGTTGTCACAGCAACACATCTCCTCTGCCCACTGAAAGTGTGGAACTCAGACACAATGGAAGTCTGTCTTCTTTCTCTAATGCCTTTAGGAGGAGGAAGAGGACAACTGGGATAGGTAACCATAATGATTCTTAACAAGCATATCAGGACTTTTATACCCAAATGATCAGACTTGAGCCAGTGAGCAAAACATCTCAGAGTTCGTCTTTGCAGAATGCTTCCACAACTCTTTGTTTCTGACCAATCTGATAAGCTATCCACCTAATCTTATTCCCCAGTGTGGGCACCAAATGATGTCTGATTTACAAAACCCAAACCCATCTTCAAAGTACCAATAACTACTTAGTAATAAACATATTTGGGGTTTCCCTGATAGCTCTTGCCATCTCTTCTTAATATCTTCTGCTTCTGTTAGGTCCATGAAATTTCTGTCCTTTATCGAGCCCATCTTTGCATGAAATGTTCCTTTGGTATCTCTGATTTTCTTGAAGAGATCTCTAGTCTTTCCCATTCTGTTGTTTTCCTCTATTTCTTTACATTGATCGCTGAAGAAGGCTTTCTTATCTCTTCTTGCTATTCTTTGGAACTCTGCATTCAGATGCTTATATCTTTGCTTTTCGCTTCTCTTCTTTTCACAGCTATTTGTAAGGCCTCCCCAGACAGCCATTTTCTTTTTTGCATTTCTTTTCCATGGGGATGGTCTTGATCCCTGTCTCCTGTACAATGTCACGAACCTCAGTCCATAGTTCATCAGGCACTCTATCTATCAGATCTAGGCCCTTAAATCTATTTCTCACTTCCACTGTATAATCATAAGGGATTTGATTTAGGTCATACCTGAATGGTCTAGTGGTTTTCCCTACTTTCTTCCATTTAAGTCTGAATTTGGCAATAAGGAGTTTATGATCTGAGCCACAGTCAGCTCCTGGTCTTGTTTTTGCTGATTGTATAGAGCTTCTCCATCTTTGGCTGCAAAGAATATAGTCAGTCTGATTTTGGTATTAACCATCTGGTGATGTCCATGTGTAGAGTCTTCTCTTGTGTTGTTGGAAGAGGGTGTTTGTTATGACCAGTGCATTTTCTTGGCAAAACTCTACTAGTCTTTGCCCTGCTTCATTCCGTATTCCAAAGCCAAATTTGTCTGTTACTCCAGGTATTTCTTGACTTCCTACTTTTGCATTCCAGTCCCCTATACTGAAAAGGACATCTTTTTTGGGTGTTAGTTCTAAAAGGTCTTGTAGGTCTTCATACAACCGTTCAACTTCAGCTTCTTCAGCATTACTGGTTGGGGCATAGACTTGGATTACTGTGATATTGAATGGTTTGCCTTGGAAACGAAGAGAGATCATTCTGTCGCTTTTGAGATTGCATCCAAGTACTGCATTTTGGACTCTCTTGTTGACCATGATGGCTACTCCATTTCTTCTGAGGGATTCCTGCCTGCAGTAGTAGATATAATGGTCAATTGAGTTAAATTCACCCATTCCAGTCCATTTCAGTTCGCTGATTCCTAGAATGTCGACATTCACTCTTGCCATCTCTTGTTTGACCACTTTCAATTTGCCTTGATTCATGGACCTGACATTCCAGGTTCCTATGCAATATTGCTCTTTACAGCATTAGACCTTGCTTCTATCACCAGTCACATCCACAGCTGGGTATTCTTTTTGCTTTGGCTCCATCCTTTCATTCTTTCTGGAGTTATTTCTCCACTGATCTCCAGTAGCATATTGGGAACCTACTGACCTGGGGAGTTTCTCTTTCAGTATCCTATCATTTTGCCTTTTCATACTGTTCATGGGGTTCTCAAGGCAAGAATACTGAAGTGGTTTGCCATTCCCTTCTCCAGTGGACCACATTCTGTCAGATCTCTCCACCATGACCCGCCCATCTTGGGTTGCCCCACGGGCATGGCTTAGTTTCAGTGAGTTAGACAAGGCTGTGGTCCTAGTGTGATTAGATTGACTAGTTTTCTGTGAGTATGGTTTCAGTGTGTTTGCCCTCTGATGCTCTCTTGCAACACCTACCATCTTACTTGGGTTTCTCTTACCTTGGGCATGGGGTATCTCTTCACGGCTGCTCCAGCAAAGCGCAGCCATTGCTCCTTACCTTGAACAAGGGGTATCTCCTCACCAACCTTGTCCTGAAGGATCCCGGACGAGCCCCCAAGATGAAAGGTTGTTGTTGAATCACGTGAAGACACCGGGATTCTTGGCCCCCAGAGGAGAAGAATTCAATCCGGGGCTAGAGATGAGGCTTGATCACTCAGAGCTCCAAAATCACTGCAGAGGGTGACTGCAGCCATGAAATTAAAAGATGCTTACTCCTTGGAAGGAAAGTTATGACCAACCTAGATAGCATATTGAAAAGCAGAGACATTACTTTGCCAACAAAGGTTCGTCTAGTCAAGGCTATGGTTTTTCCTGTGGTCATGTATGGATATGAGAGTTGGACTGTGAAGAAGGATGATTTCTTTGGATGGAATGATGCTAAAGCTGAAACTCCAGTACTTTGGCCACCCCATGTGAAGAGCTGACTCATTGGAAAAGACTCTGATGCTGGGAGGGATTGGGGGCAGGAGGAGAAGGGGACGACAGAGGATGAGATGGCTGGATGGCATCACTGACTTGATGGACATGAGTCTCAGTGAACTCCAGGAGTTGGTGATGGACAGGGAGGCCTGGTGTGCTGCGATCCATGGGGTCACAAAGAGTCGGACACGACTGAGTGACTGATCTGATCTGATCTGATAGCTCAGCTGGTAAAGAATCTGCCTGCAGTGCGGGAGACCTGGGTTTGATCCCTGGGTTGGGACGATCCCCTGAAGAAGGGAAAGGCTACCCACTCCAGTATTCTGGCCTAGAGAATTCCATGGACTGTATAGTCCCTGGGGTCATAAAGAGTCGGATACGACTAAGTGACTTTCACTTTCAAACATATTAAAGTCTACATTGAATATGCCAGGAAATTTGGAAAAGTCAGCAGAGGCCAGAGGACTGGAAAAGGTCAGTTTTCATTCTAATACCAAAGAAGGGCAATGCCAAAGAATGTTCCAATTACTGTACAATGTCACACGCTAGCAAAGTAATGTTCAAAATCCTCCAAGTTAGGCTTCAGCAATATGTGAACCGAGAACTTCCAGATGTACAAGCTGGATTTAGAAAAGGCAGAGGAAGCAGAAGTCAAATTATCAACATTCACTGGATCATGGAGAAAGCAAGGAAGTTAAAAAAAAAATCTACATTTTCTTCATTGACTACATTAAAGTCTTCGACTGTGTGGATGACAACAAACTGTGGGAAATGCTTAAACAGACGGGAATACTTTACCTGCCTCCTGAGAAACCCGTACGCAGGTAAAGAAGCAATGGTTAGAACCAGACATGGAACAATGGACTGGTTCAAAATTGGGAAAGGAGTACATCAAAGCTGTCTATTGTCATTCTGCTTATTTAACTTATATGCAGAGTACATCATGTGAAATACTGGGCTGGATGAATCACAAGTTGGAATCAAGATTGTCAGGAGAAATATCAACAACCTCAGATATGCAGATACCACTCTAATGGCAGAAAGTGAAGAGGAACTTAAGAAGCCTCTTGATGAAGGTAAAAGAGGAGAATGAAAAAGCTGACTTGAAACTCAATATTTAAAAAACTAGGATCATGGCATCTGGTCCCATCACTTCATGGCAAACAGAAGGGGGAAAAGTGGGAGCAGGGGCAGATTTTATTTTTTTGGGCTCTAAAACCACCATGGACAGTGACTGCAGCCATGAAATTCAAAGATGCTTGCTCTCTGGAAGAAAAGCTGTAACAAACCTAGACAGCATATTAAAAAGTAGAGACATTATTTGCCATCAAAGGTCCATCTTTGGACCATAGTCAAGGCTATGGTTTTTCCAGTGGTCATGTATGGATGTGAGAGTTGGACTATAAAGAAAGCTGAGCACCAATGAATCGATGCTTTTGAACTGTGGTGTCGGAGAAGACTCTTGAGAGTCCCTTGGACTGCAAGGAGATCCAACCAGTCCATCCTAAAGGAGATCAGTCCTGAATATTCATTGGAAGGACTGATGCTGAAGCTCCAATACTTTGGCCACTTGATGCAAAGTCCTGACTCACTGGAAAATACCCTGATGCTGGGAAAGGCTGAAGGCAAAAGGAGAGGGGCAGCAGAGGATGAGATGTTTAGATAGCATCACTGACCCAATGGGCACGAATTTTGGCAAACTCTAGGAGACAGTGGAGGACAGAGGAGCCTGGTGTGCTGCAGTCCAAGGGGTCACAAAGAGTTGGACAAGACTTAGTGAATGAAAAACAAAGATATTTAGATCCCAAAGCTTGGTTCTAGAGAGGTACTGGTCAGTGCTCCAGCCCTGGCAACTTCAGTGGGAAAACATGCAGGCAGACCAACGTTTGTATTTAAATTTTCAGGACTGTTCTTTAAGAAACACAAAACTTGCTACCTAGAGAATGAGACCACCTTAAACAACTGTGCCTGCTATTCTTTGTGTTCAAGGGATCATAAAGACCTCAGCAGGGGAAGATGAGAGGAACACTGAGCTTGGAGGGTATGCCCACCTTCCCCCTTTCTCTTCACGCTGTCTCAGGACTCCGCTTCCAGGCCCAGTTCTTTACTCGATTATTAATATTAGTAATCATAACAGCTGCATTTGATGAGTGTTCATGTACGACTCCACGCCAGAGCACACACTTTCTACTCTTCCCTTTCCATCCCTAAGACCATCCTGTGAGACTGGCACTTACAGCATGCCAATTGTGCAGATGAGAAGGGAAACTGACTTCCCCAAAGGCTGCTGCTGCTAAGTCGCTTCAGTCGTGTCCAACTCTGTGCGACCCCGTAGACGGCAGCCCACCAGGCTCCCCCGTCCCTGGGATTCTCCGGGCAAGAATACTGGAGTGGGTTGCCATTTCCTTCTCCAATGCATGAAAGTGAAAAGTGAAAGTGAAGTCGCTCAGTTGTGTCCGACTCTTAGCGACCCCATGGACTGCAGCCTACCAGGCTCTTCCATCCATGGGATTTTCCAAGCAAGAGTTCTGGAGTGGGGTGCCATTACCTTCAGGGAGTCAGTGGCAAAACCAGGGTTCAGACCAGGTTTGATAGCAAAGCACGTGCAGTCACCTCCAGCATCCAGCTACCAGAAAGTGACCGGCAGTATGCAGGGTGACCCAGAAAACTGGGTCAGCAATTTGCCATCGTGAGGGAAGATAAAGGAGAAGATGAGGATTCTGCTTTCACCGGCATTCAAATATGAACAGAAGAAACATACTGTGAAACAATTGAATAAGCATTGCTAAATATTAGAGACCCTAATTTCATGCAAGTTTCTCTTAGTGCTGTGTGACCCTGATTTTCAAACAAAGCTTTCAAGACCCCCACTCCCTATTTTCAGGGCTGCTCTGCACCCCGTAAGTGACTGGCAGCAATCAACCTCGTATTTTTACACTCGAAAGTGAAAGTCGCTCAGTCATGTCTGATTCTTTGGGACCCCATGGATTATACAGTCCATTGGATTCTCCAGCCCAGAATACTGGAGTGGGTAGCTGGTTCCCTTCTCCATTGGATCTCCCCAACCCAGGGATTGAACCCAGGTCTCCCGCATTGGAGGCAGATTCTTTACCAGCTGAGGCACGCAGGCTACAAATCTCCTGCTCACAGAATCACAGTGTACAGATTTTACCCCGGTAAAAGAAGTGAAGCATCAGAACAGCACCAACAGACGGCAACGTGGCTGTTTTGTAGAACTGTGGACTGAAAATCTGTCGTCTCCGTGATCTTACTTGCCAAACGTGAATTGCAGGAGAGTCAGTGCTGGTGCCAACCTCGCCTCCAAATGAGTGCCAGCGGTCCCCCAGGGTCCCCCAAGTGCACTCCTCAGCAGCACAGCGGTCAGTGCGGCCCTGGGCACTCGTCTGTCCCCCTCAGTGCTCCTGGGACGATGACAGCCAGGCTCCTGTTTCCAGCAATGCCAGACCGTGCCTGAGAGTCACCAATTCTTGGGACTAAATGCACCCCCACAAAGGTATTTTTCCAAAGCCTCCACAACGTGCTGGATTACTCTTACAACCAGGAAAATCCAATAAATATTATAAATGGAGGTGGGGGATGGAGAGGAGAAACATTTAATTTCTTTTTAGCCTAAGTACTTTACCCAAAAGAGAAAATGAAAACCCACGTTCAAGAGCATTTTTTTCCTTAAAGAGAAAATGAAAATGCTTTAACAAAAAAGGTAAAAATAAATGAAGATTGAAAAAAAAAAGTTTATCAATAAGTAACAATGAACTTTCAGATCTGTGTACTAGGCTCAGATACTCTGGGAAACCTAACCAGGTTGAGCCTGGTCAACCTGCCTAAAATGGTGTCCTACTCACACTGGTTTAATGCTATGTATTAAACCAATATGAGTGGGAGCCGAGCGTTACGTATAAATAGTTTTTTTTTTTTTAATTTATTTTTAAATTTTATTTTATTTTTAAACTTTACAATATTGTATTCGTTTTGCCAAATATTGAAATGAATCCGCCACAGGTATACATGTGTTCCCCATCCTGAACCCTCCTCTCTCCTCCCTCCCCATACCATCCCTCTGGGTCGTCCCAGTGCACCAGCCCCAAGCATCCAGTATCGTGCATCGAACCTGGACTGGCGACTCGTTCATTATATATTACACGTATTTCAATGCCATTCTCCCAAATCTTCCCACCCTCTCCCTCTCCCACAGAGTCCAAAAGACTGTTCTATACCTCAGTGTCTCTTTTGCTGTTCCATACACAGGGTTATTGTTACCATCTTTCTAAATTCCATATATATGCGTTAGTATACTGTACTGGTGTTTTTCTTTCTGGCTTACTTCACTCTGTATAATAGGCTCCAGTTTCATCCACCTCATTAGAACTGATTCAAATGTTTTCTTTTTAATGGCTGAGTAATACTCCATTGTGTATATGTACCACAGCTTTCTTATCCATTCATCTGCTGTTGGACATCTAGGTTGCTTCCATGTCCTGACTATTATAAACAGTGCTGCAATGAACATTGGGGTACATGTGTCTCTTTCCCTTCTGGTTTCCTCAGTGTGTATGCCCAGCAGTGGGATTGCCGGATCATAAGGCAGTTCTATTTCCAGTTTTTAAAGGAATTTCCACACTGTTCTCCATAGTGGCTGTACTAGTAACTAGCATTCCCACCAACAGTGTAAGAGGGTTCCCTTTTCTCCACACCCTCTCCAGCATTTATTGCTTGTAGACTTTTGGACCACAGCCATTCTGACTGGCGTGAAATGGTACCTCACAGTGGTTTTGATTTGCATTTCTCTGACAATGAGTGATGTTGAGCATCTTTCCATGTGTTTGTTAGCCATCTGTCTTCTTTGGAGAAATGTCTATTTAGTTCTTTGGCCCATTTTTTGATTGGGTCATTTATTTTTCTGGAATTGAGCTGTAGGAGTTGCTTGTATATTTTTGAGATTAGTTGTTTGTCAGTTGCTTCATTTGCTATTATTTTCTCCCATTCTGAAGGCTGTCTTTTCACCTTGCTTATAGTTTCCCTTGTTGTGCAGAAGCTTTTATGTTTAATTAGGTCCCATTTGTTTATTTTTGCTTTTATTTCCAATATTCTGGGAGGTGGGTCATAGAGGATCCTGCTGTGATGTATGTTGGAGAGTGTTTTGCTTATGTTCTCCTCTAGGAGTTTTATAGTTTCTGGTCTTACGTTTAGATCTTTAATCCATTTTGAGTTTATTTTTGTGTATGGTGTTAGAAAGTGTTCTAGTTTCATTCTTTTACAAGTGGTTGACCAGTTTTCCCAGCACCACTTGTTACAGAGATTGTCTTTAATCCATTGTATATTCTTGCCTCCTTTGTCAAAGATAAGGTGTCCATATGTGCGTGGATTTATCTTTGGGCTTTCTATTTTGTTCTTGATCTATATTTCTGTCTTTGTGCAAGTATCATACTGTCTTGATGACTGTGGCTTTGTAGTAGAGCCTGAAGTCAGGTAGGTTGATTCCTCCAGTTCCATTCTTCTTTCTCAAGATCGCTTTGGCTATTCGAGGTTTTTTGTATTTCCATACAAATTGTGAAATTATTTGTTCTAGCTCTGTGAAGAATACCGTTGGTAGCTTGATAGGGATTGCATTGAATCTATAAATTGCTTTGGGTAGTATACTCATTTTCACTATATTGATTCTTCCAATCCATGAACATGGTATATTTCTCCATCTATTAGTGTCCTCTTTGATTTCTTTCACCAGTGTTTTATAGTTTTCTATATATAAGTCTTTAGTTTCTTTAGGTAGATATATTCCTAAGTATTTTATTCTTTCTGTTGCAATGGTGAATGGAATTGTTTCCTTAATTTCTCTTTGTTTTCTCATTTTTAGTGTATAGGAATGCAAGGGATTTCTGTGTGTTGATTTTATATCCTGCAACTTTACTATAATCATTGATTAGTTCTAGTAATTTTCTGGTGGAGTCTTTAGGGTTTTCTATGTAGAGGATCATGTCATCTGCAAATAGTGAGAGTTTTACTTCTTCTTTTCCAATTTGGATTCCTTTTATTTCTTTTTCTGCTCTGATTGCTGTGGCCAAAACTTCCAAAACTATGTTGAATAGTAATGGTGAAAGTGGGCACCCTTGTCTTGTTCCTGACTTTAGAGGAAATGCTTTCAATTTTTCACCATTGAGGATAATGTTTGCTGTGGGTTTGTCATATATAGCTTTTATTATGTTGAGGTATGTTCCTTCTATTCCTGCTTCCTGGAGAGTTTTTACCAATGGATGTTGAATTTTGTCAAAGGCTTTCTCTGCATCTATTGAGATAATCATATGGTTTTTATTTTTCAATTTGTTAATGTGGTGTATTACATTAATTGATTTGTGGATATTGAAGAATCCTTGCATCCCTGGGATAAAGCTCACTTGGTCATGGTGCATGATCTTTTTAATGTGTTGTTGGATTCTGATTGCTAAAATTTTGTTAAGGATTTTTGCATCTATGTTCATCAGTGATATTGGCCTGTAGTTTTCTTTTTTTGTGGGATCTTTGTCAGGTTTTGGTATTAGGGTGATGGTAGCCTCATAGAATGAGTTTGGAAATTTACCTTCCTCTGCAATTTTCTGGAAGAGTTTGAGTAGGATAGGTGTTAGCTCTTCTCTAAATTTTTGGTAGAATTCAGCTGTGAAGCTGTCTGGACCTGGGCTTTTGTTTGCTGGAAGATTTCTGATTACAGTTTCAATTTCCGTGCCTGTGATGGGTCTGTTAAGATTTTCTATTTCTTCCTGGTCCAGTTTTGGAAAGTTGTACTTTTCTAAGAATTTGTCCATTTATTCCACGTTGTCCATTTTATTGGCATATAATTGTTGATAGTAGTCTCTTATGATCCTTTGTATTTCTGTGTTGTCTGTTGTGATCTCTCCATTTTCATTTCTAATTTTATTGATTTGATTTTTCTCCCTTTGTTTCTTGATGAGTCTGGCTAATGGTTTGTCAATTTTATTTACCCTTTCAAAGAACCAGCTTTTGGCTTTGTTGATTTTTGCTATGGTCTCTTTTGTTTCTTTTGCATTTATTTCTGCCCTAATTTTTAAGATTTCTTTTCTTCTACTAACCCTGGGGTCTTCATTTCTTCCTTTTCTAGTTGCTTTAGGTGTAGAGTTAGGTTATTTATTTTACTTTTTTCTTGTTTATTGAGGTATGCCTGTATTGCTATGAACTTTCCCCTTAGAACTGCTTTTACAGTGTCCCACAGGTTTGGGGTTGTTGTGTTTTCATTTTCATTCGTTTCTATGCAAATTTTGATTTCTTTATTGATTTCTTCTGTGATTTGTTGGTTATTCAGCAGCGTGTTCAGCCTCCATATGTTGGAATTTTTAATAGTTTTTCTCCTGTAATTGAGATCTAATCTTACTGCATTGTGGTCAGAAAAGATGCTTGGAATGATCTCAATTTTTTTTAAATTTACCAAGGCTAGATTTATGGCCCAGGATGTGATCTATCCTGGAGAATGTGCACTTGAGAAAAAGGTGAAATTCATTGTTTTGGGATGAAATGTCCTATAGATATCAATTAGGTCTAACTGGTCTATTGTATCGTTTAAAGTTTGTGTTTCCTTGTTAATTTTCTGTTTAGTCGATCTATCCATAGGTGTGAGTGGGGTATTAAAGTCTCCCATTATTATTGTGTTATTGTTAATTTCTCCTTTCATACTTGTTAGCATTTGTCTTACATATTGCGGTGCTTCTGTGTTGGGTGCATATATAGTTATAATTGTTTTATCTTCTTCTTGGATTGATCCTTTGATCAATATGTAGTGACTGTCTTTGTCTCTTTTCACAGCCTTTGTTTTAAGGTCTATTTTATCTGATATGAGTATTGCTACTCCTGCTTTCTTTTGGTCCCTATTTGCATAGAAAATCTTTTTCCAGCCCTTCACTTTCAGTCTGTATGTGTCCCCCGTTTTGAGGTGGGTCTCTTGTAGACAGCATATGCAGGGGGTTTTGTTTTTGTATCCATTCAGCCAGTCTTTGTCTTTCGTTTGGGGCATTCAACCCATTTATGTTTAAGGTAATTATTGATAAGTATGATCCCGTTGCCATTTACTTTATTGTTTTGGGTTCGAATTTATACACCCTTTTTGTGTTTCCTGTCTAGAGAATATCCTTTAGTATTTGTTGGAGAGCTGGTTTGGTGGTGCTGAATTCTCTCAGCTTTTGCTTGTCTGTAAAGCTTTGGATTTCTCCTTCATATTTGAGTGAGATCCTTGCTGGGTACAATAATCTGGGCTGTAGGTTATTTTCTTTCATCACTTTAAGTATGTCTTGGCATTCCCTCCTGGCTTGAAGAGTTTCTATTGAAAGATCAGCTGTTAGCCTAATGGGAATTCCCTTATGTGTTATTTGTTGTTTTTCCCTTACTGCTTTTAATATTTGTTCTTTGTGTTTGATCTTTGTTAATTTGATTAATAGGTGTCTTGGGGTGTTTCGCACCTTGGGTTTATCCTGTTTGGGACTCTCTGGGTTTCTTGGACTTGAGTGATTATTTCCTTCCCCATTTTAGAGAAGTTTTCAACTATTATCCCCTCAAGTATTTTCTCATGGTCTTTCTTTTTGTCTTCTTCTTCTGGGACCCCTATGATTCGAATGTTGTAGCGTTTAATATTGTCCTGGAGGTCTCTGAGATTGTCCTCATTTCTTTTAATTCGTTTTTCTTTTTTTCTTTCTGATTCATTTATTTCTACCATTCTATCTTCTAGTTCACTAATCCTATCTTCTGCCTCTGTTATTCTACTATTTGTTGCCTCCAGAGTGTTTTTGATTTCATTTATTGCATTATTCATTATATATTGACTCTTTTTTTACTTCTTCTAGGTCCTTGTTAACCCTTTCTTGCATTTTCTCAATCCTTGTCTCCAGGCTATTTATCTGTGATTCCATTTTGATTTCAAGATTTTGGATCAATTTCACTTATCATTATTTGGAATTCTTTATCAGGTAGATTCCCTATCTCTTCCTCTTTTGTTTGGTTTGGTGGGCATTTATCCTGTTTCTTTATCTGCTGGGTATTCCTCTGTTTCTTCATCTTGTTTAAATTGCTGAGTTTGGGGTGTCCTTTCTGTATTCTGGCAGTTTGTGGAGTTCTCTTTATTGTGGCGTTTCCTCACTGTGTGTGGGTTTGTACAGGTGGCTTGTCAAGGTTTCCTGGTTAGGGAAGCTTGTATCAGTGTTCTGGTGGGTGGAGCTGGATTTCTTCTCTCTGCAGTGCAATGAAGTGTCCAGTAATGAGTTATGAGATGTCTATGGTTTTGAGGTGACTTTGGGCAGCCTGTATCTTGGAGCTCAGGGCTGTGTTCCTGTGTTGCTGGAGAATTTGCTTGGTATGTCTTGCCCTGGAACTTGTTGGCCCTTGTGTGGTGCTTGGTTTCAGTGTAGGTATGGACGCGTTTGATGAGCTCCTGTCAATTAATGATCCCTGGAGTCAGGAGTTCCCTGGAGTCAGGGTTTGGACTTAAGCCTCCTGCTTCCAGTTATCAGTCTTATTTTTACAGTAGCTTCAAAACTTCTCCTTCTATACAGCACCATTGATAAAACATCACAGGGTTTTAATCTATTGCCTGTAGCTTCCAAGGTGGTTCCCTCTGTTATAGCTTCTTCTGTTTGCTGGTCTCTTCAGTGTCTGGTTTCTGCCCTGACACAAAGGGGACGGTGGTGGACACTTTTTTTTTTTTTTTTTAGGCTCACTTGTTCAGTCGCGCTGTGGGGAGGGAGGGACGCTGCAAACAAATAACACTGGCGTGTGCTCGCAGTGCCTCAGCCACACTGGGTCTGCCCCCGCTCATGGCACGTGTAGCCTCCTTGCCCACACTGCTCAGGCTCTAGGTTGCATCGCCGGGAACCATCCATGGCTGGCCCTGGGCTGCTTGCACCTCCCAGGTCCGAGCAGCTCAGGTGATGAGGTGTTTGGCGCGCGCGATTGCTGTGACTTATCACCTCCCTGCTGCTTGGTTATCTAGGTGTACAACCGGTGCACCTTCTCAGGCGGATGTTGATTGTCCAGACCCCCAAGAAGTTTTAGTTAGCAAAAAAGCCTGCTGACAGTTTTATAGATAATGTCTCTCTGGGGCTGTGATTACCCCCTTCCAGCTCTGGCTGCCTGTCACCGGCGGGGGCGGGGGTGGGGGTGGGGGTGGGGGTGGGGGTGGGGATGGTCTGCAGCTGGCTATTTCTGTTCAGTCCTTTGTTCCGTGTGTGGGCCTGGCGGTGTCTTAGGTTAGGGCTGGCTTTTCGCGTGGTAGATATCCCACAGTCTGGTTTGCTAGCCCAAATTATTTCACTCAGATAGCGCTCGGGGTATTCAGGCCAGATCCTTACCCTAAGCGATGCAGCCCGTGCCATGCCTCCCTGCCCAGCTCCTGCTTGCTAGTGGCGTGTGCAGGTGTCTGCGCTGCTTCTCCGCTGGGGGAGTTACCGTAGGGCTCCCAATCTGCAGGTTTTAATTATTTGTTTATTTTTCCTCCCTGTTATGTTGCCCTCTGTGCTTCCAAGGCTCGGCACATATTCGGCAGTGAGAAGGTTTCCTGGTGTTTGGAAACTTCTCTCTTTTTAAGACTCCCTTCCCGGGACAGAACTCCACCCCTCCCTCTTTTGTCCTTTTTTTGTCTTTTATATTTTTTCCTACCTCCTTTCGAAGACTTGGGTTGCTTTTCTGGGTGCCTAATGTCCTCTGCCGGCATTCAGAAGTTGTTTTGTGGAATTTACTCGGCGTTTAAATGTTCTTTTGATGAATTTGTGGGGGAGAAAGTGTTCTCCCCGTCCTACTCCTCCGCCATCTTAGCTCCTCTTTTTTTTTTTTTTAAGAGAACTGAATCTCTTTATGAGGGAACTCTAGGACAGGGATGGCAAAGATGCCATCATTTTCCCTCACAGTCTGGAGCTGAGATGAGGAAAGGCCAGCTTCTAGAACTGCAGCTAAGAGGATCACCTATGGTAACCATCATCAACAAGTATTATCACAGCCGTCACGGATGGGGTGCACTGTGGCTCTACAGATGCGGCTACTCCCCCACCCCCAAATGAACCCTCACAGCTGCAAAGCGCTGAAGGGTGTTGCAGGCCAGGCGCTGAGCTCAAGAACCTGGCACGGATCGACCTACCGCATCCTCCAGCAACCTGCTGGGGTCAGTGACATCATTCTTGTTTTTGGCCACGGTGTTCGGCTCCTGCAGGATGTTAGTTCCCCGAGCAGGGACTGAACCTGGGCCCACAATAGTGAAAGCACCAAGTCCTAACCACGGAACTGCCAGGGAATTCCCAGTAACATTGTATCATTATTCTTACTTTCTTTTACTGAGGTGAGATTCACATAATGTTAATGATATTTAACTTTTATTTTTATGTAAAATACAAAGATATAAAAACTCTGAACAATTTAATAGCATTTAGTAGAATCCCAGGGACGGGGGAGCCTGGTGGGCTGACGTCTAGGGGGTCACACAGAGTTGGACACGACTGAAGCGACTTAGCAGCAGCAGCAGCAGCAGCAGCAGCACATTCAGTGTCGTACAACCAGCAGCTCTATCTGGTTCTAGAACATTTCATCACCCCGAAAGGAGAGTCCGTACCCACTAACCAGTTCCTCCCCATCCCTCCCTCGCTGAAGGCTCTGGTGACCACACCAATCTGAGTTCTGTATGGATGTATGTACTTGTGTTTATGACTGCAATCACACAGTATGTGACCTTTCGTGTCGGCTTCTCACTTGGCATAATGTTTCTGAGGTCCATCTGTGTTGGAGCACGGGTCCGTATCCATTCCTTTTTGTGGCTGAACAGTCTGTTCCACTGTGTGTGTATGCTGGTAACACTAATCCCTCTTAACATATGAAGAAACCAAAGTTAGGGTCTCACAGTCAGTAAGTGGTCGAGTTGGACGCAAACCAGTCAGCATGATGCCGCTGAGCCCGTTCTGGCTCAGAGGGAGAGTTAGAAAAGCGACTCGGAGTGAGGATCTGGTGACAGACTTTGGTTTTTAAGCTATCCTGGAAGGCCTGCGAGATTTAAGAAGCATGTGAGTCTGATGCTTTGAAGGCCGGGTGGGCAGGCTGCAGTGGCAAACCCCAGAAACTGCTGAAGGTGGCTGTATCACAGAGCCAACTTCCTATCTTGATGAAACTCAACTTAAAAAAAAAAAAAAAAAAAGTCACAGCATATGTATGCTCAGTTGCATCCAACTCTTTGAGACCCCATAGACTGTAGCCTGCCAGACTCCTCTATGGGATTCTCCAGGCAAGAATACTGGAGTGGGTTGCCATTTCCTACTCCAAACAAATGCCATCTTGTACATTTATTTCAGAAGGTAAGAAAGAGGCGTTAGGTCTAACGCTTCCACAGGTAAGCTGATCCTGCTTTCAGCTGGAGACTTTGAGGGTGATGTAAACCAAAACCTCGGCTGGTGTATCTATTCCAGGGCTGTATCCAATCTCAGCTGGTGTATCTCCTCCAGGGCTGTATCCAACCTCAGCTGGTGGATCTAACCTCGGCTGGTGTATCTCCCCCAGGGCTGTCTCTAACCTCAGCTGGCGTAACTCCCCCAGGGCTGTCTCTAACCTCAGCTGGCATATCTCCCCCAGGGCTGTCTCTAACCTCAGCTGGTGTGTCTACTCCAGGGCCATCTCTAACCTCGGCTGGCGTGTCTCCCCCAGGGCCGTCTCTAACCTCGGCTGGCGTGTCTCCTCCAGGGCCGTGTCTAACCTCGGCTGGTGGATCTACTCCAGGGCTGTGTCTAACCTCAGCTGGTGGATCTACTCCAGGGCTGTGTCAAACCTCGGCTGGTGGATCTACTCCAGGGCTGTCTCTGACCCTGGCTGGTGGATCTTCCTCTGATGCTCAGAGTGCACGGCTGGTTTCCCAGTGTTCAAACCATATACAATGGTGCAGAATCGTTCCCTCAAGGCTTGCAGGCACCCTTCCGGAGCTTTCAGTTACAAGTCATAACTGTGGTCCTCACACTTTCCTACACCTTTTCTGGAGCCTTTATTCCAAGGAGTCACCACAATCTTCGAGGCTATTAACTGATGACACAGTATCTGGAGAGCTGAGAGGGGGATGATCCTCTGGTGAAGGATTCATGACGACAAGAGTGTCTACCATTAAGGCATTCGATGCCCTGATTAGGCTTGGAAAGAAACGGCCTCATGAAGGATAAATCAAATAGGAAGGAGACGGCTCTGGAAATTTTTTTGCTGACTTGTCAAGGTTTCGAGAAAGTGATGATTCAAAGCCAAGTCTTTGTCTAAGAGAGCCTGGAGTAAGCAAGGTGGATGATAAAAATGCTGACCAACTTGTCCTGTTACTAATTAAGAACAAAGAGTGCTTTCACACTGGGCACTACTGGTCTGAAGTGGGGAGGGGGTGAACAGAGCTCCATCATCTGGACGCCAAATCTGGAAGACGCAGACTTAACCATCTGGCTGCGAGAGTAGGATCAGGAGCAGAAGAGAAGCAGTGTGTGGCACACACAGCCTCAAGCAGAACTTCAGTCATCAGGAGCTCCAACACCGAGGTAAGCGGAATGCAAACAGGCCTGCTTTGGTTTTCCCATCTCATGGCTTCCAGAGATGGTTCTTAACTGTCTGCTTCCAGGGTAGTCAGTGCCAAGGAGAAGCCTGCCCACCAGGGGCGTGGATCTGGGTACTGAATCTCAGACACTGCTCACTGGCCCTGCCCACTCATCCCGACTCACTCCTGGCCCTCAGGTAACACTCTTCATTGTCATCTACACAATTCTGTTTTCCTTTCCTTTTTTTAAACAACATAATTTTACTTACTTCGTCTAGTGTGTTTTATGAAATATTAATCGCACTCACCAAACACCTCGATTCATTTTTCTCACCACATATTTTTATTTCGTAACAAGTTGGGTGAAGCAATATACAACTCTCCTCTAGCCCATACTGCTGTGTGCTCTATACAACACGCCCGCCCATGAGGTCACTGAAAAATAACGAGGTAACTTGTTTTAAAATGCTTCTTATGACACAGCAATCCTTGGAAGACAGTACAAGGAATTTTCCGTGTTGGGGTAACTGGCTGAAGTTCCTGGAGAGCTGAGACCTGTTCAGAGCACCCTCCTCCAGGACAGACTCGATGTGGGTAACAAGAGGCAGGTGCACAGGGCTGAGCCGCCTGCTGTGAAACCACTGTTTCAGGTAAAATCAGAGACTAATGGAAGTTCCCTGCTGCTGGGAGAGTCCGCCTCCCAGAACCGCTGAGGTGCCAGGGCGAGAGGCTGGGGGTCGGTGAGCGAGCAATCCAAGGACAGAACCTGTGGTCCCTGCACAGGGCCGATTTCCTCCGTGAGTTGTAACTTTTAAAATACTAACACTCTCTGGTGCTGGGAGCGCCATGCCCTTTACAACTTTTACATTAAGGGCGATCACCACGAAAGGACTTTTTACCTCGCCTGAATTTGGTTTATGCGGGAAGCTCAGTGGTATCTGCCAGTGAGATTAGAAACCTGAGGCTGAATTGTTAAAGTTCGTCCTGGTCACTCCTCTCCCGTGAAGAGACCCAGCGGCTGAGAATCACCTCCTGGAACCAATCCAAACACAAAGGCGGCTGAATTTTGGAAGCAGAAATACACGAACACGCTAGACACACGGCATCACAGGGATGTTTCACAGCCGCCTGTCTGTACAGGGACAGTACCTGCTCCTGTTTCTTGCAACTAAACGTGGGAAGAACGTGAATGTGGCAAACCCAGCGTGGAAACAACACCTATGGGCAGCACCCTGGGATTCTAAGAGCTCCCCTGGCCGCAGCGGTGGCTGTCTGGCAGCACATTTCAGGAACAGGGAGCGCTGGTGTGAACCCAACGTCTGACACAAAACCGGGTCTGTGACGGCTCTGGTGTGTCTGGGTCAGCACAGAGAAGGGACTCCAGGGACTGGAGTGGTATTTACTGAAAAGCTAACCCTGTGGACACAGTAAGGACAAACAGCCGGATGAGGCCCTGGAGGCAGACTCCGCAGGCCTCCAGCAGGGCGTAGGGGGCAGGAACAAGGAGGGACAGAAATATTAACCAAGACTGGGCCACTGGAGGGTGGACTGGCAGCCCCAGCAGAGAAACACCCTCCAGGAAGATGGGGGAGCCTCAGCCCAGCCCAGGCCCCAGAGCCAGACCAGAAGTTCAGTGGGGCAGCAAGCTGTCCGTGACCCATGTCTTAGGGAGTGAGCACCAGGAGAGGCCAGGCTGGCCCCAGGCCAGCAGTGCAGGTGGCTCTGCACTGGGGACAGAAACCAGAGGGCATCGAGGCTGCAGGGCCACGGGATTGAGGGGCAGCGAGGCTGGGTTCAGCAGGGAAGGGTCTCAGAGGGCGGAGGGGAGGCGCTGATCCTGTCCTGTCTGGGGCCCACACCTTCCAGAGGACAGACACAGCGCGACAGGCAGAGCCTTCCAGATGACATCAACTTGGCTCCGAGTTCACTTACTTGAACTTTAATTTGTTTCATACATTCGGGTGACTCCATGTCCTTGTCAGTCATGGTGGAGGGTTTAATCAAATAGCACAGCATAAGTTCCTAAGGAGACAAGGAAATACAAACTCCGTACTGCACCAAACAGAAATACAAACCCGAGTGCGTGTGCAAGAAACGTGGGCCCCCTCCACCCCGTCACAACTCACAAGCATGTCCGTTTCCCCGCAGGAATATAACCGGGCATTCTAAACTGAAGATTTGCCATCTGGTCATCACTGACACGGCAGGCGAATGCAAACACAGCACATACAGTGGCCACAGACACAGCGTTTAAAGTGCTCAACACTGCAGTCAGCACAGACCCCTAATTCTACAGGACAAAGCTACTTTCAAAGGCTAAAGCCTCAGCAGCTTAGCCTGCACGCAGGCAGCTGCCGTGGGCTCCCGCTGGCCCTTCCCCCAGGGCTGCCCGTTCCTCCAGCAGCGGGACAGGGAACTTGGAACTACTTACAGAGGACACTGCAAGTTCATTGCTTGTAGTCCTGGTACAGGGTGAACCGTCCCTCCTACCCTGCCGGGAGTGGGATGGAAGCGAACACAAGCCGGGAGCTCACGGGGCCCTGGATTTGAATCCCGGTTCCACACACGAGCTGCGTGAGCACGGGTTTATCACCAGACCTCCCTAACACTGACTCCTCGCCCTTCGGATAACAACAGGGTGGTGAGAGAAGACATAAGGTGTTCAGTTAGTTAGTTCAGTCGCTCAGTCGTGTCCGACTCTTTGTGACCCTGTGGACTGCAGCATGCCAGGCCTCCCTGTCCATCACCAACTCCCTGAGTTTACCCAAACTCACATCCATCGAGTCAGTGATGCCATCCAACCATCTCATCCTCTGTCGTTCCCTTCTCCTCCTGCCCTCAATCTTTCCCAGCATCAGGGTCTTTTCAAATGAGTCAGCTCTTCGCATCAGGTGGCCAAAGTATTGGAGCTTGAGCTTCAATATCATTCATTCCAATGAACACTGAAGACTGATCTCCTTTAGGATGGACTGGTTGGATCTCCTGGTAGTTCAAGGGACTCTCAAAAGTCTTCTCCAACACCACACTTCAACAGCATCAATTCTTCAGCGCTCGGCTTTCTTTACAGTCCAACTCTCACATCCATACATGACTAATGGGAAAACCATAGCCTTGACTAGACAGACCTCTGTTGGCAAAGTAATGTCTCTGCTTTTTAATACACTGTCAAGGTTGGTCATAACTTTCCTTCCAAGGAGTGAGCGTCTTTTAATTTCATGGCTGTAATCACCATCTGCAGTGATTTTGGAGCCCAGGAAAATAAAGTCTGTCACTGTTTCCCCATCTATTTGCCATGAAATGATGGGACTGGATGCCATGATCTTCGTTTTCTGAATGTTGAGCCTTAAGCCAACTTTTTCACTCTCCTCATTCACTTTCATCAAGAGGCTCTTTAGTTCTTCTTCACTTTCTGCCATAAGGGTGGTGTCATCTGCATATCTGAGGTTATTGATATTTCTCCCTGCAATCTTGATTCCAGCTTGTGCTTCATCCAGCCCAGTGTTTCTCATGATGTACTCTGCATATAAGGTAAATAAGCAGGGTGACAATATACAGCCTTGATGTACTCCTTTTCCTATTTGGAACCAGTCTGTTGTTCATGTCCAGTTCTAACTGTTGCTTCCTGACCTGCATATAGGTTTCTCAGGAGGCAGGTCAGGTGGTCTGGTATTCCCATCTCTTTCAGAATTTTCCACAGTTTATTGTGATCCACACAGTCATAGGCTTTGGCATAGTCAATAAAGCAGAAATACATGTTTTTCTGGAACTCTCTTGCTTTTTTGATGATCCAACAGATGTTGGCAATTTGATCTCTGGTTCCTCTGCCTTTTCTAAAACCAGCTTGAACATCAGGAAGTTCACAGTTCGTGTATTGCTGAAGCCTGGCTTGGAGAATTTTGAGCATTACTTTACTGGCGTGTGAGATGAGTGCAATTGAGGGGTAGTTTGAGTGTTCTTTGGCATTGCCTTTCTTTGGGATTGGAATAAAAACTGACATTTTCCAGTCCTGTGGCTACTGCTGAGTTTTCCAAATTTGCTGGCATAGTGAGTGCGGCACTTTCACAGCATCATCTTTTAGGATTTGAAATAGCTCAACTGGAATTCCATAACCTCTCCTAGCTTTGAACATAGTGATGCTTCCTAAGGCCCACTTGACTTCACATTCCAGGATGTCTGGCTCTAGGTGAGTGATCACATCATCGTGATTATCTGAGTCGTGAAGATCTATTTTGTACAGATCTCTGTATTCTTGCCACCTCTTCTTAATATCTTCTGCTTCTGTTAGGTCCATACCATTTCTGTCCTTTATTGAGCCCGTCTTTGCATGAAATATTCCCTTGGTATCTCTAATTTTCTTGAAGAGATCTCTAGTCTTTTCCATTCTATTGTTTTCCTCTATTTCTTTCCACTGATCACTGAGGAAGGCTTTCTTATCTCTCCTTGCTATTCTTTGGAACTCTGCATTCAAATGGGTATAGTTTTCCTTTTCTCCTTTGCTTTTCGCTTCCCTTCTTTTCACAGCTATTTGTAAGGCCTCCCCAGACAGCCATTTTGTTTTTTTGCTTTTCCTTTTCTTGGGGATGGTCTTGATCCCTGTCTCCTGTACAATGTCATGAACCTCCGTCCATAGTTCATCAGGCACTCTGTCTATCAGATCTAGTCCCTTAAATCTATTTCTCACTTCCACTGTATAATCGTAAGGGATTTGATTTAGGTCATACCTGAATGGCCTAGTGGTTTTCCCTACTTTCTTCAATTTAAGCCTGCATTTTGGGATAATGAACTGATGATCTGAGCCAGTCAGCTTCTGGTCTTGTTTTCACTGACTGTATAGAGCATCTCCATCTTTGGCTGCAAAGAATATAATTAATCTGATTTCGGTGTTGACCATCTGGTGATGTCCATGTGTAGAATCTTCTCTTGTGTTGTTGGAAGAAGGTGTTTGCTATGACCAGTGCGTTCTTTGCCCTGCTTCATTCTGTACTAAAAGGCCAAATTTGCCTGTTACTCCAGGTGTTTCTTGACTTCTTACTTTTGCATTTCAGTCCCCTATAATGAAAAGGATATCTTTTTTGGGTATTAGTTCTAGAAGGTCTTGTAGGTCTTCATAGAACCATTCAACTTCAGCCTCTTCAGCATTACTGGTTGGGGCATAGACTTGGATTACCGTGATAGTGAATGGTTTGCCTTGGAAATGAACAGAGATCATTCTGTTGTTTTTGAGACTGCATCCAAGTGCTGCATTTCAGACTCTTCTGTTGACTATGAGGGCTACTCCATTTCTTCTACGGGATTCTTGCCCACAGTAGTAGATATAATGGTCATCTGAGTTAAATTCACACATTCCACTCCATTTTAGTTCACTGATTCCTAAAATGTCGACATTCACTCTTACCATTTCCTGTTTGACTATTTTCAATTTGCCTTGATTCATGGACCTGACATTCCAGGTTCCTATGCGATATTGCTCTTTACAGCATTGGACCTTGCTTCTATCACCAGTCACATCCACACCTGGGTGTTGTTTTTGCTTTGGCTCCATCTCTGCATTCTTTCTGGATTTATTTCCCCACTGATCTCCAGTAGCGTATTGGGCACCTACTGACCTGGGGAGTTCACCTTTCAGTGTCATATCTTTATGCCTTTTCATACTGTTTATGGGGTTCTCAAGGCAAGACTACTGAAGTGGCTTGCCATTGCCTTCTCTAGTGGACCACATTTTGTCAGAACTCTCCATCATGACCTGTCCATCTTGGGTGACCCTACATGGCATCGCTCACACTTTCATTGAGTTAGACAAGGCTGTGGTCCATGTGATCAGGTTGGCTAGTTTCCTATGATTGTGGTTTCAGTCTGTCTGCCCTCTGATGGAGAAGGATAAGAGGCTTATGGAAGCTCCCTGATGGGAGAGACTGACTGAGGGGGAAACTGGGTCTTATTCTTATGGGTGGGGTCATCAGAGGTGTTCAGTGATAAGTATTAATTCCCTTTCTTTCTCTGAGAGACCTGCTACCTGTGAAAACAAACGTGTCCATGTTTTATGAGTCATCTGTGAATGTGTGTGGGTGGATTCTGAGCACGTGCTGGTGGGTCCTGCCCCCGGGAAGGAAGGCAAGGCTCACTGACACCCATGCCCATGGGGAACCTCGGGGCTCAGTCCCTGGATTGGGGCAGAGGGGAGGGCATGAGAGGAGGGCCAGCTTCTAGAGCTCCGCTGGCACAAATGCTTGCAGTGCCCACAGATGACTTCCATGCTTCCGAAACATTTAATATGAAGATCCAACCGTTTAAGTGACATGTGACCCAAAGCTGATGCCGTTACCTTGGAGACACTGACTGACACTCTGCTCAAGGCAGCCAGGGACCTCCAGCTGAGAGGTCTGCGAGGAGCACCCTGGAAACGGTCGTCCACCAGCTCCACGACGACGGAGTAACTAGAAAACACGGTAGGCGCATTCCAGAAATGAAAAGCATGATGGCAACCCATTTAAAAAGAACTCTGTCCTACCAAGAACGACAATGCAGAAGACAGAAGCATACATCATCTGGTCCTGAATTCCCCTAAACTACGCCTGGGAAAAATATTTTAATGAAAAACTCATACTTTACATTACAGACAGTCAGCCTGATTTCAGCAATTACAGGAAAGGAACAGGAATCTCTCTCTCAACATGAAAGCTGTGAATTCACTCACCTGTTTAGATACTAACATTCACTGATATGAAGATGAACAATTACTCTATATTAGTAACTATACAGATTAACTCAATGTTTACTATCCTGACCTATTTGTTTTATAGCGTAAGGACATTAATGTACAAGGTACAGACATATAATATTGATTCCTATTAGGCCAGAGGAATTTGACTCCTATTAGGCCAGGAGGAATCGTGTGCCTCTGAAAATTAAACTGGAGCTCAGAAATTTCCTCCTGTCCCTTTAAGTCATTACCTTATTTAAAAATCACCCCATTAAATCAGGAGCTTGGGATGAACACACACCCACTGCTCTGTATAAGACAGATAATGAACAAGGACCTAGTGTATAGCACAGGGAATTCTACTCAATATTCTGTGATAACCTATACGAAAAAAGAATCTAAAAAGTAAAGAATATATGTGTATGCGTATCAATCGCTTTGCTGTACACCTGAAACCCACACAACATTGTAAATCAACTGCACTCCAACAGAAAAAAAAAAAAATCACTCCAAACCTTGCATGGTAAAACGGAGGGCCTTTTCGATACAGCACTGCAAAGGAAAAAGAAAATGCATGACCACTCGAAATCAAACTCTCATTTTATTACTTGATGAAGTGCTTTCTATCCTCAAAGGGACATGAATACCCAGTGCTCCACACGTGGGTGATCTGCAGCACTCCCTCTGGTCTAGTTTCAAAACCCAAACTGTTTTTTCCCTGGAATAGAATGCAATTAGCAAAGCAAATCTGTTGTCGAGACCCTAATGCCCTCGTCCCACCCACACCCCACAAATGAACTCCAAATTCAAGCAAGATAGGGCGCAGCCATCTGCCTACCAAACCCGTCTGCTCCTTTTCCTGACACGTGAGAGACCTGTCTCAGCCTCCCGAGCACCCGGCTGGGCATGACTGGGCATCATGGGCCCTTCTGGGCTGGCCCTGAAGCCCTCGCAGACACCAAGCCTGTGCCTGTCACTTTCTGAAGCCGCGTGAAGCCCGTGGGGCCACATGAAGAAGCCAGGCTCCTGCAGCCCCTTTGGGAGTTGGTCCAACCACCATCTGGATACCAGCTTTGGATTTCACAGAAACAGAATTAACTTCAAGTGCTCGCTAAGCCCCTGAAATCTGGGGCAACCATAGCTGCAGGCACTACCTTAACTAACACAATTATATCCATGAGCTCTTGGAAAAACCAAGGCAGAAAAGTTTTGTTCCCTTGAGGAACTGATAGAACTTTTCCTTCTGGGCCACATCGATCCTGTAGTTAATCACGTTTCCATTTGGCTCCAGCACCATGAGGTCAGAACGGGTGAAAGACCCTACTGATGATACAGCAACCCTCCACCTCTACTTCTCATGGTTGTATTTCCTTATTATGAACAGAATTCTGATTTAAATCATATTTAAATTATTTGGCAAGTCAGCTCAAATTCACTGGGTAAGGGTCCAAACGGAAGTTAATGTCTAAACACCCATTTCTCAACTTCTGGGCTGTGGTGCAGTGGAAGGAGACCCCCTACTAGGATGAGGCTGAATTCGGGGCTCTGCTTCGTTCAGACCTCTGCCACTCCCAGTTGTGGGGCTCTAAGCACGTCATTAACTTCTCTGAGGCTCGGTCCCCGAAGCCATAAAATGAAGACATGAAGGGAAATTAAGATCTCTTTCAGTTCTCAAATGCCATTATCTCTGATCAGTTACACACCCTTCATGGATGAGACTCAACTGGAAGATGACACAGCTTGAAAGAAAGTCTGACCCCCTACTTCGGGCCCTTCGGATGTCTGACTACGATGGAGGTACACCTCAAGGGTTAGAAGCACGAACACAGCATCAGTCAGACCCCTGTTCAAGGCTCAGCAGTGCCGAGACCACATGATGACACCCGTGTTCCAATCTCCTTATGGGAATCGGGGAAAGTAATGTAGGTGGAGGTGCTTGAAAAGTTACCTGTGATAACAGTCATTACCATAGTAACAGTGCATCCAGAGCAAAAAAGGGAAAGAGTTTTACAGAAAGGCCTCCAAGTAGAAAAGATGAAAACTTCAGAAGTTTAAGGGATACTGGGTATTTAAAATAAAGTCTGAAGGAACACAGAGAAGAGAGGATGCAACGTGTGGAATGAACGGTAGAGGGCAATAACTGGTGAAAATGGTGACAAGGACAATAATTAATTCGGGGCACCACTGTAACTACCGGGGTACCAGATACTCAGTCTCACTCTATAAACACTTGTGAACTACAAAAGGGAAAATGTAGACGTCTGACAACAACCAGCTTAGCAAACAAGCGGCTTCACCAGCAGCAGGACAACCTGACACCATCCACTCCTGGACGTGGGCCCTAAGGACACACATCACCTGTGCCGGCTGAAAACTGGTGAGCCTGAGCCTAACCCCTAACCACGAGGAAGTGATCAGACCTACCCAGACTGTGGGACATCCTACAGGACTTCACGAGTCGAAGTCACAGAAAACCAGCAGGTGGAGGGGCTCTTAGATGAAAAGAGACTGAAGAGACTGCAGTGCTGGTTGAATGGTGGCCCCCAAAGACACGTCTGCATCCCAATCCCGTGAATGTGATCGTGTTGGGAAGAAGGAACTTTGCAGAGACTGAGCGACACAGCCACTTGCCAAGGAACGCCTGGCGCCACCGGAACCTGGAGGAGGGGAGCGGCGGAGGGGGCGTGGCCCCGCCCACACCGCGGTTTGAGGCTCCTGGCCTCCGGACCTTCTGCGGCTTTATGGGCCCCGGTTTGTGGTCATTTCTTATGGCCTCCCTAGGAAACTATAAGATGGATAAGTGCTCCGTGTGATAAATGAACCTCGAGTGGAGCCTGTCAAAAAAAAAAAAATTAGAACCCAAACAGCCACAGAAGACACTGTGGGGACAAGCGGGAAACTGAAAAGACGGACTGAATACTTAGATGATGCTAATGAATAACTCCAATTTCCCTTAGGTATTATATGGTGTTATAAAATGGCAACCCACTCCAGTATTCTTGCCTGGAAAATCCCAGGGATGGGAGGAGCCTGGTGGGCTACAGTCCATGGGGTCACAAAGAGTCGGACACGACTAAGCGACTTCACTTTCATAATTACGGAGGAGAATCTTCTGAGGAGCTGTGTCCAAAACCACTTATGAATTAACAGGGATTAGATGTACAAATGTGGACGATGTTAACAAAAACACAGTCAGTAGGAAAAACAAGCCAAGAGGGTGGCTTAGGAAAGGACTGGAGAAGAGATGGGATGAAGGCACTCCTCCCTGCAGGGTGAGGGCACGGGGGCCCTGATGCCTCTCCCCGGGGCAGAGCCAGCTGCCAGCTCTCCATGACACGTGATGGTTCTCTGGGCTCTGGACATGCTGTCTACTGGCCTCCCACGGCTCCCATATTTTGTCCGATTTGCAACTTCTAATTTGCAGGGAGCTGTGAAATCACGTGACCAAACAGTCAACGTGAATCCAAAACTGAAATGGGTGGGAAGGAGGCTCAGGAGTAACTAGAACTCTGGGTTAAGGCCACCAGCAACTGCATGTCTAGGACAAAAATAAAAATCCTCAAGTTGGTGTTTTGGCTTTCTGGCTGGCAACTCTACTTAGCTATGGTGGGAACTACATGGAACTGAGTCATAAAGAGCCCTAATCTCTGCACTTACCAACTGTGGTTAAAACTCAACATTAAAAAAACTAAAATCAACCATCTGGTCCCATAATTTCATGGCAAATAGAAAGGGAAAAAGTGGAAACAGTGATAGATTTTATTTTCTTGGGCTCCAAAAATCACTGTAGACAATGACTACAGTCATGAAATTAAAAGATGCTTGCTCCTTGGAAGAAAAGCTATGATAAACCTAGACAGAATATTAAATAGCAGAGACATCGCTTCGCCGACAAAGGTCCGTCTAGTCAAAGCTATGGCTTTTCCAGTAGTCATGTATGGATGTGAGAGTCAGACCTTAAGGAAGGCAGAGCATCGAAGAATTGCTGCTTTTGAACCATAGTTCTGGAGAACCGAGACTCTTGTCCTTTGGACTGCGAGGAGATCAAACCAGTCAACCCTAAGAGAAATCAACCCTGAATATTCATTGAAAGGACTGATTCATTGAAACACTTTGGCCACCCGATGTGAAGAGCCGACTCATTAGAAAACACCCTGATGCTGGGAAAGACTGAAGGCAGGAGGAGAAGAGGGCAACAGAGGATGAGACAGTTGGATAGCATCACTGACTCAATGGACATGAATGTGAGCAAACTCTGGGAGATAGTAAAGGACAGGGAAGCCTGGCGCGCTGCAGTCCACGGGGTCGCAAAGCGTTGGACACGACTGAATGACTGAACGACAACAACCAGCTGTGGGACCCACTGCCCTGACCCTCTGAAACCTCAATTTCCTCGGCTGTAGGAGGAGGTGAGTGCCACAAGCCTCATGGAGCGTGAAGATGAAACGAGATGGGAGTAGAAAAGCAACAGGCAAGCTGATGGTGGCCATGGAGCCGGCAGCCAAGGGCGCTTTGCAGGGGATGGGGATGTGGTGAGGAGGGGCTCTCGTGGGGGGATGGGGGTGTGTGAGGAAGGGCTCTCGCGGAGGGATGGGGACGTGTAAGGAGGAGCTCTCGCAGGGGGATGAGGATGTGGTGAGGAAGGGCTCTCGCGTGGCTCCTGGCCTGGCTGTCTGCCGTGGGCATTCACAGTCAAGCGGCCGGGCAGCTGCGCCTGACCTGAGGTTGTGCTGCTCGTTCCACGTGCTGCTGCTGGAGTGAAACTGGACTCACAGGACTTAGTCCAGGGAAGAGTCTCCCTGAGTTTCACAGCGGCCCTCTGTCGTGAGTCCCTGCCTCTGTGAGCAGGAACAACTGTGAAGGGAGCGTGCCTGGCTGTTACCTGTGCCGGCAGCTCTTGCATATGTGTGGTCTCACACTGCCAGCCTCCCAAAGGAAAACAGCAGTGTTAGACAGCACCCTACTTCTGCGCCTGGGGCGGGGGCCAAGGTCGGGGGGCCACATCCCTCACCGCTGGCCAGCACAGCTCCCGGACTCTGGCCTGAAGATGCCCTTCCCGGCGCTGCTGGGCCAGGACCTGGGCTCACAGTAACCACACGAGCGTCTCCAAGTGCATAAAACACCCCCAGCAGGGCAAAGGCCTTGGGGAGCTGGGAAACAGCAGTGGATGGATTTTCCTCCTTTTTAAAAAGTCTGTCCGTCTGTCCACCCTTTCATCCATCCTTATAAGGCTGTTTCTTTTTAAATGAGCAAGTTCTCTCTACTCACCCTCCACAAAGATGACTTGAGTACTGAAAGCACATGGATAAGGTATGCTTACACCACACTCGACAGAGGCCCCGCCCCTGCAATTTTCTGTTTTTACTTTTTACACAGATGTTGCTTTATAAATACGATGGTATCCATGTTACATGATGAGTGACCGGAAGCTGAGAGGCACAGTAACCTTTCTGAGGTCACACAGGCAGCAAGACACTGAGCTGGCCGCGAGCCCCAAAGACTCTCTCTGTCACCCCGCTGCCTCTGAGTGCGTCACTGTGGCCTTGCTGGCTGGAAAATCCCGCTCATGTTTCACCCATTCACCAAGCACACTGGCCAAGGCCTGCCGAGTGTGCAGCCTGGGCGGCTGCTCTTCCCCAGAGAGGAAGAGGGCAGGCAGGAGCCAGTGATGGCCAGGCCACAGGCTCACCTCATTTAAGTGCCATGACCTGTGGGTGACTCTGCAAGCTAAGCTCAAGGTCATCCTGATCATTCACGTGGTGACCCAGAGTTAGGACATCTGTACCTGAAACCCAGGCCCGGAAGAAACAACAGGAGCCTTTATCTTAGAGGGGTGGGCACTCCTTAGCTTTATATATATTGCTGACCCACTTTGAGAATTTAATGAAAGCAGAAGGGGGTGGCAGAGGATGGGATGGTTAGACAGCATCACTGACTCAAGGGACATGAATCTGAGCAGATTCCAGGACAGTGAAGGACAGGGGAACCTGGTGTGCTGCAGTCCATGGGCTCGCAGAGTCGGACATGACTTAGAGACTGAACAACCACCGCCACCCGTTCTCGACGCAGAAAAATGCACCCATTTACAAACATGCAATTTTGAATAAAATTCTGGGGGGGGTGCCTGGGGCCCCTCGAATACCATCTTATGATTCTAGGTTAAGCACACTTGATTTTAGAGCACTTGATTTAAAAGACTGAACTGGCTTTCTTTGTGTATTAACAAGGAAAGGCTCAAAAATACATGGAGCAGTACATGATCGAGCCTGTAGACCTCAGGGGCCATGACGTCACAGGAGTCCTCTCAAACACCTTGACATCTTTGTTTGCACCTCACATACAATTCTCAAGAGCTCCCAGGAAGCACCCACTGGGTGGATGTGGCAAAGTTTCAGGGGCTTATCAGGAGCAGCAGTGCTGGAGGGCAGCGGCCCCCAAACGTTCTGGCACTGCAGGCTGGTTCCGTGGAGGACAGTTTTTCCATGGACCGGTGGGGTCTGGGAATGACTCACGTACATCACATCTTTCTACTATCAGTACATCGGCTCCACCTCAGATCACCAGGCGTTCGATCCTGGAGGTTGGGGACCCCTGCGGTAGGGGATCCCAAGGACCTTCGCCCATGTGCCCAGGCCTAGTGATGCAACCAGCCCCCGGCAAGAGTGTACCTCGAGGCTCTCCTGGGCTCCAGAACTGTTCATCTTCACAGCATCTTCCCCCTCCCCCCACTCCTCCTGGGCTCCAGAACTGTTCATCTTCACAGTATCTTCCCCGCTCCCCCTACTCCCAGTTGACTTACTATGTCCAAAACACAAATCCAAGAATCTAGGCGTGACCCTGAACTCCTCTCCTCCCCCAGACCCTACTTCCTATTCCATCTGCAAGGCTGGTCAGGTCAGCTTCCCTGACTCCTCTCTCTGCTTCCACCTTTTGCTCCCCTCGTCCCACCCTAACCCCACCATCTGTTAGTAACAAAGCAAAGGTCCTATTGAATCGAGTTGTTAAATATAAGTCACTCCTTTGCTTGAGATCCCCTCAGACTTCCAATAGGCAGAATAACATCCCAAGTCTGTGCCAGGGCCCACGTGATCTCCCCCAGCCTGACTCTCCCCGGGGACTGACCCCGGAGCTCTGGACCCACTGAGACCTGCTGGACTCGTTCCTGCCTCGGGGCCTTTGCGCCTCTGCAAAGGGTTACTCCCCTGGGCCCCGGGGGTTCTTCCCTACACTCTCAGGGGACCTGTTCCTTCACTGGGGTTGCACTTGAGTTGTTGGTGTTTGGGGCACATCTTTTCAGAGTCTTCTCCTAACCATCTACCTTCCTTTTACTCTCTGTCCCTTTATTCCACTCTGTTTTTCTCAGTACCCTGAAATTACAGTGCATATTTGTATGTCTGCTTGCTTGTCCCCCTCCCAGCATGTAAGGAGCGTGCCCACCCAGGCAGCTCCTGGGTGTTCCTGGCACCTAAGAAGATCTGGCTCACACGAGACCCTCAGCAATATTCTGGTGAATGGGGTGCTTGCCGGGCCCCAACTCCTTCCTTTAAATAAAGAGCAGGGAGGCAGTGCCGTATGCAAGTTTCTAAGAGCCTGGGTTCCAGCATTCAGAGTGCAGTACTCTGATACTCACCCTGGAAACTTTTAGGGGCAGGTGACCCTTTCTACCACAACTGCAGTCTCCTTATCAGAAAAATGAGGCTCGAGAGCACCAGTCTCGTACAACTGCTGTTAGGATTAAATGAGGTCATGAATGTCGAATGCCTGGCACTCAGTGAGGGCTCAAGAAATGATTGCTGTCACTACATGATTATTAGTGGTAACTGCACACTCCAGTCCTCTTGCCTGGAAAATCCCATGGACGGAGGAGCCTGCAAGCTCCTTGCAACCTTGCAGGTTGCTGTCTATGGGGTCGCACAGAGTCGGACACGACTGAAGCGACTTAGCAGCAACACATAATTTGCCAAACGAAACTCTCCCAGAAGACAAGGGACCGCCCTTCATCACAGGATCACAAACTAATGAGAGGTGGGGGTGGGGGCTGTGGACTCTCTTTTAAGATCTCAGAGCAGACAAGAGGGAAAAACATACCCTCCACTCTCATCCAAACGCTCTTATCTAAGCCAGGAGGACAGCACCTCAGGAAAAAACAGCAACCACACACAACCAATTTGATGTTCGCCCCGGGATCTGACCTGGACCCTAAGCCTGGTTCACGTGCCTGCGAGGCCAAGGAATCACTTACGCAAATCTGTTCCGTACTTAAGTCCAGGCTTGGGCACCCAGCCCTTGCTGCGGAAGTGATGGTATGCCATGTAGGTCGTCCTGAACGTGGGCTGAACTGTGGAGAAAGCGTTCCAGAGCTTCATGATCGTTAAAGGCTCCTGTGGTTGGTAGGAGAAGACCAGGCATTACTTACTATGCGTGTACCCATCGGTCACCTGGCCAGCGCATCAACAGCATCTCTACCAAATGTGAGCTGAAGATGGTGCCCACGATGAAGGGCTTTAGCTGGAAGATACAGACCCAAGATGTCCAGTGTGGCGGCCGCCAGCCACTCCCCTGAACTGCCATAAACACACACTGAGTTTCAAAGACTTTGTACGCAAAAGAGAATGCAAACTTCATATGCAAAAGAGAAGCAGTTTAAATATGTCAGGTTAAGACTATCTCAGTAGTCTTAAATATGTTCGGTTAAATAAACTATGTACATCACTTTCAGCTGACTAAAAATAATAAAAACCTTTTCAGTGTGGCTACTAGAAAATTAAAAATTATGCATGAGGCTCTCGTGTGAGGCTCCCATCATATTTCTACTGGACAGCACAGTCACAGAGGACCTGGGCGAAGCCCCCCCGAGACAGCCACTCTGGAGACAGGGAGCAGCCAAGTGAGGGCAGGGAGGGCAGTGGACAGGGTGTTGGGAGAGAACAGCCCAGCCAGAGGAATGGGGCTGGGCCGGGGCCACCAAAGCCGAGGGTGCACGTTCCAGCATGTAGAGACCCTGACGGGTAGCTACAGTACAGTGGGCCACGTTCGGAAATGCAAAAAGTGAATTCTGTAAAAGCCTTAAAAGAAAAGATACTCCATTTAGTCTCTGAAACTAGGTAATTAATCCCACAGCACAAATTAATAATCCAACTGCTCGTTTGACGATACCATGAGATAACATTCTCACGTATCAATTCAAAACCACCACACGAAGCACCAGGGAAGTGTGAGAAGCTTCCTGCTTCATTTCAGCCTTGAGTAAAAGGAGCCATTCTTTATTTGGTTTACAGCTCAGTCACTCAATAAGACTTGATCAGTTTGTCTCGGCCTAAGATCTTAATACTATAAACATGAGCTAAAGTTGAGATTTTTTTTCTTCTTTAAAAAAACAACAAAAAACAAAACCCCCAAACCAGTTGTTCCTACAGTGGAAACTCCGTATGTGTGTGGTCTTCAAATCCATCCCCCCACAAAACAAGCAAGAGTCTGGTGGAGAAGGCTGGACTCTGACTTGGACAGCCCGCCGCGTTTCAGCAGCCGGCACGTCCTGACGAGTGTTGGCGAGGGCCCAGGGGAGGACGCAGGGCGGGCTGAGAAGGGCCGCCACCTGAGAAAAGGAGTCACCCGCCAGCCACACACCCATTCCCAAACCATGGGAATACTCGTGAAAAAGATTTATGGGGTTAGAATCTGCTGAGTGGTAAGACATGTGCTCCCAAGGACAGAATAAAATACACGTTCTCCTGGCTTCCCTGGTGGCTCAGATGGTAAATTGTCTGCCTACAATGCAGGAGACCCAGGTTCAATTCCTGGGTTGGGAAGATCCCCTGGAAAAGGAAATGGCAACCCACTCCAGTATTCTTGCCTGGAAAATCTCATGGATGGAGGAGCCTGGTAGGCTACAGTCCATGGGGTCGCAAAGAGTTAGACACGACTGAGCAACTTCACTCACTTCTCCCGTCTGATGTTCTGCTTACCTTTTTCACCTTGATTTTAACTTCATGAGGTTTTTTGAAGAGGTGTTGTATTCACAAAGTCCAAAATTCAAAAAGTACAGACGTGTGCGGTGAACTCTCACCTCCCACCGCCCCCAGCTCCTTCACTGGAAACAGGATTAATGATCTTCCAAGGGCAGCAGGCTACAGCACAAAACTGTGGGCTTCGGAGCTGCCCTGGCATCAGTTCAAATGCTAATTCTAACCAGACCAGCTGCGTGAACCTGTGAGTGGCTCATTTCCTGAGCCTCAGTTACCTCATCTGTAAAACTCTTCACGCGTGGAGATATGGCCCAGAAGTACCGCGTGCGAGGTACCTGACTCACAACCTTCACTGAATCGGGTGCTAAGCACAGGCGGTTTTCGTTTCTGCTGTTAATTTTCAGTACCATTCTCACGGATTTCCTGATCATCAGATAAAGACACTGCTCTTCTCCTAGGATCTGGGAATGAAATTTAGTCTCAAAGGGTCAAAGTTGGCTTTTTTTGCCTGAACAGTCCCAATTCAGGATCCAAAGACTAAACTTAGAGAAAAAAAATTCAATTCCAGTTTTATCCAGTGAAAGTAGATACACTTGGAGTAAAGCAATATGAAAAGGATTACAACGTGCTTTTGGCATCAGGCAATTTTAAGTGGATTGTGTGAATAAAACACCTTACCTTTTCATAGTAAATACTCAGACATCCCAGCGCATAGACCAGGAAGAAGGCCTAAAAACAGGACAAGGAGAAAATGCTCATCAGAAACTATTCCTTGTTCTCGAAAAACTATTTCACAGATTTATTTTTGCCTTAAATATCAATGAATGTCCTTTGCACCATCCAATTGGTCACAAACTTTTAAACATAAATGGTTCATTCAAATTTCAAGGGGTAATAGGAATGTCACAGAATAGTTTAAAATCAGTGAAAAAAAACCAACACTTTTATGAAATTTTCCATGTATTTTCTCTTTTAAAAAACCACACAGTTAAACTGAAAAATGACATAAAGAGCAATAACAGTAGAAACTTTTGCTCATTGGATTTTCCTCTGTAAAATAACCAGGGGAAAAAATTGTAGAAGAAAAACGAAGAAATTTGTGGAAAGTGAGCAATGCAGACTTGGGCTGACTCACAATCAAATGAGTTTCTTGGTCACTTGCTGTAAAGTGATTTCCTAACAAGTAAACCCCATCTTTCCATTAACTTCATCATATGACACCATGCTTCCCTCACATGGGGATACAAGGGGGAAACGGCGAAGTCAGGCTCAGTTGGGTAAGATCACCTGGATATGGAAATAAAAATAACCTTCTGACAAAAACAAAAGGATGCCCAGCACTGACACGGGAAACAGGCCCTGCTATTTGCTCTGTCTGTAGAAGGGGGCTGGGATCTGCGTTTGTACCTGAAAGACTCAGGTGAGGCTGGTCTGCAGTAGACGGCAACTAAAACGGTGGCTCTACATGCTACTTTCTTTGTAAACCTGAGGACGGAAGACGAGGCTTATGATCAAACGACAGGTTCCCTGTCAAGGGCCCTCTGGTGCAGGTGGCAGCAGAAAGGCAGTTCCCTGCCACCCCTCAGGCTGCTGTCCTTGGTGCTGACGGCTGATCAAACGACAGGTACCCTGGAGGGCCCCCCAAGCCCCCCCCCCCCCCGCCAGGCTGCTGTCCTTGGTGCTGACGGCTGCTGTCCTCCCTGCCCAGTGTTCAGGACACAAGACCACAGCTGTGAAGGTGCAGGGCTTTTAAGGAGTGGCAAGGCTCTGCTAAGGAAACACCTTCCCGACCCTCAGAAATCACCCCAATCCACCCCATCGCCACCCTCTCCTGGCCACCTATGACATTCCTTTTTATAGCAGTGGTCCTTGAGGTATGGCCAGTTGGAAGATCCTAGGGTCCCCAAGACCCTTGAAGGGGGGCCACAAGGTCAAAACCATTTCCTGAGATTAAGGCTCATTCTCCCCAGAGGCTCTGACACATGCGATACCACAAGAGGCTGAACGGAGCAGCAGATGTGAGAGTCCAGGGTGCTTCTCTTCAGCCTCACCTTACAGTCTTTGCAAAAATGAAAAAACCATGCTATTCTTCTCACTCGACTTGTTTTGCTTTGAAAAAATATAGTTGTTTTTCATAAAAATATTATTTCAGTGGGTTAGCATGTAAAATGAGTTAATAAACACATACTTAAATTTTCATTTAAATATATAATTAGGTAAACATCAACAGATATAATCCACGTAAGATGCTCCTCAGGGTCCCTCGACAGTTTTTAAGAGAAAAGTGGTTTGATAACTACTTTAGTTCTATCCAGATCCAAATCGAGAGCTGCTCTGAAGACCAGCGGGTCTACGGCCATACCACCCTGAATGCACCTGATCTCGTCTGAAAACCAGTGGTCTCCTCCTGCCTGTACTTCTCCAAAGGGCCCCGCACTCTGGTCCCACAGCCTCATCTCTGGGGCAGCCCAAGCCACCTTCCCAATACGGGAAGACCCCTGCTCCCAGGAAGACCCCTGCATACCTGCCTTCACTGCCTCCAGCCCTGTGACTCTTCCCAGCAGGCTGCTTCACTTCTCTTCTGATGCACTGAGCTCGCTCCTGCCTTGGCCTTTGTAACTGCTGCTCCCACAGCTGGTATCAAAGGTCACTCCTCAGATAGGTCTTCCCTGACCACCCTGTTTAAGTAATCCCCATTCTGATCAACTTATTATAGTTGGGGAGGATCTTGTTCCAGTGGGGTTGGCATTCTTTAGAATTAAGTCATCAGTGTTGAAGGGGTTTGCATAACTTAATCAAGTTACAAGCCATGCTGTGCAGGGCCACCCAAGATGGATGGGTCACAGTGGAGAGTTCTGACAAAATGCAGTCCACTGGAGAAGGGAATGGCAAACCACTCTAGTATTCTTGCTGCGAGAACCCCATGAACATGAACAGTATGAAAAAGCAAAAAGATATAACACTGGAAAATGAGCCTCCCAGGTTGGAAGGCATCCAATATGCTACTGGGGAAGAGTGGAGGGCAATTGCTAATAGCTCCTGAAGGAACAAGGAGGCTGAGCCAAAGTGGGAATGTTGCTTAGCTGTGGATGTGTTTGGTGGTGGAAGTAAAGTCCAATGCTGTAAAGAACAATTTGGATAAGAACCTGGAATGTTAGGCCTGTAAATCAAGGTAAATTGGACCTGGTCAAGCAGGAGATGGTAAAAGTGAACATCAACATCTTAGGAATCAGTGAACTAAAATGGACAGGAACAGGCAAATTTAATTCAGAAGACCATTCTATGTACTACCATGGGCAAGAACCCCCTAGAAGAAATGGAGGAAATCTTCATCAACCAAAGAGTCTGAAATGCAGTACTTGGGTGCAATTTCAAAAACGACAGTATGATCTTGATTCATTTCCAAGGCAGACCATTCATCATTACACTATATATTCAAGTCTATGCCCCAACCACTAATGCTGAAGAAGCTGCAGTTGAGTGGTTCTATGAAGACCTACAAGACTTTCTAGAACTAACACCAAAAAAAGATGTCCTTTTCTTCGTGGGAAATTGGGATGCAAAAGCAGGAAATCAAGAGATACCTGGAATAATAGGCAAGTTTGGCCTTGGAGTACAACATGAAGCAGAGCAAAGGCTAAAAGAGCTTTGCCAAGAGAACACACTGGTCATAGCAAACACCCTCTTCCAACAACTCAAGAGACGACTCTACACACAGACATCACTAGATGGTCAACACTGAAATCAGATTGATTATATTCTTCACAGCCAAAGATGGAGAAGCTCTGTACAGCCAGTGAAAACAAGACTGGAAGCTGACTGTGGCTCAGATCATCAGCTCCTTATCCCAAAATTCAGGCTTAAATTGAAGAAAATAGGGAAAACCACTAGGCCATTTAGGTATGATCTAAATCAAATCCCTTATGGTTACACAGTGGAGGCGATGAACAGATTCAAGGGATTAGATCTTGTAGACAGAGTGCCTGAAGAACTATGGACAGAGGTTCACAACACTGCAGGAGGCAGTGACCAAAACCATCCCAAAGAAAAAGAAATGCAAGAAGGCGAAGTGGTTGTCTGAGGGGGCTGTACAAATAGCTGAGAAAAGAAGAGAAGCAAAAAGCAAAGGAGAAAGGGAAAGATATTCCCAAGTGAATGTAGAGTTCCAAAGAATAGCAAGGAGAGATAAAAGGCCCTCTTTAATGAACAATGCAAAGACATAGAGGAAAACAATAGAATTGCAAAGACTGGAGATCTCTTCAAGAAAATTGGAGATACCAAGGGAACATTTCATGCAAAGATGGGCTCGATAAAGGAGAGAAATGATAAGGATTTAACAGAGGCAGAAGAGATTAAGAAGTGATGGCAAGAATACACAGAAGACTATACAAAAAAGGTCTTAATAACCTAGATAACCACAACGGTGCGGTCACTCACCTGAAGCCAGACATCCTGGAGTGTGAAGTCAAGTGGGCTTTAGGAAGCATAACTGCAAACAAAGCTACTGGAGCTGATGGAATTCCAGCTGAGCTACTTCAAATCCTAAAAGATGATGCTGTGAAAGTGCTGCACTCCATATGCCAGCAAATTTGGAAAACTCAGCAGTGGCCACAGGACTGAAAGAGGTCAGTTTTCATTCCAATCCCAAAGGAGGGCACTGTCAAAGGATGTTCAAACTACCAGATAATTGTGCTCATTTCACGTGCTAGTAAGGTTATGCTCAAAACCCTTCAAGCCAGGCTTCAGCAGTATGTGAACCCAGAACTTCCAGATGTACAAGCTGGGATTAGAAAAGGCAGAAGAACCAGGGATCAAATTGCCAACATCCACTGAATCACAGAGAAAGGAAGGGAATTCTAGGAAAACATCTGCTTCATGGACTGTGTGAAAGTCTTTGACTGTAGATCACAACAAACTGTGGGAAATTGTTAAAGAGATGGTAATACCAGACCACCTTATCTGCCTCCCAAGAAACCTGTAGGCAGGTCAAGAAGCAATGGTTAGAAACAGACATGGAACAACAGACTGATTCCAAATTGGGAAAGAAGTATGGCAAGGCTGTCTACTGTCACCCTGCTTATTTAACTTATATGCAGAGTACATTATGAGAAATGCTGGACTGTGTGAATCACAAGCTGGAATCAAGATAACTGGGAGAAATATCAATAACCTCAGATATGCAGATGATACCACTCTAATGGCAGAAAGTGAAGAGGAACTAAAGAGCTTCTTGATGAGGCTGGAATCAAGATAACTGGGAGAAATATCAATAACTTCAGATATGCAGATGATACCATCTAATGGCAGAAAGTGAAGAGGAACTAAAGAGCCTCTTGATGAGAGTGAAAGAGGAGAGTGAAAAAGCTGGCTTAAAACAACATTCAAGAAACTAATAAGATCATGCCATCAGGTCCCATCACTTCATGCAAGCAGAAGGGGGAAAAAGTGGAAAGAGTGACAGATTTCCTTTTCTTGGGCTCCAAAATCACTGTGAATGGTGACTGCAGCCATGAAACCAAAGACGCTTGCTCTTTGGAAGGAAAGCTATGACAAATCCAGACAGCTTATTAAAAAGCAAAGGCATCACTTTGCCAACAAAGGTCTGTCTAGTCAAAGCGATGGTCTTTCCGGTAGTCATGCTGGACCATAAAGGTTGAGCACCAAGGAAGTGATGCTTTCCAACTGTGGTGCTAGAGAAGACCCTCGAGGGTCCCTTGGACTGCAAGGGGATCAAACCAGTCAATCCTAAAGGAAATCAACCCTGAGTAGTGTTTGGAGGGACTGATGCTGAAGCGCCAACACTTAGGCCACCTGCTGTGAAGAGCCGACTCACTGGAAAAGACCCTGATGCTGGGAAAGACTGAAGGCAGGAGGAGAAGGGGGCAGCAGAGGATGAGACGGTTAAGACAGCGTAACAGACTCAATGGATATAAATGTGAGCAAACTCCAGGAGATAGTAAAGGACAGGGAAGCCTGGCAGTTACAGTCCACGGGTCTCAAAGAACCGGACACAACTAGGCGGGTGAACAACAAGTCCAGGGAGGTCTGTGGGGAATGTCTACTTCGTTCCTTGAAATGTCACAGTCAGTCTTTACTTGGGGAGTACTAATAATGATGGATAATGGCTTTCCCTGGTAGCTCAGTCAGTAAAGAACCCACTTGCAGTGCAGGAGACCTGGGTTCAATCCCTGGGTCAGGAAGATCTCCTGGAGAAGGAAAAGGCAACCCACTCCAGTATTCTTGCCTGGAGAATTCCAGGGAGAGAGGAGCCTGATGGGTTACAGTCCACCGGGTTGCAAGAGTCAGACATGACTTAGCAACTAAACCAACCAGTATGATGGATGGATAAGCCTAATGATGGTTTTAACGCCATATCACTAGATCTGGTCAGGGCCTAAAGCGTTATTAAGGTGAAAAACAGCTCTCCAAGACAGAAGTCTAAGCCAGCTCAGTGCTGCCCTTCTCACAACCTAAGAGCCGCTTTGAATCACCACAGCAGGGCTGCCCATGTTCCTCGTGGGCATTTATGGACACACGGAAAACTGCACGGGTGGTGCTGATAAACGGGGGTGATGCACCCAAGGAAAGCGGCCAAAACGGAGCTGGGAAGCGGGGCTGGGCTTAACTGGCAGCAGCCTGGAGACTTCTGCCAACGTGTCTCTGGAGTTTCTCGGGGACCAAGCAGCTTGCAGGAATGAGAGCCCCCTTGTCTCCTGTCACTCCAGCATTTCTTCAGCAGGGGTTTGGGAAGCGAGAGCAAGACAGTCGGTGAGAAGCATCAGCGGGTCACCGGGCTGGAGCAGAGGCGGAGCCCCCGGTTCCTGACACGCATCTCGTCCCTTCAGGCTCCACCGGTTTCTGGGCCAATCCCAGACCTCGTACACGTCCATTGAGAAATTGTTACCGAGCACGTCACAGACGTCAGGCACCGGGTAGGAGGGCGTGGCACAGGTGCAGCCCACTGCCCACGCTGTGCCCATCACGCCGGACCGCAGTCCCGTCTGTGAGAGGACTTGAGCCACATTCTGCTTCTCTCTGGACTGTTAATACTCAGCCCAGGGCCTGGACACAGAAGGCACCCGGTGAATAATTTTGCTCGACATGAATTGCAAAGGAAAGGGTTCCAACCAGCCAGTAACGGGCTTGCACAAGTGACCATAATGATGCCGATGACAGCAGCAGCGGGCACACCCCCCGGGCACCGCGGCACAACATGTGCTTCGCTGGGGCCAGCACACACACGATTTAATTCCAGAACACCTTACGCACGAGGTATTACACGACCCTCATCTCACGGTGCAGACACCAGAGGCTCAGAGAGGCCAAGCAGCTAGAGACTGGTGTTCCCAGCACTACGTGTGCCTGCTGAGCGTCTGAAACGCGGCAGGCGCAACCGAGGACAGGGGTTTTAATTTTGCTCAATTTTAATTAGTTTATCTAGTCACACACGGCTGGTGACCACTGTACTCGACAGCGGACTCAGCTGTCTCGTGTGTAGAATGAGTAGATGAAGGGAATAAATCCCGACGTCCTTTCCTGCCGCGAGCTCTTCTGTGTCCCGCTGGCCACACTGTGGAGGGAGGCAGGGGCCAGCGGGAGACACCATCACTTCTCTGTGAGCACATCTGGGGAATGACCAGCGTGGAGGAGCTCAATGAGCGTGGCGTGAGACCCACAGAGACGCCCAGAGCTGAGCCAGACGCCGCGGGAGCCGTCCAGGCAGGCAGGGGCTCCCCCAGAGAAGGGCACAGCCACAGACACGACACGGAGGAAGGGCGCTGTCTTCAAATCCGGGTGCAGTACAGACAGAAGCAAAAAAGGAGGCCCTCGACTGTATGAACACAGGACAGAGGAACCCCAGAAGGAAAACAGGAGACAGGTTTAGAAACCCGCCTGCACCCACTTTTGAAGCTTCCATAAAGGGGACACGTTAGTAATTCTGCAGAAGGAAACACTTAGAATCCATCCATTCACATAATCAGCTGTCATGACATGACCCAGAGCACGCATCACAGTTTATAAAAAGCTGGTGAAGCTCCAGGAATATGCTAAAAACCACTGCACAGGGGATTCCCTGGTGGCTCAGTGGTAAAGAATCTGCCTGCCAATGCAGGAGACAATGGGTTCAATCCCCGGTCCAGGAAGATCCCACATGCCTCGGAGCAACTAAGCCTGTGTGCCCCAGCTACTGAGCCCACGGTCTGCAGCCCAAATGCTCTAGAGCCCACGCTCCACGACAAAAGAAGCTTCTGCAAAGAGAAGCCTGCGCACAACTAGAGTAGTCCCTGCTCACCTCAGCTAGAGAAAAGCCTGTGCAGCAGCAAAGACCCAGCAGAGCCAAATAAACAAATATACAATCACGTATATGCGTGTGTGTGTGTATATGTACACACATACATATGGGCTTCCCTGGTGGCTCAGACAGTTAAGAATCCGCCTGCAATGCGGAAGACCTGGGCTCAATCCCTGGGTTGAGAAGATCCCCTGGAGGAGGGCATGGCAACCCACTCCAGTATTCTCGCCTGGAGAATCCCATGGACAGAGGACCCTCGTGGGCTGCAGTTCATGGGATCTCAAAGAGTCGGACACGACTGAGTGACTAAACACAGCACGCGTGCGCACACACACACACACACACATATATATATAAAACCACTGCACACTTTAAATGAGAGTGGTATGTATATGCTCTGTGTCTCAATAAACTTGTAATTTTTTTATGCTTAGTCGCTCAGTTGTGTCCGACTCTTTGGGCCCCCAGGCTCCTCTCTCCATGGGGACTCTCCAGGCAAGAATACTGGAGTGGGCTGCCGTGCCCTCCTCCAGGGGATCTTCCCAACCCAGTTCTCCCACTTTGCAGGTGGATTCTTTACCATCTGGGGCACCATGTTTCTACAGTAGCTGGTAAAAAAAAAGAGTAAAACGGTATTTGGACAATCTGAAACCCTGATGTCAAAAGAAGAGTCACGTGACCCCTTGAAACCTCTGTGGGATGATATCGGGCAGGACCCACAAATGGACCTCCTAGAGTGGATAAAACAAAGGCCGAGGAGTGAAATGCAGATAGGCCGACGGTGGGCGCTGCCTGTGGTGGTCTCGGTACCCAAGTGCAGGCAGAAAGGCACTGAGGAGGGCTTGTCTACACTGTGGCCCAGGCCCGAGGCCCACGCTGAGAAACACCATGCTGGCAACATTACCTCTTCTAGGCTGAGCTGCAGATACTCAAAGATCCTGAACGGATTTCTCCTACATACCAGTCTCTTCTGCGGCAACACCTGAAGAGGAAAATAAGATACACGTAGGACAAACGTAAGCCCTACATGTTATACGGAGGCTGCATTTTAAAATGAACATACTTCTGCTAAGTTTCCCAGATCCACACTTGCTGGATTCTGTTAAAAATGAAATTTTCTATTATTTATGTAGAAAAAGAGGTTTTTTGTTTTCCTTTTATAGCTGACCCTTGAACAACATGGGCGCTGGGGCGCCGAGCTTCTGGGCAGCTGGAAATCTGCACGTAACTCCCGGTTGGCCCTGCAGGTCCTCGCTTCCTGTTGTCTGTGGATTCAGCCAAGCCCGGGTCGTGGAGTGCAGCACTTATTACGGAAAGAAACACTCTTCTAAAGGGACCCATGTTCCCACCCATGTTGTCCCAAGGTCAGTATTGGCATCTTGACTTATTTTTTTTTATCCTCCATGGAGGATCGTTTCGTGGGTCAATTTTATGTGTTGCTTTTTTTTTCGCCTGACTGCACACCTCACAAGCACATGCCTAGGTTCGTAATGAGACTCCCTTCTAAAGGCAAGATAACATTTCTTCACGTGGGTGTTTCACGTACTATCTAATTATGAGACTGCTTCTCACTTGCAGCTTCCATAGGTAATTCTGGGGCAACTGTTGAGTACATCCCTTAACAAAGCGGCTCCAGCTCTGCGCCCCACGTCCTCCTGTGATGGCTCCCGCACACCTGAGCCTGTGCCCATGGCTACCCTCAAGACCTGCTGACCACCACTGCGTTCTTCTGCCCGACAGGGGACAGGATGTTACCTGACGTGCATTATTTCCTATGTGTAAAGCCAGGTTATTCACAGACTCTGAGGTTTTAGTTGAAACAGCCCTCCTGGCTGCTGAGCCCACAGGGCCGCTGGGGCCTGCAGACGGTCTGCAGGGTGTGTCCTGCACCGGCGCGCCCAGGCCCCAGGCGCTGGACACCGGCCCACTGCCAGGGCCCAGGGAGGGCCATCCCTGCTGGCCAGCATCTCTGGGCCAGGAACAGACGGCTCTGCAGGAAGTGATCTCTTCTCTTCTACTTACATCCCCTGCTGGGACCTCTTCGCTCTCGCTCCCGGCACACACAGCTTCCTCCACCAGCACATGCTCAGGCCCTCTGTCTCCGGCTGGGACCAGACCGGCTCTCTGGCTGCTGTCCCCAGGATGACCACCAGATGGCAGAAGGAGAGCGTCCCAGTGGCCGTGGGGCAGAGGTGCGGGGATCTCGGCCACATGTTCACCTGAGCCGTCTGGGGTTCGGGGCTCAGGCCCGGGGCCCTCCTGCGGGCTGTTTGATCGCTCGCTGGAATCCTCCAGATCACATGACTTGCCCTCGACCCCATTCACGGCAGAGAGTTTCTCTCTGTCTGCTCTGCCTTCTGATTTGGAAACCACCTCGGAGTTGGGCTCATCGCCCAAAGGAACCTCTTCCATCATTTTCAGATGAGGATGCTCAAGGGGCTTTGTGTAGCCCTCGAGGACGCTGCGCACCATGCTCTCGTCCCGGCCTTGTCTTCGCAGGAGCTCTGCGGCCCACTCCACGCTACGCTGATACCTGCAAAGGGGGACGTCTGTTAGCAACAACACTTCAATGTCGGTACTAAAGAGACAGCACACACACACACACACACACACACAAAAAAAAGACAGCTGAACGTGTGAAAACGGTGGGAAGGCAGTACGCCAAAAAGTCTACAGTTCTTCTTAATGAGGTAAATTATTTCTTTACACTTCTCTGCATTTTCTAACTGCTCTGTGATAACTATTGTTGTGTTATTTATTTTTATTACAAAGTTTCATTTAATTTGCTTAATTTGAACAAAAAAATGACCCCAGCTTAACAAAGTGTGAAAAATTTATGTGATTTAAACCTGGTGGACTAAGGACTTCCCTTAGCGGCCAATACCCCATGCTCCCAGTGCAGGGGACCCAGGTTCAATCCCCGGTCAGGGGACTAGATCCCCCGTGCTGCAAAGATCCCATATGCACCAACGAAGATCGGAGATCCAGTGTGCCACAACTGAGACCCAGCACAGCCAAATAAATAAACAGAAAAAAACCCCAAAAACTGGTGGACAAAATGATCTAGGTAAACATAGAGAGAAAAATGGTCGTCCTTTGTCAGGGTTTGCTTTGTATTATTTTCCATTTTGGATATCATGACGTTTTCAGACACATATTCCAGTCACAGAAAAAGGTCTTTGCTTAGTGTTGGAAAGCAAGATGAGAATTTTAATGAACATTTTTCACAGGACCTACCAATGTCTACACCACGCATGGAAAGGAACAATTACAATTATATACACCCCAGCGTCTTAAAAAAAAAAAAGACCCCTCCTCCACAATTTTCAAAATGTATTTTAATGAGATGATACACTACATTTCTTAAACCTGAAGGCAAGCCCTGAACACTTCCCAACTTAGAAACAGCCACAGGTTTTGTTCAGTGAAGCAGGGCCAACGGCGGACAAGGCTGCTGGGGTGTGTCGTATGGTACAAGACGGCATACGTGTGGACTCAGATGGGCTCTGTTCACCTCCACCTACAGCGATCCGTCTGGAAAGCATTTGGAGAAGCCACATGGCTCGTGGCAAGACAGCTGTCACTTTTCCCCTCACCTTGGGCATCCTGCCTGGGTGCAGATGACGGGATGCGTCGTGGTTTGTAAACTGCCGATGACACAGGGTGAAGCAAGGAAGCTGGCTTCTGCTGCGGCCGCCTCACCCTGACGCATCAGAAGTATCTCCAAGCTGTCCACGCCCTGTGTGTCCTGCACGGGGATGGGCCTGCCGTCCCGTGTGTACCAGAAACGGTATCACAGATGTGAAGACTAAGACCCGGTGAGGCCGCTCTATGTCTGTGAGACGGGTGCGGCTGTGGCCACACGTGCGGGACCAGAGTCCTGGTGTCTCATGTTCAGCCCCGCCTCGCTCCGCCACTCCTGGGTGGCTGAGCCAGTGACGTAACCGCTGCGTGCCTCAGTTTCCGCCCATAAGACAGAGGCAACAGTACAGTGACCTCGTAAGGATCACGTTATGTGCTGCTGTTTCTAATCGGGGTAAAACGTCGCTGCCCAGAGAGCAGCAGGGGGTCTCTCCTCCTGCATGAAAGGCATAGCACAGCCTTTTCACACGAGCGATCTGAAAGCATCTGTGCTTTTCACGCCACCTGTAATGCCTTCTAAAGCCTTCGTGGGTCTATGCATCTCCTGTGTCTGAACAAAAATGTGTATTTGTGTCATGCTATTTTCCTGGGGAAGGGATCCTCGACTTTTCAGCAGATTCCCTGAGTGAAAACACGTGAAAGAACCACTGTATTAAAGACTCAGTGGCTCCCGCTTTGGGCAGATGGTGGAACTGAGAGAAACAAAGAGAAAGTAAGAGAGCGAAAGAGACAGCGTGCACACAGGCCCCTGCTCTGCCCTCGGCAGCAGAGTGGTTGAGGCAGACGTGGGTCCACGCCCTCACTGTGAGCACGAGGTTCTTGCACCAGCTATGAGCCCGCCTCCCCAGGCTCAGGGACACCGGTGCCTGCCCCAGGGAGCTGTGAGCACGGCTTAAAGGGGACCAGACACGTGAAGGGCTCGGCGCACGGGCAGTGCTGGACGAGTATTTGTTAGCTTTTGACTGTGGGGTCTTGGGGGCACACCTGAAGAGTAAAATCATCTTGACTCCAGACACAGTACGTTTCACAAAAGGACGCTTTAACAGATGGAAGCGAAGGCCTCAGCGGGCACTCCCTGGGAGGGGGAGTGGGAGTGGGCTCCTCCCTGTGACTCTGAGCGATACCACTCGGCATCCGGCTCCTTTCTCTGCTGTCCTGCCACTTTGCATCACACCTGAGTCCCTGCCTCTAATGACCTCACGTTGGCTCGTGGACAGCGGCTGCTGAAGCGCGTGCAGGAAAGCCTCCGAGGCAGACCGGTGATTGACCCATGGCAGAGGGACACAGAAGAGAAGGTGTCCTCCCGCTGGTGGGCGATGCCTTTACAAAGTCCTGCTGTGATCAGCTCCAAACACCGCTGGAGAAGCAGCAGGAAGAGAAGAGGAGGAGCTAGGAAGCGTAAGGGCAGAGCAGCAGCTCTGATCAGAAGCCAGACTGAGGCTGGTGACCCCTCCAATCCATCCCAGGGCCCCCCAACCCCTGAGTGGGGGCACCTGAACACGCCTCAGCTTGGCAGGCACTCCTGCCCTCAGACACACATCTTCTGTCCGCAGAGAACACCCTCCTCCACCTCTTACTGAAGGTTGACCTATTATTGGAAATTCTCAGCAGAACGGTTTTCAGTCAGTCTGCTTAGGTCTAAGTGCTGATCCTGAGCAAGTTAACGAACTTCTTCCTGTTCTGTGTCCTCACCTTCCAAGACAGACAACAACAGGACTGACCTCCGAGGGGCAGTGAGAGGACGAAAGCAGCTAACCCATAAAGCTGCTATGAGCGCAGTGCATGTCGCATGGGAGACGCTCCAGAAACGCTGGCATGTGCAAGTTCACAGTCACCCCCCACCCCAGGCTCTGGAGCTGCCCCGCCTGGTTCAAGTCCTCCTGGGCAGCTCTCGGGAGACTCCCCACGCAGGGAACGCAAACAACTACACCCACCTCAAAGGTTTCCCGAGAAGATGAACGGGGATGATACGGGTAGGTGGCCTGGACCAGGAATGGCGCTGCCATGACAACGGCAACGATGCTGACGGTGAGGGCGACAGCCCGTCACGATACTCATCACGGAAGAGTCACCTGCCTCCTCCTCTCCCACGAGAGTCTACAGTGACCAGACCACACGGCCCCAAGGAGAGGACCCAGGGCTCTCCTCCGCTCACATATCCCGTGCCTGGCCAGCGCCTGCCCCATGTCATCCTGCCCACGGCCAACGTCCGCCAAGACTTACTTCTTTGATGTGATTACCGGCAGGTCTAGCTTCATATCTGCAACAACAAGGAAGTAGCTGTTAATTTACGGACTGACAGCCTAGAAAAGACAGAGAGAATTCCAAGGCCTGCAAAAATCTCACACCCAGGAAGTTGATTAATCCTGTCCAAGCAGCCGCAGCGAACACGTGCTGTATAAACCACCGCTCTCTGCTGCCCACAGCCCCTGCAGGTGCTGCTGACCCGTCAGGGCTCAGACATAACCCGGGAACCCTTCTCAACACTCCAGCTGAGTGGCTGCGGCACGGAGCGGGAGACTAGCACCTCTGGATGCTCAGGCCCTCGACTTATTTATTTTCACTTCCCAGACCAGGGATCGAACCTGTGTCCCCCGCATTGCAAGGCAGATTCTTAACCACTGAACCAACAGGGAAGCCCCAGGCCCTCCATTTCTATGAGAGCGCTGAGGCCCTAAAGGTGCACGCTTCATTCTGCTGGGCATCTGGCCAGAAGAGTCTTTCTGCCTAAAGCGTTGCCGAGGTCACTTCACGGTGTAGGTTTTCGTCCTCGACCTCCCTGACCCTGCCCGTGGGGAAGTCATCTCTGTTTCCTGACTCCCTGCCCAGTGCTCTAAACGCCGGGAGTCGCTGATGTTCGGCTTTAAAATCCTAGGGAAGTGAGTTCACAGACTCCTATCTCCTTAGGAATGAGAGTTTTCCTGGTGTCATGACCTTCCTCTTCTGGTAGTTTTACAACAAGCAACAATTTAGCAAGTGTTACTAACACCCTTCCACTTACCAAGCACAGGAAATACAGAATCATTAAAGCAAATCCCCTCTCCTTGAGATACTCACACTCTAGCTGGGGAGACAGACCAGCTGTATGGTTGATTCTAACCTCAGCTGATACATAGCAAGGAAAGCAAGTGTTGTCAAGGGACTGGCTTACTTGAACTGGAAGGGTTAGGAAAAAACATGAAGGAGAAGGAATAATTGAGTTGGGCTCTGCAGAATAAGTACGAGTTCACCAGGCAGACCAGGGGAAAATGCAGAGGGATCCGTGCAGAGGCTGGGAGATGGCAAATGCTGCACGGCAGGTTCACACAACGGCTGGCAGCCCACGGTGGGTGTGGTGTCAACAGGTACAACGGGGTAGAACGGAACAAAGGGTGGAAGGTACGGCTGAAGCCAAAATGCTGAAGAACATCCTAAGATGGACACTTGAGATCTACTCCCTGAGGGCAGCCTATGCCCTTAACCTCTGCTTCCTTGGCCTAAATCCATTTCCTTCACATTTTGGTCACTATTGGAAACTTTAGTTAAACTACATAGATCAGGAAAAGCTCAACGGTTAAGACCATCACACTATTTGAAACTTTTTATTACTTTGCCAAGTATTAGTAACTACTGGGGCTGGGTGATGAGGACAAAGTCATGATGCTTATTTGTTCTACTTTTTTTTCCCTCCCTCTTTAAAAAGTAAAACTCTATGAAACAATTTAAAGTGTATAAAAGCAGAAAGAATAGTATAATACATTTCCATGCTCCCATCACTCAGCTTTAACTCACAGCCAGTTCAGGCTTCCCTGGGGCTCAGTGGTAAAGAATCTGCTTGCCAATGCGGGAGAAGTGGGTTTAATCTCTGGGTGGGGAAGATCCCCTGGAGGAGGAAATGGAAACCCACTTCAGTATGCTTGCCTAGAGCATTCCATGGACAGAGGAGCCTGGTGGGCTACAGACCATGGGGTCACAAAGAGTTGGACGCGACTGAGCAACTGAACAAGTCATGCTCCGTCTGTCTTCTGCCCCGGCCCCCAGATGATTCGAAACACATACCTCACATCATTCCATCTTTGGTGCTTGTGTGCTCAGCTGCTAAGTTGTATCCGACTCTCTGAGACCCCCTGGACTGTAGCCTGCCAGGGCTCCTCTGTCCATGGAATTCCCCAGGCAAGAATACTGGAGCGCATTGCCATTCCCTTCTCCAGGGGATCTTCCCGAGTGTTCACAGTAACTGGAGAGCAAGCCTGAGATGGCCCGCGGAGGATGACACACGTGGGGCCCTCCACCCCTCACCGCAGTGGAGACCATCCTGGACCAGCTGACAGCCACCCAGTCTAGCTGGATCCATCGCTGGATCCATCACTGTGGCCAGCAGATCCATGACTAACCAGATACGAGCCCATCCAGACAAGAACAGCAGACCTACCCAGAACTCACCTGGAGACTCAAATGAGCAAACACAGCTGCTGTTGAAGACCACTGGATTTTGGGGCGGTTTGTTCCACAAGATCGTGGCAGGAGATACAAAGTGTATCCCATTAGGACTGAATCGCCGTGGTTTTGTTTTTGACCGTACCACATGGCATGTGGGATCTCTTTTAGTAAACGGACTTATTTTTGGCCATGTGGGGTCTTCGCTGCTGCGTGGGCCTTTCTCCTGTTGCAGAGCAACAGCTCTAGGGCTCTTGGGCTTCAGCAGTTAAGGCACACGGGGTCAGTACTTGTGGGGGATGGGCTTAGTTATTCCGTGGCCTACGGGACCTTTCCGGACCAGGGATTGAACCCGTGTCTCCTGCATTTGCAAGGCAGACTCTTCACCACTGAGCACCCAGGGGAGCCCCTATCATGTTTTAAAGTCACTCAAAATAGCTTCCCCTGTGGCTACACCATCAACGTGATATACAGATTCTTCATTTTCTTGATTTTTTTGTATTTCTTTTAAATGAAATTAACTTTTTCAAATTTAACTTTCGCTTGTAGTCATGTAATACGTTTACAAGTTTCCAAAGTCAAATCTAGTCTCACTTCTCTCTCCATCCTATTCTATCCCTCCCTCACAGGCATCTAAAATTATAGTTTATGCTTCTTTACATTTCAAAACCTATTTGCAATCTCCTCCCCTTAGATGACCCGTGGCACACTGTCCTTTACCTTGCTTTCTCTGCTTAGAAATAACAGCCTAGTGAGCCCCTACTCCTATCGCAGCTCCACAGCACATCCTTCTGAGAATGGTCTATACTTTATTCTGCTGGTACCCGCATGGCTATTTGGGTTATTTCTAGTCTTTTAACATTAGGAAGAGTGTTGCAACGAACAGCCCTGGGCTCTTTCTTTTCATATTTTTGCCAGCTTATCTTTAAGATAAATTGTCAGGAGTGGAATTGCTGAGTTAAAAGCAAACGCATCTACTGGACAACTGGGTACCTTCGGGCGAAACAATGAAGCGGGACCCATATCCTACATCAAAGAAAAATTAAATCAAAACAGATGAAAGACCCAAACTTGAGAGCTGAAACTATCAACCTCTTAGAAGAAACCCTGGGGAAAATCTGCGTGAGCTTGGATTTGGCAATGGTTCCCTAAACACGACAGCAAAAGCACACGCAAGCAAAGAAAAAGGATAAATTAGACTTCATTAAAATGATAAACTCTTGTTACCATGTCACGCCCATTAAAATGGCTACTATTCAAAAAAACAAAATAAAGGAGCGGTGGTAGGGATGTGCAAAAACTGGCAAACCTTATGCACTGCTGGTGGGAATGTAAAATGACGCAGGTGTGATGGAAACAAGTTTGTGATTCCTCAAAAAATTAGAATAATCGTTTGATCCAGCGAGTCCACTCCTAAGTATACACAGAATAAAAACGGGTGTCCATACGGAAACCCGTACATGAATGCTCAGACCAGCACTACTCGTGACGGTAGAAACAACCCCGATATCCGTCTATGAATCAACAGATAAACAACACAAAGTATATCCTACCACGGAACAGCACTCAGGATGAAGTTCTGATCATGCTATGACACAGATAAACCTTGGAAAATTTATCCCACGTGAAGGACGCAAGAGCTTTTTCCCCTTACAAGAAATATTTAGAAGGGGCGAAATCAAGGGCACAGAAAGCATGTGAAAGTTACCAGGGGTTCGGGGGAGAGGGGGAGGAGGGGGGGTAAGTGCACGTGTGATTTCTTGGGACATCCAATTCCCTGTGTAACGGCCATATCACCTGCAGCCCCAACAGGATCACGTGAGTGTTTCTCAGGGCTTACCAACAGGGCACGCTGCAAAACTTTAGGATTTGTCATTCTGATTGCTGAAATGGTATCTCAGTGCAGTTTTAATTTCTATTTTTTTCTTGCAATATAATGTTTTAAAAAAATTCTTTCTAATTATGTTTTAACCTGCTGGTATTGGTTACATACTTACCATGAGACTCCCCTTAGAAAAATACACCAAGATGAAAGATTTATAAAGTAAAGAGGAACAGCTATTGAGAACTACACACATTAGTACATTTTACAAATACATCAATGTCATGGTTACTGTTGCAAATTCCAAACCTAAAAATAAAATATAAAATTCGCCTCGCATATGGGTGAGCAGACACTTAATGACTAGAACCTTCCATATGCCCAGGACACTGTGAGGCAATGCTTAAGGACAGAAAAGTCTGAATAACACTTCTGTTAATTTCAGAAATTAGATGAAACACATTTTCCCCAATTGTTAAGAGCCCTTTCACCACGATTAGAATTATTTTAGCTGATATTTTTAGCAGTAAGATTGCCAGTGGCATGTTACTTCTCCTTTGGAATTTTATTGTATAATCTTGTGTGAGACCTAAAAATGAAGAAAAAAGATAATTTGCCAAAAGAATGCAACGTTGTACCAGCCTTACCTTTCCATTTAGCAACCAGCTTAGGATCTGAGATTGTGAAGTTTGGTCGGCTTCTGGACAGGATGCCTTTTCCAAAATAACCCTTCCGGGAAGAGAAGAAAGAGAGTTAGCTCATGTTGAGTTATTCATTTTTTAGCTGAAGGAGAACTATCTGAGTTAACAAGAGAGTCATCGCATTATTCACAGCTTGACATCTTCCCTTTGATTACGTAATGATTACTCTGAAGATCAATCATAGCATTTTTTTTTCCCTCCGATTGTGTGAAGGGAGCTGGGAAGTTTCCTGTGCACCTCATCTGTCTCAGGAGTAATGCTTTCAGTCCGGCCCGGGGAGCTGAAGGTGAAGGGCAGATGGAGGCAAGGTGTCCTCCGCACACGTGGGCCAGGAGCCACGTCCACCAGACACAAAAACCTTCTTGGATTCCTGTGAGCCCAGAACTGGTACTCCTCCTCTCCTTCCTGCTGACTCCAAAAACTCTGGCTCCCTCTCCACCATTTCTTAAAAACCAGAAAATATTTAAACCCATAGACAACTGAAATAATAAAATGAACACCTTATACCCTCCTCCCAGATTCAACAGTCAGAATAAATGACCAGTACAGCGCTTAAGCCTCTGCTAAATGTTATGTGTTGCGACTGTCGGAGAGACTGCCCTTGGCCTGGACCTCTGACCCACCAGGGTCAATGCCATCCACATATCCCACTCTGGGAGGCTGGCTGTGACATGGATTTTATATAAAATCACTCGAGAAGCCACACTTACAGAGGCAGGAAGTGGATCGGGAGTGCCTGGGCTGGGAGTGGGGGCAGGGATTAGTACACGGGGCCCCAAGGAACCTCCTGTGGCCGTGGGGAGGCTCCACAGCTGGACCGTGGTGTGGCTGCACAGCTCTCTGAGTTTGTTACGGTCGTTGTGGTGTACACTTGAAAGGGCGAATTTTACGGCTTTATACACACAGAGTCGGACACGACTGAAGTGACTTAGCAGCAGCAGTAGCATACCTCTATAACGGAGAAGGCAATGGCACCCCAAGCCAGTACTCTTGCCGGAAAATCCCATGGACGGAGGAGCCCGGTGGGCTGCAGTCCACGAGGTTGCTAAGAGTTGGACATGACTGAGCAACTTCACTTTCACTTTTCACTTTCATGCATTGGAGAAGGAAATGGCAACCCACTCCAGTGTTCTTGCCTGGAGAATCCCAGGGACGGGGAGCCTGGTGGGCTGCCGTCTATGGGGTCGCACAGAGTCAGACACAACTGAAGCGACTTAGTAGCAGCAGCAGCATACCTCTATAAAGCTGTCTTAAAAGTGTCTCCAGCGTTGAACTGGCTACGGAGCAGAAGATAAGGAAGCTTCCCATCTCAACCCACACCTATCAGTGATGGGAAAAGCCAAAACTGGAACTCGCCTTCATCAGAGGAGAGGTCCTCAACCAGGAGGCGGGGCAGGTGAGGAGCCGGAGGACAAGCAGAGGCCTCCTCTGGGTTGTCCTGTGGCACAACAGTCTGCGGCTCCACGGTCACCCCCGGGACGGAAGGGGGTGAGGGCCACACTTTACCTCTTACCCAGGATGTTTCTGTAAACTGCTTGAAATTTTTTTTTTTTTAAACAATGAACAAACACATGTTGCTTTTACAATCAAGAAGCAAGAAAGGTCGATGCACTGACCCAACTTCACTGCTACAATGTGGGTTCGTGGGTGGGGGTTATGGTCTCTGGGCTTAAGGCTTCGGGGTACCCGATTCAGCTCCCACGCTGGACCAGACCTCAAAGAGCGTGTGCGGGTCACTGGTGGTCTGCTTCTGGGGGTGGGTGGGGGAGCACGGCTGCCTCGGGGCTGTGAGGGAGCGGCCGGGCTGAGCTGCCCACACCTACCTTTCCGTAGAGCTGCTCCATGTCTTCCAGGCCCCTCACGATCACATGGCTGTTTATCATCTCAGCCCGGAAGATTCGGAAGTCCTTCTCAGGACCACGGTCCTGACCGCAAGGGATGGGCAGGGGAGACTCATAGCTGTCGTGCACTCTTCTCTTCCTCTTTGGGGGACGGAACACCGCCTCAGCCATCTTCCCAAGTGACTGTTCCTTCAGGACTGTAAGAGACAGACAGAAGCAAGTCAATTGGTTACCACGCCAATCAGACAGGCGGGTGCCTGAATACCCAGGCTCAGATAAACCTCGTGGCCTGTGAGAAAAACAAAATATTCAAAAGGGACAAAAACAAGACGGATCTGTTGGAGCGGTACAAACCCCACTCCCCGAGGAGACCCCCATGAATTCCACAACAATGCCCCAGGAGTCATGGTACGATTTCTGATCGCAGCTGGTGCCTCTGAGCCTAGAGACAGGTCCATGGGCACAATGCTACTCAAAGGCCTCCTGCCAGCGGGCCCAAGAGGGCTTCTGCCCTCGAGGATTCCTCCCGCCCGCTCACTCGGCCAATAGACATTTACCGAGCACCCACCAGAGGCTCCTAATCACAAGGGGTGCTGGGGACAGAGGGAAAACCAAAAGCACCCCGTCCTCAAAGAAGTACAGGTAGTGAGCATTTCGTGTTCCAAAACAGGATCATCTCCCAGTTTTTCAGGTAAATTAACAATAATGACAATGACTTTATATGGTCATCCTGAGCGGCTGAGAGCAGGAAGCGTCAGGCCAGGGTGTGGGGACTGGAATTGGCTCCCCGCTGCCCAGTCGTGTGATGGGCAAAACTTACTTTGTCTCTCCAAGCTTTTGTTTTCTTCTCTGCAAAATAAGGACAAAAACAGGCTCCATCTTATAGTGAAGACCCAGAAGGAGCCTAGGACAGCCTCCAGCACGTGGCACCGAGCACTCTGCGTGTCCACTATCGTTACTATTACAGGCAGAGCGCTGCCAACACTGCTGATGGATGAGAAAGCAGGGCCAGGTTAGAGAAACGCTGTCAGAGGCCCGGAGGGGAAGGGCTCGGCTCCGTCCTCCAGGTCCTGCCGGGAGCACGGGCGGCAGCCGTCCCTCTCGTTTGGAGGCTCAGTGCTTCTCCAGGTTAGGGGCTGAGGGTTATGGAGAATCCTGGAATTACTTGACACCCAGCAGTACTAGAGTCCCTTGAACAGCAAGGAGCTCAAACCAGTCCATCCTAGAGGAAATCAACCCTGAATATTCACTGGAAGGACTGATGCTGAAGCTCCAATACTTTGGCCACCTGATGCAAAGAGCCGACAAACCCTGAGGCTGGGAGAGACTGAAGGCAAGAGGAGAAGGGGGCGACAGAGGAGGAGATGGTTAGACAGCGTCACCGTGACTCAATGGACCTGAGTTTGAGCAAACTCTCCGAGACAGTGAAGGGTAAGGGAGCCTGGCGCGCTGCAGTTCAGGCAGCTGCAACGAGTCGGACATGACTGAGCGACTAAGCAGCAGCAGCGCTCTGAGGGAGGAAAGGAAGGTGAAGCTGGTATCGCTCCCTTCCTCAGCCCGAGGAGAGAAAACAAGGACAAAACACACACAGGCTGCGTTTCAGTAACGGCTGGAGGAAGGAAGTCAAATCGGGTGCGCTGCTGTGATAAAGACAGAGGAACTCAGCCACGGGCCAGGGGGGAAACGCAGGGAGTGCGGGAGACAGGGCCCGGCGCCCCACGTGCTGGGCAGGTGCGCCGGAAGGAGACGGGGACTGGAACCTGCTCTGCCCCCACTCCCAGGGCCCGGCGCCCCACGTGCTGGGCAGGCGCGCCGGGACGAGATGGGGACTGGAACCTGCTCCACCCCCAGGCCTGGCTCTGGACTGGATTGAGGCTGACAGCACATGCGGTGCCTGAAGACCCAAGGGCGCTGTACCACTCACGTGTTTAGCCTCCTGAGCTCCAAACGCTCGCAGGGGAAAAAGCACCGCTGACTGCTTAGCTGTGCCCTGCACTTGGTACCAGCATCTGTTGGACACAGGAGGCACTCAAGCCTGAAACAGCCAGTGAAGGCAGTGAAAGCTGGGGCAGGAAGCTGAGGGGCTCCTAGGGTTTCAGTTCAGTTCAGTTGCTCAGTCGTGTCCGACTCTTTGCCATCCCATGAACCGCAACACGCCAGGCCTCCCTGTCCATCACCAACTCCCGGAGTTTACTCAAACTCATGTCCATCGAGTCAGTGATACCATCCAGCCATCTCATCCTCTGTCATCCCCTTCTCCTCCTGCCCCCAATCCCTCCCAGCATCAGGGTCTTTTCCAATGAGTCAACTCTTCACATGAGGTGGCCAAAGTATTACAGTTTCAGCTTTAGCATCAGTCCCTCCAAGGAACACCCAGGACTGATCTCCTTTAGGATGGACTGGTTGGATCTCCTTGCAGTCCAAGGGACTCTCAAGAGTCTTCTCCAAAACCACAGTTCAAAAGCATCAATTCTTCGACACTCACCTTTCTTCACAGTCCAACTCTCATATCCATACACGACCACTGGAAAAACCACAGCCTTGACTAGACAGACCTTTGTTGGCAAAGTAATGTCTCTGCTTTTGAACATGCTATCTAGGTTGGTCATAACTTTCCTTCCAAGGAGTAAGCGTCTTTTAATTTCATGGCGGCAATCACCATCTGCAATGATTTTGGAGCCCCCCAAAATAAAGTCTGACCCTGTTTCCACTGTTTCCCCATCTATTTCCCATGAAGTGATGAGACCAGATGCCATGATCTTAGTTTTAGGCCCATTAAAAAGAAACCCAGGGACTTCCCTGGTGGTCCAGAGGCTTAAGACCCTGTGCTCCCAGTGCTGGGGGCCCGGGTTCCACCCCTGGTCATGGCACTAGGTCCCCCACGCCACAACTAGGAGAGTCTGCAGGGCACAGTTAAGAATCCACTGCCAGCACTAAGGCAGGGCACAGCCAAAGAGGTAAAAATAAATATTAGGGAAGCGTGTGTGTGTTGCTGCAGACTCATCGGCCACGTGTGTGCTCAGACTTTTTGATTTTTGCTAATGAGACAGCAGAGAAATAGTATCCGGTGTAGTTGTAATTTACCCTTTTAAAAATATTTCAATTTTTTCTGTATGGTTTTTCATTTCTCATGTGGTTGAGGTCATGCTGTGGATTCGAGGGGAGACAGACACGCCGCTCCTTTAACCAGCCCACGGGCCAGATGGGGAGACAGACACACACACAAATCATTCCCGGCAGGACAACGAGCACCAAGGACAGCAAGGTCAGGAGAGCGAGCCCCTCGCCCAGCAGACCCACTCCTAGAGATGCACCTCCTCCCACAGGCTAGGAGCCGGCTGCTGCAACCTAAAAAAAAAAGGTCCCAAGTGCTGCAACTAAGACCCAGAGCACCGAAAGAAATGAGTGTTAGGGAAAAGAAAGAAATCAAAAGCTCTGTCCAATGTGTAAGGATTTCTCTGCTGCTGCTAGTGCTAAGTCGCCTCAGTTGTGGCCGACTTGTGTGACCCCACAGACAGCTGCCACCAGGCTTCCCCGTCCCTGGGATTCTCTAGCCACCCTCCAAAAGATGTGAAGGAATTAAATGAGGACGAAGGAAAACAGAAACCAGGGAAGTTAAGACGGTGATAACCAGTTACAATGGTAACTATAAAAAGAATCAGCAAGTTGGAAGACTGCTTCATAAGATCGCTATAAAGTATTCCAGACAGCAAAATGCTAAGATAATTTCCAAATGAGTCCCCCAATAGATGTAAATATTGAGCATGACTGTATACATTTCACATACACATATACGTGTGTGTATCTATGCACACATCTTGCCATATAGTGTTCAGAACAAAACTACATATACCACGTTAATGCGGAATTAAGAGATTCCCTCTCAAGGGCATTTTAAGTAGACTTTCCCTTGCCAATTTGTCACTCAACCCAAGCAACTACAGCGGACCCCGAACCACATGGGGTTCACCTGCATGGGTACTCGTACACCCAGACTTTTTTCAGTAGTAAATGCTACAGTGATACACCACCCATGGTTGGTTGAGTCCACAGATGCATAGCCTTAGATATAAAGGAACCAGGGATCTGGAGGCGGACTGAAAATTACACTCAGAGTTTTGACGATCACAGAGGGTCAGCACCCTGACCTTCTGTGTTATTCAAGCACCAAGCGCCTTTAGCATGCAACTGAAGAAACGGCAACTTATTCTAAAACTTAAAATAACCTGTCGACTTTTTTGAGGCAGGATGCTGGTTTCTAGTTAGGGTTTCCAGGAATAATTCGTGGACTTTTATAAGCAGTTCACTTTCATAACTTAACTGCTGCTGAGTATTTGACTTATATATATTACATTAAAAGATTTTTAAAAACAGAAAATGTTCACTAACTTCATGCACTTCCAATAAAATTCTCTCCAACCAGTGAAAAAGTTCTGTTTTAATGTGCCTAGATTGTTTAGGATTCTCCCTTTCAGACTGCTGTTATACTCTTTAAGAAAGCCTAGAAGGAGCTCTGACAGTTGATGGCAAGAACTCTGTACTTCAACCCACGTTGGCATCATAGAAGGTTCCTCTCACAAGACTCCCTGCTGTTCACAAGACGTCAAAATTCGGAGGTCTGGTGTGCCGCTGTGCATGTGGCCGCATGGACATCAAGGAGGACGTGCCTCTCAGTAGGCCTTCCATATGTGCAGCGCCACCATTACGATCGTGTGATTTTAACAACCCACGTACGGTCCCTGAACTCAGTTTCATCATCAAATTGATCAGGACTAGAAAACTGCGTGGAAGCCACTCACACATTAAACTAAGACCCGGTGCAGCCAAATAAGTAAATAAATATACAATAAAAAGATTTTTAAAAACATGCTGCATCCATATAGGCTTCCCTGGTTGGTAAAGAATCCGCCTGCCAACGCAGGAGACTTGGGTTCGATCCCTCGGTCGGGAAGATCCCCTGGAGAAGGAAATGGCAACCCACTTTAGTATTTTTGCCTGGGAAATCCCATGGACAGAGGAGCTTGGCAGGCTACAATGGGGTCGCAAAGAGTCAGACATGACTTAGCGACTAAAGAACAACAACATATCCACGTATTGGAATATTACCAGCAATTAACAGGAATGAAGGTTAAGAGGTAATTCTCTGACTTCTCAGCAGACTTTAAGACTCTGTGCTTTCACTGCTAAGGTTCAATCCCTGGTTGAGGAACTAAGTTCCTACAAGCCCTAATGCATGGCCAAAAAAAAAAAAACACAACAGTTTACAAGATTAAGAAAATTGACCTGGGGTCATATATAACAGTGGCTCTCAAGCTTGGCTGCTCTTAGAATCACCTGCGGAAATTTTGAAACTCCCAATCCCCAGGCCTAACCTACAATTACATCGGAAGGTCAGAGATGGGATCCAGGTGATTTCAATATGTAGTCCATGTTTCCAACCACTAGAGACAGGATGGCCTATTCAAACTCAATGCCAACAGCCATCCCACTGGAGAGAGGAGGAAAGGGACTGGGGGCTGGCGGGGAGTGCTACGCACCTGTAAGGAGCTGTTCCTTTCGCTCTTCCAAACCTGGCTATACTGACTCCAGGCACCCATAGTGTTAGGTACACAATACATTTAGTTTTCTATCAAAAGCAGGGCTTGTTCCTAATTCTTCCCTTGAGCACACAAGCTAACACCTTTTAGGTGTTTAGCAAATGTTTATTCCAAACAAAACAAAGGAAGGCAAAAATGAAGGGGGGAGGTGCCATTATTTAATTTTCCACCCCCCTGGGCCCACCTTGCCAAACCAGCTGGTTAAAGCCTCCCACTCAGCAGAACTCACATTCTCCCAATTAAAAATACACACAAACACGCTTGAGGCTGCAAGTGCCTACCTGGTAGGCTAGGGAGGCAAGGATGAAAGGAAGAGACAATCCTGCCTCTGGGGAGCTTTCAGGTTAGAACCGGAGACTAAGACACACAAACAAAAGTTAAACCTTTGAAGACTGATGGGTGATTGTGCGAACGAGTCTGATACTGGGCCTACCATGTGATGTGGAGCCAGGCGAAAAGCTGCAGCTGCAACTAATGAGCAAAAAAAAAAAAAAGTCAAGGGCTCAACAGACTCCCAACCCCGTGTCATAACCTGTCCCTTTGCCGGGCTCCTACAGCCCCAGCAACCCTGCTAGTAACCAAAGAAGGTTCCTCTAGGGCACAGTCTGTTATCAGATGCACCTCGCCTTACTCTGTCCGCGGCACACTGCCCCGCGGCGTCAGTGTTTCCAGAAAAAGCATAGAAAAGAGAGAGTTGCAGATACACGGAGGAGGGGAAAGGGGGCTAATATTCCGGCAGAACTAGAAGCCGGGCCCTGCGTCCCGGCCCAGTTCCGCGTGGCTGTACGCCCGCAGGAACGTCTCAGGACCGCTTCTACTCTCGCCCAGGAGAGCTTTCGGAAAAGGCGACGCCTCTTCCCGCGGACGAGCCCCCCCGAAGGCCGCGGCCACCGCGCTCGTCGCCTCGAATTGCTACCCGCTCCCGGGGGCCCAGGGTACCTTACCTTCCTCCGCCCCCCGCACGCGCGCGACGTTACCCCGGCAACGCCGGCCGGGGGGGCGGACACCGCTGCCGTCAAGCAGCGCGGCCGCAAAGCCGGGCGACTGCGCAGCCGTGGAGCCCGCGGGAGGGCCCGCCGGGTCTTTGCGCAGCGCGCATGCGCGGGGCCTGCAGGCGGGTCTCAGTGGGGTGTGAGTCGCGGGCGGCTCGTCCTCTTTCCTGCGCTTCCCGCGATTGTACCGATAGCCCCTCTGCACAGGTGCTGTTCTCGTTTAATCCCTACAGCAGTCCCACAAGATCCGTTTCACAGATGAGATCTAAGTTACTTAGCCAGTGTCACGTAGCTGGGAGGTATTGGCGTGACAGCGATAGGACGAGACACGAAGCCGGGCCTTAAGGAGTTGTGGTCCTCGGCCCTGGGGACATGGGATGCTTGAAGCGACTGCACTTGCCATGACCCAAGGACAACAGGCCTGGCGTCAGACCTGCATTAGCATCCTCACCTCCCTCCTCACCAACTGTGTGATCTTTAGTGAGTGACAGCAAGAGCCTCTTGATGAAAGTGAAAAGAGGAGAGTGGAAAAGTTGGCTTAAAACTCAACATTCAGGGCTTCCCTGGTGGCTCAGAGGTAAAGTTTCTGCCTGACAATGCAGGAGACACAGGTTTGATCCCTGATCTGGGAATACTCCACATGTCTCAGAGCAATTAAGCCCATGTGATACGGCTGTAGAGCTTGTGCTGTAGAGCCCGGAACCACAGCTGCGACTGCTGAGCCCATGTGCCACAACTGCTGCAGCCTGTGTGCCCTGGAGGCGCATGCTCAGCAGCAGGAGAAGCCACTGCAGTGAGGAGCTGGAGCGCAGCGGCTAGAGAGGAGCCCCACTTGCCGCAACTAGAGAAAAGCCCAGGCAGCAACAAGGACCCCACACAGCCAAAAATAAATAAACAAAAATTATTAAAAAAAAAACTCAACATTCAGAAAACTAAGATCATAGCATCTGGTCCCATCACTTCATGGCACATAGATGGGGAAACAGTGACAGACTTTATTTTTGGGGGGCTCCAAAATCACTGCAGATGGTGACTGCAGCCATGAAATTAAAAGACGCTTACTCTTTGGAAGGAAAGTTATGACCAACCTAGACAGCATATTAAAAAGCAGAGACATTACTTTGCCAACAAAGTTCTGTCTAGTCAAGGCTATGGTTTTTCCAGTAGTCATGTATGGATGTGAGAATTGAACTATAAAGAAAGCTGAGCACCAAAGAATTGATGCTTTTGAACTGTGGTGTTGGACAAGACTCTTGAGAGTCCCTTGAACTGCAAGGAGATTAAACCAGTCCATCCTAAGGGAGATCAGTCCTGAATATTCATTGGAAGGACTGATGCTGAAGCTGAAACTCCAATACTTTGGCCACCTGATATGAGGAACTGACTCATTTGAAAAGACCCTGATGCTGGGAAAGATTGAACACAGGAGTAGAAGCGGGCAACAGAGGATGAGATGGTTGGATGGCATCACCGACTCAATGGACATGAGTTTGAGTAAACTCCGGGAATTGGTGATGGACAGGGAGGCCTGGTATGCTGCAGTCCATGGGGTCGCAAAGAACTGGACACAACTGAGCGACTGAACTGAATTGAACCGTTCTGAACCACAGTTTCCTCTATTAAAAAATGGGTCGTCAGGATCATGAGGGATGAGCGAAGCAAAGGTGCCTTGGGAATTATAAAAGCTTCTCCTACCTGGTTATTTTAAAGGAGGCCTGGTAGGGAGTGCAATATATACCTTCCTAAAATAAATCCCAGGGTCCCCAGCAAACATAACACACATGCTGGGCAGTGTGGAAGGCAGGTGGCAGGAAAGGGTGGCAGATAATGCCAGAGAGATTAATGAGGCTGAGTGTGACGGGCTCTGAAATCTGGACCTTCCCCGACCTTCTCCTGTCTCCGGACCTTCGTGAACACTGTGGCTGCCACCTGGACCATCCTTCTCCTGGGTGTGCAGCAGTGACTCCTGGTCGCCCTGTAGGTCTCAGCTCAGACCTCTCTTCTTCAGGACACTTCCTCTTGCTTCCCCAGGCTGCCTTGGGTGACATTCCTCTGTGTTCTAGGATAGTCTGGTGCCCCCTGAAAAGAAGTAGTGAGAGTGTCAGTCACTCAGTCGTGTACCGACTCTTTGTGACTCCATGCATGGATTGTGGCCCACCAGGCTCCTCCATTCATGGACTTCTCCAGGCAAGAATACTGGAGTGGGTTGCCACTTCCTTCTCCAGGGATCTTCCTGACAAAGGGATTGAACCCAGGTCTCCCACACTGTCGGCTGATTCTTTACTGACTGAACCATCAGGGAAGACCTGGTGGCCCCTGTGATGTCCCTAATTCCTGGTCCTCCTTAACTGGACGGTGAACTCCTGGCAGAAAGAGCCCCAGACATGGCACTTAGTGGGTACTCTACCTGCAGGGGCCTTGACTGCTCAGTTGAGGAGTTCAGACTTTAGAGAAATAGAAATCAGGGTAGGTTCCTGGTTAGAATGTTGCAAAAAAGGGAGAACTTCAGCAAGATTTGCAGAATGGTGATGCCAGGATGGACTGGGTTGGGAAGACAGCTGGAGGTGTGCTGTAATACTGCACCAGAACAAGGCGATGGAGGAAATACTGGAGTTGGAAGGAGAGGGTTTTTAAAATGAAAGAGAACACAGAGGTTGTCCAGTTCAACTTCCTTATTTACCCGGTAAGGAAAAAGGCTCAGAGTTGCCAGAGCAAGTCTGAGGGGGAGCTGAGACTAAAGCCAGGGCTGGGCAACCTCAGTGGGTGCTCTGCGCTCAAGGGCTTGGGATGTGCCCACGATGGGCTCTCAGGGGCCATGATCTGGAGTCCTGTCCCCACAGAGGCTCCCGAGAAAAAGCTAATGAACATGGTATTCTTGCACCAAGATTTTCTTCTTGGTGGTGTGTTTATTTGTCCCTTCTCCCCCGCCCCCACATGCCACGCAGGATCTCAGTTCCCTGAGCAGGGACTGAACCCGGGCCAGGGCAGTGAAAGCCCAGAATCCTAACCACTGGGCCACGAGGGAACTCCCAACAGTGTGTGTTTTAGACCTTTTGTTATGGCCCTTTTCAAACATACACAAAAGGAGAGAGAATAGCCTAATACCTCACCACTTCCAGCATCTTCAACCTTTGGTATCTTGATTCTTTTATACTGTCCATAAAACACACTTCTCTCCCACTGCTAGGGTGTTTTAAAGCAGCATATAATTTCACACTTTATATTTTGATATGTGACTCTAACAGGTAGGAATTTAAATTTTATTACACCCATATCCATATAGTTGCTTCTTGTTATTCACAGTAGTTCTGTAAAGTCACATGAACACGCAATTAGGGAATACTGAATCCCTGCTTCTAGGGGAAATACAGGCAGGTTCCCGCCAGCCTCCGGGCACAACATTTTCATCAACCAATTGATGTGCAGCCTTGTTTCATGTGTGCTTCTGCCTAAAAACACTTTACCTAATGTCTACAGTAGATTCATCAGCGTTGAACTCCTGGCCCATGTGTGTATAACTCACGAGTGAACCACGGGCATCTAACATGTGCATCTTCTCGTGAGACACAGCACGGCCTTCTCGGCTTAGGAACAATGCGCAGCACCGCAGCACTCTGCCTGGGGGTCCATTTGAAAATCACCAACACAAAGCACAAAGATACGAAAAGCGTGGTGCCGAAGGGACGGCAAAAAGCACACCTGTTTATGACATGGGAGCTGAAACAAGACAGAGTATCAGCTGCTGACATCAGCTGAGAGCACGCCCACCCGGAGACTCAAATTTTTCTCCTCTCTGCGCATGTGCGTGTCTGTAAGTGACCTAGTACTGCGAATATTGGTTTCAACATTACAAATAAATTTTAGCCAGCAGGTGAATTTGCAAATACAGAATGTGCCAATAATGGGGACTGACTGTATAAATATATATACCCAATTTCATTAGCACATCTAACAAAATGAACAATAATCGTTAACATCTGTGAAATGTAACACAGGAGCTACATGTACTATTTGGGATATACGTATACTATAATAAATAAAAATCATTTATCTGAAACTCAGAATCAGTTGGGCACCTTGTATTTCGTCTGACCACCCTAATAATTTATCAGGCCTTTACATGTGCTAGCCACTTAGCATCTGACCTTGACTCTCACCACAGTCCTGTGAGATAGGTGTTCTCACTGGTATTTCACAGGTGAGGCTCCCTCCCTGCCCAGGTTTTCAGAGCTAGGAAGTGGGGAGGCCAGGCGATGCTCCATCGGTCTTGCATTCATTTTTGTCCATCATGTTTGATACGGGAGGGCAGTGCTTTGACAGAAGCACAGCTTGAAACACGTGTATGTGTGTTTGTGCGCACGCTCAGGGAAGTCTTGACTCTTTTTCAAGTCCGTGGACTGAAGCCCGCCAGGCTCCTCTGTCCATGGGATTTTCCAGGCAAGAATCCTAGAGTGGGTTGCCATCTCCTTCTCCAAGCATCTTCCCGACACAGGGATCAAACTCATGTCACTTATGACTCCTGCACTGGCAGGCGGGTTCTGTACCACTGTGCCACCTGGGACATGGAAATACAGAAATGCCCCAGAGGGAGTGTTGTGGGGCCGGGGCGGTGGCAGGGGAGGTCAGGGAAGACTCAGATGGGCTGAATAATCCGGGAGGCTTCCAGGAAGAGGTGGCCTTTGAGCTGATCCTGGAGAAGGGTGAGCCTGGAGGAGGAGGAGGGAGACAGCAGACAGTCAGGGGCACAGGGCAGGCCCACGTGCCAGGAGGTGTGGGCCTGGACTTTCTGGAGCAGGAAAGGAGCTGGGCCTGGCAGGGCAGGAGGTCGAAGCCGCCGATAAGGGCTGATAGGCAGGGCGGGACCCGATCTCGCAGGCGCTTGAATTCCAGGCTGGGCGTTTGGACTTTACCCCGCAGACAATGGGGAGCCACCGGCGTTTCTGAGCGGGGCAGGGCGGCCCCAGCTGTCGCCCCATTGTTTTTCTCAGACGGGTTGAAAGCCCTGCAGTATTTCCGCGCAGGCCACTAGATGGCGGTATTTTAGCAAATTTCAACTACCCAGCCTCCAGTTTTCGGCGAGGAAAACCAACACAAGCAGCCACCCAGCAAAAGGTTCTACGCGTCTACCCGCAGCATCGGCAACAAAAAACACCGGGCTGGAAAGGAAAATCAATCCGGGGACCGCAGTCTAGCTTCCCCCGGCCGGCGGGAAGAAACCTCAGATCATTTCTCTGCCATGAAGGAGAAAGGCTTCAAGATGTGCAGGAACGGGCGTTCCATTTTAACAAGCGCCCTGCAGACATTCTCCAACAATTTAGCCTCAGGGCAGCCCTTGGGAGGAGGTGCTGCCATCCCATTTTACAGCTGAGGCCACTGAGACGCTGAAAAAAACATTTGTTCAGTTATTTACGGAGCTGACACCAAGCTAGGCAGGGAGATAGAGCTGACAGCGGGTTTAAGGGGTGTGGGCCGGGAGAGCCCCAAGGCTGTGCTTCGCTGGGTCCAGGGCCCCCGGGCAAGGGTCCAGGGCCCCCGGGCAAGGTTCCAGTGTTACCTTTAGATCCTACGTGCCTGCTAGAAAAACCCACAGCGTAGATGGTGGGAGCTGCTGGACTCCTACCATTTGCCTGATTCCAGCTGCTTTTGAGAGACCATCTCATATGATTCTCACAGCCACTCTGAATTAGCGGTTATCACACAATGGTTTTACAGGTAAGAAAACAGACTCAGAGAGGTGAAATGACTTGCCCAAGGTCACACTGGGGTTCATCACAGGAGGAGGAAGTTGATCCCACATAAGCTCACTCCTCCCTGTGATTAATGAAACAGATTTCGACATCTGGGTAAATTTCCTAGAAAAACCTGGGCAGAGATGGGACACATACAAAGATTTTTTCTTTTTTTAATCGAAGCATGATGGCTTGTGATTAAACAAGGAAACGACCTAAATGTCCATCCCTAGAAGAAGGGACGTACAGAACATGGGACAGAGGATTTATAAAGTGGAAAAGTAGTCTCAGCCATAATTCTTCTGTGCTCATTAGCATGGATAGATTTCACAAACATGTTTGCTGACAAAGGCAAGATGCAGAATGATATGAATCCTACGATACCTTTCCATTAAGTTAAAACACAGTCCCAACAGTATCAAGGCCTCAGTGTATGCACAGATATGTCAAACTATTTTAAAACAACAGGAAGGTTATGCACCAAATTCATTAGTTATCTGTAGGCCTCAGGTAGTACATAAGGGGTTTTTAGCTTTAGATTTTATTTCTTAAAGAAAAATTAAACTACAGAAGCAAACATAGGGGTAGAAATATAGGTGATTGTTAATTTGGTATATTGACTTCTCTATTTTAATTTTTGCACAGAAAAGATGCTTCAGGTAACTGGATAAATACAAAGACAGGGAATGACAAAACCTAAATAATTTTCCTGCTTAGGATCAGCGGTTTGAAGATGACGGTTGCCCGTACTCTGGGAGGGTGGGAGAGGACCCTGGGGCAAGGTGATCAGAGGAAGGGGTGGACAAATTCAGCCAGAAATGCACAGGCCTGGCTCTGGTGTTACAGGGGTCCAGGTCACCAGCAATTGCAGAGTAACAGCTCATCCTGGCAACGCCCAAGTGGTCCCAGCATCCTGTGCCTGCCACACCTGCCAGGGAGCAGCGGGCAGCCAGTGAGGCTGTGGGGACTCCAGGAGAGGGGCAGAGGGGACCAGGAGAGGGTGCAGGGGCCCCTGGAAGACGCGGCTCCTGTGTGGCTGGACATGGCTCCACCCTCTGGCTTCGCTCCCTCCGTCCCTTTCCTTTGGTCATTTTCTCTGGACTCCTGATCACATGCACCACTTAATGTGCGGCCTGGAGGGGTCACACCCCCTCCCAACAGCAGGTGCTGCAAGCAGAAACTGAAGGCAGTTTTCGCTCTGCCCGCCTCCCAGGGCTGCAGTGCCTAATGTGGCAGGTCTTTAGTGCTCTGCAAACTATCGATCACTACACAAAGTCTTCTCACTTTTCCTCGTTCTCTACATTTGTCCTATTGCACAAAATGAAAAAAGATCCATGTCAGTTCAGTTCAGTTGCTCAATCGTATCCAACTCTTTGCGACCCCATGGACTGCAGGGCGCCAGGCTTCCCTGTCCATCCCCAACTCCTGGAGCTTGCTCCAACTCATGTCCATCAAGTCGGTGATGCCATCCAACGATCTCATCTTCTGTGGTCCCCTTCTCCTCCTGCTTTCAGTCTTTCCCAGCATCAGGTCTTTTACAATGGGTCACTTTTTCCCATCAGGTGGCCAAAGTATTGGAGCTTCAGCTTCAGCATCAGTCCTTCCAATGAATATTCAGGACTGATTTTCTTCAGGATGGACTGGTTTGATTTCCGTTTCATTTTCCCTGTATTGGCTCATTTTCCCACTCACTCATTCCTCCCAACAGCTCCGTTAGTGCACACCTTTATTCTTCCCATTTTGAAGATAAGGAGACTGAGTGGGAGAATTTATGTAACTGACCCAAGGTAATCCAGCTAAGAAGTGGCAGAGGTAGGAATCAGACCCAGCTCTGCCTGACTTTGGGCTTCCCAGATGGCACTGGTGGTAAAGAACCCCCTGCCAGTGCAGGAGACGTAAGACGCTGGTTTGATCCCTGGGTCAGAAAGATCCCCTGGAGGAGGGCATGGCAACGCACCCCAGTATTCCTGCCTGGAGAATCCCATGGACAGAGGAGTCTGGGGGGCTGTGGTCCATAGGGCCACAGGGAGTTGGACACGACTGAAGTGACTTAGCAAGCATCAGATCAGATCAGTCGCTCAGTCGTGTCCGACTCTTTGCGACCCCATGAATTTCAGCATGCCAGGCCTCCCTGTCCATCACCAACTCCCGGAGTTCACTCAGACTCATGTCCATCAAGTCAGTGATGCCATCCAGCCACCTCATCCTCTGTCGTGCATACACACTGCCTGACTGCAGGGCCGCTATGCTGTATTGATAAGATATGCTTGATGGTCTCATATCCTAAAAAGGAGAATCTGGGGTTTTGTTCTGCTTTTTTTCTCTTCCTTATAGAAATTTTCTTTGTTCCAAGTTGCTCTTGTGTGTGACCGCCTCCCCCTCCCCCCAACCTGGCCCCCTCTCTGAGCTCAGGGTGTCATTTCCTGGGTGGTTGACGAATTCATTGGTCTGCTCATAGGAGAGGCAGGAGGAGAAGCCCAAGGTGGCCCAAACCTGGCTTTCCTCTTTTCTGGGCACGTCCGCCTCCGATGTCAAAAGGCCTGGATTCCAGGCAAACCAGAAATAATGCCCCAGTCATCAGATTTGAAACCAAAATTCAGCAAAGACATGTATTTGCTGCCAGAAAGCAAATAGCTTTTTCTTTTCTTTCTCGTTTTTTTTCACCCAAACAAAACATCCTCTTATGAAATATGTCCAATTTGCAATATTTACTTTCCCTTTATTTAATAACAGGAAAGGGTTTGCTGGACTTCTGTTGATTTTTGCATTTCTTATTAAAATTCTTAAGGGGGTTTTGGGGGAACTTAATCAGCAGAAAAAGGAGAAGGAAAAAAAAATCGCATCTGCATTCCACAGGCCTTATTAATGGAGGAAACTTGCTGTTTGTTTAAGAGCATTTTCTGATGGGAGAAGGCAAATGGTCACGTGTTCCAGAGCCTCTGACTCCTATTCTTGACCATGCCTCCTCCTCAGCTGCCTCTACAGCTCTGAACGCCTTGTCCGAAGCTCTCTGCCTGAGAAGATGGGGCTGCTCCGAAGCTTTCAGCCTGAGAAGATGACCCCTGCCAGGCCAGGAGGGAAGCTAATGTTCACTGAAGATCCGAGTGCAGTTCTCTGAGCCCACAATCTCACTTCACCTCAAGTCAGCCCGCCTGGCAACCCTGGCTAGGCAGACAAGAAAACAGAGGCTTAGAAGAGTGAGGCCCCGTGTCCAAGCTCCCTTTCCTGGCGGCTTACATTCCTTGGGATGAAACGGAAGGGAGTCCCAGGAGTCATGGAGTCTTGCCTCCAAGGGCACCTCTCTGGGCTAGCTAGACAGTGTCTCATCTTGCAGGATCAGAGAGGTTACGGGCCTTGCTCAAGGCCCCAGGGCACGAGGCTTGTGGAGCTGGCGTTTGAGCTGTGCTCTGCCTGACTCTCACATCCACCTTTATTTCGCTTCACCACACCTACTCTCTGGGGCCAAGAGCAGTGTCGTGTTTCTTGTAACGAAATACCTCACTCTCCTGAGGTTCAAATTCTGCCCCCCGCAAGAGGTCTTGGTCCTGCCTCTTCCTCGGTTCTAGAATCTGACTGCAAGTAACTATAAGGGCTTTGTTTTGATATGTTCATTCTACCAGACATATTTATGCAACATGATTTTTATTATATACATTATATAATCATTGTAACATGTTTATTTCTAGAGTAGTGCCTCATGTGGGGTCTTTTTTCAATAATTTTTTTTTATTTTCGGCTGTGCTGGGTCTTCGTTGCTGTTTGGGTCCCTTTTCCAGCTGCGGTGAGTGGGGGCCACCCTCTAGCTGCGGTAGGCGGGCTTCTCTTGTGAAGCATGGGCTCCAGGGCGAGGGCGGGCTTCAGTAGTTGCGGCACGCGGGCTCATGAGTTGCAGTTCCTGGTCTGGAGAGCACACTCTCAATAGTGGTAGCCCATGGGCCTAGTGGCTCCATGGCGTGTGGGATCTCCCCAGATCAGGGATCAAACCCTTGTCTCCTGCACGGACAGGCGGACTCTCTACCACTGAGCCACCAGGGAAGCCCACCAGGCTGTCTTAATAAAAGGCCTTGCGGACAGCTGGGTCTCCACGCTCCCCTTCTCTAGAGAAGCGAACTGAGGAGGAATTTGCCCCAGGTCCTGGAGGCCAGAGCCAGGTTCCAGTCTCCTTGGCCTCTCAGCTTGGTGCAAGCAACAGCTACCTTCCCGTTCATCTAGCCCCCACTCCGTGTGGCCCCGAGGGGGAGGTTAGGGCATTCAGATAAGCCACACATCGTATGTAATGTCAAAGTTCTCAGGGTTCCAGCTGTGGAGCAGGTGCTTGGAAAAGTTACTCTTGTAAACGTGGCAAATGCTACAGCGAAGGGTTTCGGGGAGGGGGGCAGGGCTCAGCAAAGACTTCACGGAGGAGTGGATGCTTGAGCTGGGACTCAAAAGAATGAGGACGGACTGGCCAAGTCGGGAAGGCACTGCAGGCTGCAGGCCCCACCTAAGCAAAGGCCCAGAGGTCTGAACACACAGGGGATATTTAGGAGTGATCCAGTGGTCTGCTGGGGAAGAGAGGCAGGCCTAGAAGGGAGACTGGGGACCAGGCTGTGAAAGGCCTGGAGCGCTATCCAGGGGATGCAGGAAATGCTGAAGGAGGGGAATGACTCAGTCAGATTTGGGTTCTGAAGATCCCCCTAGATGCCAGAGGGCAGAAGAGGATACAGAGGTTCTGAGAGGCCCCGGGAAGGAGGCAGCTCCATGTTCCAGGCCAGAGATCCCTAGGCCTCCCCACCTAAGTCCTCCTCCTCCTCCCACCCTTGAATGAAATCCTCCTGTCCCTGCTGTTCCAGGAGCCCCCTCCACCCCCGAACCACAGGCCTGCCTGGAGCCCCTCTCACTGGTTCCTGGAGTTCTGACTTCTCGGGCGGCTGTTCTGCACTGTCAAGGTTCTCTCTGCCCATGGACCTTAACCTGGTCAGAGCCCTCCAGGAGAGTCCGAGGAAAGCCTTGAAAAAATTGCACAAGGATGGAACTGTTCTAAACACGGAACCTGTGTGTGGAGTCTCACACACAGCTCAGCTTCAGAGCCCCTGAAGCTGCTTTCACTTACGGGAGGGGGCAACTCCAAGACAACACCCTAAAAATGATCAGCTCCACTCTGCGAATCCCCAAGGCATGCAGAGGCAGTCCAAGGAGGCAGAGGAATTAGGAGTGAAGACCGACCGCCTTGAGAGTTCAAGCATGGACCCAGGAGGGCTCTCAGGCCAGCGGGAGCTGGAGATGAATGTAGCAATGTTTCTAAAGAGAGACCGTGTCCATCTGAAGGGCTGGGCAGCTGGAGAAGTAGAGGACAGAAAAAGGAGGATGCTGTCCTGGCCAAGGATCATTCGGGGGCATCCCGGCGGTAGGTCCAGCTTGCTCTGACACCCTGAAGCCCTGGAATCGCATAACCGGCCCCTCCCTTCCCTCATTCTGTGCTCACCAAGCCTTGTTCTGATTAGAATTTGGCCTCCCCGTGCAGGGTGCCCACAGGGAGCTGGGGTGTTGGCTGGGGGACACGTGTATCCGGTCCCTTTGGCAGTTGTGTTTCTCGTTGCAAATTAGTAAATTGGGAACAGACAATTCACAGAAGAAGCAATACAAATGACTAAGAAGCACATGAAAAAAAAAAAATTTCATCCTCACCAGCATTCAAAGAAATGCAAATTCAAACCAAAACCAAGATTGTTTTCTAGCTATTAAAGTAGAAAGGATTTCTTTAAGTTAATACATACTGCTGGGAAAGGGGTAATATAGGAGGCACCCGACGTGCTGCTGATGGGTGCGCCATGCTACCTGCTGGGCTGGCCGAGTCATGCCTTTACATCCTGCAGCAGAGAACCGTGCAATCCTGGTGTGGAAGGAGTGGCTGGGGGGCCCTCTGTGTGAATCTGTTCACCAAATGTTTAGGGAGCACCTAGTATGTGGTGGGCTTCCCTGGGGGCTCAGACGGGAAAGAATCCGCCTGCAATGCGGGAGACCCAGGTTCGATTCCCGGGTCGGGAAGATCCCCTGGAGGAGGAAATGGCCACCCACTCCAGTATTGTTGCCTGGAGAATCCAGACAGAGGAGCCTGGTGGGCCACAGTCTATGGGGTTGCAAAGGGTCGGACATGACTGAGCGACTGACGCTGGTCTGCGCCAGGCTGGTGAGACACCAGAGAGGGAGGGGCCGCACAGAGATCTCACCCCCAATGCCAGAGGGCCCCAGACCAAGAGGGAGGCTGGAGACCAGTTCCTGGTGGGCTGGAGGGGAAGGAGACGGAGGGGAAGGCATGGGAAGATGGAGCAGCTAGCCTCCAGCTCCCCCCGCCCCACAATTTCAGTTCTCCCCTGGTTCCAGGCCCGCCTCAGGCTCCTCTAGGTGGATCCCTGGGCGTTTCCTAGAGTCGAAGTCTGCCCACTTGTCCAGTCCCCAAAGCTGATCCAACTGCGTCGGGCTGGGCCCGGGCGGGACCCCAGGCATTTCAGATGTGTGGCCAGGGGCTGCGAACCACTGAGAAAATGGAAAGAAACTCATGCAAGTCACAGTGAAGCCCTCCGGCGTTGGGGCCCCCCGACCTGGGTCTCGGGCGGGTCACGCGCTGCCTGGGTCACCTGAGGCAGGACATGTGCCCTCCCGGGGCTGTGGTTCGCTTCTCTGTCAGATAGAGAGCAGGTATTTGGGTTGGGGTCCCACGAGAGTGCCCGCCAGGTCGGGTGATCTTCATGGTCACGGTGCCAGGTCGGCCAGATACCATGACTCGCTGCCCTCTGGGGGGGACCAGGGACACGGGGCTCCCAAGGCTTCTGAAAACCACCCCGGAGAAAGACGTGAGACTGAAACAGCTCTGACCAGCCACGTGGACTTTCTCTGTGAACTTGGAGACCACCTGCCCGGTTTCCCTCATGCTGTGTTGTTGTGTTAGTCGCTCGGTCATGTCCGACTCTGTGACCCCGTGGATGGCAGCCCGCCAGGCTCCCCTGTCCATGGGATTCTCCAGGCAAGAATACTGGAGTCGGTAGCCATTCCCTTCTCCAGGGGATCTTCCCAACTCAGGGATCGCACCTGGGTCTCCTGCAGGCAGACTGAAGGTGGATTCTTTACCGTCTGAGCCACCAGGGAAGCCCATGGTTTCATTTAAGGGGCCAGAATTCTCGTTCCAGCCGACTGTGCAGTTTGGGAGATAACCGCATGGCTCCAGCCCCAGAGTCCTGATTCGGGAAGGGACGGAGCTGGTTTTCCACGCCGGGATCTACGGGCCCCACTTCCACGAGGACAACCAAGGGCACCAACTCTCAGCGCCCGCCTCTCGCGAGCTGTGTGACCTGGGGTGAGCAGAGCCACCTCTCTGAGCCTCAGGGTCTCCTCTCTACTGTGGAGATAACACGGGTCCCTGCCCCAGCTGGCTTTGAGGGAGAATGAGTGGCGTTGAGGGCTTCCCGGGGGTGCTGGGGAAAAGAACCCGCCTGCCAATGCAGGAGACATTAGAGACACATGCGTTCGACCCCTGGGTTGGGAAGATCCCTTGGAGAAGGGAACGGCAACCCACTCCAGGATTCTTGCCTGGGAAAGCCCATGAACAGAGGAGCCTGGCGGGCTACAATCCATGGGGTCGCAAAGAGCTGGACACGACTCTGAAGTGACCGAGCACACACACACATGAATGGGGTTGATGCTAGTGCAGCTCTGAGCCTGGGATCCGGGCCTCCTGAGGGCCCGTGTAGATGCTGGCCACAGGGGAGTGACGCCAGGGCACTGGAGGCCACGTGCTGCCTGCTTGGCTCACTGGGTGGGGACGGTGTCTCCAAGGGGGTGGGTCTCACCTGGGCAGAGGCTGGGGCCTTCCACTGACTGCCTTCCTGGGGGGTGAACTTTGACAGAGGGGGTGAGGGAGTGCGAGGTGACTACGGACACCCCAGGGGACAGCAGCCAGCAGGGGTGAGCCTTGGCCAGAGGCCCAGGGCCAGGGCCAGGGCGGCGGGGGGAGGGGGCGGAGCCGGGCAAGTGAACTTCAGGCTGTTACGGGCAGGGTGACTCATCTGTGCCAACCGGCTGGTGAGACATAGAGAAACTCGGGGACAGGAAGATCGGTGGGATAACACTTTCAAAAAGTTCTTTGAAAAGGGTGAGTCTACCTAAGAGCAAGGGCTCTGGGCTTCAGACAGAGTGGGATGCCCAGCCCGCTTCTGGAACCCTCCTGTGATCTTGGGCTTAGCCTCGTGGGGCCTCCGTTTGCTCATCTGAAAGGAGGGGGCAGTGGGCAGGATAACGGGCCGGGTACACAGGGGTCTGGCCCGGGACCACCCCCGGCAGCCGTGGGGCCCTCAGCCGGGAGGGATGTCGGCCTTCGCCGAGTCTCTCTATACAGTTCGTCCCCATCCTTCGGCCTTGCCCGATTCCCCCGAGTGTACAGGCCCTCCCCTCTGCTCCATACTCTCACGACCTTTCATCTCAACCTTTCCCACAGCCCTTATAAGCCTAGGCCTGGCGTGCACGGCTGTTTAGTGAGCGTGCCTTATCGCCCCCGGGGGGCATGGGTCTTACTCATGTCTGTACCCACCGGGCCCAGCACACAGCCTCCAGCCTCTCCAGAGAGGCTTCGCCGGACGCTTGAGGACTGGTCAGGAGGCAGAAATGGCAGCTGAGTGGTAGCCGTCTGTGTTCTGACACCCGAAAAGAGTATGCCCTTTGCAGTAATGAAAACGGTAGGAAGGAATTTATAAATGTGTTTTCAAAAATTCTACAGACTTCTTTTGACGGGTACGCTTGAATGCATCTTCACAGTGAATATGGTTTCCTGCGTCTGGTTTTTAGGCTGTGATATGCAGAAAATGAATGAGAACTTGCTGCAGGATCCACGGGATGAAAGGTCCCCCTGGAAGGTCTGAAAGCTGGCCTGCACAGAGAAAGCGCCCGCCATCAGCAGAGGCCAAAACAGACAGAAAGAAAAAGCACCCCACTCTTGAAGTCTGGAGAATTCTGGGGCCTGTACCTGCGTGACCTTGTGTGATGTGATCCCCCCTAAGCTGGCAGGGGGTGGGTGGCCCTTGAGGTCCGCAGAGCTGCCCTTGTGAGGACAGCAATGTGCAGAGCCTCGGGCAGGTAGTGGGCATTTTGAGATGCCCACTATGCTTCCCTTCACTGCTTGGCAAGGATACACCAACTTATCTTTTGCACTCGTTCCAAGAGGTTCAAAGTGACTTGTATGTAGTAAAATGACCTGAATCTAACTCTACGAGCAAGCCCAGCCCAACCCCTCTTAAATGGATAGACCTCGATTTTGAGTCTCCACTAAATAAGAAGCGGCGTGGGAGACGCTGCTGGGGTGAGGGGCATGGGGATCAGCCAAGAACTGAGCTGGGCAGGATCTTGGGGAGCTAAACACCTGGCCGCTGGGGTTTTCTTCAATGAGAAGGTTCCAGAACTACTTTGAACACAGCTGGACCATTACTGCGTGCTCAGTCACTCAGTCGAGCCCGACTCTTTGCGACTCCATGGACTGTAGCCCGCCAGGCTCCTCTGTCTGTGGGATTTCCCAGGCAAGAATGCTGGAGTGGGTTGCCATTTGATGTCTCCAAAAACAACCAGCTAGGAAATAAAATCACTCATCTGCCAAATATTCATTGAGCTGAGAAGACTCTCTTCCTTCTTTCCTTCCCTCCTCTCCTGCCTCCCTCCCTGCCTCCCTCTCTGCCTGTCCTCCTCTCTTCCCTCCCATCTTCTCTATCAGTGCGGTAATTTTCTGCCTAGTAATTTTCTAAACCTAACTCTCCAGGTCAGAAACGCCTGTGGTGTTTCTGTTCTTTCTTCTCGCCTGTCACAGGGTAGGAACCCCGCTGCTCTGAGCTCCTGATTTGCAGCCAGTATAACCGGCCTGAGGGTCACGGGGCGAACAGCCCGGCTCGGTCTGGCTGGCCCTCGGGCAGGCCCTGTGTCCTCCACACCCTCTGCTTTCTCCTGGTTGCAGGTGCACTAGGAGCAGGTGATACCCTGGCCCTTCCGGCTCAGCCACTGCGACCCCCGTGAGGCCACCTGTTAGGTCTGAGAGTCCAGCCGACTGGGGTCCCCTCCCCATTCTACACTTATGGCTGACGGCCTTGGGCAAGGTACACAACAGCCAGTGGGTACCCAGGGATCCTCGTGGGATGTCCTCTTTATAGAGTCATGGTGGGAGTGAAGTGTCAAGCCTACAGATTAAAGTTTACGCCAGTGCTGGCATGGTGAGGCTGACTCTCGTGCCAAAGAGGGTGCACATCAGAGCCGTCTCACATTGACCTTGGGGCTTGGCCGGAGGTCTGCGCTCTGCCGATTCTTAAACTTGGCGACCATAACTTGCTAGCCTGGGGGCATCATACGATCAGACACCCATGGAAGGATGGGGTGCAGCAGGCTTCAGAGGCGCTCAGGCTGGGTCAGGGCTATGTCCCTGAAACCCTAAGCACCCCACCCAGGGGTTCCGCAGGCTGGGTGCAAGGGGTAGACACATCAAGCCGCACAGGTTGAGTTAAAGTCAACCCTGAATGCCTGGAGAGCACTCAGTGCTCACGCCCAGCCTACAGGCGGAGAGATCACACACGGGCTGGAAACACTGCCAGTCCCACCAGATTCCGCGGCCCAGCCAGGTCTGCAGCCCGAGGCTCCGCACTGGGCACCTGCATGAGTGGGGCCGGAGTAACGGTCCTCAGCAGTGTGTGCCCGTGTTACTGAGACGGATTTCACATCCCCCGCAAGCCACTCTTTCAAAGTGCATGACTAGGGGACTTCTCTGGCTCTCCAGTGGCTAAGATTCTGCCCTCCAATACAGAAGGCATGGGTTCAGTCCCTGGTCGAGGAACTACAGTTCCATGTGCCACAGGGGCAGGGCGGGGTGGGATGTGCGGCCAAAATTTTCTTTGCTATACAATAGCTCTTTGTTGGTTATCCATTTTAAATATAGCAGTGTGCTCGTGACCTTCCCCAAGTCCCTAACTATCCCTTCCCCCTGGCAGCCATTAACTGTTTTTTTAAAAAGTCAAAGACTACAGTTGTTTGTTGAACACATTCCCAGAGTGGTGCAACCAACAATGATCACAATGAATTGTAGAACGATTTCAGCATCCTCCAAAGAAACTTCTTACCCCATTAGTTGAATCATTCCTCGTTCTCTCCTCCCTCCTGGCAACCACGAATTTACTTCCTGTCTTTATTGATTCCCCCATTTTGGACTTTTCATCTGAATGGAATCCCACAAAATATGTGGTCTTCGTCACTCCCTTCTTTGACTTGGCACAACGTGTTCAAGGTTCACCCACGAACAGAACATCTATCAGGACTTCATATATTTTTTTCTGGCCAAATAATACTCCCTTGTCTGGACAGACCACATTTTGTCGATCCGTTCATCTGCTGATGACCCTTTGGGTCGTTTTCACCTCTTGGCGAACTGTGAATAACACTGCTCTGAACATTCATGTACCAGCCTTTGTGTACAGATATGTTTGCGTATCACTTTTGAAAGTACCCAGGGGTGGATGGCTGGGTCATATGCGCTGTGCTTAGTCGCTCAGTCACGTCCAACTCTTTGTGACCCCATGGACTGTAGCCCACCAGGTACCTCTGTCCGTGGAGATTATCCAGGCCAAGAATACTGGAGTAGGGTTGCCATGCCCTCCTCCAGGGGATCTTCCCAAACTAGGGATTGAACTCAGGTCTCCTGCGTTGCAGGTGGATTCTTCATCATCTGAGCCACCAGGGAAGCCCAATAATACTGGAGCTGGTAGCCCATCCCTTCTCCAGGGAATCTTTCTGACCCAGGAATGGAACTGGGGTCTCCGGGATTCCAGGTGGATTCTTTACCAGCTGAGCTACCAGGGAAGCCTGAGTAGCTCTACCGTCTGAGCTACCAGGGTCATATGGTAAACTGTATATTTAACTTTGGCTCAGACGGTAAAGAATCAGCCTGCGATACTGGAGACCTGGGTTTGATCCCTGGGTTGGGAAGATCCCCTGGAGAAGGGAATGGCTACCCACTCCAGTATTCTTGCCTGGAGAACTGCATGGACAGAGGAGCCTGGTGGGCTACAGTCCACGGAGAGGCAGAGTCGGACACAGCTGAGTGACTGACACATAATGTACACACACACAAACAAAGCATTTCCTACCCCGTGTTCCCACTGGAAGCACAGGGATGATCCAACTACCTGCTCCACATTCCCACCCACCCTCGCCACGGCTGGGCTTCTGCTTCAGTCATTCTGACAGAGGACAAGGGGCAGCGGTCGTTTTATCTTGCATTTCCCCCTCCTCCCTCTGAATCACATGGTCAGCTGCCCGGCCCCGGGTGAGACTCGGGATGAGGAAGAAGCAGAGCAGCCCTGGAGGGGTCTGGACTCGGTGTCGGGGCCTGGGTGACAGCCTCAGCTTCAGCTTCAAAGGCTGTCTCCACTGATCCCTCGGGGGGGAAGCAGGGCCGAGTAGGTGCTGGGGGTGGGAAATCAGGCAAAGGGAAGAGTGTTTGGGTGGCGGGGTGGGTGGGGGAGCCGGACAGAACCAAGCGGACAGCTGACTCAGCTCTCGGTTTCCAGGTTGGCTGTCTTTGTTTTTTCAGCACATTGGAATCTCCTGGCCACTAGTCTTTTATTTCCTTTTAATTAGCCTTCCCCACTGACAGCGACGGGTCAAGATTTCTAGGAAGTGCTCTAGACGACGCTGCCTGACAGACATCCATCTCAAGGAGTTCACTCTTTAGGGCTGAAATACATCCTCTATCTCATCCTCGGAGCTGACCTGGGGACCGGCAAAACAGCTGGGCTTTGGGGCTCTGATTTCTCATTGACACTTGACCTCCAACACACAAGAAACGGAATATTTACAAAACATCCCCGTGACCTACAAAACGTCTCCCTGGGAAGAATTAAATAGTTACACATTAAAACCTCTTAAAAATGCAGGTACACATTAGCCGCCTTTAGTGCAGACCCGCCTGGCGTCTGTTTGGTAGAAAAACAAGCTTCTAAAGCTTGAAGGCAAAGTTGTCTCCCTTGAAGGGACACTTGGTTTGTACATGCGGACATCTTCAGACATGTCTTACAGAGCAATGATCCACACTGTCACCATTTTGGAGAAGGAAATTTCCTTCTGCAGATCCAATCAGATTGAGGAAATTTTAAAAGTCTGGAGCAAAAAACCCTCAGAAATCAATTCCTAACAAATTCCTAAGTTTGTTATTTCCACACACGAGACATCTATAAAGAAGTAAATGATAAGACAGCATGATAGCTGTTATGACAGAGAGAAGGACAGGAAGCACAGAAGAGAAAGCAACTGTTCGCAGGAGGTTCAGCGCTGTCGGACAGAAAAGGGGACACTGAGGCTGGGCTTTGAAGGATGAATAGGAGTTTGTTGGAAGCTAAAAAAAGGAAAAATCTACGAGTTAGAAAAGCATACACAAGGCACCGAGACGTGACACCATGCCCAGGGCTCAGCCGAGACTGCAACAACCCAAACACTCCAGGTGCCGCTTCCTTGGTATTTGAACCCCTCATGACCCAGTGTCCCAGTTGACAACTCTTGCTCCCCCGACAGCTGTGTCACACCCTGGGAGGCAGGCAGGTCAGGGCCGCTTAGACCCTTGCTTTTCCAGAGGAGGAAAACAAGATACAGAGAAGGGGCAGGGGCCTGCCCACGCTCCCAGGATTAAGAAAGGGCGGAGGCAGGACTCGGATGAAGGTCTTCAGATTCCCCAGTCACTTTTCCAAGGTACTTCTCACAAAGGGTCAGGAAAACAAATGCTGTGCCATGTATGAAACCCACCTTTTCTTACTTGAGGTCTCAAGGCAGACCCACTTTGCAGATGAGGAGACTGAGGCTCCAAACAAGTAGACGACATACACCAGAGGCCTTGGTCCGCCTGGGGCCTTGTACATGCACCAAACTGCCTTCCCAAATGTGAGAACACGCTGGACCAACACCTCTTTCTACCCTGGCAACAGTCGAGCCTGCTGTGCTGGGCAAAGGCTGATGAAGACACAGGCCTCTGGAGACGGTAATATTTTCTGCATTGACATGGAAAATCACTTGCAAAATCCCATGCTATTGAGAAGGGCTTTTGCAACACAGCTCCTTGTGACAAGGCAGAGAGGCTGTGATGCTTTGGGACTTGCGCTTCTTTAGAAAAATCATTTTTTTTTCTCTCTTTCTCTTTTTGACAAATAACTCAGATCCCGGGCCAGAGTCGGAGCGGCCAGGGGAAGCTGCTCTTCCCCCTGGCGGCACCCACTTCCTCCTGGGGCCCAGGAGAGAGCGGCCTGCCTGCTATCTCCCCGGCGGCCGTTCTCTGAGCCAGCCCCAGGTACCCGGGGTTTGTTTTATGGATGGATCTGTCGTGAGTCAATATGATACTGCTTCCTGTGAGAACTTTATTTCCCTGCATTGTTTGCAGAGTCTGCGTGTGTGTGTCTGAGCACGTACTCCCGATGGCCGCAGAAGTCTGCGCGGCTGTGCCCTTGTGTGGCGGGATACCTCTGGGGGAGGGGGCCAGGGGCCCAGACACGGTTGTCCCCGCTGCCTCTGGTGCCAGGGAGACATGGGCTGACTGGCAGGCTCGGGTCTTGCCTCCTGCCTGTGCCCAGCTGGCTGTCCCCTTGCTGAAAGCCACTTCAATTGGGCATCTCCAGCTGGGGGTCGGGGGCGGCCTCACTGTGGGCCTAGCCTGGACTGGCTGCACCTGCCCTGGGCTCTCTGGGACTGTCTGTGATGCTCCTGAGCAGTTTCACTAGGGCTGGAGATGACCCTCCTCGAGCTTTCAACTCCCTGATCTGCAGATGGGGAAACCCAGAGAAGTCACAGGACCTGTCTGAGCTGCAGCGACCACTGGGGAGGCACATGGGACCGCAGGGAGCTCTCTGGTCCTGGGTTCAAATCCTGCCTCTGGGACTTGTCCCTCCCAGCAGCTCAGACTGCCAGATGGGATTAATACTCGCCCTGCAGACCGGTGGCGACCATTAAATCAGAAAACAGACGCACAGCAGGCACCACAGAAGGCGTCTGGAAGGTGTTCGTCCTTCCCCCGTTTTATCTGAAATACAAGCCGGAACTGGAGCTGCAGCAAGTGCGACCCGGCAAACGGCTCAGGTGGAGGCCTGAGGACCACAGAGGCATCTGCATACCTGGCCCGGAACCGTCCTCCTTGGACCATTTCATCAAACCCCGTGGACTCCCTGGGTTTCCAGAACAGAGAGGAAATGGCCTGAGTGCTGAGAGATGGCTATCAAGATCAGTCAGAAGCTGAGCCAAGAGTTTTAAAGTATGACCTATAAGTTACCTTGGTTCTCCTTAACTCCCTAGCCCACTGACCACTCCCTTCTCTGCCCATTGCCCCCCTACCCGGTGCTCAAAGACGGCCCGGCATTCACGGCACTGAGCACCCCTTGCCTTGGCGATCTCCCTGTTAATTCTTTCAACTTGCATCTCCATCTTTTGCAATCAGAGAAGCTTTCCAGGGGACATTGGTTGTTTGATCTGCCCATCACGTATCCCGCTCTCTTCTAGAAGCAGAGCCCAGCCTGGGGACTTCCTTGGTGGTCCAGTGGCTAAGACTCTACTCCCAATGCAGGAGACCTGGGTTTGATCCCTGGTCAGGGAACTGGATCCCACATGCCCTAACCAAAGATTCTACATGCGGCCCCAACAAAAAAACAACCCTGTGTACCCAGTGCAGCCAAAAAAAAAAAAAACCCAGTTTGGGTTTTCAGCCCCTCCTCCCCTCCCTAAAGGCAGTCTGTCAACAGAAGTGCCCAAGCAACACTTCTGACCCCATCTAGCCAATCACACGCCCTTTTCCTGGGGTCTGAATCTTGACGTGGAGGAGTATGAGGACCAAGAAGGGTCAGCAGCCTTGTCCCATTTGGGCTGCCTAAAGACGCAAGCCGGGTCAGCTGTGTAGACCCAGGAGTTGCTTCTGACCCATCCTTCCCATGGCACGAGCTCTGGGTCTTCCTCGTGCTTCCTCAGTAAATTTCCTATGCCCTAATGTTACAATTCTAGGGACTTCCCGGCTGTCCAGCGGCTAAGACCCCATGATCCTGATGCAGGGGACCTGGGTTCGATCCCTGGTCAGGAAACTAGGTCCCAAGTGGCACAACTAAGAGTTTGCAGGCTGCAATGAAAGATCCTGCAGGCCGCAACGAAGACTCGGTGCAGCCAAAAGTAATTTTTTTCTTAATAAAAATACATTAAAAAATAAAGTTACATCCTAAGTAATACACAGTGCGTGCATATACATGGATGTCTTACCTCCTCAGCTTGTCCCACGAGCAGGAACTGAGCCATTGATTCATTCACTTTTTAAATGTATTCAACCATTACCAGGTATCTATTCCGTGCGTCAATGTTGGGATTGGTTCAGACATGAAAACACAGTGCCCGCCTCCAGCACCCCAAGTCGGGTGAACACTGTGAGAACGTGCCCGGCGTCCCTCCCACCACAGGCGCCCACTCCTCTCCGGAGGCCCGGGAGAGCCTGCTGTGGTCCACGTGCTGTGCGGGGCTGGACTGGATCACATCCTTGTCCTCCCAGAGAACCCAGAGCCCGCTGCACAGACTGAACTAAGATGACCTCAGAATCCCCCAAGGTCAGAATCTGAAGGCCATCCAAAGTCCAAACGGCCCAAGGGTTTTCAAACAATCCGGTGGGGTCCTGGGGGTTGAATGTCACTGTTTCATGAAACAATATAATTCTTTACAGCTTGATTGAGGGATAATTTACCTGCCATAAAATTCACCCATTGCAAGTGTCCAAGTTAAGGCTTTTCAGAAAATACACCACCACAATCCACTTGGAGAATGTTCCCCTCATCCTACCAAGTGTCCTGCCTGCAGACCACACCTGCTTGAAGCATTCTATTTTTTTTTTTTAAAGCTAAAGTAACATTTGAGAACCAGTGATCTGTTGGCGCAGTAGTAAAGAAACCGCTAGCCAATGTGGAAGATTCAGGTTCAATCCCTGGGTCAGGAAGATCCCCTGGAGGAGGGTTTGGTAACCCACCCCAGTATTCTTGCTGGGAGAATCCCATGGACAGAGGAGCCTAGCGGGCTACAGTCCACAGGGTCTAAAGAGTCGGACATGGCTGAGCGCACTTACACACACACGTGTGATCTGTTCTAACCCACTGATTCTCCAGGCAGGGAAAGTGAGGCTGAGAGAGGAGGCAGGGCCTGCTGGGGACCCAGGCACTGCTGAGATTCAACCCGGAACAGCCCGATCTCAGAACCCAGGTTCTTGGCCCTTGTGGGGAGCAGGACGGAGCAGCAGGGAAGAGGGCCGGAACCACGCAGGGCGAGCTTGCATCCTGGCCACACCGTTTACCAACTGTGTGAGCGCGGCCAGGACACTTCGCCCAGGGGAAGCCAGTGTGTTCCTCCGCGGGTGAAGGGGGAGAATGGTACCCACCTCGAGGGTCGGGGTGCGCACCTAGTGCTTAAGGCCTCCTCCCTGGCACCGCAGGCAGGGTGCGGGGTGAATGCTCAGGGGAAGTTGGCTAATCACCATCGTTTCACCATATCTCGTCGCCCGATTTGCCCTCAGAAATTTGGAAGTGAAAAAGACACTGCTTAAACAAAACCAGGACCAGATGGAAATGCGGTACAGAGGCCGCTTTCTAAGAACGTGGTGCAACTCGGCACCCTGGGGCATCGTCGCCCCGTTTGCAGATGGAGCAACTGCCGGGGTGGGGGTGGGGGTTGCTCAAGCTGCCTGGACCCGGTGGCAGTGGCGGGGCATTGGTGGTAGCCGGGAGCAGCTGCCCCTACCTCGCCTTCCTCTCCAGGCTCGGCGTTGCCCAACAGACCCGGGACAGACACATTTCGTCAGTGACCAGGGAGCCTGGCTCCTGGCCCCACCCCTGCCCAGATGAACTAGATGTGTGATACCGAGGGACCTCAAGGAGGACAGGGCCCTGCCCCCCGCCCTGCCCCAGTCAGCACTGCTCAGCTGTCACCCAGGAAGGAAAAGGCTTACCAGCAGCCCCCATGCTCTGTGTGTATTATCTTCATCAGCCCAAGAAGGAAGCTGTTAATACCAAGCCCGGTAACAGTGGAGGAAATTTGAAATTTCAGAAAAGAAGGGGGGTGTCTGTTCAGGTACTGAGCTCCAAAAAACAAAACAAAACGAAATACGAGGTCCTGTGAGAGGTGGGTGGGATTAGGTCCAGGTAATGCTGCTCTGGTGAAGCAGAGTCATCGGGTTTTGTTTTTTTTTTTTTTTGTAGTATGCACACACTGTAAAGAGGTCTGCCTTTGAAGCTAAGCAGATGCGACGTTGGGGCAAGTTGCTTAGCCTGAGACTTCATTTTGGGAAAAGCACTGTCCGGGTTGCGAGGTTACCATGGTGATTACATCTTCCCAGGTGGCACAGTGGTAAAGAACCCTCCTGCCAATGCGGGAGATACAAAAGGATGTGGGTTGGATCCCTAGGTCACAAAGATCCCCTGGAGAAGGGCATGGCAACCCACCCCAGTATTCTTGCTGGGAGAATCCCGTGGACAGAGGAGCCTAGTGGGCTACAGTCCATGGAGTCGCAGAGTCAGACATGACTGAGCGACTGTGTGCACAGACACACACAGAGATTAGAGTTCCTGTTTGTAAAACGTAGTGCAGGGTACGGAGGATTCTCAGCTAAGACACACCTCCAACCCCAGAAAGGTGCAGTCTCTGTGATGGGTGGATAAAATCCTGTGGGAATCTAAGTTCCAACTGGATGAGGATTAGAATAAAAGTACTGGGGGAGAACTAAGGAGAGGCCCAGGGAGGGTTTGGGTTGCTGAACGGACCAGGAACAGCTGGAGAAGGCTTTGTGGCCCTGTGTGGTTGGGGTGGGAGGTGAGGCTGGAGAAGCCAGCTGAAGTCAGACTGTGAGGACCTTCTATGGTGGCTAAGACTTGTAATCTTATTCTGTACGTCACAGGGAGACGCTGAAGGTGTGTGAGCAAGGGAGAAACGCTACTAGAGGGGCCTTGATCTGCTGGCAGCTATGCTGGAGTCGCCTGGGAAACGAGTTTCCTCCAGGCCTCTTCCCTGATCTCCATGACTGAGCCAACTGAGAACCTGAGATGTGCTGGGTACCTGTTGGATTTAGAAATGACGCAATCACGCATAGGGCTTTAACAAGGTGATGCCTCAGTTATCAGACCGCAGATGATACTTTGGGGAGCCCGGATTATGGCTGAAACCCGACACTCATGAGAGGTACAGCCCCCAGCAAAGAAAGAAGCAGAACAGTCAGGGAACAGCGAAGTCCACCTGTTGCCCAATTAGTGACGGAACAACAAAAAGTTCTACAGTAGCTGCTCTGTTGTGTTCATCGTGATGACGCCAAAAGTGAGGTGAAAGTGAAAGTCGCTCAGTCATGTCTGACTCTTTGTGATCCCATGGACTGTACAGTCCATGGAATGCTCCAGGCCAGAATACTGGAGTGGGGAGACTTTCCCTTCTCCAGGGGATCTTCCCAACCCAGGGATCGAACCCAGGTCTCCCGCATTGCAGGTGGATTCTTTACCAGCTGAGCCACCAGGGAAGCCTAAGAATACTAGAGTGGGTAGCCTATCTCTTCTCTAGTGGATCTTCCTGACCCAGGACTTGAACCGGGGTCTCTTGCATTACAGGCGATTCTTTACCAGCTGAGCTTTCAGGGAAACCCTGATGGCACTGGCAGTGAGAGTCACTAGCAGTCTGGTGCTATGTTTGTGAGGGCAGGGACCGCTCATTTTAACATTACCATGAGTCAATACGGGGGCTTCCCAGGTATCACTAGGTGAAGAACCTGCCAGTCAATGCAGAAGACACAAGAGACGCAGGTTGGAACCCTGGGTCGGGAAGATCCCCTGGAGAAGAAAGTAGCAACCCACTCCAGTATTCTCGTCTGGGAAATCTCATGAACAGAGGAGTCTGGTGGGCTACAGTCCATGGGGTCTCAGAGTTGGACATGACTGAGCAGCTAACAAACCAGGTCAACTGGGTGAAGCCACAGGAGGGCTAGGGCACTCAGAAGGCCACGCTGTGGCCACTGGGGCTGGCCACTGTCCACCCGGCGTCCATCTCTACCTCCCCCAGATGCTCCACGACCTTCCCTCTCTGTACTGCCTGCTCTTGGGCTACCCTGCCCAGCTGTCATCACCACTAACTGGGACGCTGGCTGCCAGCTGGCCACCATGGGCTTGCCCACACTCTGGGGGCTGTTCAAGCTTCTCTGGGTCTCCCCCACCTCTCCACAGCAGCCCGCAGACACCAGGAGTGCCCGTAAGCTCAGGCTGACACTTGGTCAGGCCCATAGACGCACCCTAGAAGGGGCCTCTATGCTGCACCAGAGGAGATTAGGTCTGCGGACAGATGTCATCTGTCCAACTTCGTACCTCTTGGTCAAGAGTGGCTCCTGCGTAGCCCGTTGGCGTTTCCTCCTGGGTTCCACCAAGGGCCCGTGGTGCTTGAAGGCCAGCCAAACCCAGCGTGCACAGCAGCGGCCTGAATCACCCTGTCCAGGGGCCCTAAGATCTGGGATCCTGCAGCCTTAGGAGCTCAAGAGAGGGTGAGGCCACCCAGGGCTGGAGTGGCCGGGAAATGGGAGGACAAGGAGAAGAGCTTGAATAGGAGAGAAAACATGAAGAAGGAAGGGAATGGAAAGAGGTTACAAAAGAGCGGTTATGTGTCTGTTTACTGTGGGTATGCGGGACGTGTCGGCCTATTAACTCCTGACTTGTTCTTGCTCCTGTAAGAGACCCAGGAAGAAAGAGAGGTCTCATCTCCGTCCCACGTCAGCTTCTCCCAGAGAAGAATTTACTGGCCTTTTCTCCCCTAAAGCCTGAGGTCCCAGAGGTGATGCTGCTGCACGGCTCCAGATGAAGGGAGGGGGGACGGAAGTGGGAAGGAAGGGGCCGTAGCCACGGAGACTGGGGACCTGGGTGGTGGCCTGGAGGTGGCTGAGCCGCTGATGCGCCTACGGTATGGAGGCCGTGAAGGAGGGGTAGGTGCTGGAGCTGTGACCGTGACCGGGGACGCTTTGCACCCTGTCTTTGCTTTGGGGATGGAGCTGCCTGCCTCTGGCAGACCAGTGAGTCCTGCAGACGATCAGAGGCCCTGCTTCAGCTTCCCCCGACCTCCTACCCTGAAAACATCCTCATCTGATTTAGAAAGAAAACAAGCTTGGCTCTTCTGCTCAAGTGCTGTGCCGCAGCCGTGCCTGTATCACCTACAGCAGAGAGACGTCATCGGAGAGGAAACCCCCACCAGATGTCGGCAGTGCTGGCTGTTTGCCCCTGTCCTGTGTCATCCGCAGTGTGCACCTCATCTCTCACCAACAGGGATTATTTTTCTCCCAACGTTTTTTTTAAGATGATGCAGCAGTTTCCGAACAGCATTTTGGTTAAAAAAAAAAAAGTCAAGGTACAGGCGTCATTTGGGCTTCTCGGGTGGCTCAGTGGTAAAGAATCCGCCGGCCAACGCAGGAGACTTGTAGGAGACACAGGTTCGATCTCTGGGTGGGGAAGATCCCCTAGAATAGGAAATGGCAACCCGCTCCAGTATTCTTGGCTGGAAAATCCCATACACAGAGGAGCCTGGAGGGCTGCAGTCCGTGGGGTCACAAAGGGTGGGACACGACTCAGCAACTAAACAGCAACACACTCGTCCCTTAGACTGGGAGTCCAGGAGTTGTGAATGGCTCTCCGTGTCCTGTTGTCATTGATTCTTAACTTCTCAGTCTTCATTGTGAAATGAATATTTGAAATAAATAGAAAATTTCATTCTCTACTAAGTACATTTTCTTTTTCTAAAATAAAATGAATTGCATGGTACAGACAAATAAATGAAAGATATTCCCCCCAAAGCCCAGAAGCAGGACACAGGGGTGGGGATACTCTGAGCCCAGGTCTGGGGCTGAGGTGGACGGTCCCCATGGGAAGCTGTGTGAAGCAAGGAGGCTGGGCTGGGCAGGGAGGGACGGGATTCCAGAGGCCGTGTGTCCAGCTGCCTTCATCCGTCCCAGCAGGAGCGTTTGCATCAAACTAGAGGGAGGCCCTTATCTGCCCCTGCAAAGTCCACAGCCCTGAGGCCTAAGCAGACCCCCTCCTGAACGGCATGCCTCATGGCCTGAGCCTGGGTGCTGATCATTCATCAGCAGGCATTTCTCGGGTCCCGGGATGCAGAGATGAATGTGATAGGTTTGCTGGGAAGAGCTGGACTGGTTCCACCTCTTGCATGGTGTGCGGCCTTTGGCAAGTTAGTTCACCCCTCTGGGCTCCGATGCGTTTCTCTGTAAGAATGACAAGAATGCCACAGGCCAGCAGGGTGGAATGGGATCACAGCCTACAGAAGCCCGGCTGGAGACTGGTGCATAACAGATGATCAGCAGGGGCCAGGCTCCTAGGTCCTCCTGGGCTACCTGCAGCTTCAGAGCCGGAGGGGAGAGACACATGGACGAAAGGATCTCTGCACAACAGCAGCAATAATGACGACACTGATAGCACTGATTTGCTGTTGAGCCATTCAGTCGTGTCCGACTCTTTGCGACCCCAGAGACTGCAGCACGCCAGGCTTCCATGTCCTTCACCGTCTCCTGGAGTTTGCTCAAACTCACGTCCATTGAGTCGGGGATGCCATCCAACCATCTCATCCTCTGTCGCCCCCTTCTCCTTCTGCCCACAATCTTTCCCAGCATCGGAGTCTTTTCCAAAGAGTCAGCTCTTTGCATCAGGTGGCCAGAGTACTGGTGCTTCAGCTTCAGCATCAGTCCTTCCAATGACAGAATTTATTACCCATTTAGTGTGTGTCAATCCCTGTGCTAAGAGCATGAACAGCATTTCATTCTCATAAGTACCCTGAGAAGACAGGGTTGCCATTCCTGTTTTCAGAAAAGGATGCTGACAATCAAAGACGTGGAGTCGCTTGTCCAGGGCTGCACAGCTCGAGAGGTGGACCGGACTCCAGGTCTGCCTGGCTCTTTGCCAAGGAACTGTATTTGTCTCCAACCTGATAAATGCCAACACAGAGGTCTGTCCAGGGCCTCAGAGATGAGAGTGAGATGCAGAGCTGAGAATGTGGTGCAGAGGGCCAGTGGAATCAAGGGGGGCTTCTCAGAGGCAGTGACATTTACAGGGGGCCTCACGCTATGGGTTGGAGTGCGCCAGACTCCGTGCTCCGCAGAAGCGAAAGTTAGTTAGATGGTGACTGTCCCGCTAAGCGGTTTCCAGGCTCTTGTGGAACTCAAGATGCGGGGCATGGAGTTCCCAATCTCTCATCGGCCTTTGAGAACAGCCCGCAGGACAGATTCTTAGCTGGTTCTGGGCTGGAAGAAACTGAGACTCACCCAAGCCAAGAGGCTTGCCTGGAGCCACAAAACTTACAAGTGGCAGGACTTGAATGCCTGTCAGACACCTAACGCCCCATGTTTAACCCTGGGCAAAACTGCAGATCTGGAACTGCTGCATGAAGGGTCCTGTTGTAACCACAAAGAGAGGGTCTCCCCTCTGACCACCCATCCTCAACTCAGAGAGCCTGTCCTTAGAAATGAGGGGGCAGCCTGGGGTGGGCGCCTGAGAGTCATGTAGCCCTGAGCTCCAATTCTGACTCAGGCCCTAAGAATTGTGACTGTGTCATTTCCATCCTCAGCCTCACTTTCCTCATCTGTAAGAGAGATAAAGATGCCTCCCCCAACCCAGGAATGCTGTGAAAATGTGCAATAATGTGTATTCGGTGCCTTGGCCGGTAGCTGCCACCCCACTGGATCCCCAGTAACAGCTTGTTGTGTTCGTATCTAAGGAACCCAGCCCTGTTTATCGGCAAACCCTTGACCCAATCCCTTGCACAACTTTGGTGCTGATCATCTGAGCCTTTGCACCAGAGCTCAGGTCCCCTGAGTCCTCAATGGCCTTATTCGGAGATGCTGAGCCCCGCGCGTGTGGCAATAACCGTCTCACATGGCGGCCGCCCTTCTTGCACCGGGGACCGTGGAGGCAGCCAAGAGCCCCGCGGTGTCACCACCTCGTGCTCCATCCCAGAGTGGCCGGCTCCACCGGGGATTGCTAAACACAGCCGCGTGTCCCTGGCACCGTCCAGGGAGCTCGCGCCAGGGCTGGAGAGGCTGGAGATAAACCTGGTCCCCAGAGCCCACTGTTGGTGGGGGCACGGATGTCCGACTCTTCCGTTTGTCTACCTTTTACCCTGCAAGGCCTTCAGGGTCAGAGAAACCACAGTTCAAGTTTAGGCCCTACTGCTACTCAGCTCTGACTCCAGACCGTTCATTTCTCTTCTGTGAAACGGGGTTTATCATTCCTGCAGTTCAGGGTTTCTGTAAAGACTAAACGGCACAATGGGGGTGAAGGTTCCAGCACAAGGCCTGGCTCAAAGTGGGTGCCTAGTGTGTTAGTTTCCCAAGGGCCTTAGATCACCCCCTTTCCTCTCTGGACACGATCACATAGTAGATGTGAGACCTGATGGTCTCTCAGGGCCTGTCCAGCTCTCAGCCTCAAGGCTTGTCCCAAACTGGAGCAACTATCCTGGGTGGTGTCAGCCTTTGGTCAGCAAACGGGACAGGACCCGCTCAATGTCACCCAGCCATCTGGCTAGAGGCCCAGGGCCTCCTGTGCCCAGGTTCTAAGGAACGTGTCCTTGAGGTGAGAACAGGGGCTCAGCCAGTTCTCTACCTGCCACGAAGGTGTCTGGACGACCTCTGGGGCCATGGTGAGCTCTGTGAGTCTATTCATCTATGGTTCTCTTGAGCACTAGCTTGTACTGGCCTCTCCTGATTCAGTCTCTAGCTTCCATTTCCAAGAATAATACAAGCCCTTGGGGGTAGGGACTGTGTCAAGCCCCGCCAGAGGCTGGGACACAGTTGGCACTTGTCAGACACAAATTGACCAGCTGTACCTGCCAGGCTCCATGCAAACACTGGGGTGGTAGCCAGCCTCCAAGGTGACCCCCCAGTGATTCAAGGTTCCTGGTATCCATACACCGTGCAGTCCTCTCCCACTGAGAAGAGGACTGGCCTGTGTGACCAGCAGGATCTCGTGGAAATGACAGAATACGACTTCCAAGGCTAGGTGATAAAAGGCACTGTGGGTTCTGGCTTGCTCTTTGGGATCCCGCACCCTGAGGGAAGCGAGCTGCCATGTTGCAAAGGGGACCCAGGCAGGGAGGTCTACACGGTGAGGAGCCCAGGCCTCCTCCCAGTTGCCACGTGAGCATCATGGAAGCAGAACCCACGGCCACAATCAGGCCTCCCGAGGATGCAGCCCCAGCCGACACCTGGATGCAACCTCTGAGAAACTCCCAGGTCAAAACCTCCCAGCTGAGCCGCCCCGAAATCTGACCCATGATACTGCGTAAGGTGATAAAACGATTATCACTGTTTCAGGCCACCAGATGTTTGAGGGTAACCTGTTATGCAGCAGTAAATAACTGATACACCCAAGGTCCAAAATGATACGTCAGCACCATCAGCCACTCACTTCCTCTTCTGATGGCCTCCTGGCTCACTCACAGCCCCTGGTGCCTGAAACGTAAGTGCTCTGCTCTCCTCGGAAGCCTTCCCAGTTGTGGTTTCCCGACCGTCTCCTTCAGGAGCGCCTGGGATGTGCACCCACCGTGCGCGTTTGGGCCCTCCACTGGACTCGTCGGGCAGAGGCACAGGCTCCTGGTGCCCATGTCGCATCCCAGGCCCACTTGTGAGCAGCCGCAGCCGTGAGGGCGGTCTCGTGCAGGCTCACGCTCGCCTTCAGCTGTCGGGGTCCCACGCCCGCTACGTGCAGCACCCCTTTTCCCATTCTGCCCCAGGATCTCCCCCCCGGTTGTGGGAGCCTTTGAGGCTCACACGCAGACGTGCTCGGGACAACTCCCAGCATTGGTGCTCTCAACCGGGGGGCGGTGGGGACTGTCCTTCCAGGGAACTTACCTACTGAGAGGCCAGCAACGTTGCCCCCACACCTGTATACTGACTTCTCCTGCTCTCCCCTCGGGTTCTCCCCATGCTGTCACCGCGGCTTCCTGCAACCACCTCCCCCAAATATCACCTGCACCCTTGGGTGAACCCCATGCTAAGACACACTGAATCAGAGTCTGGAAATGTCCTGGGAAACTTCACTTATGCACACTCCCTGGGTGGTTTTCAAGCACTTTTAACATGGAGAACGCTGCCTGCAGTGGAGTTTCCCAGTGTGAGGACCAAGGGCCGTGCTTCCAAGAGCTGCTGGGCTGTCAGTGTACTGGATAGATGCCTCCCATCCACCTCCCAGATCCACGCCCTGTCTTTCTCCCTGCCGCCGGAGGCTGACCAGCATGGTTTGCATGAATAGACATCCTCGCCGAGTGGTTTCTGGCCAGCCCCAGTCAACGGGATACACACCTGAGACAGAGGGAGAGAGAGAGTGGGGCTGGGGCTTACTCCCCTGGCTCCTAGGCTGCCAGGGGCCCGTGCGCGGGCCACCTCCCTGGACCACTCTCCTCCCAGGCTCTCTTCTCCCCACAGCTGACTCTCCCTCCAGGTTCTGGTGACTGCTGTCTGACCCTGGGTCTCACCCTGGATCTCTACACTGCCCATTGGGAGTCTCTCTGCTCACCCCTTTGGAAATAAGCCCTTTATTAAGCTGTCTTCTAACTACCCAACCTGAGCATGCCTGCTGTTCCCTGGTGGGATGCTAACACAATTCTGTGTGCTCCGTGTCTTGTGGTGGACGGAAGATACCACGTTTTCCTCACATGACTGCAGCTATTGCTCCTCCAGAACCCACTTCCTTTTCCTTTAGCAACATCCTCCGGTGTTTGATTGGAGCTGTTCTCATCTTCCCCAAGCGCTGGAGGGGGCCCCAGCGCCTGCTTCGGGGCTGGGCAGGAGACACACTGGCTTTCTGCATCCTCGCGGATGCAGGGATTCGGCAGGTGGGTCATCATACGACTGTGGTGGACCAATCAGGTTGAGGTTCTAGCGGTTGGCAGGTGCTACCTGAAAAGATGGACTGTTTCTGGTCTGGGGGCTGCCTGACTGCACTAGGCTTCTTTGTGGTCAGAGCTTCAGCTGGGGCTGAGGTGAAGTGTGGGAAATCAGCTCCCTCTTTTCTCTGTCAAATTAAAAATGTGCCTTTGGGCAAATCACTTAACAATTCTACGTTTCGCTTGTGAAGTGTGAAAGTGTTAGTCATTCAGTCGTGTCTGACTCTTTGTGACCCCATGGAGCCCACCAGGCTCTATGGAATTGTCCAGGCAAAATACTGGAGTGGGTTGCCATTCCCTTGTCCAGGGGACCTTCCCCACCCAGGGACAGAACCCATGTCCCCTGCATTGCAGGCAGATTCTTTACCTTCTGAGCCATCAGGGAAGCCCACCTGTTCTTTAAAGGGGCACAGGAGGCCTTCCCTAGGTCCAGTGATTAAGACTTGGTGCTTTCATCACAAAGGGTGGGGTTTTATCCCTGGTCAAGGAACTAAGATCCCCAAGCCGCATGAAGTGGCCAAAACAAACAACAAAAAAAACCCAGTAGGCATAGGGATTTTACAAGAGCCTCATTAAATTCTTGCAAGACTAAACCAGAGAACCCATGAAAAGAACTGGGAACAGAGGACTTATCAAAGAAGCTCTTTAACCTCTACCTAGAGGCCTCTTCTTTCCTAATCCAGATGTAGGTCTGTGGAGCTGAGCCAGGGAGAGGGTTCAGTGACCATCCCCTGCTGGGCTCAGAACCACACCTCCCCCGACTGCAGTCTGTTACTCAATCAGGCTCCTGACTCCGCTTCACAGTCTTCTCTGCGGCTCAGGGAACTGACTCTCGGCGGCTCCAATCCACGGGCTCACCTGACCGGCCCAGGAATGTCTGAATCACCCCTCCCCCACACCCACACGAATTATCGCCCAAATCTGACTTTCCCATATTTCCAGTAGACGGGGATCTCTGAAAAGAGTGGGAGCCAGCCTGCGATGGGGGGTGGGGGAGGCGCTTTCTGGGCTGGCTTGGGCTGGTTGCAGACGGGAGCCTGATGCCACCCCACTTGGTTCCTCCTGTTCTCTGCTGTCCTCCAAAGCCTCGTGTCCCTCTGCACACGGCCATCTGGTCACAGCGAGCTGTGGACCAGCAATGAGGCAGGACAGGGAGGAGGGAGGGGTCTGAAATTCACCCCCATGGGAACCTCACTTCCTGAGGCTTCAACACTGCCCTGTTCAGGGTCTCTTTCAAAAATGCAAACGTTGGCAAAACTAGAGGCCTTTTAGGGCTTTCCTGGTGGCTCAGACAGTAGAGGATCTGCCTGCAATGCTGGAGATCCGGGATTCAGTCCCTGGGTCAGGAAGATCCCCTAGAGAAGGGAATGGCAACCCACTTTGGTATTCTTGCCTGGGAAATCCCATGGCCCACAGTCCATGGGATTGCAAAGGGTTGGACATGACTCAGCGACTTACACACTCACATGCACTGGGATCTGAATTCGGTTTCATTTCCCCCTGCTCTATCTCATGAGCTGAGTCCCAGCCCCAGTGGACTCCTTAGTGTTTCTGGAGCCAGCCCATGCTGGAGCCTTCACCCATACCATTCCTGACCTGGAGCTCCCTTTCATGCTTTCTTCTCCTGGACTCTTAAGACCCAGCTTAATGTCTGCCTCTCCCACACCCAGACTGAGTTAGGGGCTCTCCTCCGTGTTCCCACAGCAGCCTGGACCACACCCCATCACTTCCCGCATCACTCTGCCTGGTAACCATCGCCTTACTAGTCTGTGTCCCTCACTAGACAGTGTGTTTCTTGGAGGCCGGGTCCAAGACTGGATCTCCCCAGTGTCCCTAGCACCCAGAGTCTGGTATTCAGTAGGCGCTCAGGGTGTTCTCACTGACTGTCTGGAAAGATGCGTGAGAGTCCCCACTCTGGCCACTGTTACTGCTACCTGGGTGTCTTAGTCTGGGCTCCTCCAAAAACAGGGAGACCCTGGGCAGGGCTCAGAGTGGACAGGGGTTATCAGGAGGTGAAGAGAACACCTCAGGTAGGGAGGAGGTAGGATATAAATAGAAGGCAGCCCCCCAAATCTGTGTTTTCAAGCTGTTTGCCATGGTGGGGGATGGGATCTTAATCCCACTGGGACACTCTGGGAGCCAGTATAGACTGTGTCCTACTGGAGGGGTGAGGGAGCTGGGTGTTTGCCCCTGACTCCCATCACCCAGTCAATCCTAAAGGAAATCAACCTTGAATATTCATTGCAAGGACGCATGCTGAAGCTGAAGCTCCAGTACTTTGGCCACTTGATGCGAATAACTGACTCGTTGGAAAAGGCCCTGATGCTGGGAAAGACTGAGAGCAAGAGAAGGGGACGATGGAGGAGGAGATGGTTGGATGGCATCACCAACTCAACGGACATGAGTCTGAGCAAGCTCTGGGAGATGGTGAAGAACAGCGAAGGCCTGGAGTACTATAGTTCATGGGACTGCAAAGAGTTGGACAGGACTGAGACACTGAACAACAACCCATCGCCCTTGGCTTCGGGCTGCTCCCAGGGGTGTGAAGAGCCCAGCAAATCACATTAGGTGAAGCTGGTGGCCGGGTGCGGGCAAGAGGTGAGGATGCGGGAGGAGAGGATGAAGGACGGACGTGATGGGGCTCCGGGGCTTCTCTGCTGCAACAGCCCTCCGGATGGTACCCTGGGCCCCCTTCCCATCCCGACTACGAACTCCCCGAGGGCAGCGACTGGTCATTCATCTCTGCCACCAGCATACAGGGCGGAGCTCAGAGCAGATGCTCTCTGAGCCCTGAGTGAACGAATGAGTGGGTGAGTGAATGATGGACGGATGGCTGGAGTGGTCATCAGGTTAGTGACTTCCTCCCTCTCCAGCAGGAGAAATTTGGGGTCTGGAGATCCCCAGAGCCGAGAGAGAAGGTAGATGTGTGTGTGTGTGTGTGTGTGTGTGTGTGTGTGTGTCAGGGGGGTGCCGGGCAGAACGGCTGGCCGGCCAGCTGGCGGTGAAGAAAGGCCCGGTTCATGTACTTCTTGGGCTGGGGAGGTTCCGGGGCCTGGCCGCTGTGGGGGTGGCTTCCGCCCCGGCCCGTGGGGTTGCGTGACTCCCGGAATGCTGGGCCCAGGGCGTGGAGGCGAGCAAACGCCGTCAGGCGTATCAGTGATCTCCTGGTGCAGATATGGAAGTTTGAGGAGGCCCAGCCGGCTCTGCCCGACTGTAAAGAGACGTGATTGAGGCGGGTCACAGGGAGGTGGCGGTGATTAAGGGGGGCTGAGTCCCGTGGACTTCCTGCCCAGCAGGTAGGGGTGACCCGGGGAGCGAGATGGGACATTAGTCACAATGCAAACCTCCTCTGCGCTCATAAACCTGGGCAGAGGCGGGGCTCCCATGGCTCCAGGCACCAAAGCCGATTCCCTGGGGTGGAGCCCTAGCTCCTGGGCTTTATCTTCCTCACCTGAGACCCAAGCGTCTGGCTGGAGTCTCGAGAGCCTGGGGCCCAACTCAGGGAGGCACTTGGGGACACGGCTCTAAAAAGAGTAGCAGTAACTCGGTGGCCCCCACGATTTCTAGTTTATAGGGTTTGTAAAGCACTTCCTCCTCCCATTACCTCGTTTGATCCTCCAAACAGCTTTGTGCCATCTTATAATGGAGGGCAATCACCTCCATTTTATTGATGTGAAAACTGAGGCCCCTCAAGGTTTCAGGCCTGGAAAAACTGGGTTGGGAAGAATACCCAGGAAGTCAAATCAGGGGCTGAATTTCAATCACGGAAAGTCTAGTTTGGGGCTCCAGCTGAGGCCCAGGGACATAGGCTAGAGGGCGCATCCCCTGGGCTGGGAACGCCAGGCAGAGAAATCTTAGAGCAAAAGGACTCTGGGCCCGGGCCCCGCCATCTGTGTGGGCCACTGCTTCCTGATGATGAAACTCTCTCCAGAAGGAGACCCAGGCGCTCAGGGGAGGTTTCTGTTGAGTCGTGGAAAGAACTGAGCCCCACAAAGGAGTCAGAGATGAGCACCTATTGGCTGGTGTGTCTGTGCAGACGCCCCGCGGGACGCCCGCAGGGTCCACGTGTGCTTGCAGCCTCTACCCCTGCTCCTGGAGGGGAGAAGGAAATGCAAAGAATACTGTTCGTCCTCGACTGTCACTGTCAGGAGAAATGGGATGGCCTGTGGCTTTGTCCGCTAGAAACTCTGAAGAACTGGCCTTTAGATGAAATCCTATCTCTCCAACAGCCCACAGCACATAGAAAATGAAAGTGTGAGTCACTCAGTTGTGTCCGACTCTTTGCAATCCCATGGATTGTAGCCCGCCAGGCTCCTCTGTCCATGGGATTCTCCAGGCAAGGATACTGGAGTAGGTTGCCGCTTCCGTCTCCAGGGGATCCTTCCCAACCCAGGGATTGAACCCAGTCTCCCTCAGATTCTTTACCAACTAAGCCACCAGGAAAGCCCACATAAAAGGTACTCAATAAATATTACCGAACCAACAGATAAGAGAAAACAGAGAAAGTCAAACCTCCTATTGACCTTGAAGGGAAAACAGGGCTTAGGGAGTCAGACAGACTTGGACTGTTGGTTGGCCTCCTTTCCTGCCGCTGTCCTGAGACTGCCGTCACTCTCCTCCATCGCACCTATGTGGCTCTCCCAGCCTGCCTCCCCATACTCAGCAGACGCCCACCCATCCATCTGACGGCTAATGAGCCCTCCCTGTCCGATGATGGCCAAGTTCCCACCTGCAGTGTTTCAAGAACAGGACTTGTGTTCCTTACCTAAAACAAGCCCTCATCTCAACAAAGAACATCCCTTCCCTGAACTGTGTGCCCCAAGTCAAACCTTGCAAACCACCCCCTATTGTCGCTCTAGGAAGTTGAGCCTGGACTGCTTCCCAGATTTGAAATCCTGTCCTCCTGGCTGATCCCCGCCTCCGTTTCAGGCCACCATCCCCTCTTGTCACATAAGTGTCACAGCCTCTGGAGGTCTCCTCACCTTCCCATCATGTCCCATCTCCTCGCTGGCTGACAGAGGGGTCGCTGGCGTGACTATATCATCAGCCAGCTCTCTGCTTGAGATCTCCATGGCTCTGTGCTGCCCCCGGGGTGGAGTCCGAACCCCTTCATCTGTAAGTAGAGGCCCCGCTGTAACTAGATTCCAGCCATTTCTCCTTCCCTACTTCTGTTCCAGCCACACCAAAACACTCACCCTTCCCAACATGCCATGTGTCTTTGCCCTGGACAACCCTCCCCTGCTTGCCAGGACGACCCTCATAAATCCTCTCAAGTCTATCTCAAAAGGCACCTCCTCCGTGAAGCCTTCCGTACCCCCACCCTGTGCAGAGTTTGACCTCTCTCGCAATTCCATGGCAACAGAAACCACAGAGCTCAGATCACCCAGGAGTTTTAAGACAACCTCTTCTGACGTCGGGTCAGAAGTGCAACTTTTGGTCGAGAGAGTGGCTGTCCCAACCAGCCATGGCGGCAGGGCCCCCCAGCCTAGGGTTTGTTATCGGAAGAGACGGCAAGTCCACGTGCTGTCCATGCAAATGCTGCTGCGTGTCATCACACGCTTTCCCCAGTAGCCTTATGAGGTAGGTGAGAGTTTGCCCAGTTATAAAAGAGGAACCCAAGACCTGGGAAGGTTATACGACTTGCCCAAGGTCACAGAGCCAAGAGCAGGCAGGGTTGGGGCACCGACACCCAGCTGCCTGCCCCCCAGCCCTTCTGTTTCTGGCCGTGTGCCGGGTGGGACCCACACAGCTCGATTCTATGCCCGTCTCCTCCTCAAGGACACGAGCCTCCTCTGGCTTTTCTGAGTGTCCCCAGAGCTGGGGACAGAGAACCCAGGGGACATGTGCCAACGCTGAGCTCAAATCTCTTCCCTCTCTGCCCTCTCGGGCGGACTACTGGTGACTTGCCCCCCTTTTGAGACTCTCTCCTGGGCTTCATTTGGCCAGATTTCCCTTGTGTCAGCCATGCAGGGAGCAAGGCCGTGGGACTCTGAGTACGATTATTAGCTGTGTGACATTGGGCAAAGAACCTCTTTCCCTAAAGGCCTTCTCTGTGGTACACAGCCTCATTTTAAGGGCACCTGAAGCCAGAGAAAAAGTGTACCACCAGTCCCTCGAGGGTACTTTTTCCCCTTGAACTTCTGGGGTAGGTAGAAATAAATTAAGTAACTTTTAAGTTATTTTAAACTATTTACTGAGGTGGATGAACCCAGAGCCTTTTATACAGAGTGACATAAGTTAGAAAAACAAATATTGTGTAAGTGAAAGTCGCTCAGTCGTGTCCGACTCTTTGCGACCCCATGGACTATACAGTCCATGGAATTCTCCAGGCCAGAATACTGGAGTGGGTAGCCTTTCCCTTCTCCAGGGGATCTTCCCGACCCAGGAATCGAACCCAAGTCGATCACTGCAGGTGGATTCTTTACCAACTGAGCTATCAGGGAAGCCCCATAAATACTGCATATTAACATATATATATATATGGAATCTAGAAAAATGGAACCAGTGAGCTCATTTGCAGGGCAGGAATCGAGATGCAGATGTAGAGAACGACTTTTGGACAAAGCAGCGGAAGGAGAGGGTGGGATTGAGGGAGAAGCACTGAAACATACACATTACCATATGTAAAAGAGACAGCTAATGGGAGTCGCTGTATAATACACAGAGGTCAGCTGGGTGCTCTGTGACAACCTAGAGGCATGAGGTGGGGTGGGGGTGGGAGGGAAGTTCAAGAGGGAGGGGACACATGTGTACTTACAGCTGATTCACCTTGTTGTATGGGAGAAACCAACACAACATTGTAAAGCAATAATCCTCCAGTTAAAAACAAATTACATATATATTTTATGGTGGCTCAGTCGGTAAAGAATCCACTTGCAATGCAGGTTCCATCCCTGGGTGGGGAAGATCCCCTGGAGGAGGGCATGGCAGCCCACTCCATTATTCTTGCCCGGAGAATCCCCATGGACAGAGGAACCTGGCAGGCTGCAGTCCACCGGGTCGCAAAGAGTCGGTCACGACTGAGCCACTAAGCACAGCTCATGACATATATATATGTGGTGGAGCCAACTATAAAGCTTACATTAAGGATAAAACACGCATGCGCTGCTTGAGGCTACCCTCCTCAGCCACCAGGGGATGTGATGGAAACCGGTGAGAAGCACCCCATGAGATGAGACTGGTCCCCCTGGCGAGGAGACGCTGAATGCCTCCGCCCTCCGGTCTTCTTGCCCTGGTCCCCTCGGTCTGCTCCCACAGCTGGCTGAATACAGTGGAAAGAACCAGCGCGGAGCTGAACACACCAGAATTTGAGTCCTCGAGTGGACAGTTAAGTGTTCTGTGACTTCAGATCTAAGAGTCTCTGCTTCCTTTTCAAGTATCGTGGGTTTATCAACATCTCCTACCCATGTTGGATTCCGCCTGCCCTGCAGAGTCACCCCCACCCTTCTCCACCCTGCCTGTGGTGCAGAGGCTGAATCGAGGGATCCCGAGTCCTACCTACTGGCTCTTTTGTTCTCTGACTTCCGGCAGGATGTGGCCCATGGGAGACTGAGGTGGGAGGACGGGAGGAGAATGGGATGGAGGGGGTTATCCGCCCACAGCTGCTCTCGCCACCTGGGGGACACAGGGATGGGATCACTCAGTTCCCTGGATCTCCCCTCCTGCAGGGAGCCCCCCTCCTGCAGGGAGCCCCCCTCCTACGGCTGCCTCTCCTGGGCTCTAGTAACGACCCCTGTCCCCCCACCTCGGGGTGTCTGCCCTGGCTAGCCCTGGGGTGTCTCACCAGCCTTCATTGGTTTCCCTCACTCCCCCAACTTTGTAAACAGTCCCAAACTATAATAAATTGTCCCCAACCGTGCCTTTAGGGACTTCCCTATAGCTCAAATGGTAAAGAATCTGCCTGCGATGCAAGAGACCGGGGTTCGATCCCCGGGTCAGGAAGATCCTCTGGCGAAGGGAAGGGCACCCCACTCCGGCACGCTTGCCTGGAGAATCCCATGGGCAGAGGAGGCTGGCGGGCTATATAGCCCATGGGGTCCCAAAGAGTCGGACAGGACTGAGCGACTAACACACACACACACAATGGTGCCTTTTGAGTGAAGCCTGTTTCTCTGTTGTGGGGCCCCGACTCAACAACTACCGCGCTGGGTTTCTGGAAGGGGTGAATGTCTGCAGAGCGGTTTATAAGGAAAGGCTGTATGGGCGTTGGAGAGCAGTAATGAGCATCATCAGGGGACTCGGAGGGGAGGGCAGAGGCAGGCCTGGCGGCTGCTCCCTCACCAACCGCGGATGTGCCCGGAGCCCTGGGAGGCCTGGCCGGGAAGCCAGGGCTTTCTCGGGGCCCGGTTCCCGCAGCAGCGGCGGCGATCGCAGCGGGGCTCCCGGGGGCTTCTGGCCGAAGCTCAGCTGGCACGCGAGGCGGCCAGGGAGCCCCAGCGTGCGCGGGGCCGCCAGCCGCTGACTCAGCACAACGGCCCCCTCCCCGCAGCGCCGGGTGGGAACCGGCGCCTCCGCGGCCCCAGCCCTCGGCCCTCTTCGGCGCCCCCTCCGCTGGAGCGGCCCCCGCCCAAAGGAGCGCTGGCTGCCGCCCGGGCCACAGGGAACGCAGGCTCTGACGGTCGGCCGGCCGGGCCGCCGCCCCGCCCTCCGCTCTCAGGTCCTGCGGCTGCAGAGGCCGAAAAGGGACAGAAGGAGCCTCTGACTATGCAGATGGGGAAACTGAGGTTCATCGTAAGTGCAGACGGAACCTCTGACTGTGGAGACGGGGAAACTGAAGCTCAGGGAAAGCGCCTTCCCAAGGGCCTGGGCGGATCACTGTCAGAACCCTAACAGGCTGCAGGCAGGATTCCCGCTCTGGTTGAGAAGAAACCATCTGGTCACCAGCGGGCCCCAGTGGGGATGAGGATGCAGTAAGCTGTGTGAGGCTGGAGGTACTTGTCTTTAGAAGATTCTAATTGCTTAGGAGTTAATACTTCTAACTTCAAGAGCCCACACTTGCATCAGTTCAGTTCAATTCAGTCACTCAGTTGTGTCCGACTCTTTGTGACCCTATGGACTGCAGGGGTCACAGAGGCCCTCCCTGGCCTCCAGTCCATCACCAACTCCCAGAGCTTACTCAAACTCACGTCCCTTGAGTCGGTGATGCCACCCAACCATCTCATCCTCTGTCGTCCCCTTCTCCTCTGGCCTTCAATTTTTCCCAGCATCAGGATGGTACCTTTCAAAATAAATCTTAACTTTAAAAACTAAAAAAAAAAAAAAAAAAAAAAGCGGGAGGGGATTTCTCTGGTGGTCCAGTGATTAAGACTCCACACTCCCAATGCCTGGGGCACGGGTTTGATACCGGATCAGAGAACTAAGATCCCCCATGCTGTGGGTAAGGTCAAAATTTAAGCAAAGGTGGGGAGGAACTTCCCTGGTGGTCCTGTGGTTAAGAATGTGCTGGCCAATGCAGGGGACAAGGGTTCAATCCCTGGTCCAGGAAGATCCCACATGCCTTGAAGCAGCTAAGCCCGTGTGCCTCAGCTACTGAAGCCTGCACGCCGTAGAGCGCATGCCCCACAGCAAGAGAAGCCGCTGCAATGAGAGGCCAGGGCACCACAACGGAGAGCAGCCTGCACCACTGGAGAAAGCCCGAGCACAGCAACAAAGACCCATCGCGGCCAAAAATAAATAAAAATTAAAAAAAAAAGAAGATTCAAATCGCTTAGGAACTCTAGGTGTGCCCCCCATATGTGACCACCTCTAATCCTCACAACAACCCATAGGGATTGGGATCTCCACAAGTTAGATGTTGATGCTGAGGCCCAGAGACAGGAAAACCTATCTGAGGTTGCACAGCTTGTAAATGGCAGAGCCAACATTCAAACGTTAGTCTTTGATGCTGTTAAGCTTGTGCTCTGTCAACCAGGCGATACTGCCTTCGGTTTTTCCAAAGCCAGCTTTGTTGTTCAGTTGCTAGGTCGTGTCTGACTGTTTGTGACCCCATGGACTGCAGCACTCCAGGCTTCCCTGTCCTTCACTAGCCCCTGGAGTTTGCTCAAATTCATGTCTGTTGAGTTGGTGATGCTATCTAACCATTTCATCATCTGTCTCTCCCTTCTCCTTTTGCCTTCAATCTTTCCCAGCATCAGGGTCTTTCCCAATGAGTCGGCTCTCTGCATCAGGTGGCCAAAGTATTGAAGCTTCAGCATCAGTTCTTCCAATAAATATTTAGAGTTGATTTCTTTTAGGAACAATTGGTTTGATCTCCCTGCTGTCCAAGGGACTCTTTAAGAGTCTTCTCCAACACCACAATTCAGAAGTATCAATTCTTTAGCACTCAGTCTTCTTTACAGTCCAACTCTCACATCTGTACATGACAACTGGAAAAACCACAGTTTTGACTATCTGGACCTCTGTCAGCAGAATGATATTTCAGTTTTTTAATATGCTGTCTAGGTTTGTCACAGCTTTTCTTCCAAGGAGCAAGTGACTTTTAATTTTGTGACTGTAGTCACCGTATGCAGTGATTTTGGAGCCCAAGAAAGTGCTGTCCTATAAATGAAGCCTAGATGGGGTGGGCCTCAGAAGGCTGAAGGGCTAGCCTCAGCTCTGCGGCTCCCTATCTTTTCTGTAGCCTTGGGCTAATTCCTTCACCTCGCTTTCTTATCTGTGAATAATGGTGACCAGGCCTGCCACGCTTCCTTCCTGTGATACTCTGTAAGGCATGTACCTAGGTACTATCATTCCCATTTTACAGATGGGGCAACTGAGACCCACTCATTCCTTTATATTCATGATGAATGAATTAGATGTAATTTTCTGAGGGGCTTCTAGAGGCCAGGTACTATATCCCCAGAGAGGAAAGTGACTTGCCCAAGGCTACACACCTAGAATGTGGCAGATCTGAGCCTCAAACTGACAGTGGAGACTCTAGACGGTCTTCCTGGCCTCCAGGGTTGTGGACAAGTAGCCAGAGGATCACCAACTCAACGGACATGAGTCTGAGCTCCGGGAGCTGGTGATGGACAGTGAAGCCTGGCGTGCTGCAGTCCTTGGGGTTGCAGAGAGTCGGACACGACTGAGCGACTGAACTGAACTCAGCCAGAGGATCACAGTTTTCCAGCTCCAGCAGAAAGTCACTCAGCTCCTCCTTAAGCCCAGTCCATGGCACTACACAGATCCCAGGAAGGACCCTCTTCCTGGGAACTTTTGGCCTGGAACATATTTACAAAACCCCAGAGGGGATGGAAATATCCTGGCCCACTCCCTACAGACCTAAATTAGCAATTTTCTTATAGTTTATAACCCCTCTGGAAATGCAAACTATGTAATATTAGTCTAAAATTAGGAGCATAAGTCACAAGAGAAAAGTCCCACTACTTCTGGAGAAAATGTTTTCCTAAGCCTCATCCTGGCATTTGTTCTAAATCCAAACACGGTGGTTGTGTTTCAGATAATTATTTTCCCCTAGTACTTACGGATTGGAGGCGGGATGCTTCAGAGAGAACCCATTCTTACGGTACTGTCAAATGCAGAAATCCAATCTATTCACCTGGCTTTAGGACATCCAGGTAAGGCCTGGATACTTGAACAGGAAGAGCCTGTCCTGTGGACCCAGGATGCCTTCTGTGAATAATGAAGGGCACTTTAATAATAACAAGGGCAATAGTGTTACTGGTAGCTGACGCAGATTAACTGGTTAAGATGTGCCAAGAAACCAAGTGAAGTGTCTTACGACCACGTTTAAGCCTCATGATAACCCTGTAAGATGGGTATTATGATCCCATTTTACATATGAGGTAATTAAGGCCTAAACAGGTTAAGAGATTGACCAAAAGCCATGTGGTTATAGAGCCAGTAAGCAGTGGAGTTAGAGTTTTAATCCCAGTCAGCCTAACACTAGAGTCCACACAAGGGGGTGTTCCCTGGTAGCCTGGTGGTTAGGGTTTGGTACTTTGCTGCAGAGGCCTGGATTCAATCTCTGCTCAAGAACCACCCTGCATGCTGCGAGGCGCTGCCAAAACACAAAACATCAAGAAAAAAAAACGAGGATATCGTCTCCCCTAAAAGCTGCGCTTTCCATGTGCCAGACACAGTCCTAAGTGACCTACACGATACTTACACGGTACTTAAACGATAATCTCTCGATCGGCACAACAAGCCCTCACAGGCCTCGGTTGCTTCCCTGTCCTTTCCTCACCAGTGCAGATACTCACACTAGCTTCTAGTCCGTCTGAGCTTCTCTGGTTAAACTATGGAATTCAAATTCTTTGAGTAAATTAATCCTAGCCTCCTAAGACCCTGGTCATGTTTCTTAATTTCTTTGACCCTCAGGGTTTTCATCTGTCAACTGAGTTGGTTGATCCCTTCATCTCTAATTTTCCAGAATTCCAGGACAAACGCAGAGCCCATGTGGATATGGGCATAGGACGTGTAGGTGGGGTAGAAACGACCCTCATTAAGGTGCAGGAACTTTGTGGTGAGGCGGGTGTGAGGCTGGGCTCCTGGGAACAGTGATGGGGAGGGTGGCAAGATCCTTCAGCCGAATGGTTGTAACCGGACCCCAGGAAATTCGGTGAGTCAGGACCTCCAGGTATGTGTAACCCCAGGGGCAGAGCTGGGTCTATGAGGTGGAAAATCCCTGGGGGGGTCTGGAAGGGAGACAGCTTCCTGCCCCTTTAGGTGGCTGTTCAGGGCTGGACCGCCACTGGAGGCATGGAGACTGACTTCTAGAGAGATTTTTTTTCCCCCATATGCAAATTTGGTCACGTCCCTCTACTGCCCGACCACATTCCCTGGATCCCTACTGCCGACAGATGCGGTCCTCAGCACGGTACATGAGGCTGTCCCAGCCTGACACCGACTCGGCCACTCTCATCTCATGCCCGACGCTAGCGCGGGGGTCCCTGACGTCTCGTTTTCTGAACACATTCTGTACGATCGCACTTCCGTGCTCCTCGGAGGGTCCCTGTGGACCCCCTCTCCCACCTCTAGGCAGTTCATCGCTTGGGCTGAGTTGCAGTAATGCATCTGACCTCATTGCCATACTGTGGTCCCCTCCAGGGTGGGGCCCCATCACAGGCATCTCCACGAGGACGGGGGCGGGTGGTACCCATCATGTACAAGCACGGAGTGAAGGCCAGGGATGTATAGAGACTAAGCATGAGAATCATGAGAATGGAGGCAACCAGGGGCTGGGGGCTAAGGACCAGGATGGGGTGGGGGACGAGGGGGGCTGGCCCACCTAGTGAAGACAGGCATCTCGGGCCCTTTGTCTTGTAAGCCCCACTGTTCCAGCAAGTCTGTAGGAAGAGGAAGGAGAAAGCAACGGCATGATCCTCCTGAAAAGGAACTCTGGTTCCTTCTCTCAGGACTCAGAGCTGAAGTTCGCTTTCTTGAGGCGGCTCCACCCCCACCCCAGGTCCCCAAGTGGTGGATAAGATACTGTCTGTGGTTCTACAGGGCTGAGCCCAGAAGCGGTCTCTCCTCAAGGCTCAGGGATCCTACATTTCTAGGGGCTCACTTCTGTAACCTGACTCTTTCTGAAGGAATAGGTACCCGGGGGTGGGGAGGAGGGGGAGCGATTCCCAACCCCTGTCACCCTGCCCTGCTTTTACCAGTACCGCACCGCAGGGCATATCCAGCAAGTTTGGGCCTGCCCACAAGAAGGATTCGCCTGGTAGCCTCGAGGGAGCCACGGAAAACACACTGGAATTCAGGAGCAACTCAGTAAACCTCCTCAGCAGTCTGCTCCCCCAGCCCTGGTGTGCTCAGCGGAGCTGATGCAGCTGACCATCCCATTTCTGCACCGCACTCCCCCACCCCGGTCCCATGCTTCCCAAGACCCCAGTCCTCTTGCTCCTCACCCACTCCTTAAAAAAAAGAAGCCCTTGGATCACTCCCGTTTCTGGTCGTGTCTAGAGAAGCAGGGTGTGTGCAGCCACGGTTTCTGCCCTGGGTGCCCTATTGCTCCTGCGCTCCACGGCACAGATGGCGGGGGCTGGGGAGAGGGGGGAGACGAGAGGATTGGAGAGGAGCCAGGTGCTGGGGCAGGGCCCTCGTGGGAGCCTCGAACGCTTTTTCTTTCTTGTTCTTTTGGCTTTTGACCACAGTTAACTTTTCTTCCTATTTTTGTTAACACAAATCCCTAAGTGTGTTTGTGTCCGGAGAAAGTGCTATGAATAACTGCTGATACATTTGTTGATGATGAACTTGTGAATCATCCTGGGGGGAAAAAGGAGTCCAGAGAGCGGAGCGGGAGCTCTGGAGCCTGCCTATGACGTGTCGTAAAATATTTAGCGAATGATGGTCCAAACCACAGGGAAAAAGTCAGAGAGATGGGAATTTGAAAGCTGCCAGGATTTAAAAGCTGTTTAATGCTAACCATCAGTGCCAGAGAGCTGAGAGCGGCTCCCTTCCTCCCTGCACTGGCCCGAGGGCGCGGAGAGGGCTTCGGACCAGCAGGGGAGGCTGAAAGGCTCTTTGTTCGAGCCCTCCTGTAAACAAGGGGTCTCCCCGGAGGTGGAACCTCACCTTGTCTACTGCCCACATGCTCGCTTTTTCTCCACAAGGAACAGTAGGGGAGCCACTGGCTGCTTGGCATCAAAGAAGGAAAAAGAACCCCTCATGATGGATCGAATTTGTCACTTTGCCATGTTCTGATGTCATTTACATAATGAGCTTGGTCCAGGGTCCCTGGATGACCTGGTCATGTCTTTGGTTCTAAAGGTCTGAGCTCTGAAGCTGTCTCTCCTAAAGGGTTAGGGACCTTGCATGTTTAGGACTGGGGTCAGGACTCACCTCCCTAACCTGACTCTTGGGAGATCTGTTTATTTGGGGGTAAAGGATGAAAAGATTTGAACTGAAAGCTTCAAGTGTAAAGTCATGTTCTCTTTAGTATCAACACCAGGAGGAAGCCTAAACTAAGGGAGAAGCTTTAGGGGGATAATTCAGGTCGGCAGAAACAATTATCTTGCAGAAGAGAGACCTCAGCATAGACTGCTGATGAAGCGTGCTTCAAAGTCATCATGTTGTTCATGGCTAAGCAACGCTAATGAACTTGGTGGCTGCAATCAACTAATCTGTTCCCTGTGCCAAGAAGGTCTCTGCTTTTAGGGAACATGCCATCTGTTTTGCTGGGGAGGCATGTTTTACCTAAACAAGATAATTAGCCTTTGAGGTCACAAAAGTCAGAGCTCCCTGGGCAAGGTCATCCCAAGGAAGCCAGCAAGAAAATGCAGCAAAATTGCTCTACATACATCGGGAGCAGAACGTGGTCCTTTTCCCTCATTCGTGTTTTTGTTTGGCTTGGTTTCCTCTTGTTGCTGTTATTCCTATAATTTTGCTTTCCTAGAACGTCTCTTCTTCCACTCTCTACCTATCACCGAGTCCAACACATCTTTGAGGCCCGCTTGAATGAGTTTATAGTCACTCGTGACTTTTCCAATTCTCGTTACTTTGAACTCCTATAGTACTTGGCATCCAAACCATTCATTTGGCGCACACTGTGTAGTTTAATCTGCTTTTAAGAAGGATTCATCTCTTCTCAATTCAGTGGTAAGTTCTTTTGGCAGGTACCACGTCTTATAACACTTCTGTGTTACCACAGCGTCTGGCCGTTAATACTTGCCACTGGGGTATTTGCATATGCCTTGGTATCCTGTTAGAGGGCTGCTGCTGGTGAGTGAGAATCTTGGTTGAGATTAAGGAAGAAGACTGAATTCCTGGTAGGCCTAAGGATATGCCTCACATGAGTATATCCAGGTTAAGAAACACATCCTCTGAACGGTTTTTGGTCCTGGAGTTCCTTTCTTAGTTGTAATTTTTAAAGCAGACAGAAGGTTCAGAAAAGTTGTAAATTGAGTAAAAAATGATTTGACTTAGAATGAAAATTAATCAGCAATTCCATCCACATTGTTTCACGTATTTAAGAAAGAAAGGAAAATGAAAAATAAAGATGGAAAAGGACGGAAGGAAGGGAAGGGAAATGAAAGGGATAAAAATCCTGGAGAATGGGGTGGGGAACACAACAGACTCAGTCTTCAAATATGACCAGTAATTTCACGATGTGGTAATTTTTAATATTAAAAGTAAATTGTAAATGTATCTTTATAAACAATACGCATAAAATAGATCTATTATTCTAAAACCTTTTCTTTTTTCAAATGCTTTTTCACAGTAATTTTTTTAGGTGTCAGATTTTTCCCTCAAAATAATAGTGCAATTGGGAGAAGGAAGATGCTGTCAGTGAACTCGGACTTCTCTGCTAATACAAGTCCTTGTAGATTTCCTGTAGGAGTGGGTGGAGACTCATGTCCGTCTCTGTTTTCTTTATTACTTGCAACAGCTGCACGTGTTCTGTCACAATCTGTCTGAGGTCTGTCATTTTCTGGAGCAGCTTGGCAAAGAGCTGGGAGGACTCGGGGTGGTTCAGCTTGAGCTGCAGCTCCAAGGCTTGCAGCAGGTTGTCTTGTATGTCCTCAATGGGCTTCACATTCAGCAAACCTGGGCGGTCTGGGAGAGCAGAAATGGAAGACAGAACAGGAGGTTGAGTTACAAAATTCTCTGGTCCCACATCTGAGGCATATTCAGCCAATGACTCACATTTTATTGGTTTTCCTTTGGTTCTAAAATAGCGTGTTGGAGAGAAGGTAAGCAGATAGCAGGCAAGAATTGCATACAAGGAGAATGGAATGCAAGCCAAGACTATCAGAGCTCTTTTCCAGGGCCATTCTCTGCCTGGCCAAGACTAAAGCTGTGTGACCAGTTGACAGAACGCAGTGGCAAAGCAATCATCTCCCCAGACTGGGGACTTTTCTGCTGGCATGTTTCTACTCATTCAGAAATCTCATTTTCAATTTCTGTTTCTTCCTGATGCGTCTATGTTTTATCACCTCTACTTACTTTCTTATCACAAGTTTAAACACACTTTGAAAACAAACTTTTGTCTTCTTTTTGCTTAATATAGCACATGCATTTTCAAAGAGACAGTATTTTCAAATACTGTTACACTTTGGAAGGACAGACCAAATTTTAACATAGGCTTCTTCTGACTAGAGAGGTTGCAGGTCATTTTCACTTTCTTCTTTATATTTTCCTTACTTGAACTTTTAAATGGTGAGTTTAAATTACTTTTAAGTTCTTAATGTTTTTGCTTCATGTAGATCTTTTTAGATTTATCCTTGAATACGTTCTAGTATTCTTTGCTTTCTTGAATTCTATACTTCTTTTTCATCACATTTTCTAATGTATCCCTGCTGATGTTTAGAAAAAAATGATTGATTTTGTTATACTGAATCTATTCCAATTTCACTCTTGTGGATTCAAATAGTTTTTATCATGGATTTTTAGAAAACTTTGGACAATTACATCTGCAAATAATCGTAGTTTAAATTTATCTCTTCTTTTCCAGTGTTTGTTCTCATTTCTTTTTCTTGTCATACTGCACTGGATAATACCTCTAAAATGGTATTAAATAATACTAGTGTCGGGAGGCATTCTTATTTTATTCCTAACATTGAGGGAAATGCTTCTAATGGCTTATCACAAGCATGATGTTTACTAGATTATGGCAGGTAGGTTTTTCTCCTTGCTCCCCCAGAGTTTTAAAGTGTTTTAATCAGGAATTTTGTTGCATTTCATCAAATGTTTGTAAGTTTTTCTATCTACAGTGATGAGCACATGGTTTTCTGTTAACCTAGTGTAGTGAATTACATTCATAGATTTTTTTATACTCTTACATTCATTTGCTAATATTTTACTTCAGGGCTTTGAAATTTGTGAGGTTGGTCCAGAGCCTTCTTTTCTGTGAGCCATCCCTTGTCTATTGGTAATAAATATTAACTAGCCTTACAGATGGAGTTGAGACATTTTCCTTCTATTTCTATGTGTGATTATCTATTCCTTGATGGTTTCTTGGAATTCATTTGCAGAACCATCTGAGGCTGGTGGTAAATCTGTGACTATCTTTAACTTTCCTCCTATAGCTTTTACTTTATCCAGGCTTTCTACTACTTATAAAGAAAAATTTTAGTAATTTACATCAGAATAAAGTTGTACATAATGTTCTCTTAGAATCTGAATCTGTATTATTTATATCTCCTCTAATTGAATGCTTTTTGTGTATCCTCTCATTTAAAATTTTTATTTGCCAAAGGCTTATCTATTTTATGGGGCTTCCCTGGTGGCTCAGAGGGTAAAGCGTCTGCCTACAATGCAGGAGACCCAGGTTCAATCCCTGGGTCAGGAAGATCCCCTGGAGAAGGGAATGGCAACCCATTCCGGTACTCTTGCCTGGAAAATCCCATGGACTGAGAAGCCTGGTAGGCTACAGTCCGTAGGGTCACAAAGAGTTGGACACGACTGAAAAGCTCCACATGTTCCACATCTATTTTATGCTTTTTAAAAAAGCACAACTTTTGGTTTTACTGATCAACTCTGTTTTTGAAAACTGTGTTTTGTTTTCAATTTAGCTAGTTCATTCTTTTAACTTTCTTTAGGTTTATTTTTTCCTTCTTTTTCTCATTTCTTGGGTTGAATGGTTAATTCATTTAGTTTCAGTATTTCTTGTTTTCTGATAGATGAGTTTAAAGCTCTAAAATTTCCTCTCAGTGAAAACCTATGGGGTAAAACAGTTTCACCCTGCAGGCTTTGGTAAATCATCCTCTCACAGTTCTTTTCTAAATAGTCTGCTTTACTATTTTGATTTCACTTTTAATCTAAGAGTTATTTAGAGACGGGCTTCCCTGGTGGCTCAGCTGGTGAAGAATATGCCTGCAATGTGGAAGACCTGGCTTCAATCCCTGGGTTGGGAAGATCCCCTGAAAGAGGGAATGGCTACCCACTCCAGGATTCTGGCCTGGAGAATTCCACAGACTGTATAGTCCATGGGCTTGCAAAGAGCTGGACATGACTGAGCAACCTTCACTTGACTTAGAGACATGTTTTTAGATTTACAAGTGGAAAGGCTGAGTGTTTCTGTTTCTTCTAATTTCTGAGTTTGTTGCACTGTGGTGAGAATATAAGATTCTTTCACTGAGACTCAGCAGAGGGGTGCAGAGACTATGTATGGCATTTAAGATACTCACTTGATATTTTATATTGATTCAAATTTTAGCTCTTGAAGGCCACCACCTTCTTTTTTCTTTTTAACTCTTCTCCCCTTTCCTGTAAACTAAAGCACTGTATGAGAGTTTTTACCTCCCTTTTAATGTCCCTCATCATCTTGCCTCCATTTATCATTGTTCCTTTGCTTCAGCCACAGTAAGCTCTTTCTAAACCGAGTCCTTCAAGTGTCCTATGTTCTGTCGTAACTCTGTGCTTAGGCAGTTCTGTCCTCCTGCTGGGAGCAGTCTCACATTCCCTCTAATCATCCGACTGACTTAAGCTTACTCTTCAAAACCCTGCCTGTGTCCTTATGTCCTGAAGCCTTTCTGGAGATCATCCCTTCCTCTCCCTTGTTCTTCCAATCCCCTTTCTCTGGACTGTGTAGTGCGTACAAAAACCTCAACTGCTACTATACTAGGAGATTACACTTACTGAGTGGCTATCATTTCCCAAAAATTGTACAAAGGGCTTTGTATACAACACACCGTTTAATCTCCACGTAACTCCATGAGGTCAATGCTTTAAGGAGGGGAAAATGAAGATTTAATTAGAGAAAGGAGAGAAATCCTGCCCAAGAACTGCCACTTGATAGTAAACAGCAGAGCTGAAATTTGAATCTGATTCCAAACACTATACTCTTAACTTTTAGTATGTCCAGCTCCAAGTAAATATAATATGCCTAGCCGCTGTTAACAGAGAAGGCAATGGCACCCCACTCCAGTACTCTTGCCTGGAAAATTCCATGGACGGAGGACCTGGTGGGCTGTAGTCCATGGGGTCGCTGAGAGTCGGACACGACTGAGCGACTTCACTTTCACTTCACTATGCTGTATTATAGGTACAGATTTTTTTGTTTATCTCCCCTACTTGGCCATGAGTGATCAGAAGGCGGAGACTATGTCTTGATCATCTCTGAGGCTCCAGTGGAAACACAGGAAGCACTCAGTTGACTGAGTTAATGAGTGAGAAGGCTGTTCTGGCTAAGAGTCCTGGATTGAAAACTACAATTCTTCTGGTTGGTGAACAAGCCTAAAGGAAGGATCAATACACAATGAAGAAGTCTCTCGGACACAGGGTTTTCCTGTATCAAATAAACTCGAGTAACCTTTATCCATTGAGGTGAGACAAAATGGTCTCGGGTGGGATTTTCAGAACTTTAAACATGCTTTTAAGTTTTTTTTCTTTTCTTTTTACAATTACAGACAGAAAGTTACCTGTAGTTTTTTTTTTTTTTTTCCCCTTAAATTCTCTAACATATCCCATTGACTGGAGTAAATTTTTTTTTTTTTTAATTTTAGCACTTAATTTTGGAGTCATCAGCAAGAATCTCTGATTCTGAGAATGAAACAGATGATTCAGTCCTGGCCTAGAGACTCACGCCCCTGGAGGAGTCATCCTTTCTCACAGTTGCTATGCAATAACGAAACCCCCTGACACTTCAAGGAAGAGCAGATCCTGGATGGGTGCCTTTGGTTCAATGGCTGCCAATCCTCCCCCCGGAACAGATGTGCCAGATTTTGAAGGCCTGGACAGCACACGCTTGTGCATCGCAAGCAGCAGCGCTCTGTGTGGAAGTGTCAGGGTGGCTCCTCTGTGGGCTGGGACCCCATACTCTTAATGCAGAACCCTCTGCTCATGGGCACCTTGACTGCTTAGCCCCTCTCCCCTTCCTCCAGAGCAGCATCCGTGGGGTCAAAACTTCTGCAGAGGAGATGATGTTAATCAACCAGGTTTCATTTATCACGACAGTTCAAACAAGCTAAAGCCACGAATGCAGCTGACGGGGCTTGCTGGAAACACTTGGCCGCCGTGCAGCGCAGTGGAACTGTGGCCTCTATGAGGGGAGAAGGATCTGGTTTGGATTTTCAAGCCTCTCCCTGGCAAGTTTTTTTTTTTTTTTTATGATGTGACAGATGAAGTTTGGCTGAAATTTTGTGGCCACTGATTTATGTTTTCTCTAGTGGCGAGTTAGATCATTTACTGATGTGTCCCACTGTCGCCCTCACCGGGCCTCAGTCAAGGCAAAGACAGAGAGCAGGAGAGTGGGGAAAGTGGATGTGCTCTGCTTCTAGCAACTCTCACTAACCGGCTCTGTGACCCTGGGCAGGCTGATGAAGTTCACTGCGCCTCGATTTTCTCCTCTGTAAACGAAAAGGAATGGACTAGAGAGGGGATCTCTAAGACCCTAGTTCAAGAGTTCTAAGCTTTCTTCTTATTTGTAATTCCCTTTACAAGATTCACATAACAAAACTGGGGGAATTTTCTACTCAAAATCCAAGTAGAAAAGCACATTAACAGGCTCACACATTAAACTTAGAGCACTTGGCTAATTTGGAAAGCTAGAAAAGCTTCCTTTGGTCTTCAGCACTCCCTAGGGTTAAGAGCAAAAGGGATGTGGCAGGCTTGCCCTCACCCCCCAGCTGGCTCCAAGGCCTTCTCTGCTCCCCTTGCTGTCTTGTTGCTTCCAGTTTCCTTCCACTCATACCTGAACCCCTACTGAGCTAAGCTGGGCAACACAAGAGTGCCACAGGAACCTGTCTACAGACCCAGCTGTCCTGGATCCCTTGCTCTTCCCTCTCCCTTCCCCTCAGCTCAGGGCCTGCTAAAGTATCATTCTGAGAAACCTTCTGAGGTCCTCTCCCTTCACCTTGCTGAAGGTTAGAGTTGGGGTCTGGAAGAGGATCAAGGCCAAGGGACCCCACTTCACTAGCCCTAGATTGCCTAGAAAGCCCTTTTGGCAAAGTGCGTGCTGACTCAGACTCCAGGACCCAACCTTCAAGGAAGCTGGAGTCAATTATTGGTTCCTTACTCCCCAAGCTGCGAAGAATTGGGAAAGAAAGCTTTCCGGTCCCCATCACACAGCGCTGGAATTGATTACAGAACACTGTTGATTGCGGGCAAATCTACAAAGCTTCCATCTTATCCAGATCTGGTTCTGTTAAGAGCTTATCGGAAGCAGATTCAAATTCTCTGCCCACCTGGGCCAGGCATCTCCCTACCCCACATTTTCTCAGGAGACGTCTTAGTGAGGGGACCAGATGGCCATGGCGGTGTCTCCTGAAGAAGGTCCAGAAAAACCAAAGTGGATGGCTTTGTTTCTTTTCTAATTGCTGCTGTTCTGACACTCCCAGTTCTTTCCTATTGGCTTTCTGACGGAGACGAATTGGAAAAGGACTGTATCCAGTACATTTAGGAAAAAGAAGTCTTGAGAGCTGGGGAGTGGTAAATTGATCCAAAGGCGATGAAAGCACTGAGCTCGGGTGAAAGTGAAGGGAGGTGGGGCTCCTTAGGGAGCTCACACTAGGCATTTCACTTCCTCTTCCTCTCCAATTGCCTTTATTCTACTGCTTCCTAAGTACACAGGTGTGTTAAAAAAGAGCAGTGGATGCTATACTTAAAATGGATAGCCAACAAGCAGCTACTGTACATATAGCACACAGAGCTCTGCTCAGTGTCATGTGGCAGCCAGGGTGGGAGGGGAGCTTGGGGGAGAACGGATACGTGTACATGTGTGCCTGAGTCCCTTTGCTGCACACCTGAAACTATCACAACATTGTTAATAGGCGATAACCCAATACAAAATAAAAAGTGTTTTTTTTTTTTAAACAGCAGTGGATTTGGAAACTGAAGACTTGATCCCGTCTGTCCTCCACTTGGCTCCACGTGACTGTGGACAAGTCATCTTATCTTTCTGGGTTTGCCGTAATCTTTAAGACAACAGTGGTGTTTCTTTCCTTAAGGTCACGGTGAGAAGGAGTCAGGTACAGGAGCTTTATAACACAGTGCTGGTCTCTGTGTTTGTTCAGGTAGAGGCAGTTCCCACAGGGATAGTGTCTGGAGTGTAAGCAGGGGTGGGGTGGCATCTGTGCAGCCGGGAAACGGGGTGGTTTCTGAGCTGTTACTGGTAGAGCAGAAATTCGGGAGCATGAGATAAGGGTTCCTGATACAGACACATGTTGGGAGTTTGGGGCAAGTTCTCGTTCTTGTAGTTGAATGCGTGTAAGCAAGACTGTTTCAGAACAATTATGAAACAAAGAAGCCCCGGTGCCCACATTCACTTCTTCCTTAGAGATGGGCTTGGGGTTCTGTGGTCCTTCTGTGGTCCTTTCCTGACCTAACCATCAGAATCATGGGGACCGCTAGGCAAACCCCTGCATTCATCCAGGTCTGTCTCTGGCAAACTTTGGCATGACCTGTAGCAACTGCCTCCTACCATCCTACCTTTAAGAGGAAAAAAAAAAAAAAAACCTAAGAGAATTTTCACATGTGTTCTTTTCGTATTTATATTTGAACTGGGGCTTGACTGAGTGCAGTGATTCTTGACTTTGCCTCTACACTGCAATTATCTGGGGAAATTAAAAACACGCAAATGAATGCCTGGCTCCCCTCTTTAGAGACTCTGACTGACTTGGCCTGGGGTGTGACTGTTGTTCCTAAAAACTTCCAGGTGACGGGAAGCCAAGAGCAAACACCACTGATTTCAGAAGCATCTGGAATCTCAACCTCAAAGCTTACTTGCTGGGTAACCCTGGGCAAGTTCCTGAACCTCTCTGTACCTCGGTTTCCTCATTTGGAAGGTGGGAGACCTGACAGTAATCCAGTGCACAGTGTGGACGAGAGGATAAAATGCGTCCCGAGATGACAAGTGCCTGGCGCAGCATCTGACACGTGCAAAGTCAGCCATTTCCAGCTGTTTTGTGTAATGGTACCGTCCAACACGCCTCTTTTCTTCTTACCTTTCTGCCCCTCTCATTTCTCTGCTGCCCCTGGGTCTTCTCTGTGCCTCTCCTATTCTTTCTCCCTTAACTGCTCCCTTCCTCGCCCTGCCTTCTAGATGCTTTTCTTTTTCCGCTCCTGGGACCGCACCTTGCAGGGGATGCAGTGGCAGGAATCCTAGCAAGACCAGCCTACAATGATCAGAAGTGTGAGCAGCGGATGATGTGGGGAGAAACGTGGTCAATCACTGCTATGGGGAAAGGAAATGACAGAGCAGACACGGGCCATCTGGGGCAAGTGTGTCAGCCGTGGAGGCCCATGTTGCTGGTAGACTCTTTCCCTCTGAAGGGGCTCATGGTCTAACACATCCTTGTTAGACAGCAGTTCAAGAATGCTTTCTCTGTTTCCACCGAGGACGTAGCAATGACACATGTGACTTGGCTAGGATGGAGGGTGGGAAGACCACCCCCACGAAACCACGCCCAGGTCCTACCTTCTTTCACCTGCCCTTTAAGTAGCAATTGCACACCAAGTCCCCTCATCTCAAAACGCTTGACTGCTGCCTCCAAAAGCCACCTCCTTGACTACAGCCCAGAACACAAAGGCATCTGGTAACAAGGTGGGCGGAGCTTCCCCCTCTGTTGTGTTCACAGCTCTTTCATCTCTTGAGGGCACCTGCAGTAAAGGGAGTGTGGGTCCTGTTTTATTTCCAGCTCTTTCAGAATGGAAATGGGACTGGAGACTTCAATCCTGCCCTTGGGAAGTCCTGTCTTTTTCTAACTCCTTTCACAGGGTGTTTGGGTCCCTTTGTTCTGGACATTCAAGGTCAATCAAGTGAAACTCAGCCTTGGGGTTTGCTCCCCTTCTCTGAGTCTGGACCAGGGAAGCTACTGACTCCCTTCAAGCCCAGGGATGCAGGTCAATTTCTGCCCCTTCTGTGTCCCACCCCAGCTCCAACCAAGAAGCAGGGGCAGAGGAACCAGGCTGGAGTGCAAAGATGGAGAATGGTTTCTTCTTCTCCATCAAGCCTGACACATTCACGCTCCAAATCGAGTGACTCTTCCTTGCTTCCTCAACCTCTAGAAGTGCTAAGAGCAAACCAAAGGGAGTCAACAAAATAGAAGGTGGCCAAGAATTAGCTCTCTGCACCTCTCCCCTCCTCCCCCACACTGTCCTTGCCAACATCTTTGAAAAGAACCTGTGATCTCAAAACAGGTGTGACCTCCAACTGCTAAGTATGATCTCTCACCATATAATGTCCCCCCAGACTTCACAGCATTCCGCAACCTCCCCCCCACACCCCCTGTTGCCACACACACATACTCTTGCTTGGTCCGTACCTCCTTCAGGGGCCAGCAGGGCCCAGAGTTCTCCCCTCACCCATTCTCCCCAGTATCTTTCTCCCTTGGGGTTTTGTTCTCAATCCACAGCTAATCCCCTTAAAATGATAGCTGATAAAGAGATTAGCTGATATCTCCCTAGGAGTATTTATATGGTACTAAGGGATTTTAAGAAGGACTATTAGTAAAATTTCAAGCGATCTGACTGGCAGGATCACATGGAGCTACTTTATATTATATCGCATAAGGGAAGAGGGAAAAGGAGCATTTATGTGTGCCAACCATGTCCCAGGCATCATGCCAGAGGCTTCACATAATGTTATTTATTTAGGGAACTGATAAGGAATTTGAGGCTCCGGTAGGTAAATGTGTGCAATCACACATTTAGTAAGTGGTAGAGTGAGGGGGTTTGGGGAGCCCACAGCCTCCCGCCGCCCCTCCCGCCTCTCCTGGTCCACGGATGGAGGGGTGGCGGGTGGGACCCCAGGCAGCCTCTCTCCCCTCGCCACCTGTGCTGGCCTCTGGAGCCGGTACCGGCTTCACTCTTCCTCACTCGAAGAGGATCTGTCTGAGTGTCGTGGCTAGCTTGTGCCAGCCTGGAAGGCTGCCTGGGGTCACCCAGAGTTTAACCACACATTGTGAGAACCCCAAATGATAAAGTACTCCCCAAAGTGGCCCACTGACTGGCTGGCTGAGCCTCTTCCAAGATGTCGGTGCGGGGACAGGAATGACTCAGCAGTTTGGCTTTCAAGCCCATGTCTGTCTCTGAGGTCAAGTGCCATGACGAATGATCCCAGCCTATGGGGCCTGGGGTTGGGAGGGGATTTTATTTCTGAAGCAGTCACAGATAAAGATGCTTCAGGGTTCTACTACAAATGACAAAAGCCTCTGTGTGTGAGTGTGTGTGTGTGAGAGTGTGTGAGTGTGTGTGTGTGAGAGTGTGTGAGTGTGTGTGTGTGTGAGTGTGTGTGTGAGTGTGTGTGGTTTAAGTTCCTCAGATGATTCTAGTATGTTCTTCTCCCTGCCCACCCCAACCCCGAGGTCTCTGGTTTTCAGAATTTGGGTGCCAGTTGAGAACTTGTATAAATATACCTCCCTCTGTCGAAACCAAGCCCTCTATGGGACATTTCTAGATAACCCACACTGAGTCATCATTCAAAGCCATCTCGGCCACCTGACAGGGTCTGCCTGCTGGTCACGGCAGCACAATGGGGAGACCAGAATACCAGGAGAAGGGAGCAGTGTCACACGCTATGTGGACGCAGGGCAGGTGCCCAGTCGATATTTTCCAATTAATAAATGAAAGCAATTACTCTCTGACACAACCGTGGCCCAGATGGGGAATATGAATCATGTAATCAACACTCGTCCACTGTCCAGCTCAAGGTTCAGTCACATGAGAAATCAGATGTCTGTGTTTCTTCTCAACATTACAGAGAACAGTTAGAAAAAAACAACTTTTACCCTTAGGTACCAGCCTGTCTCGTATGGATAAAGCAGATGAATATTTAACTGTCACAGCAGAATGGAAGAAATCTGCCCTACTGTTCTTCACAGTATTCATAATATCTCAGTTTTAAAATATTTTTGGTTTTGTCTCCTCCCAGTTAACTAGTAAGGACGATGCCAGCAGACAAAGAAGGCATGGGGACCATTGGATTGTGGAGAATTAGGGTCCCCCCCCACCCCCCGAGCTGGGGTTTCCTCACTCAGGCACCTGCCCTCTTGTCTTAGATTTTAGAAGAGAGGGGGGCTGTCCATTCTAACTTGCAGAAACAACAGTTCTGCTGTTAAAATGAAAGGATTAGACACGAGCTGTCAATATCCACAAGGTTCTGGAGGGCTGTGGAGGAGAGCCGACACTCACAAGCCCAGAGGACCTCCCACCCTGGACCCGTGGGTCTGTGGTCCTCCGGAGAGGGGTGCTCGCTATACAAGGAATGGGAAGAGTAGACATCTGGATGGTCAGGAAGACATTAAGTTACTGACGGGTATTTTAAGTTTTACATTTCTCTCACAAACTTCCTTGCAACCACTCCTCTCTATCAGAGCCTGCTCTAAGATGCTATCTGACCACACTGGGACGTATTTACTTGGGTACTTCAAGTTTATGGTCAGTTTTTGCAGGGAGCTCTGCGAACGGGGGTGCTGTGCTGCCTGAACAAATGGAAGAAGCGGCACCGGTCTCGGGGTAAACACGGGGTCCACTCCTTCCCAGAGCAGTCCTCAAACCTGGGACATAATTTTGTGAGGCAGTTGGGAACAAACGGTGTCTGGACAAGGGCTCTGGATAGTAGGAAGTGATGTTTGGAACTGTACCTGGAAATTCTTGATTGAAATACTTGAAGGTAACAGGGAAATGGTAATTTCTGCCAAAGAACTCCAAGACCAAGGTAAGTACCTGGGCTGGTCCCACATCTCAGCACACAAGGCAGTGCAGCTGGGCATCTGCTGGAAGGTCAGGGTGGGCCTGACCTTGGCCTCACTGATGAGGAGCTCTGTGACCGCGGGGCAAATTGCTTAATCTAAAGCAATTCTAAACTTCTGTTTTCTCCGTCTGTAAGATGGGGATAAGTGAGAGATTTTTCTAGAATTGCGGGGAAAATTAAAGATTCAGGATGTAGGTAAAGTGCTTACCATCTATTCTGGCTCACAGTGAACTGGTCAATAGATGGCAGCTCTTTTTATTAGTAATATTTGATCACTGTTCACTCAATAAGCATTTATTAAGTACTTATTCTGGGCCGGGTTCTGTGCTCTGATTCTAATTCCAACAAACGAAAACGTAGATATCGTATCTACGGGATGTCTCTGGCGGTCCAGCGGTTAAGACTCTGCTCTTTCAATGTAGGGGGGCGTGGTTTTGATCCCTGGTTGGGGAACTAAGATCCTGCATGCCCCGAGGTGCAGCCACAAATAAATAATTATTTTTAAAGTATCTATCTATACACATGTAAGTCATGACCAAGGCTAGAAACAGAGCTCTAGTGTACTGACCTGAGTGGCTAGGTGTCACAGAATATCAATTCTTCCTTCACCTACAGATGTACAGCTATGCAGAATTCTCCCTAGTAGCCTGTGCTCTCTGCCCACTCTGTAGGAGAAAAGCACATATTCACTCCAAGAGCAGCTGTCCAAAAGTGCTTCATGGAGAAAGAACATGACTGGAGTGGCTGGAAACAGGAGGAGCCGCTACATAGGAGGTTTGCATAACCGAGCCAGACCCAAGAGGGTAAATGGGGAGGCCGGGTGACTTGCCATCCGTGGCTCCTGCACCAATATTTACAGCTTCTCTGTCATTAGGATGGTGATGACAATCTGCCTCGAGAAATATATTGTAAAATCCAGTGAATTTCCTCCCCCATATCGTGGAAGTTTGGGAAGAACTGTGATGGATTCCAAACTGTTTTGAATTAACAGAAAGAGCTTTTGCCTGTTGCCGAGTTCCAGCTGGAACCCTCCTATGCTTTTTCTCCACCAAACAGCAAACGCCCGAGGGGGGCAAAGTGTCCAGTGGAGTGTCCTGGGGCTTGTCAGCTTTACTGAGCTTTCCACTTGGCCTTGGCTGCTGGTAGGTTTTGGGGAGTTTGCTGGTGTGGCTGGCATGATGCTGTGGCGCCAGCTGCAAACATGCCCTTGCTGGAGGCAGTTTTATTACTCTTGACGCCACCCATCCAGGCAGTGAGACGAGAGGGAGCAAGGGCCTCTTGCTCCTTCTCTTCCCTTAATATGACTCCCGAGGAAACCTTGCTTCTGGACTCTGTGCGCAGGGCTCCAGAACAGTGATGGGAACACAGGTTGGGGCCACTGACCCCATGAGGGAGTTGACCACATCTGCCAGTCAAGTGGCAGAAGGAACTCGGAGAGGTGACAGTTAGGATACCTGGGTTTCCCTTCTAGTTTCACTGCTCACGAGTTGTCAGTTCTTAGACACAACCCTTTCATCTCTGACTCTCTCTTCTCTCTCTACGGAATAAGAATAAAGATACAGGAGAACTGTCGGGACCTAGTGAGAGAAAGTAAGGGACAAAGTGCTGTCCTTTGGCTCGGGGAATGTGGTTCTTTTTAGTCTCATTCTTCTTGCTTGAAGCTCGAAGGAGAAGGAGGGAGAGAGGAGGAAATTCTGAGAAGAACTAGGTCATCTCTCTCAGCGAGCTTGGTCTGAGAGGTTCATACATAGTACAGATGCTGAACACCGGGCCAATCTAAGTACCAAATCTAACGGCATCAGCAGCTTCTAGGGTTGAAGCCGAGTGACCGTGATCTTTACTACTGCAACTCCAGTTTCCCCAGCGAATACTTAGTTGGGTCAAAATCAGGTACTTTCATCCAAAAACCCCCTTTGGGTCCTCTGGGGAATCCCCCACCTTTTACCTCCCCAATTCCTCACCACCCTACTCTTACATAATGCCCATCTCCCCTTCAGTCTAGGGTCATAACCTTGACCGGGACGAAGCTCTTCTGTGAGTGACTCTTAAGGCCAGCTTAGAAGGAGGTCACCAGGTTCCCTGCCCATAACACTCCTCTCTCAAGTCCCTGAAGCTATCTGCAGACTTCAGAACAAACCATAGAGGAGAAAATAACCCCTCTTGTTAAGAACAGGTAGGATCAGAAATTTGTCAAAGCCTCTTTGCTTACATGAACATTTTCCCTTGGAAAACCCACAATGGGAACTGAGAAATTATATGTTGTACAAGAAATTACATGCTGTACTCAAACAACCCACTGTCTGGGACGGTGGTTCCACCATCTACAGATGACCAGGAAGCTCATCTCATTGGGATCCAGTCTTTGGATCCAGAAAGACCAGAGCAGCTCTTTCTCCGGCCTCTACCCACCAGCTTCTCTGACTAAAAGAGGGAATCAAGTTCCTGGGTGCTGAGCAAACATTCTTACCTAGTGCCCAGAGGCTGGCTTCATCGACAAAGTCAAACTTGGCTCAGGGAAGAGAAGGATTTCCCTTTTGCGATATGGGAACTTGCCAGTGGGCCAATGGTATGTTTTTCTTTTTTTTAAAGGAAGTCTCAAATGATTTACAGGGTTTTCTTCTCATTATAACTACACATATATGATTTTAAGATTCTATGACTGGCAGCTACTTTCAGATTTCTTTTCATTATTGTGAGGATCCAATGAACTCTGGAAACTGGCTACTGTGAAGACAATCTGGGGAACGCTCAAAGGAACTCGTTTATACAGCACCGACATTTAAATGATACCATTTTTAATTTTCTTAACTGAAAGCCAAAGTCTGCAGTATCTATTAAAACAAGTTATTCTCAGAGCTATTTTTGACCAATTCATACACGTTTTAAAGGCCTAACTGAATAAATGATTTTAAAAATAATCTAGTTTGTGTGTCATGCGGAGTATATGGCATTTTTCTAGATGAAATTATACTGTCCTCTCACGTGCCCATAAAACAACATTGCTCAGGTTCAAAAAGCCCTGAATTACCATGATTATTTCTTGCCTAAACCTTTCCTGGATAGAAACCAAGCATGTTGGAATGGCTTATTTCAAGTGCCTCCCTTAATATCTGTGGTAGGAATGAATATAAACCGGCACAAACTTTATGGAAAAACAATCTGGCAACAATGAAACAAAAGATTTAAAAATGTTCATGGCCATCTACTCAGCAATTCTACTTCTTGTAATTTATAGAGTGAGAAAATAATCTGAAATGTTAACAGAAATTTACACGTAAGAAGAATCATTGCAGTAGAATTTAGAACATGTTTTCCATAATTTTCTATAACATAAATCAGCCATAATTTGCTCTTATAATATAAAGCAACCTATACATAAGTAGCGGAGAAGGCAATGGCACCCCACTCCAATACTCTTGCCTGGAAAATCCCAGGGACGGGGGAGCCTGGTGGGCTGCCGTCTATGGGGTCGCACAGAGTCGGACACAACTGAAGTGACTTAGCATAGCATAGCATACATAAGTAGGGAGATAATTTAGCATGTAATGTTCTTTTATGAAATGAAATATGTTACAGTCACTAAAAATGATAGCATACATTAGAGAAATGCAAATCAAAACCACAATGAGGTACTACCTCAGAGTAGTCAGAATGGCCATCACCAAAAATCTACAAGTAACAAATACTGAAGAGGGTGCAGAGAACAGGGAGCCCTCCTGCACTGTTGGTGAGATTGTAAGTTGGTGCAGCCGCTATGGAAAATAGTATGGGTTCCTCAAAAAACTAAAAATAGAGTTGCCACATGATTCAGCAATCCCACTCCTGGGCACATATCCAGATAAAACTCTAATTCAAAAAGATACGTGCACCCCTATGCTCACAGCACCACTATTCACAACAGCCAAGGCTTGGAAGCGACCTAACTGTCCAATCGGCAGATGGGCGGATAGAGAAGCTGCGGTTCATACTTACCATGGCATTATTAGTCACAAAAAAGAGGGAAACAACGCCATTTGCGGCAACACCACTACAACTGGAGATCACATACTAAGTGAAGAGAATCAGGAGGACGAATACCGTATGATGTCACTTACGTGTGAAATCTAAAATACGACACAAATGAAACTGTCTGTGAAACAGAGAGAGACTCACAGATGTAGATAATAGACTTGGGGTTGCCAAGATAGGCAGGAGATGGGGGAGGGATGGAGCGGGAGGCTGGAGTTGGCAGACCTAAGGAATGGACAGACAGCAGGTCCTACTCTGTAGCACAGGGCACCATGGTCAGTATCCTGGGGCAAATCATGATGCAGAAGAGTAAAAAAGGAATAAATACACACACACACGCAGCTGAATCATTTCGCTATGCAGCAGAAATGAACACGACGTTGTAAGTCAGCTATACTTCAAATAAAACAAATTTTAAACGGCAGCATACATATATGCCACCACAGGCACAGAAACGTTTTGGTAGGAGAAACAGACCTTTGTTAATCCTATTTTATTTTGAGGATATGGAGCTTTACTTTTCACTTACACCTTTCTTTGAATCAAAAAATGACCATATATTACTCTTATTTTTAAAATTAAGAAAAATATTAAGAGTGTTAATGACATGAGAAATGATTAGGTGAAAAAAGTAATATAAAGATGGTACGTGCTCAGTTGTTACCATGTCCTACTCTTTGTGACCTGATGGATTGTAGCCACTAGGCTCCTCTGTCCGTGGGGTTCTCCAGGCAAGAATACTGGAGTGGGTTGCCATTTCCTACCCCAGCGGCTCTTTCCCACCCAGGGGCTGAACCTGCGCCTCCTGCACTGCAGGCAGATTCTTTACCATTGAGCTACTGGGGAAGCCCACAAACATGGTATATATAGTATAATTAGGAAAAATCTTAGAAATAGATCACATGTTAATAATTATATTTCTATATTTCAATAAAGATAAAATGGGCCTTAAAATATTAGCTAAACAATACCAACTTGTTTTCTAACCTGGTTGTTCAAAATTGAATCTTTTTCTCCCAATGGACCTCACATAAACTGGAATCTCATTCTTTGTTGAATGAATCACAGAGATTCAAGGGTCAGCTGAAGAAGTAAGTATCAAAACACGTCGGATAGCATAGTTCTGCTATTATTAAGCATAACACGACAAAGGGCTTGTGGTGTCAGAGTTAATCTGCACTGTGCTGTTATCTGTTTGCACCCTGGTCATGAAAAGTGGGCTGCCGGTGTAGACCGTGGAGCCACCTAGACGACCTCGGTTCATCATCCTGACTCCATCTTTGCTGTCTGGGAGATTCTGGCCAAGTTACTGAACCTTTCAGGGCTTTGGTTTCCTCATTTAATACTCTCATTGGGGTTGTGAGAATTAAATGAATGTGTGTGAAGTGGTTAGAAAACTTCCTGCACACAGTAAGTACTCGCTACTTACTCTTCTCGTTACTGATACACCGCGCATCTGATTTCAGAAGCACTCTGCTCTCGAGTAACTGGACCACAAAAGACTAGAGAGTGGGCCTTGCTCTTTGCAACACGCTGTCTAATCCACACAACTTACCTCTAAAGGACCACTGTCCCCCCACACAGCAGTTTCCATGCACAGGGAGTATTCTGCACCCACAAACAACTTCGCCCAAATTCCATCTCAGCAATGAAAACTGGTTATCTAAAGACAATTTTTATATAGAGAGATGACACTGAAACTTTCTTCTACTCAAGCTGGAAACCCATGAGGTGCCAATGAAAGTAGCATGTAGTGTAAAACCTGGCTTTCGGAGTTGGTTAATTAGATCATGCCCTTGCAAGGCCAAAAGTACAATGAATGCCTAAATAACTCAGTTTACTTCTCTGCTGGGTGTTCTCTGGTTCGGACTGCATTCTTGATCACAGCCAACCACCTCACCAAGGTACTGTCAGGGGAGTCGTCAGAGGACTCCACACGGGAGAGGAGGCAGAGTCATTAGACGTGTGCTCTTTGATCCCTGAACCTGCGAAAGCAGTTCAAAGTCACACCTCGCTGATGGTGGGGCTGGACCATAATCTAACCATACACACAGTGGTGCTTTCTCCATGCAAGTGAGCATCGTCTTAAATTACTTAAATGAGAATAGACTGGCCTTCTGGAAAGGAACAGAAAAAGACAAGGAAAAAGGAAATAAAGAGAGAAAAAAAAAGAAGAGGGCATTTGTCTTCCATGTTTGGATTTGACCAGAAAAAAATTTTTTTTCAGAATAAAGGAAAAGCACCTGAGTTACCCACAGCCGTCAGAGAGGAAGTCAATTGATATTCTTTCTCAGTATGTCTCATGGGTAGCGACACTCCCAGGGCATTATCCCACTGGCACTCTCTGTGGGAAAGTGCGGTAAGTGCAGAGAGAAAAGGCGCAAAGCCTCACGCGAAGGCAAGTCGACATTCATTCAGCCATCCCAGCCCCACCCCACCCTCCTTCACGGAAAACCGCCAGCAGCAGCTTACCTCCACTGAGAATAATGACAGCTATAAATATTGCTAAGTCGCTGTCATCTAATTCCAGTGCGTTGAACTTCACAGCAAACTCGAACTTGGGCTCCATAAAGTCACCAAAGGGCTTTCGCAGGCTCTTTAGAAACTCCCTTGTCATGAATCCTTGGCCCTCGGATATGAGGACCCCATCCTTATTCATCAAGGAGGCCAGCATCGTGTAAATGATCTCGTGCACGCCGTATTTTAGGAGAGTTACTTGGTCGTTCAAGTCAAGGTTCACAAAGCCGGGGATATTCTTGGCGTACTCTGTGATCTCCTGCACGGCTTCCACGGAGCGAAACTGACACCCCTGGAAGATGCGGATGGCCACCTCTTTGCTGGGCTCCTGCAGGGGACTGATGTGCTTGAACTTGATTTTATCTTCTCCCATCATTAAGGAGTTCATGTCATAGATAACAAACGGCTGCAAAGAAAAATGGGAGAAAGTGGCTGAGTTGGAAATTTCTCATTCATGGTCAACACCATCCCAGTGTCTTCACAGACACTTGCTTTGCTAACGAACATCTTTCAAGTTGAAAACATTGAACAATGAGAAAATACTCATGTCTTGATTAATCCTCCAGGTTGTCTTCTGGAACCAAACATATTTCACCAACATTGGTGATATGATACCACGACCGGTGACTCATTAGTAGCTCCAATTCCTGTTGTTTGGAAGGTCTTTGTTGTTGATTTAAAAAATGATGCAAAAATCTACTGTTTTATTCTAGCTTTCAATGGCATACATGTTTAACCTTCTTTCAATAAAAAAATTATTTCAGCAACTCAGGGTTGAATAGACCCACTTGGACATAAAGTAATCTTGCTGTTTTAGATAAAATCCTCTCAGAGCTTAAATGAAACATAATGTATATGTAAACTATACTTAACTATAGAAAAATCAGTCTGATAGCAGACTACAAACACTGAGTCAAGAAAATGTCTGTTTCTTTCTTTCCTCTTTTTTTTTTTTTTAATGCTCTGGAAGCAATCTGTTTCAGAAGGAGCAGCTGCATAAGGCCTATGGGCAAACACTACAAAAGTGGCAAATTAAAAAAAGGTTGGAACTTATTTTTAAAAGTATCTGTCCTTAAGGGTCAAGAATCAATAAAACTCGTTCATCAGTTATTCAGGTTTGCAATAGGCTGCTAGCAAAAGCCTGTTGGGTTTGTCCACAAAATAATCTTTCTCTTTCATTTCCTTGTATAGATTTAACCAGAGGTTTGTGGTCCTTGTGAAATTCTCAAGGCTACCCTGAATAAGTGACCACAATTATATATATACACACACATGTATATACCTACTGAACTCTGTGAGGAGCTACCCCTCAATTCTAGTCATGTGTTTTACTCAGAAGCAAGGAATAAGAGTTGAGGGTATCTGGCTTCCAGCTTTGGTTCTGTGGTTAACTCTGTGACTTTAGAAAAGTCATTTATCTTTCCTAGCCCTCGAATTTCTCATCTGAAGTGGATTGCATAGATTTCCAACTCTTCTCGTGAGGATATGCTAGTTGCATTTCTTGGAAGTAGCGTCTGTGATGTGTGTGTGTGTGTGTGTGTGTGTGTGTATCTGTGTGAGTGTGCATGTACACATACATGTCCACTGAATATGAAGTCTCTGATGTACTAAAAATAAAGCTTCTTTTGAAAAGCTTTATTGAGAGACATTGAGAATTCTCTCCTCTTTGGCAAGAGGAAGCAGACACAATGAGAGCCAGCAGTAGCCAGCTTCAAGACCCACTGGTTCAGACAGTTTAAACTATTAATCTCAACAGTAGTCTAAGATTGTTATCAAACTTTTTTGGGGGAGGGGCAAGCCACATGTCTTACAGGATTTTAGTTCCCCGACCAGGGACCGAACCTGGGCTCAAGCAGTGAAAGCACTAACCAATGGCTCACCAGGGAATTCCCTTCACCAAACTATTAAGTCTATTCTGCACTGAAGGAAATAACACTAATCTAAGTAGATTCCCAAACTTGCCTCTTATTTCAACAACATTCGCTGGAGTTATTCCAGAAATTGCTACTTTTTTTAAACCAAAAAAATTCACTTCAATTGTACTGTTTAGCAAATACAAAACCGCAAAGTAGGACAGATGAGAGGAACCCAAGAGTAAGCTCGCCTGGTGACTCAAGTCTTCAAGTAAGCCAAGAACGAATAGTTCATACTGCTTTGAGGCATTCTGCTTTTTTCTCTACTTCAGACCTATATTATTAACAGGAGGGGAAAAAAAAAAAAAAAGGACAGAGTAGATGGACAGTCTCTTCAGTTAACATGTGTTGAGTTTTTCCAGAATGCCAGATTCTGATGCTGACAAACACTAGCTTTTACAGAACCTAGGAGAAGGTGGTTTCTGATCTCAAAGAGTTTTGTGGCCCATTTTCATTTACGCTACCAAGGGGCTGGCTTTCTTTACTGCTATGAGAAATCTGAGGGCACCTGAAGAGCCCACCTGCACCTGTACAAACACAAATGACAAGGATATAAAGTCATCAGCTCTTCACGTGTGGGAGGACAGTACCTCATCTGCCCAGCTTCTGGATGACCTCAGTCCCTCACCTTCTTGGCACAGAATGGATGCATAACATTCTCCCACCTCCATGTAAGCAATTTCTCTGGAACTATGCCCTGATAAATCATCCTGTGACTCTTCCCCCTCGACTTCCCCTGTCCCCTCATATAAAGCCCCAGGTTCCTGTTTTTGAAACTCTGTGATAGTTGCACAGAAGGCACAAAATCCTGCTACTTTTCTCTCCAAATTTAACAACAATGTGACTTGGTAACCCCTTGGCAATCGACGTTGGTCAGGATTTCCTGGCAGTAAACACTCAAGGACAGAGAAAGGAATCAGCAGCCCCCACCGTCATGCCAAACCATTCCAGCTTTTTTCTTTTTTTAAAAAAGATCCCTTCAGCATTTTCAAAATGTTGAGTTGGCAGAGGATTCTGGGTACAGACATGCAAATGAATCCCAGGTGGGTTTCTTTGTTTTTCCTCATCATAGATGATGTTGCCTTTTTTTTTTTTTTTGCACTTTTTAAGTCTGCATAGATCCTTTCAGCTCCCGTGTGGATCTATCAAGCTGCAGGAGTGATCCAGATGTGATCTGCCCAGAGATCTGCCTTTCTTTGCCACCCATTCACCAATTATTAGACTGCAAACAGTTAACGCGCACATTTTAAAAAAATCAATGAATTAATTTATTTGGCTGCACTGGGTCTTAGTTGCGGCATGCAGGATCTCGTTCCCTGACCAGGGATTGAACCCAGGCCCCCTACATGGGGAGTGCACAGTCTTAGCCACTGGACCCCCAGGGAAGTCCCAACCCACACACTTTACATTGGGATTCCTCATACAGAAACAGCAGAAGATGGTGGCCCGCCAGGTTTACAGATGGCTGAACTCTGAAAACCACGAGGGGAATTCGGCCTGTGGAGTTTATCTTGAATCAATGACTTAATATTATATTTCTGGTAAAACGTTCCACACAAAACGTCCTTCATTGCACGTTTCTGTCTTTTCTACAAAGCCTTATATGCTCTACTAGTTTGCACGGTATCGTCGCATGATCTGCCATTGTCAGAGGAACCATATCCTCTTCAGATTTGGTTTTAATGGTTTTACACTTCTAACTTGGGGCTAACAATGTATTTATCTTCAGACACTGTATCAAACGGCTAGATAAGCATCTCTTCTTAACAGGAAAGAATGCTTAACTACATCTAGGACATTATCAGGGTGAGATCCAGGCTTTGTGGGGCCTGAAATGTACATGACTGTTGAGTACATTTACAACAACTGTTGGGTTCAGTAATACAGATTATAAGAACAAATAGCTCAGGCCCTTCCCTGAGCACTGGAAGGGGCTCTATACAAGGGAAGAGGCCCCGAGGCTTCATTAGCTTCATGGTGAATCAGCCTCTGGCTGTTAGAAATGCTTGCACTTCTACAGACCACAAAAAGGTCATGATGCAATGAAGAAAATTTCACTTGAACACAATGTTTCTCCAGGGGAACATGATTTCAGTAAGAGGAAGCTAGTTTTCTTTGGAGAGACACAGCAAGTGTAATCTATGTTGATATATTTTGATTTCCATAAATGGCTCCACATATCAAAACTGGGATGGAGTTAAGGGCACTATTTTTATAGATAATTAAAATTAGTTCTAGAACTATTGCATACCTCCTATGTATAACACAAAGATCACAGGAAAAGCTGGCTTATTAATGAAGACAAAGTAGAGTAATAAAAGTTTACTTTTTTGAATGGACAGATAGAATAATACTGTTTCTTAGCAGTCGAACATCAGCATTTTAATGTATGAGTTATTTCAGTGACTATAGATGAATGCTTTAAATTTACAGCTCCTTTTGAATAATAAAATGAGAACCTAAGAAAGACAAATGAAAAAATCAACTGAGAAAGCAGGGATTATTCTGGTGATGGGTTTCCCAGGTGGCTCAGTGCTAAGGAATCCACCTGCCAATGCAGAAGATGCAGGTTCGATCCCTGGGTCGGGAAGATCCCCTGGAGAAGAAAATGGCAACCCACTTCAGTATCCTTGCCTGGGAAATGCCAAGGACAGAGGAGCCTGGCTGGCTACAGTCTATGCGGTGGCAAAGAGTTGGACATGACTTAGCGACTAAACAACAATAGCAACAATTCTGATGATATCTCCAAGTTGGGAAACTGAAATTAGAGAAGTAGACAACTCTACACTCTCACGATCACTTGGTAACCACGTCAGAGTTAAAACTGGCCTGGAAAAATGGTGATCTTAGTTTAGACCCTGGTAGTCTTAGGTTTCTTGACAGATAACAGCAAAGCCTCAAGGAAGAAAAGTGAATTCTTAGGGCCTTGTCTTCTTCTTCTTCTCCTTCCTTTTTATACTTCTGACCTTCATCCTCTGAGGCACACATGGTTCTCCTCAATTATTAGCTCCAGTGGGTGAATGTTAATCCAGATTGCATTGGTTTGGTTTCCTCAATTTCTTCCTGGTTTCTCCTCTGTCATTCCTATTTCCCTCTTGTGGAGAACCACTGGCTGTAGAGAACTAACAGGTAGGTCTTCAGGAATAATCTGCAGCATCATTCTTTGACTAGGAATGAATAAACTGAAGCTAAGAGACTTTCTAAAGTCAAACAGCTATTTATAGCAAAGCCTAAACCAGATCCCCTCACTCATGACTAATTCTTTTCTCTTTCTGCTACTTTCTACATGACTTCTCCACTTTTGCTTTTTTAACATAAAATGACAGTTCTGGGAGGAACTGGGGCTTCTAAACTCATCTATGCTGGGGTCTTGGCACAGGGCCTTTGAACTCTTACTTCCTAGAGATGCCATTTAAGTGCTAAAGACTGAGGGCAAGAGGAGGGGGTGACAGAGGCTGAGATGATTGGATGACATCACTGACTCAATGGACGTGAGTCTAAGCAAACTCTGGGAGATGGTGAAGGACAGGGAAGCCTGGCGGGCTATAGTCCATGGGGACTTAGCAACTGAACAACAACTTGGGATCGAAGTTACGTTTGAAAGTCTTGCCAGTGTATCTCATTTTCCTGCCATCATTTAAAGATTTAACACAAAAACTTAATAGGAGGAATTGTTCACAGTTTAATGACCCAGCACATACACTCATCTCTTAAAGAAACATCTATGGCTGACCAAAATGTCACTCAGCTAGCAAACAAGCATACTGACCAACTAGGTCTAATTACTAAAGATGAAAAAAAATAAAATAAAAATGCTTTTCTTGGAGATCCAATCAGTCCATTCTGAAGGAGATCAGCCCTGGGATTTCTTCGGAAGGAATGATGCTAAAACTGAAACTCCAGTCTTTGGCCACCTCATGTGAAGAGTTGACTCATTGGAAAAGACTGTGATGCTGGGAGGGATTGGGGGCAGGAGGAGAAGGGGATGACAGAGGATGAGATGGCTGGGTGGTATCACTGACTCGATGGACGTGAGTCTCAGTGAACTCCGGGAGTTGGTGATGGACAGGGAGGCCTGGCATGCTGCAATTCATGGGGTCACAAAGAGTCGGACACGACTGAGCGACTGATCTGATCTGATCTGATATAGAACATTATCTTCTAAATTTATCGTCTAAAAGAAGGCCATTTGTTCAGATCTGTTATATCTTCAGTGATTCCTGACAGTACTGGAAATAAACTTATTTTTTAAATGTGACTCTATAGATTAATGATTCCAGGAGCCAAATTCCTTCAATAGTGATCAAAACAAAACAGAACTACCATTCTGCTCCTTATTTATACTGCAGTTCCCCAGGCTCTTTTCCTCTGAGGGTCTGTCTGTCTGGTGTCTTCCTTCTCAGGGGAGCAAATTCTAGCTCACTCAGGGAAAGGGGGAGAGAGACCACACTTTGTTTAGCTGGTAAGCATAGGATTTAAAAGGACAGATATCTTTCCAATAGTTTGAGTTACTATATTTGACGGCCCTTGTAAATTTTAGGATGCAAACATTTAAATGGATACAGAACTGTTTTCACAAAAGTTTATATTTCCATACTGGTTTTACTATTCCTTGGTCTCCTATTTCACACACTGTTTAGAAGAACCATTTTTATGATGGCACCAGTTTGCTCCTGCAATTATAAAAACAGTGACTCCACATATATGCATTATAAGCAGTGCGATGCTTCGGGACCCAAAGTCCAATACAGTATAAATAACAAGCTTTATTCCTTATTTGCAGACAGAGTGCAGCCAGGAGGGCCTCACCATCCCTCAGATATGGAGTGAAAAGCTGGCAGACACACCAAGGGTTTTTCTATTTATTGTTTTATGACAAACCATGGCACTGGAAATGGTTTTTTGAAAACCACTCTCTGTTTATTTTCATCAACAAACATGGGATCATGTGACAACCATACACCCAGTGTGATCATCACAGCAGGGTAACAGTCAAACACTGGGAACTTCCAAAGTCCATTCAGTTCTCAGGTTGCCTTCAGGAGACACAGCACCCTGGTTCTAGCATATTCGTGGTTTTAAGAGTTCTGTAGACCCCCTCTCAAAGAAGGGGTCTGGGCGGGAACAAGCCATTGACAGGAAACAGACCATGGGGAGAGTCAGTTCCATTTCTATCTGAGGGTGGCTCAAAGGTCCAGTGCTCCTAAAGTTTCTTCTCTGATGTCCCACATCCTGTGATTCCAATTCCCCATCTTCCCCTAAACCCAGAGCCTAAAGTTCCCAAATATTATTCTTTGAGGAAGGACAATGAAAGTGGGACCATTATATTCTAAAGGTATGACGTCTAAATTTAAAAGATAGGAGGGGAGCCCCTCGTGGCCCACTGGTTAAGAATCCATCTTGCAAAGCTGGCGACATGGGTTCGAGCCCTGTCAAGGGACTAAGATCCCACATGCCACGGGATAACTAAGCCCACATGCCACAGAATGTGCGCTGCAAGGAAAGATCTCTTGTGTTGCAACAAAGACCCAATGCAGCCAAATGAATAAATATTTCTTTAAAAAGGAACATTTAATTGATCTGCTCATTTACTTGTTCTGCACAGTGCCAATGGCACCAGGGAATAAGAGACAGAGGAGAGATGAGTGGGGAAGGGAGAAGCTCTGGTTTACCTGGAGGCAAATGCTGGAGCTGGGCCTGAAAGACTAGCAGGCGCTTCACCAATGAGACAGAACAGGCAATGGTTAAATGGAGCAGGAAGATAAATTTAAAGAAAGACCTCTTCAGTAAAGCCATTTCCTTTCCCAAAGGTTCTGGGTAACTGGTTATCCACTATGCTGAGCAGCCTTCCCCCGGCTTGGCAGAACCCACCCTAATGACAACAGTTCCAGTGGGGTGTGCAGTGAGGCCCAAATCGCTTTCCTGCACCAGCCATGGCCCCTTTTCCAGGTCCCCCCATCCTCTCAAGAGTCCGCACTTCTGCAAAACTTTTCCTATCAATGCAAATCTTCACTTTCAAAAGTCCTGGCCAAGAAGAGATAACATAACAGCCCTGAGATAGATGCTATCAAATGAATAACATGACCATGTAAGATAAAGAACAAATCTCTAGTCTCATTGGAAATCACATTCTGATTTTATTTTTTCCCTTTCCCATATTCCTCTCTGCACTATTTCTTTCCACTAGTGCTTAATTTGATTTTGCAAGATAAGGAGAAAAGAGAGAGCCAAACAATTCAATTTCAGTTTTGTGTAATCAGAGGGTGGATTATTCTAATTTGGCCCAGTCTCTCTTTCCTTCCCAGACCCTAACAAGAGGCAATTCTGCCTCCATCCAGATTTTTAATGATGTCCAGGTTGGTGAGCAAATCTTGGGCTAAAGGCCTTCTGATTAAAGTCCAGAATTTCAAAGGCCATAGGCAGCAGCTTTTAATTCAATTAAGCAAACACGTTTTGAGTAACCATTATAGACAAAGCACAGCCTTAGTTACTATAGGGGGAAGCCGATAATTAAGCATTTTATGGCACTTTCCCTTAAAACAGCTTAATACCTATTTACCCCATAAAAGTTTGGGGCTTCACTGCCCCCCCCCCCGCCCCCCTCCCCCCAACCCGCCATGAAATCCCCTGGAGAAGGGAATGGAAACCCACTCCAGTATTCTTCCCTGGAGAATCGTATGGACAGAGGAGCCTGGCAGGCTACAGTCCACGGGGTCATAAAGAGTCAGACACAACTGAGATACTAATATTAACATCCCATAAAGAGCCTTGGTTCCCTGGTGGCTCAAATGGTAAAGAATCTGCCTGCAATGCAGGAAACTCAGTTCAATCCCTGGGTCGGGAAGATGCCCTGGAGAATTGCATGGACAGAGGAGCCTGGCGGGCTACAGTCCATGGAGTCGTAGAGTCAGACAGGACTGAGCAACTAACACACAAAGAGCCTACAATTACCTTCATTTTTAGAGCCAAAGACTCAATGCGGTGAGCTTTGAAAGTGATTTATGGTGAACTGGGCTCTGGACCTCTCACAGTTAACACACAGTATGCTGGCCACTGGAAGTGTAAATTTAAAATCTTGACTACTGGAGAAAAAAAAATTTTTTTTTTTTAATGCTTTCCTCTTATCTTTCAGGTACTATTAAATTAATAGGACTTCCAGGGTGGATTGCAGGTCTGGATGGGGAGATAAAGAGAAGGTGAGAAAGTAGTTTCTGGAAACTGAACGGCCCGAGGCAAACTGTGGAGTAAACAGTGTGCTCTGGGCTCTCCCTGGTCACCAAGCCTCTCCTAGCTCAGGGTCTCCTGCTGGGCTCCTTGTCACACATGGGCCTCTCAGAGAACTGGCACAAGCTGCCTTCCACTGTTAACTCTATTTAGCCAGGCTGCTCTGATTTTCTTGTTTCTCTAACCTTTAAATGAACACAGTTTACCTTCCATAGTAAAATCAGCTAGGCCGGGGCCATTCGTTTCTGTTTGGCTGTGCCCTCATTTTTTCATTTAAAGAATACGTAGACTCCACTTTTTGTTGTTTACTCACTAAGTCGTGTCTGACACTTTTGACACCCCCATGGACTGTAGTCCACCAGGCTCCTCTGTCCACGGGATTCTCCGGGCAAGAATATTAGAGTGGTCTCTGCTGTTTCCTCCTCCAGGGGATTTTCCCGACGCATGGATTGAATCCAGGTCTCCTGCGTTGGCAGGTGGATTCTTAATCACGGAGCCACCAGGGAAGCCCTGGACTCAGCTTTATCATGACATACAACCTGTTGCCTGCCCTATGGAAGACAGTAGGTCCTCGCTAGAATTCGAGAAGAACGAAACAATACAAGGAAGATTTCCTGACTGTGAAGGTATTGGGGCAGCAGAACAAGGTGGGAAACTCCTGCTGTTCTAAACATTCATAAAAATGAACCATCACTGAGAATGTTTTCCCAAGGTGAAAATTCTTGGGAATTTCACACACAGTGTCTCTGTCAACGGGGCCATTGCTGGCCAATGGGCAGGACTGGCTTCTGGGAGGAGGACAAAAGAGGATAATACAAAAGAGGATAATAACAGCAGCTGCAAGGTAGTGTGGGTCTTGAACATACTGAATGTGCAAGACTTTTAAAAACCTGTAAGCAGCTGGATAGAGGTATAATACTGTTAGGGCACCAGTGATCTCTCTGGCAGTCAAGAAACCCACTGCCCTTGTTGATAGTTGGCTTTTTACGCAGCCAACTGCGTAACAAGTTTTCCTTTTCTATTAGCTGATTTTACTCTTACGGTATAGCTAAAAGAAAAAAAAAAAATAACGTCTTGAGATAGTCATCAAAATACAGTAACGGGTGATAAAACTTTCCCCCAAATAAAATTAAGTGGGGAAAGAGTTAAGCATTTCTGTTCATTTGTTCAGTAATTGCACACCTCTCCTGCAGGTGTTCATCTGAAAATAAATGACAGCATGAAAAGGCTTTCAAGGGCTGGGACAGTGTCTTCCGAATGTCCAGTGGTTCTTACTACCCTAGGAACCTACTTCATTGTACTCAAAACCAGACCCTGCCTGTGAAAACTGCAGTCCAGAGATGGGATCCAGGTCACAGTTGAAGGTGATGGCAGAACTGGGGACAGAGTTCAGGCACAGTTATAGTTTGTTTCAACATAATTCCCATGTGCTTTCTCAGCTTGTTATCAGGGAAGAATTCTACTTCTTGGAAAACGGACTCAACCACCATTATCACCCACTCTGGGTTTCCTGAACAGGTCATCAATGTGCCTGCTGATGTTTGAGAATCCCCTGTAGTAGCCCAGGCTGCTCAGAGCCTCTGAGAAGATAAAACTCATACACACAACACGAGGACAGGGCTCCCAGCTCCCTGGGAATAATAATCAAGACAGCTCTACAAGGAAAGAAAGGTGGTGTGATATCCGAAATATATTTTTATGCCCCACAGAGAACTTCTGAGAGGTACTTGAGTAGTTCTGCACGATACAATCATGGGATCGACCACCTTTTCCAAACCTAGGTCAGGCCCTTCCCAGAGAAAAACAGGGCTGCTTGAAGGCCTACAGATGTGGCCAGTGACTTTGATGCCAAGAAAAGAAAAGATATGGATCCTGAAAGAGCGTGGTGGCATGAGGGAAGCCTGAGTTCATTTGTTCAAGTTAAGATGAACTCCTGCAGAGTTGGACAGTGCTTAGCAACTAACCCACCACCAAGATGACCTGTACCTTTCTAGTCTCCAAAACTTTATTAGGAGAGCTTGAAGGAGTTTTTCCCTATTTAAAATAATGTTTACTTACTGTATCTGAAAACACTCTCTCTCCTCTATTTTAGACTCAGCCTGTGGTAGGTAGCAGCCAACCACAGAATGGTACTCTGTGTGTGTGTGTGTGTGTGTGTGTGTGTGCAACACACACGCATGGGTGCTTAGCTGCTCAGTCGTGTCCGACTCTGGGCAACCCTATAGACTGTAGCCCGCCAGGCTACTCTCTTCATGGGATTTCCCAGGCAAGAATATTGGAGTGGGTTGCCATCCCCTTCTCCAGGGGATCTTCCCAACCCAGGGATTGAACTGAGTTCTCCTGCATGGCAGGCAGATTCTTTACCACATCTGTGCATCACATGGTAAGTCATTTACTCAAAGGGAAAACAACAACAAAACCCGGCCACCCCAAATGAAGACAGTAGAAGAGAACTAACTGATTTGTCTGTCGTCTTTCCCGTCAAGATCGCCCTCGCCTTTGCTTTGGTCAGCGGGAAGGACTTTATGTACGAATCATACAAATGCTTTGCCAGGGCCCGGAGGTCAGCAGACTCTGGGTTCAGTTGGTCGATATCGCTGGAGATCTCCGCTAACAGCTTCTCCTTCTCGGCCTGTGGCATGCGCCCAAACCTGATGGCTACAGAAGAGAAAGGGCAGGATGAATGAGTGCATTCCTGTATAGACATACATATATTCCTGTGTGTATATACATACACACACACACACATCACAACTTCTTTACCCTTTCATCCGTCAGTGGATACTTCGGCAGTTTCCATGTCTTAGCTATTATAAATCATGCTGCAATGAACATGGTAGGGGTGGCAAGTGAATTAGGTTGCCTTATTAAAGATTAAAGATCTTATTAAAAATATTTTTGTCCTTTAACATCTAAGGGGTGAATTCGCAGTCATATCAGGCTTTTGACAATGAGTAAGGCTTCGTCTCATGGTCAGTTTTTCCACTTTTAACATGTTTATTTTGCAACAGCTGTAGCCTGTAAACAAGACTTGTATGAAAAATAACACTATTGCTTTTCATATGACTGTTGCCAATAAGTTATGTTTTTCCACCTCTCTTTCTTGAGGGAAAAAAATATGCGCATTTGGAGGTTTTGCAGGACTTGGCAATCATTTTATTTTCTAGCTCCTCTACAGTAAAACAAGGGGCAGTCTTATCACCATGATTAAGTAATTTTTAAGTTGGGGGTAACGTTTTTCAAACTATTTGGAGAGGACATTTAAACATTGTCCAGGTTTCTCTCCAAAGTCAAGATGAGCAAGATACTACAGCCTCATCTTCTGACTCTGAAGTCTTATGTGACATCGTTCAATTCATTTACTGAACACCCGTTTGATGGAAGATACTGGCTCAACAAACTGGACTAGGGGACACAAGGATGAAAAGGATGTGTACAGTAGATCCAAAACATAAAAGAGAGCCTACATATGCATGGGTTATTCTCTCCCTCTCCTGTACTGCTTTCTACAAGCTCCTTCCTTTCCATCTAAGCAGGGTTTAAGGTTCTGACCCCAGAACAATCCACCCCATGCTCTTTCCTCCACCATTGAACTTACTGAAAGAGCTATTGTCCCTCACTGTCTTACTCTTTACCTCCCAACCCACTGCCACTGCTTCTTGGCCTTTTGGCTAGGATCAAGTGTAGTAAGGGGGCTTCCCTGGTGGCTCAGTGGTGAAGAACTCGCCTGCCAATGCAGGAGAAGCAAGAGATGCAGGTTCAATCCCTAGGTCGGGAAGATCCCCTGGAGGAGGAAATGGCAACCCACTCCAGTATTCCTGCCTAGAGAATCTCATGGATGGAGAAGTCTGGCAGGCTACAGTTCACTGGGTCACAAAGAGTAGGACATGACTGAGTGACTGATCGAACAGCACCACTGCAATCTAGCTTTTCCTCATTTAAATTCACCAAAACTTTGCTCTCACAAAGGCCCCTACAGCTCCTCTAACGGTCACATCTAGGGGCCTGTTCTAAGTGCTCGTTCTGCTTGAGCTCCCCGGCTTCCTCCCAGCCCTTCACATTGCTGACCTTCTGCACCCTCTAATTTCAAAAGTTTCTCACACTGGTCTCTGCCTTTCTGGCTCCCCATATCTTTCTGTCTGCTATTTTCCAGAACTCCGTGACAGCCCCTCTTCCTTCACTTACATTCTGTTGTTCCTAGTTCAAGTTTTCTCTCTAATGCAGAAAATGTGCTAAAGACTCCTGCCCTTTCTTCCCTGAGATTTGTATCCTTATTTCTCACTTCTTCCTGTGTCCCTTTGCCTGTGGACGCTGGATATTCTATAAGCACCTCAAGTCAGTGGCTCAGTCGTGTTTCTCTGTGACCCCACGGACTGTAACTCACCAGGCTCCTCTGTCCACAGGGTTTCCCAGGCAAGAGTACTGGAGCGGGGTGCCATTCCCTTCTCCAGGGGAATCTTCCCAACTCCAGGATCAAACCTGGGTCTCCTGCAGGCAGATTCTTAACCATCTGAGCCATGATTTAATGAAACAGAAAATCAAACTTTTTATTTCCCCTTCAAATTGTCTCCTCCTCCTGTTTTCCTTTCTTGATTAACTCACTCTGTCACCCAAACTAAGCACCTCGAATAATCTCTGACAACCTCTCTCCCCTTGGACATGTGCGTTCATTGGTCATGGCTGTTATGTTTCTTTCAATGCCGCCGCCTCTCGCCATGCCCAATCTCTGAGTTCACAGTATTGCACTGGCCTCCTGATGGATTTCCCTGACTTTTCCCTCTCTAACTTCTCCTTTTTTACTGTTTTCAATAGTTTGGTTTTTGGCAATACAGGTCTGTTTGCTCCCTTGCTTTCTGAGAATGTGGTGCTTACAGGAGAGGTTAAGAAGCTCACAGAAGAGAAAGAATGGGGAATCAGAAACCGGATGGCAGAGAAGGTGTTTGAGTTGGGCCTTCAACACTAGGTAGGATTTTGACAGGGAAGGAAGGGCACAGGAAGCAGAGCCCCAGAGGTGTTCTATCACCGGGTAATTTGCAGCAACAGCCAAGAATACAGCTTGTCTGAAATGTAAGTGGAAAAAGCAGCAGTGGGAGAGGGAGGTGGAGGCTGGACTGTGGGCAGTAATGAACGCCTTGAAGGTGTGGGTACCACAGCCTCTGCCTTAGGACTTTTCACTCTGTTATATCTTCTGAAAGTTATTTGAATTTGGGGAGATTTCCCCCATACCACAAAGAAGACTGCAGAAACAAAAAGTAACATGTTGCAGTTTAAAGTCATTTGCCATTCGGGTTTTTCTTTTTTGCAACATACACTGGTGCTTCTGTTTGCCAGAAAGAAGAGAACTACCTTAAGATGGGAAGAGCCACAGAAACTTGTGAAACCATTTTTCTAGAACTGAACAAGCTGCTAAGAAGGTATTTTGGGAGAAGGCAATGGCACCCCACTCCAGTACTCTTGG